>NC_024316.1:15843343-15981731 GCF_000523025.1 Cynoglossus semilaevis | reverse complement strand
GAATATCCACAATTCTTTCCAAGGCAAACCAAAGCCTAATCTCTGAGTAAGCAACTATTTCATGAAGTGGCGCAATAAAAGCCAAGATGAAGGAAAACAACCCATGACATAAGTCCTCTTACTACAAGCAGCAGTCACTTACATCAGGGTAATTACATCAGTTAGTGTTGGCAGAAGATGAACGTCTTTTTTTTTTGGTTATCCCAAAATGTTTTGATCATTAACATCAGCCCACTTAGCCTGTTGTCGGTCGAGCAAAAGAGTAAGATGTGTCATGTAAAAGAATAATGATAACCAGCAGAGCTAACATGCTAGGTTATTGACTTCTTCAAGCAAGGATACCATTGGAATGAGAAGTGTTTTTCTGTGGCATTGGACCCTTCAGTCAGTCTTCCGTGTGTTTATTTTCATTTTCTAACCACGATAACTCCAAAAATCCAGTGGCTTAAACCACCAGGGGGCCTCAATTAGGAGAGGAGGAGGAGCAGCGGTTCTTCTGCCGGGCTGAGCAGTAGCTCTCACTGTATAATGAAGGCTCCGTAGTGACTTACTAATGAACGCCAAAGCAGGAATTACACTCGAAAACTTAATTGGTAAATTTTGAGACTCGTTACCGACTAGGTGCTTGTGTACTTTGAAATACAAGCGGGAGTAGAAACGTTCTGAGACAGACGGCATCATTTCAAATAGTGTCTGATGTTTTGATCTAAAACCTGGTTGAAGAGTCTGCAAGAGATTTGACAAGTTTTATCCTGATCTCTCCGTTTTGAAATCAGATCAAACTTCACATTTTTATGGAAACTTGTTAAAATGACTGACTCTCTGCATCGTGTATTGTTCTACCTCCATCTTTTACCCTTTTCAAAAACGTGATTTCAGTCTTTAGACAAGGCAGGTTGTGAAATGGTGCTGAGGAAAACTTTAGAGTATTCTACAAAGACAGAATTATCTGATGGAAACACCCGCGGCAGAAGTGTTTTGACTTAAATTAAAGCTATTGATTGTATGTAATATGTTGTTTTTTTTCCATTTCTCTTTGAATCTTTTATCTTCCTCTTGTACCACAGTTACAACAGTGGTACCTGAATCTTGTTTGTTGATGCAGTGGCGTTGTTCCTCCTATCAGATCAATACCACAAACAAAGAAAAAAAACTGAGTCCAGCTAGAAGTTGTTCAGTCACTGAGGGAATAGAGAAGGTTAAACCAAAGCTTTTCTTTCTAAATCTTTAAACATCCTAAGGTACGAGTAATGAGACTTTCACATACCACAGATAAAGCCTTTGATTTATGTTTGGAAAAGCACAGGGTAAAGTGGGAGCGGTTTTAAGCCAGAAATCTTTCAATGCGACAAAAAGAACCAGATAACTGTGGAATAACACGTTCAGGACGAAGTTAAGGTCAAAATTAAGAGGGTTAATTTTTTAAAGCTTCTTGAGAATCAGGTGTACCATTAAAAATGATCCAGTTACACTGAAAACCAAAACAGATGTTTATAAAACCTCAGATCTTCATGTGTGTCTTTCTTCAATTCCTGAGAGTATGACAGAGATGTGTTCCTCTAAACAGGCAAAGGTTTCACGCTGAGTGAATTGGTTAAAGTTATAGGATCATCATGTTTCATTACATATACTTTGGGGGACACATACTTTTTGTGGTATGCTGAGGTATTTATGTAATGTCAAACATGTCGTTGCTGATTAACACTCTCTTTGTACCTTATTGGAAAAAATCTTGTGCCCTCTCTTTGTACCTTATTGGAAAAAATCAGTTCATTCCTTAGATTTAAAGTTTGTGCAAAACTTGACTAAAATTCCTGATATATTCAACACCACAGGGTGGAGACAGGGTCAGATAAACAAGAGCCAAAACAAACCACTGAGGGAAAATATGTTTCCTGCTCCCAACCCCTTCACCCCAACGCCTAATATAATAATCGCAGGGCTGAGAGAACGGTCTAATGGTGTCTGTAATTCCAACACAGTTTCTCTAATTAAATACTGTTGTGACACTAATTAGTTCTAGCTCTTGATAACACAACCAGCCTTAAATTTATTTGCGGTGCCTTTAATTTAATTAACCAAATGGACTGTTAAATAAGGAGATGGTTGTTGTCGGTATTGCTCTGTATTCCGTAACCACTGTGTTTTCCTCCAATGAGCTCCTCTTCTCCACTCTTCATACCGTTGGCTTAAGACTGCTTTATTTAGTAGCGGGGGTTTAATCTGATAATTCACACGGTAGCTTTGGTTTAATCATGATTAATCAACAATATTAATGTTAACAATCATATTCATTCTGTAGAATTCCCGACAATGTCCTGTTAAGTTCCTAGAGGAAAGAGGATCGTTTTGGTATTAGAGGGTCCAGATTAAAAATCCCACCTTGGTCTTTTTGGTCATTTTGTTGTGTGTATATAAGTCTATAAATATACAACCAGGTGTCTCCATCTACCTGACATTCAAATTTCTCTCTCTCTCCCTGTCTTTCTGGATGGGTATTTTACCCCCCCACCCTCCCAATCCTCCCAGACATTCTCTTCACTGTGTGTGACCTTTAAACCATTTGTCTCCGGAGACTCTCCGTCTCCAGGCTCTCTCTCTCTCTCCACTTACACATCAACCTGTGAACCACAGCCACTCTTACTGTTTGCAGCTGAGCGTTCAACATTACAGCCACCACAGCTGGGTTCGACATTACACCGGTCTGGAAACAGTCAGAAGGAATGAGGTTGTGCCTGTGTGAGGAAAGCTCGGCCTGTCATCGTAGCGTTAATCGTTGGGTTAAGCATTAATCTAAAGTTGTAATAATGATACAAGTAGAAACGAGGAGTTTTAAGCAGTGTTTTAAAGTGGGCCAGCGTCTGAGCAGCTCTAACCTGATTGGATTGGCTGTTCCAGAGTGCCCTGTCTACCCCCCACTAAGGAGGCTGTATCTCTGCAGTTAGGAGCCGAGCTCCAGGAACAGCCAGTAGCAGCTGCACTGATTCATAATTCTTCAATGGCCGCAGACTGAAGTCCACATCTGCTTCTTTTGTCCCTGCAGCCCACAACTGAGGTGTGTTTAATGATCTGAGCTAATGGGAGGCATTCATCAGCATCTAGTTAATTTTCGGTAGTTACGATAGAGCTGACACTTCCCCCTCCCCGCCCCCGCCCCCTTCATCTACAACTAGTGCTATATGTGCATAATATGTAGTTATCCAGCTTGGACAGTAGTTGTTATTTTACATACTTGTATTTTGTGATTCCGAAAAATGTGATTTTTGCGATATCTACATGGCTGTTTTTTCTTATACTATCTGCTGATTCTTTGATGTTTTCTTGTCTAACCTTTAGTTTCATAGAAACAAAATTTTGTATTTAGTTTAGATTAGCTAATTTTGAGCTTAGTCTTGGTTATGTAACTTTAAAGCCTGTAATTGCCTTTTTAGCGGCTGTTTGCTAACCCACTGTTACACAGAAAAAAAACCTTTGGAAACCATGGTATTAACCTTTTCTTTGACAATATGTTGCTTTTGCTTCAGCTTGTTATTTTTTTAAATATATTTCTTTATGATGTTTTTCTTTCTTTTTAACTTAATTTTCCCCATGATTCCCATCATGCCTCACCACTAGCACTTCCTGTAGCTAAACCTATTCATGTAATCTCCCAAAAACATGAAGGCTGTAAAACGTGTGTGAATACAAAGTATTACTACAGTACATGCTGAGTGATTTATAGCCTGTTCATGTGTCTTACGCCAGCTTAGACTTCAGACCTCAGGTCTGTGGTATAAATCTCAAAGGTCATATTTCAAGAATGAGGAGGAAGAGCTTTGCAGGAGCTGTTTTCAGAGCTTATCTGTCACCTTGTTACATGAACAGCCCATTAAAACACACTGCCGTTCAACATTTATGGTTATAGCACATTGGAGATGTGAAAAATGAACTGTGTACAAGGCGGGAGCTTTCTTTTTTTTCCCCCCCTTCTGCCCAATATGTGAAGGCTGTTCTTTTAGCAGTGAAATGTGCAGAGGAATGTGTGGAGAATTTCAGAATGCACACAGAGGCTGCTGCTTCCTGCTGCTGTTTCTGACTCCACGTACGGTTCCACGTTAGAGTGATGTTCCGGGGCAAATTCCTCACATCCTTAGGTTGTTGTTGATGAGGTGAGAAAGGTCAAGGATTGCCGCGGTAGTGCACTAATGAAACGTGGCCCGCTCGGATTTCAGCTGGGAAATCCAGCACGGTTACAGCTACAGCGCTCAGCCAACGACCTTCCTCACAGCAGCAGCGCTTGACGGCGCTGTGATGGATTCCAGTCAAGAATTTTCCCACTACCAGACACCGTAGTTAATGTGTGAACATACAGGTGTCATGTTACTTGTTCATGGTTGCTACGAACTGACGGAAGTAACACCTGCTCATCTGGTTCGTTGAAATGTGTGAACTTGTATCATATTTGTAACAAAATATCCCTGAAGAGTCCCATGGTGATAGGTAAACTTCTCTGTCTTCGTCTTCTACCACCGTAGCCTTTCAGGGTCAGGGTGTCAGGGTATTTAATGGCAAGAACCTCATTCTAAAATATTATTTTTATTAATTTAATGGTTTGGAGCTAGGGTTGGCCTGGTCCTGTGTGATTTCTGGTTCAGGTGGTTCTGACTAAAGCTCTACATCCCATAATATATCACTGGGACAACAGCTAATCCCCAAAGGTAGAGGATTGAATTTTTCCTTTTTTTTAATTTATAACCGTAATGTCCTGAGGTTCAGAGTCTCAGAGCAGTGTTTATAGTACCATCTACAGGGGAGGAAAGGAGTTTACGTTTGCAAATTATAAAAGTGAAATACCCCCAGACATAACAGAGTAGGTAGTTGATAGTGGGGGGCGGAGGGGGGAGAAACATTTTTCATGTTTTACTTGAACTGCAAATCCTTTCAGGAATAACTTACGGCAACGCAGAAGAATCAGAGCGTAAGCCTTTCAACCATGACAACCACGACGGATTCTCCACCGAGTGGAAGCAGGTGGATGTTATGTTGACCCCCTGAGCTGAGCTGCCGGTGATGTGTCTTCACAGTACTCTTCACTGATGACACTACATGATTATGCATATCCGTACCACATGGGCTGTTGCCTCAACTCCATAGAAAAATAACAGCACATTTGTGAAATAGTTTGCAGAAATAAAGATAGTTGAGAGAAAGAAAAAAAAAGTTTTAGCTTTCAGAAAATTTGATATTAATTGAGAGCTTCCAGTGATATAACGTGCTGAGCCATATGAAAATGTGCTCAATGCAGATTTTATGCCTACACTGGCCCCCGCTGCCTCATGTCACATATAGTATTTACATACAGCATTTCCAGACTCATATTTTATTCATGACTCGATGTTTCACTACCTGGCTCCAAACTTACTACCTCATGTGAAACAAATCTGTGGCGGACCTTTACTGAAGCCCAACAACATTTCTATTTGAAGGTTGAACAGTCCATGGTCAAAAAACAGACCTGATGTCTGTTCTTAGAAGGACACAACTGTAAAATGGGAGACTAAAAGAAAGATCAAAGTCCTGACAGAGGACGAGGACAAATATAAGGAGGTCAGCCAGAAATAATACCCAAAATCGGCATTACTGCATTGTATTGTACCGAATATGTATTACTTTACTGAAATGGTACTGTAAAGCAGTACAGTGTTTGACCTTGTAGTAGCTAGAAGATTGTGTTGAGGTAGTATATGAAGCACCATAGATCCACCCCCTCCCCTGCAGGGGTCACTGTCAACTTGGTTTCAGTGCTTTGCTGAATGAATGAAATAAATTCATATAGTTGTATTATTTGTATTGAGTTTGTTATTCCTTGGTTTCAGTGCTTTGCTGAATGAATAAAATAAATTGTTATTATAATTGTATTATTTTTATTGAGTTTGATGAAGATATTTGGAAGCTTGAAGCACAACTGCCTGAGCCGTGTGAGGCTAGGCTAGGTTAAGCTAAGCTAGGATGCTGGCTGTATAAGAAAATACGGACCTAATGCACCTTTCTTGCTATAACGGGATTGATATATATGAGGTATGTTACTTTTTTTATTTTTTATTTTTTATCTCTCTGTTGGCAGTGATCACAGTCAGTAACATTTACAAAAACTGTCCTCAGAACAGCTGCACTGTTCGTTATAGTTATTCCATCTCATCATCATCATCATCATCATCCTAAAAAAGGCCAGTCCATGTGTCAGTGCTCTGACCCAGTTTTATCTGCACTGTTTGGTATTTAGACAGCATGTCAATACGGTGAGTCACGGCTAAGATAAGGCTTGGCAGCAGAGGTGCCCCCGGAGTACAAAGGTTGGAGTACAACTGAATGGTAGTTTGAAAGGAAAGCACATTAGTTGCTCAGAGGAACATCTGTTAGACCAAACAGTAGGATCAACATCTGTTTGGGCTGCAGCGTGGTAGCAGAGGAACTGTTTTGGGACTGGGGGAATAATGGCATGATAAATGTGCTGCTGTTGGTACTGTCCAAACACCAGAACCGGGCTTTAAACCTGTTCCCCAGCTGACAGTCACAGACAGTAGCTCTGAACATTTTAGAGTTTAATGCCAGAACAATTGGATTAAAGTAGCCTGACTTTGTTCACCTGGCTAATTGGTTTGTTTCGACCCTTAGTTTTATCCCCATAGTTGGAGCCCCAGATTGTAATTTATTTTATTTGTTGTTGTGATAAATCCTCAAGGCAACTTAACAATTCTAAACTTGTAAAGTCTGAATGCTAGCCTTTTTTAAAATTGTTAATGACTTTTGTTAGGTTTTTGTAATTGTACTTCTATTCTTCTCATTTCTCCGTTTGATTAGTGTCTGTTTCCACCTTGTGGTCAAATATTGTTGCTTCATATTGTTGTGTTGTTTTTCTTTACTGTCATTTCAAAACAAAAACTAGAAAAGTAAACCTTTGCATTTCATAGCTTCAGGGAAGCCCCTTGAAAGGGCACATTTCATACAGTATGCTAATGCAGCTAAAGGCTAACTTTACTGCAGCATCCTATTATAATCTCATGGTGATCAATTTTGATTGGATCATTTTCTCATACTTCCTGAGTTTGGTTCAATGTGAAAGTTTTAAACATTCTCATGTAGGTTTCAGAGTTTATTCCTGTCAAAGCAGATGCTATTTCTGTTAGCACATCATTCTTAACGAAACCCCTTGTTCCTTTTTTTTTTCAGGCAAAACACTTGATCATTTATGTTGAGCCAACAGTGACAAACTGTTCCTCACACCTCAGAAAGATCCGTCAGCACTTCCTGCGTTCGGCATCAACTCTGCTCCGTGCGGCTCGGGCCTTAATTTATTCATGGTTGTTTATTTGAGCATAATCGCAATGCACGATGTAGCAGTGGCATGAGGTCGGGTAGAATTAATGAGTGTGAGGGACAACAAGGAGATGGATGTAGGACCCAGGGCTCTGCTAGCAGTAATCAGAGGAGGCCTGCTGGTCTTTAAAAAAAAAACAAAAAAAAAAACATTCTCCTGAGTCAGTCTCACTGAGACTAATGACAGGGAGAGGCTGTCTGCAGGCTGACAGATTGTTCTGAGCTGTCCGCACCTCGGTGAAAGTCTACACAAACCCACAGGGCTCTGGGAGAGCTTGGCATCTCATATCTTTCTCAGTGGTGGGACCTAAGATAAGCCACACTGCATAATGAAACATGACAGATATTAGGATTAAAACCTGGCTGATGCTGACAGGGTTCAACGCCCATGGCTGAACAAGTTAGCTGTGGTTACGTAGTTTGTTGGCAGTGATGGAGTGTGGGTGAGAACATCGACTCTAAAAACCGTCGAAAACAGGATGAGTTAGCTAACACGTATGTTCAAAGTTTTCCTGCCTTGTTCGTTAAGCAGTGGCTGTTACTTAATTATGACTGAATTACTGAAATAATGTAGTTAATTTTTACAAAATCTCATCTCATTTACATCTCCACTACTTAACGTTTCCAAAACCAACCACAAGTAACTTGGTCCCATTATCAACCCTCAATGACTTATTGGTAACTGTTACTGTTTTATCTTTGATTTATTTTGATTTTGTTTCTGCTACGTCGGTTGTTGTTTTCATAATTTCCCTTTGTCTGTGGCTCTTGTCCAGGTCATGGTTGGAAATCTGATGATGTTCTTAAACAACTCAACTGGTTTAAAAAGGGTTAAATGAATACGATAAATAAAAATGTACAAAATGTACTAATTGACACGTGGGTTTTTTGGACCTCCTGTGGTGCAGTGTTTGCCACCGGCAGCCTCTGACATCATTTTCACTTCTGTCAGTTACAGTTTCTATTCCAGCAACAGTGTATGAAGAAATATATTTATACAATTTGCAGCCTGGCTGTCACTTCTCCCTGTGTTTTCAAAGTGGGATTTGTGGCAGGTACACGGAGGAAAGAGACTGTTTTGAGTGTCACTGCAGACAGCGACTGTGCAGCAGCTCTGCAAAGCAGTGTAGTTGTTGGCACCAATTGTGACACCACGACTGTTAGTATGTGTTCAGGTTTGCATCTCTTTCCGAGGTTGTACTGAGGACAAATGTTTGCCCAAGGATCGCAGTGGTGAAAACTTTTTTTTTTATCCTCTTCAAAATGACAAAACTTTTGTGATTGACACTTGAAAAGGTTGAAAAAGTTCTGATGATGGATTTATTTGACTATTTATTATATTTATATTTATATTTATTTTTTGGTTCTTGCTGGTTGATATGAGAGTTCATTAGTGTGTTTTTTGTATTTTGTAATTTTTTATTTTTTTGATTATACTAAGAACTGTTACTGAAAATGGTCATATCCGTCCAAACTGAAATGTCATACAAGGCTAGGTCAAAATGAAAAGAAAACTTCAAATTTGAAACTGAAACCAGAAATGTTATACGAGGCTAGGTCAAAAGGAAAAGAAAACTTCAAATTTGAAACCGAAAATTGAATGGAATCCTGTTAAAATTGCATGTCTGATATAAATGATAATAGATAATAAGATAGTAGTTGAAATAGTGTTGCAGCCACAGTGTGTGTCATTGTCCATAGACTAATTAATCAACCCTCGACTTACTCAGTAATTGGAGATTAAAAAACATAACCATTACTGTACTGAGTCACAGTATGTCCACCTCCACCCTCTACTTAATCAGCTGGAGCACCCAGGACAGTAACATATTATTAACTCGTGCAAACTGCAATTAGAATACCTGAGCTGCTGATTACATGCTCAGCGTCTCAAGGTGACTGTTTCAAACTGATTCCACCTCATGCCGTAAAAATGTTTTATTCACCAGCAGCGAGGCTGGAGTCAATAATGTAGCAGCGAATGATCTGTTAGGCTTCTTTATGAGACTGTACCGGTTCATCCTATCGTTTTAATGCAATGGAAACGATTGCCGTGTATGTTTGTTGGGACTTGAGGATCGTCTTTGCAGTTTGTGACAAGTCAGATCGAGTGGAGGCCGCAGTAAAACGTCCATAACGTTTGAATGTCCTGGGTATTTTAGGCCATTAAAGAAGGTATTACAGTACACTGTGTATCTGTGTATGTGTGTTGTTATTTCAGGGGACGTTCCTTTAATGGAGGAATGTTTGCTGAAATCCATCCGGCTGTTATTCCGTATCATCCTACAATGGCGGAGTGAATGTATTTAGTGTTTTTATTTTTGCCATTTTGCCCCTGAAGCGGTGTAATATGTCGCTCTAAATGCCAGCTGTCATTGTGGCATTTGAATACAATGTTGTGACATCTGAGACAAATACGTCGTGGCTGTAAGGAGAAGGCACCAACAATGGTGGTACCTAAAGAGAGGCAGAACAAGGAACAACAGTGATGTATGAGAACACGACAATTTATTTCTATTCTCTTTGTGTTCTTTTTTTTTTCATGTGGATCCTCCTCACCCTGTCATATTTAATCAACGTGGACCATCATGTGGATCCTCCTCACCCTGTCATATATAATCAACGTGGACCATCATCATCAGGTAAGAACTGCAGCAAACACTCACACTGTTGCACAACATTACCAATTACAGAAGTATACATTGCACTGCATTTTTCAGCTTATAAAAAGTGACTATGTTATAATTCACCAGTCTATTCTGTGTGATGATCCACCACCAGCTTTACTCAATCCAACAACTTGCTTGTTTAACAGTTATTTTTTGGGTCTTCAGTTTGTTGTCCTGACAGTTTTTCATACCTGCTAGATTGGCATACACTACATTGCCGAGCATCTGCACGAAAGAAAATGGCTCAGTTGTGCAGCTACCTGTCAGAATCTCTTACTGCCAAAGTGTTCAGTGAAGCCGAAAGTCTATTTACCATTTCAAGGTAAAGGTACAGAGATCGGTGGTTCAGAACAGGGACAGGATCTGATCCAACTGTGGTCAATCCTTTGCCAAAACCAAAACATGATACAAATTTACAAAATTTAATTTCCGACATCAATGGTTGTTTTTAATTTGCATTAAATCAGTCTAATGTGTCTCTATAACGTTGTCGTTGATGCAGGTTAATGAAATGAGCCCATTGTAAAGTGTTGGATGTGGTTATTTTCTTCTTGGTTTACAGCTGCCCCAGGCAGGACACTGGTGAACCGCCAACTCTCTGCTCTTTTACTGATGAAATTTTTCAGAAAAATCCTCTAGGGACTATTTAGTCATTTGCTCAGAAGACTACTCGGGGCCGTTTGTCTGCTTGGACCACGGGAGTCCAACTGAGTGTAAACCCCAGAGACGGCGCTGTGTCTCACAGCCTAATGCTCTGGTCCCCGCTGCATTCACCAGCACAGTGGAGTCGCTAGCTGCTAGCTTTCAAGGACGGTGGGAAGTGAACTTGGCCTCTCTGCATGCAGACAGACTGTGCCACAGCTACACACTCCTCCGTGTGTATTAAGTCAGCAACTCCACCATCAATTACCCTGCCATACGAGCGCGGGGGTAATTAGGCCACGTGGATCTTTGCAAGCATATGTCCTCGGTTATCATATGTGTGGATTTCAGAGCTGTGATTGGTCGTGTTTCTAATGACGGTAGTTTGTCTTTGTTGTTTCTGGGTCACAGTCAGGTGACGTCATTCAGATGTATGGCTTTACCTACATTTTCTTTAACAGTCAGCATGTTTTATCTTGTAACAATAGTTGGTCATGTAACGATATTTGATACAATAGCTTCTAAATTCAAATACATTTTGATTGGCGGCTGAATCAGTGAATTCATTGTTCATTAAACCAAATTATTTTTTGTGCGCTGATATTACCTTATGCATCCCATGCTACTTTTTTATGCATTGCTCTTTTTGTGAAGCCCCAGTTTGAAGAACCTGGTGAAAAATGTTGTACTTTCAGTGCTGAAATTAAAATATTCAGCCTCAGGTTCCTGATGCTTTTCTGATCCTTTGCATTATATGTTATTGAGCGTGAACCTGAGAGCTAGTTTCAGCAGATGCTACTGAGATTCTAACCAAACGTCCATGGCCCTTCAAACACAACAAAGCACTATTTATCACCTACTAAACAAAGAGGTGCGCAGCATTTTAAGGAAATCTCCAGCCAAACTATTCGCACACCTCACCTCCACAGTCCCCAGGATTGAAATCCCCAGAAGGCATCAAAGTGATTGATGCTTCTCCCGCTTCTGATTGACTTCACATTTTTTCTTCTTTCTAACAACTCTAAGCTCTGAATGCAGCCTGGAAATGAAAAGGCATCCCACTGAAAGCTTTCTACTCTTATTTAAGTCACAGCCCTCTGATAACTCAAGACTTTTTTCTTTGGCAAATCACTGAAGTCTACTTTTGTCAAATGTGGAAATGCAGTTTTGTGACAGTTGATTTTCCCTTTGCTTTTGGTTGCTTCTGGTTCTGCATCTGGCTTCCCCCCCCCAATCCATCACATATATCTGCAGCAAAGTAAAACTTTTTACTTTACATTACAGTATTTAATATGTAAAGTTATGTAATGATCTTCTAGGTTCATTTTACTCACAATTTACTTAGTCTGAAGCCTGGTCCTGTTTAGTTGAACACAGTGCTGATATACTCGCAGGAATTGAAGAAAAACAAGATTTTCTTCAATAGATCTGATCTCTCACAGGTGTTAAATTTTTTTGAAAACATTGTAGCATGTTTCCAGTACTGTTGCACCACAGTAGTACTGTTAATTTCCTCTGTGTTCTTTGGTTGGAGTTGATGTAGAAAAATAAAGCCATATACTGTAGTGGACAACAAGAGAGTACTTCTCTTTATGGACTGAGTTACTCATTGCATCACAATAAAGTACTGTGGTAGTAACGCAGTCTACGCTGGCAGTAAAGGATGACAATACCCACTTTTCTTCTGCGGTTGTTCTTGCTATACCAAATAACGGCTTTGTCACTCGATTTCCAATCAACACATGGCTGGTCAAAGGTCAAACCACTGATGACACAAGCACTCATCACGATGTCAAAAAATGATGGCGTCGAAAGATATTTGCTTTAGCTCGTTATCGTCAAATTAGCTTTGGCTTACGAGTACAAAAACATACAACAGTGGGTGTCACTCCCAGCAGCCGCTGCCATATGGAAGTCTTTGGATTCTTGATTAATATGCGGTCTTGGACAGCTGGATTTAGAAACGGTGACGTGACAAAGACGATGCGAGTCATTGGAAATCTGCTTCACAGCCCTTTAACTTCTGTCGGCTTTGTGTTCTTCTTCTTTATTATTCACATTCAAAGGACCCCACAGCACAACTGCATTCAGCTTCCCCAAGGCAACAAGGTGTCCTAACATCCATCCTCGTAGAATTCATTAGGTGTTTTGCCTTCATTTCTCTCTCTCTCTCTCTCTCTCTCTCTCTCTCTCTCTCTCAGTCTAATTCTTCTGAAACCTTGAAACAGCTTTTTATCATTTTTCATAACAATTTCCCACCACCATAAATCCCAACTGGGCTCTGTATGACAACATGCTCATCTCAATTTTGCCTGTGGCAGGGAAAAAAAGAGGGAGGACAGATGTGGCATCAATCACAAGCTGTTTCATCTCTTGACTCTTCATCAGATCAACAACGTTCAGAGGAGAAACACAGCTGCTGCTCCCTCAGTTATGTTCACAACCTGTGTTGTTCTTGTGGGGTTGTTTTTTGTTTTTTCTCACCTTTTTATGTCTTTGAGCTTTAACCCTCCAAACGACCAAATCCATCCTGTTTCTCCTCTGACTCAGACGCTCATAAAAGGAATTTCTCTCTTTTGACGATGAGGCAACTTTGCTGCAGTGAAGCCTAATAGATCTGTGGGTCCTTGTTTGTTTGGATGATGTGACTTGAGGTGAAAAACAGACAGTTTGGATTTTCTTTTCTTTTCTTTTCACTTTACATTCTGCAATGAAAGGCAATTGTCTCGTCTGGCCTTTATTCAGGAAATTCACATTATTATTGAGTGTCTGTCCTTTCAGAGTTCAGGTCTTTATTTGTATATTAGAAAAAGTATTTTTGTTCACAATGAAAAAATTAAGACTTTTTTTTCTACATACAGTATCATAAATTAGTATTTCAGTACTACATACAATAAGAGTCCCATATGTATCTGTGTATTTACAGAATGAAAATGAAGTCCAGTATCTGCAAACTATCTGGCATCTATAATCTGTCCAAATACTCTCCAGTATCAGTGCAATACTGTCCAATATCTGTAATCTGTCCAGTATCTGTTCAGTAAGTATATACATACATACTGTCCAATATCTGTAATCTGTCCACTATCTGTCCACTATCTGTACAGTAACTAAATACATGTCAATAGAACGAGCCGTGCGGCTGTAATACTGCTCTAAGACTTGTAGTAACCAGTGATAAACTGTAGTAGACAGAGCTGAGCTGATCAACAGTCGGTCGATCAGCTCAGAGCAAAGCTGTACAAGAAAAAAAAACACCAAATTTTTTTTTTAATCACATCGAAATGAGAATGTAAAGAAGAGAATCTGTGGATAATGAAATCAGTCTCCTCATCTCTCTGACTCCCGGCTCCAGTTGAACCCCAGTCTCAGAGGTTAATGGAAATCTATTTAAGCGACGGTAATAATCGTCGTCTGATTGTGAGGTAGATAAAAAGCATTGTTCGAATTTTCCTTGAAATCTCATCAGCTGGCTGACTGAGGCCCGAGTCTTCAGTCTTCTTCTCTTGTTTCGTGTTCTTGTTTCTGGCAGACCAGTCAGACCAGTGAACATTTTCCACCATCACCACATGGAAAAATCACTCCAGCTTTACAAGCCTGACTTCCACCTCCACTGGGATCTGGGTCAAGGCTTTGCTAACAGCAGACCTATTTAATTTTAAAATGCTTTATTTGCTCTTCCAAAAATATGTGTTTCTAGCCAAGGGCTTGCACAATCTTTCAGCATCTCATCTCTTCTTGAGTTCCAAAAGATGAGTGTTCCCTCCACATTTCTAGTTGTGCTTAAGGCTTTTTATTACCACTTACAGCCATATTTAACATCAGTTTCTATCAATTTAATTTGCAGAGGATGAGTGTTTTTATTTTACTCTCAAATTCATCCCATGTTTGTATTGAAACACTTAAAGTAAACTTAAAAGCCTCTTCAGAAACGTGACACATCCTCTGTACATTTTTGTTCATTTTTTTCCCCCGTTGCAGCACACTGAAGCACTCTGGGTCAAGAGGACTTCATTAGGCTGTAATAATAATTAAGTGAAATAAACCACACATTATGTAGATCCCCAGTCACCCATGCGAGGTCTCACGCTGAGATAATCATAGTGGGCTGCACAGATTCATTATCTTTATGTTTCCCAAGTGCAATTGATCAAACGACAGTGTGCAAAGTCAAAGCAGACCCAGAGGACTGGAGTAAATTAGTTACTAGTTCTTCAAACATCAATAAGCAACGCCTAAATCTGTTGATGTGAAAACTGCCTCCTCCATCACCTCCTCCTCCGCCGCCTCTGCCGCCTGATTTAAATGGAAATATTTGACTACACTTAAGCCTGATCTCAGCCTTGCTGCCCTTTTAACTGAGACCACACGATAAGGAAAAAAAAAATCTTCCTCATTGCCACGGTTTGCAGCTGACTTGATTCGAGTGTCAGTCTTCCAAAATTTGCCAAAGTTTGATATTTTTTTTGCCCACGTGCCAACGCCTGCGAGGATGAGCGTTCCTGGGGTAATTGCAGACCGAGCTGATGTGTTGATGTCAGTCCATTTGATCAGAGAGAATTCACTTCATAATTGCCCTGCTCCGGTTTCTTTATTCCTCACTGAATCACTGATGCAGACTCCAGTGAGGAGCGATGGTGCAGTCACGGGCGTCCTTGTGTGACCTGCTGTACTTCAGGACAAATTGAGGACATTTTCATGGGAAACATTTCCTCTGTGAAGTGTCCTTCCCTCCTCCTCTCCTCTTTATTCGGGTCCAGAGCTTGCTTCCGTGTGTTAACCAGGGCAAGCTGGCGCCGAATGTGGAGTGGAGCAGATGTTATTGTGCAAGCTTGTGTGGATGAGTTGATCACAGGCGCCACCTGGGTGTGCTGAGTGTTATTAATCTGCTATTGTAATTGAAAATTAGGGGCTGCATCACAAAAAAACGCAAAAAAAAAAACCCAGTGCTTCTGCATCAGCTTCATCAGATTCAACATGTGCTGTAGGCTTTCTGACGGACTCGTCCTGAGGTACAAAGATGTCCACGTCACATGTGGACACAGATGTCTCCCTTTGATCAATAGGAACATTTGAAAAAACTGGCACTCAATTGTGACGAACACAATTAGAGTTTATAATTATACACTGGTGCAATAGAGTTAAATTCTCCCTCTTGGGGACGCGTAGAGTAATGGCAGCAAAAATCGGCTGTGGAATAAATAAAAACATTCTTAATTCAGACATAATTTGCTTTTTAAGGACAAAATTAACTTCTCAGTGGGAATTTTGTATTTTTACTATTAAAGATATTTTTTATTAAATTGAGTAACTATATAAAACATTTGCTAGTCATAATAATTGCCACTGATGACTACTTTATGGCTACATTAGCACATGTTTTTAAATGATCATTATTAGAGTGAACATCTGTTGTTTACTGGCTCCAAATACAACTAAAGAAAATTCATTCTTTACAGAGTGAGAGTTTGAACAGTGAAGGGTTGGGACTCCTGTAGAAATATCGAATATCTCAACCAATAAGAGCACCAGGAGTGGGGCTAACATTGCTGCAGCTCTCACATGAACCGGAGCAGAAAAGGAAGTCGCTCCTCCACGGACAGTTTTCATTTTAAAACGTCTCCTGGACATTAAAGACAATACGTATAAAGTTATTTGAAACCACCATTGCTGCAAGTTGCTTTTAATTAGTTCATTTAATTAGTAGAACATTTAATTGCGGCACCACACTAGGGTAAATTGAGATCATTAGGTTCACTTGTCATTAGTTTGGTGATTAATAGAGGGCAGCGCATTCTGGTGGTCGTTCTGAATGAGAAGAAAACAAAGTTATATTTTTTAATGTATTTGACTGGCATCAAATAAAATATGAAACAGTTGACATTAATGGCGACACCATACATTGTAGGTGTCCCCAGACATTGTCCTGCTGTAGAGTCTGGTCCTCACCCTTCGCCTCGGTCGTTTCTCCATTGATAACACATTTAACACATTTAAGAATTATTCTCACAAAAAAATTGGATTATTATGCAGAACGGCACAGATTTCCCCGCAGCTGTATCTCACACTTAATTGAATTTATTATTGTCTTTGGTAATGGTGAGCGTCTGAATTCTCCTCACACTCACCGGGATATGAGCTCTAATATAGGGATGTTCTCTTTGATTCATTAAGCTAAATGGATTCTGTCACACTGGGAGACCTGGTCTTATTCTGCTCATCTGTGTGTTTGTGTGTGTTTGTGAATTCCAGAGGTTGACCTCCACTGTACATATCTTAGAAGTTATTTGTGTCACTGCACAAATGACCAGAGACGTTTGTTCTGCTGTTTAATGACGACGACATGAAAAGATCAACACCAAAACAAACCCGCAGACAAACACATCATTTCCTGGTAAATGACGGCCGTTCACAGAACTGCTGCAGAGACACTGTAACTGTTGAAAGGACTTTCAGCAAAACCAACAGAGGTTTTTTTTGTTGTTTTTTTTTTGTTGCTACCACCGGCCTCTCCCATGTGGAAATAAGCGACTGCGGTTGTAGGCTGTAATTTCACCTGCAGTCAAATCCTCAACCCTTCATTTAAAAAATTATGCATCCTCTTTTTTTCCCGTATTTCAGCCTTTCAAGGCTAAGAATAATTACTACAATTTCCCTGTCTCGGGGCGTTAATGTGCCTTTTAGCACCAACGGCAGATTATCTGTCACTTGTGAACTGCATGGAGTGCAGTCTTATATAAACCACAAAGATAATAATAATTAAAAAACATTAAAAAAAGCAAAATATGAATCTGTTTACTCCATTCACTGTCTTTTGTTTGACGAATCCTCACGATACTTTCACACAGGCCTTGTGTGACTGTAGCTATGGGATGTGCCTTTTTATTCTGGTGTCGATTTTATAGTTCACTTAGTTCAGACAGATATTTATCACCACGGAAACATTGGAAAAATAAAGACCACAATGCCTCAACAAATGTGGTGTCTCCACCCTAAAGGTGTGCATTACTCTGTTGTTTGAAAAGGATAAAAGATTCAAAAGTTGCTCTAGGCCATTCCCTGTCTTTTTTTGCCAACGTCTGCTAAGTTGCCACTGCCTCAAGTTTTACCGCTTGTACTGTGTGTACTACAAAGTAACCACAACTAAATTGTGTGTAAACTCAGGCCTAGCCTTTAGCCCTGTTACATAACTGCCCTGCAGGGGGCCATGATAGACTCAGGAGAACTCAGCCTCTTGTTTAGGAAACCAATCAGTAAAACGCAAACTGACCTCAACGTGTGTTGAACCAACGAGTGTTTGGAGCAGTTATGTTAGACATGTGTTTATTATTGGAATTTTACAATCATATTAACTTTAAAATGAACAATCAATAATTTAAAAAAAATCCCATAGTGTATGATAATTGGACCCTGTTCTATACTTAATTAAGCTAATTCATTAGCACAACAGTACACAGATCCTGCACATACACGTACTGCCTGACGTTCCTTTTTACAGCTAATATTTTATGATGTAACACAAGGTGACACGTCATGTAGGCCATTGTTTCCCAAAGCCTGGGTTGCGACCCTCAGGTTTTTCTTTTTGGGTCGTCTCGCACCATGTTTCCCAGGAGTTTGTGAATAATGTCTGTTGACTTGGGTCACAGAGGTTTGTGACTTTTAAAATATGGGTCCCCAGAAAAAAAGTTTGGGAAACACTGCTATAGCCTATAGCAGTGATCATGCTCCTTTTGCCGACCCAAAAAGAATCTCTTGCGACCCATCTGAGGGTTGCGACCCAGTGTTTGGGAAACAATGGGCTATCGTATGCACTGTCTATGGTAATCTGTTATTGAAGCAGGTTTTCCTAGGCTTCAGCAGAATGAAAACATGATTGAATTTGAATATGAACCGTGAATGGAATGATACCACTGTCTCCTTGGTCATGTAGTCCAATATGAGGTGCAGTAGTTGTTGGGAAAGTCAGTCGACCCACGGTGACCCATATAACTCTAACAGAATATTTCCATTTTCCCCCGGTGTCATCACAAATATCAGTTGAAACATTCAACACCGTTCCTCTCTCCTGTTGTTGTTGTTGATGTTGTTGTTGTTGTGTGTGTGTTTTACTTGTTTTGCTGTGGCATTTACACACACACACAGAAAATGCAGAGGTGTTTCTCGGCAAGCCGAGATGCACAAGAACTGGAAAGCTTTGGGGTTGTCAAAGGAGACCCCATGGAGCGTGTGAGGAGAGCACAAAAGAAACAAGCCGTGCCTGTCTCTGAATTCAAAACAGAACACCTCCGACTGCAGCCGCAACAACAGGGCCCACAGAGCACAAACACAAGGACACACCTACTACATCTGTAGCTGCGTTAAATCGGCATCAATGCCTGTGTAAACTGTTTCCCATAATACCCTGCTTCATCTTCCACCTCCCTCCCACATTGACCTTATTTTAACCATGCGTGTTCTCTGTGTTTGGCATCACAGTTCATCTCCAAAGTATCAGGAAAAGCATCTGTGCTCAAGGAAACCCAAATAATTATCGTGACTTGAGTTGGTGGGAGGGAGCCAGCGTGTTTTGTGGTCAGGCCTGATAATGACTCCAGGCATTTATTGATGTTTTTGCAAAAGATTTTGTTACCACATTTGTAATATGAGAGGGGCACTGGGGTTTTCGTACTGGTTCTCAGCTCAGCCCGAGAGGTCGAGATTAAAACCGCCCTGCGTTTTCTTTCAACGCAGGAGGTGAGCAGGGCTTGTTTTTTGTTTGTTTTTTTCGTACTGTATGTCGAAGCAAATGTGAGCAAGTCTTCGTAAGTCAGCTGTAACCATCACACATGGAATAAATAAGTCGAAGGGAATCTCCACCCCCTCCGTTGCAGAGCTCCAGCGAGCTATCTCTCTGACATCATACTAATAACCAAGACCTATGGATCAACAGGGAGGAGGCTGGGCTCCATTAAATCAGTTCTGCCTGGATGGCTCTCCGAACAACAGCAAACCATGACTCACCTCCGCAGACTATCCGCTGTTATTACCGTCCTCTTTTTTCTTTTTCTTTTTTGCAGTTTTCTTGTTTTTTCAGGAGGCTTATTAACAGGGTGTTGATCTGTCATTTTCTTGATAGTGATGAGAATATTTTGTAATTGTATCACTACAAATACTCTTACCAGAAAATCTCTATAATTTGAGTCTGAGGTCTCACATTTGTTGAACTCTTAACTTGAAGAATGAATGCTGGTTTATTTACAGCTGTTTTTTCTTGGGGCTAAAATGACGTAGTCGTCGTTCCTGCCTGACACACGGAATGTTCTAGATTCCATTCTATGTAGTTCCCAATCTTAGATTTGGTTACGTCAGGAAGGGTTTTTAGTGTTAAAATCTGCAGCAAATTAGGTTGCGAAATACTGCTTTGGTGACCCCTGGTAAAGGAAAAAGCAGAACATGAGCCACATGGTTGTAACTTGGTTCTGAGGTCACTGTGTTTTTGCATATTTTCTGCCTTATGCGAGCCTTTTTTTTTTTTTCAGTCTACATGACTTTTGTGTATACTATAATGTTTGGTCTTTGTATCTACCTGTAGTCTAAGGGTTACTTTATTCCTTTTACCAAACTGTACTAAAAGATTCTGAATGTACGCCTGACTCAAGAGACTCACTCTATGCAGATGATGTAGGATTTTAAGTTCCCTGAATTTAATTATTTAATGTTTGGTTATTACAAACCAGACAATGGAAAGCTTAGACAATATATGGTGGATCAACCTCCAAGGATCCAAAGACAATGGAAAGCTTAGACAATATATGCTGGATCAACCTCCAAGGAGTAATATATTTAGAAGCAAAATATTATTTTTATATAATGTATATATTTTTTAATTATTATTTTTTTTACATTACTGTATGTACATCTAGTACATGTTCTGATATAGATCCATCACAGTAGAATACACTCATCATCGTTACAGTGAAGTGTTGGTTAAATACATGAAACAACCTTTCATGTGTAGATCGTGTCGATCTTTACTTCCCTCTGTGTTTACTCGAGATATTTACTCTGCGTATATATGGTTAGATTACTGCATGAATCCTTCGTCTGTTTGACTCCTCGCCGCAGCAGCAGGCACAAACACACGTTTTAATTGGCTTCTGTTTATCCTGCCATCCATCAGTCCGATGGCGGTGTAGAAGAAATATTTATTAAAGGCCACAATCGCCTGCTTGGTGTAACTGAACGAATACAAATATCAGTCATCGGGGCGGGAGATCTTATAAAACAGCGTGAGGTAAATATTCATTTGGTATTCTGCTGCTGCTGTTGTTTCCTTTTTTGTTAGCTTTTGCTCCCATCTCTCCGCTGTCTGGCTGCTAAAGCCTTTTCATTTGCAGTGAGTGACTGATGTGACTGCCCTCTCCTCCCTGGGTATCTGCCCAGCTTATTGAGGAGCACCTCACTCGGTGCCTTCAGAGAGCCACAGATAAATCACCGACTAAATGTCAGTATCCAGCAGCCGGGCAGCGTCCACAAAGACCTCAGATGGACAGAATAGTAAACCCATGCTACAGTAACTCATGCACCCCGTAAAGCCTGTAGGTAGTGATGGGAATTGATAAGAATTTATTGATTTAGAGTCCATCGTTGATATCACTTTGATATCATTTCTTTCTTCTAATTGATCCCTTATTGGTTCTCCACGTAATTCTTATTGGGTTAGTAAATAAAATATTGTACAATTACACTCACATACTGTACATAAGTCAAGGTAACGTCGTAATCTACATCAGAAGAGTCAGACTTACGCTTAGGAGCCGTAAAGGACAAAAAGTCCAAACGAAAGAAAGCGAACGTAGCACGATCCGATGTGTGACGTACAACTAGCCAATGTAAACGAAGCTGTCTTTCGTCGTTAGCATCGCCTTACGACATATTCATCCGCTCTTCTGTCCAAGTAGTTGCCGCTCTTGTTTTAACGCCATACGTTGCCATGATGGTAAAATACTTTCTTGAAAAAAATGTATGGCAGATGGCGGCGTAACCACATAATGCTGTAGGTCAAGGACGTCGTCAACCGAGGACCCCTGTAGGTTTGATTGCAGTAATGGTTTGGTGTACAGTAAAGTATGCATTTGTATTTGCTGTTTATTAGAACAACTTAAAAATTGATTAAAATAATTGCGACTTCTGCAGCAGT
The DNA here is from genome assembly GCF_000523025.1 of Cynoglossus semilaevis. Taxonomy (NCBI): domain Eukaryota; kingdom Metazoa; phylum Chordata; class Actinopteri; order Pleuronectiformes; family Cynoglossidae; genus Cynoglossus; species Cynoglossus semilaevis. The sequence continues at coordinate 15,959,882 of NC_024316.1, read as the reverse complement.
TAAGATCAACTATATCAAGGATATTTAAGACTCTGAAAGTTATCGGCACCGTTTTTACTTAGTGTATGAAAGACGGAACACCGATCGTAAATTAACTGACTGACTAAATGATTCTGCATGCTGTGGGTATTTCCCAGCTTTTCTGTTGTCAATGCACGTCTTGCAAAAGTCATCTGTGTCTTTTCCTGTAAAATGCAACTATACTTTACTGCATGAATTACTGTATAAAACAATTTATTGCTGAAATGCGCCATCAAACAAATACATCTGTAGAATCAGTACGGAGAATTGGTGAAGAAATTACCAGACTGACATTTCCAAGAGAAGGAAAAAAAAGAAGCTGGAACTGATTCCCATCACTACATATGGCACAAATGCATCTCTCAGAAGGATGTCACATGACCTACACTGACAGGGTTCATCCAGCTGACTCATGACACTGATAAACCAGTGTCCTTTTCACAGTGGAGGCTCGTGTACATTATACATGAAGGTAATTCAAGAAAGTGGATTTCTTTTCATGCTCCTCCTCTGCCTGTCCTCCTGGAGCTGGACAACAAGGATCGGGTTCTTTAGCCAATCATTATGGTGACTGGCACAGACGGAGGAATGGTAATTTACAGTACGCCTTCAGTTTTTCACTTTTGGGTTTGAACTGGAGAAAAGTTGGGCCTTGAACCATTACAAAGGTTTCCAACATCCATTCTTTTGTGGCATATACAACACACACACACACACATGCACAAACACTCCGATTCATACTTCGTGTTCCTCAGGCTCTATGAACAAATTTCCAAAATATGAAAGAACATTATTAATTTTGGTGTGTAACAAAACTTTGATGATCGTCGGAATGTTCCGAAAAGTACATTTTAATGAATCGACTTTGATCATTTGTAGAATAAAGCATCAAAGATGCCTTAGATCCTGCCTTCATGTGTGCTAACTTATTCTGCTGGCCGCTATACCTCGCCATAAATGTAAAAAAAAAAAAAATAAGTGAAGTCAGCCATAAGCAGTGAAGAGTCAGCGATCCTTTCTGATGCAGCTGCTCTGTGAATCCCCGCTGTTTGTGTTTTCTCTGCATAAATGACTGCCATAATTAATTAACTGATCAATTTGTTTTAACAGTAGTTTGTGCAAATGCAGCCCTGCTGCGTGGCCACATCAGCAAGATGCTATTTTCAGATGTGTGTGTGTGTGTGTGTGTGTGTGTGTGTTAGTGTGTGAGTCAAAGAGCGAGGCAGCATCTGGGTCAGTCCAGCAACAAGAATAGAGAACACATAAAAATCAGCGTGTGCAGCTCCTCCGGCTCTGTTTTTCCCACTAAACTTCGTTCCTACTGCTCACTTTTGAATATTATGGTGCGTTGGTATAAGATGTGGCGAAAACATGGCCGCAGGTATGCACACGGTGCTGGCACGCACGCACATACGTACGTACACTCACCACCCATTCACTCAACGCTTACAACCGTCACATGAGCGCACGACAAGGTCAAGATTTAAGTAAATATTTAATTCTGCTGATGCTTTGCCCAAAGAAAACAGTCGGTACAAAGAACGACTCGTCAGTTTGACACCTCAGCTGTAAGTCAACAAACTCAACGGTTACGATGTCACGACCATAAATAAGGGCTAACACGTTCGGAATACGTATTGAACCGCAATTCTAGCTAGCTGTTGCTACAGCATATCTAATGAAGTTTACCTTTAAACGTTCGTGTGTGAGGTGTAGGTTTAGCTTTACTCATGGGGACGTGGTTTGTTGTCATGACATTTTGTCCTTGTGGGGACAGAGTGAGGAGGAAGATTAAGATTAGAAATGTGTTTGGAATGGTTAAGGTTAGGGCAGGGAGGTTCGTTTTTGGAGGGTGTGAGAAGTTGGGGGTGTTTCAACCTGGTTGGGATCTAGAAGGGCGTGCACGGCTAAAAAGTTTGGAACCGCTGGGTTAGGGTAACAGGTTAGGGAATCCATTATGTCTTTGTGAAGACCTCACAACTCATGTACACCAGACTGTGTGTGTGTGTGTGTGTTGAGAGGCAAGAAAAGGTTAGAGAGACATCCACGTCCCTTGGGATTCTCTGTGATGCATCGTGCTGCATATTGTCAATGACAGGCCAAGTTATTGAGGCGCAGGGTGCAATTCTGCAGCAGCGGCTGTAGATGCTGCTCGTTACATTGTGTTCATGTAACTTTTTTGCTCAAGTAATGTATGAAACTTTGCATCTTTTGGTGGCCCTAATCAACTTAGTGTCTGTATTTTGTACAACACAATATTTGACCATATATATATATATTTTATATGAGAAAATATATACATAAATTGCACAATGAAATCTACAAAAGAAGCTCCTTTTTTTTTGTCTTCTCCTCTACACCTGACTGTTTTACACTGGTATTTTTTTCTCTCCGATCATTTCATCTCCTCGTAAGCTTTACAGGGCGGCTAACCTCTCCGCTGGAGGTGTGAAGATATCTGCAAATTTATAGTGTATTAAAGCTGCGCGGATACAGATGAAAGCAAAGTCGATTTCTGCAGAGACGGCAGGTGAAGAGGCCTGAAGAAATATTCCTCTTCAAATGTTTCCAGTTTATTCCTCTTCATCCATGTTGTTTCCTTCGATCTCGCCATATTCTTTTGGCTTTGGCTCTTGATGAATCGTGAACAACAGAGCAAAATGTTTGCCTTCTTCATACAGTTCACAGTGTTGCAATACAAGACAAAGGAACTCAAGGTTCAAAATAAGTCAATTTTGATTCTATTTATCTCTGACGTAATGTGATGGTGTTAATTATCTGTCGAGCTTCATTGTTCTGGGGTAGCGGCCCTTGGGCAACAGTTGTGCAGCAAAGGTTCACTCCCCTAAAGTATAAGCGTTGACGTAGGTTGTTGACGGTTGGTTCGCGAAATCACATTGTATTCCAGACGGTCAGTTGAATTTCCAGCCCCCGTCTCTCCTATGTAACGTCCAGTCTAACTGTCTTGCAGCAGGACATGTGACCACTGTTTGTGGATCGGTACGATATGACAACCTCCAACACCTTCTATTAAGTTTTAATAGAAAACTTGGACAGGGTTAGAGCTGTGTATTGTTATTTTCTCACTATCTGTAAATTTAGGAAGAACTGGATTTCGGTCCTTCATCAAAGAATAGAAGCAGGTTTTGGAGAAAACTGGTGAATAAGATGGAATTATACAATGTTTTTGCCTGGAATTATCCAATGGACAGAGAGAAGTTTACTTCCTTTGGACTTTCTTACATCAGACCTCGGTGCAGGGCATTCAGAGAAACTCCTTCATTAAAGCGGGTTAGACTGATAAATTGAAAAGATATCCTTCAATTTACTCATGAAGCCACAGCAGGCGCTGTCCTTAATTGAAAGACGTATTGACAAGGTGCAACTCCACTCAGACGCACAGTGCAAATGGAAAACCAGAAGACATGGAAAGGACGACAGGCCGACATGCTTTTGGTGTCAAAAAAGAAATTAAGGTTTGGGAAATGTCTCGTTAGAAATCTGTGAGAACCTTCATCATGCATGAGTAAGAGGACATGTCCTCGGAGTTGTCCTGTAGGACGGGAACACACACTCCAGAACTGCTCTAAAGAAAAAACTTAAATCCTCCAACGTCTTCATAAAACGATTCATAATATTTGATCAAATATTTCAAGCGTTTTTCTTAAGATGATGTAATGAATGACTCCTACCTTGTCATGTTGACAGTTCTCAGAGGCTCAGTGTATAAATAGTCATATCTAATTTGGTCTCAAACCAACAAGCAACATTTATCACAGTTTGCCAGCGAAAGCAAACAAGCCTCCCAGAGCCAGCAATATGTTCCTGAATGACGAGTACTTTCAGACGCCATCTGTCTCTAAGACCGAGGGGACTGATGATTATTACATTGACAATAGTGGGACCACATCGAATAGCAATTTTAGTTTAACTTGTAATTGTCACCTTCCACTAAGGCTCTCAAGAGTGTTCAGCTACTGTGGGTCACAGGCCTTTGTTCTAGCTGCGGTCCAGACCGACCTCTCACTGAGATACGTACAGACTCACTAATTAGATTTTGAATGGGATGTTCATATCTGACCTTTGGGGTTAAAAAGGTGTGTGGACCGCATTGATTTCCTTTTTTGTACCACTTTTCCTCCTCAAGCTCACCTCCATCCTCAATTAATCTCTGGACTTGACGTCTCACTGACTTTCTCGCCGGTTAATTACAGTTCTCAGCTTAAACTGTGAAACTAATGGCGGAAGACGAACCTTGTAAGCAAAAAAAAAAAAAAAAAAGTCACTCCCTCCCAGTTCCACTGTAATTGGCTGCCAATTAGAGAAAGTTGAGTTTTTCGTCACGCTCACTTTCACTAAACACGTTCATCAGTTATTAGAAATACGCCACAGGTGATGTAACCAGATATGTCTGCCTGTCTTTGTCTGCTGTTCTGTGTATTAGCTCATCTACGTGTTCTGTGGTGAAACTGGCTGTTCTGTAGACACCAACGTGTTCTGTGGTGAAACTGGCTGTTCTCTAGACGCCAATACACACTCTCTCCCTCTCTCCCTCTCTCTCTCTCTCCTTCTCTCTACCCGTTATCCAGAACAACGCCACATATTTGTACTAAGATGTCAAATTGATTTAACGCGGCGGTAAATCAGGTGCTGGTTCCATCACCACGCACCTTTTCTCATTAGAAGCCCCAACACCCCCCGCCCCCTCCGACAATCTCTGCTGTGCTTTATTATTATTAGAATAAAGCACATGTCAACCGTGCACAAGGATTGGCTCACACTTGCTCATGGGTCGTGTTTGTGTCTTGTACTGATAATTATTTCTGTCATCTCCTCAGGCATTTTAACCTGGTGTACGATAATAATAATAATAATAATAAATAATAATAATAAAGGAGAAAAGTCCGACATTACATTCAGGAAGGTCATCATGTTTTCTTACTGGCTTATATGTGAAACACTAAACCTATTTATTATGGCAGCCACTAGAGGGGGTAAATAAAAAGGGGTAAATAAAAAAATAATAATACAGAGTGATTTTTGTTTTACGTTGGTAACCACGGACATACAGTAGGTCTGCAGTAGTCCGTTGTGAGGTAAATGTCTGTGGCAACGTTGGTGTTCAGTTAGAAAATCCAAGAAATTTGGGGGAAAAAAAAACCTAACCTAAAAGTGCTTGAAATTGACCTCAAATTTACCTTTGTGACAAATGTGAAATTGCAGATGTCCACCAGGGAACAGCTGGTATGGTTTCCTTTTGTACGTGTGTGTATAGCATTGAATTAGGTTTGTTTGTAAAACCAAAACAATGTGTCTCTTTTGCACTCTTTAAACCCTTTGTTTTGATCTGTGCATCCTTCACCTCTGTGTGTGGAGCCTGTAAATATAAATAGCAGGCTCAGAGGCCCTCTGAGTTTCTTTTTTTTTCTTTTCTTCTTCTTCTTTTCTTTTATCTGCCTTGATCTGAGGCGATGCAGATGACAGGCAGATAGAAGCTGCAGTGCAGCTAGAACCTAGTCGTGTCACACGGCACATTAGTTGAAAGTGTCGGCATCAAACTTCTTTTATAGTTTTCATTAGAAAGGAGTGAAAGATCCTCTCAGTTATATATATAGACTGTCACTTCAGCTGTAATAACCATAATATTCAGCAGCAAAGGAGAAACGGGTGATTTGGTTAGTTCTATTTTGGTTTGTCATAATTCAGAATTGTTATTGTTTGTACAGGGTTAATAAAGAGTCTTATTGCAAATTAAAGTTAGTCACTCACGTCGCCCTCTCTCAGAAATCTGAACCTTTCGTGAAAACACATCAACAGGTGGTTAAGAGGTCGTGACGAGACTCACAGCAGCTGAAACTAAGCCAAAAGGTTAGCCAAAAGTGGAAAGAAAAAAAAACAATAACATGAAGAGGGATAGAAGTGCAGGAGCCGTTATTAAGACGTGTGAGTGACCTTTGATCGAGCACCACACAGGCAGAGAGACAGGAGTTCAGTCAGACTGGACTCTCTAAGACAAAATGTCAACGAAAAAGCAACTTAAGTGTTTTCACCTAGCAACCTAAATCTATTTGTTAGAGAAAAACTTAAATTTCAAGACTTACGTCATTTTAATACTCCTAGGACGGAAACTGTGAATAAATCATTGTTGTTTTGCAACTGGAACTTTTCCCCAATCATGATTTGCCGTCATCTTAAACTGTTCTTCGTGATACACAATCACATAAAGGTTTGTGCTTAACTTAATAGTTGAATATTTTTTGTTTGTCTCTAAAATTTCCAAAACTAGTGTCTCCAACCTGCACATTTAATGTATGCAGATTCCAGATCCCATGCATTTTATGACTGGAATTCCAAACCCACCATCTTTATCTCATGCATATAACCAAACCTTTTTGTTTTTTACATGGGTTGTTGTTTAAACCTCACAATACCCTCTCACTCAGAGAGGATCTGCATTTAAACCTCAAAATACCCTCTCACTCAGAGAGGATGTGAAAAATGTAAAATGTCCCTACAGCAGTAAAATATGTCCAAAAGAAAAGAAAAAGCCCTGACAAGTATAGCTATACCAGTTTGACACACACACACAAACCCCACCTCATCAGACCCTTTTTTTCCCCAAAGAGTTCATTTTGTATTCTTAAACTTTAAGCCCTCACCACTCCTTGTATGAGAGAGAATCTAATAGATAGATAACAACGCACAAAAGCTTCCATTGTGTCCATCATGCACTGCTCCACCAGCCTGGTGGCCCATTGATGCACTGCACTCTAAGTGGGTGGGAAGCTGGGAGGTGCTCGTCACTCTCTTTTCTCTTTTCTCTCAGTCTCTGGAGATATGATGCAGCACGCTAACACAACCTGACAGGCGGACCACCAGGGCCCCACTGTTGGAAACGTCAGGCGCGTCTTTGCTGCACGATTTGCATGTGTTTGTGCAAACGTGTGTGAAATGTCATGAGAAAAATTGTGAGATATTTTGTCGACCCAGTTGCATTCATACCTTTTACTGCAACCTGTGGTGGCCATTAGTGCACTTCTGAAGCTGACTTGTGTGATATGTAGAAGTGTGAAGAGAGACCGGGTGGAGACTAAATCTCTCCAATCCCACTTAACATGGGAATAATCCTGTTGTAGTGGGAGGAAAATATGTGTGTGTGTCTTAAATCTTGGGGGAATGTGAACCGCAGGATTGTGGATATGAAGCTGGGAAGCATAGCAACAAGGCCGACCCCAGTCTGGATCAGACATGAATTCCTCATGTTCACGGTGTCAGTCAATGGTTATATAACAGAGGGACAGGCTCCTCTTGGCCCGACGCTAGCTCGTCCATCAGCCACGCTGCAGTTTGTGTTTCGGCCTCAGCGGAGCAGCAGCTTCCACAGAGTCGTCTCAACGGCCTTGACATTCCAAAATCCACTCTATCGTCAGATGAAAGTCGGAGCCAGAAAAGTACAGGAAGTGAAAAACTTGTAAAGAAACTGAAATCACTTTGATCACGACTATCTTCAACAGTTTTTTTTCTTCAGCCCACATCATCCCCATCCTTGAAACTCAGTAAACCTCAGAACTGATTTAAAAGTTTTATTGCGTGTCTTTAAATTTCAAAATAGATCTGGCCGTTTTTAACCGTGTTTTACCCTTCAAGACATTAAAGATCAAACAGCAGAGGTTTGCTAATGATCCCACAAGTTCATTTTCAAACAGAGTGAAACTTCTTTTACTCGTTACACGGCTCAGAGATGGAACCAGCTGCCAGATTACACCGAAGGTGTTTCAGTCCTTACATTTTTAAATTAGGACTGGAAATGTTTCTGTACATCAACGCTCCGATGTACTTTTACAAAAATAGCTGTATATTCTGAATTTCACGTAAATCATTTCTGTCATTATATTTACAATATGAACTGTATATATAAATATATAGATATATTTATATAAACTTTACTTTAAACGTGATTAACGCATCAGTTTGACTGGCCTAATTTTGCTTTTGTTATTGTTGCTATCTGTCGCAATTATCAATTTCATTTTAAAAGAGCTTCTAATCAATTTGATTATGTTTTAATAGTGTTCCACCACTAGTAGTACTTCACAATCCTACTGTGAGAATATTAGCATTTATTTTTGCGTACTACATTTACCACGTTTCCGTCTGTGAATCTTATTCCAAACGGCATCAAATGTATCTTGGAGGTGGGCCCCAAACTGTCTTATGTGAGAGAGTGTTAATTCACAGATCAGCCTACGGCGCTGACTAAAGATGTCTCCACGTGTACTCTCCTATATATATAATTGCTGCGGTCTGTAGGTGTCGGTCTGTGATGTGACTGGTGCTGAATTATTGCAGCTCTCAACAGGAGCTCGACATCACTCACAGCTTGGCTTCTGCTTGATTTTGATTTCTTCATCAGGGGAAAGCGACAGTAGTTTAGTAGTTCTTGGGTTGGAGACTCTGACAACAAACGTGATTATTTTTATTCTTTTAATTTTTTTGTTTGCCTCAAAGAGCTGTGACTGCAACATAAATAAAACAAGCAGATAAAAAGCTGAACCCAGATTTGATGAGACTTTGTGGTGAATATTTTGTAGCTGAGACAACTTCCAAGTAGAGAGTAGAGTCTTTAATAGGAAGACGGTGGTTTTCTCACCCACGCTGCGTGTGACGCACTCACTTCTCATCTTTCACGGCCGTCACCAACTGTGGAATTCCTTTTTAATCAGCGTTCTTCTCCTCCGGTTGTTTCTTTCGCTACTTCCAGGCTCTGTTTCTCCAACAAGAATCAGAAATGTTCTCTGCTCCTCATGATGAGGCTGGAGATCCTGCCTACGTACGATTAAACATCGTAGCATGAACGGCTGTTGTACCTTCATGGTTGAACGACACATTTTTGTGACACCCTACTGTCCGACCGGTTTTAATCAGATCAGAATTTTTTTTTTTACATCAATTATTCCTCTGTCTTTTGCAGTGAGGTGATTGTTGATGTTGTGTACCATATTTTCCAGGCTATAAGTCGCAATTTTTTTTTAGAGGGCACTCTAGGCTCGTGTACTAGTATCTGCTACTGTTGTACAACTGAAAATTTACATGTTTGTTTTTTTCACACTGACAGCCACTAGAGGGCACTGGTGCGACTTTAACTCCAGAGAGACTTATATTCCAGGGCACTGGTGTGATTTATACTCCGGAGAGACTTATATTCTGGAAAATATCGTATTTACAACTTCCACTGAATCACAATAATTCGATCGGACGCTTTAACATTGAACAACATCATTGTGTTTGTATAATTCGATCGGACGCTTTAACATTGAATAACATCATTGTCTTTTTTTTTATTTAATTGTTGGACTGACCCACATTTCTCTCTCCCTCCCCAGGCAAGGTGTTGAATACTGATTTGCGTCACTACCTCAGTCTGCAGTTTCAGAAAGGCTCCCTGGACCACAAGCTGCAGCAGGTGATCAGGGACAACCTGTACCTGCGTACCATTCCCTGTGAGTACCGTCCACACACTTCTGTCTCCTCTCTCTGTCTGGACTGTACTGTACTCTCTGACCATCGAACCCTTGACCTACCCATGTAGCTTTACCTCATATCTTGCATGATTGGAGAACGGGTGACATTAACTGTATGTCCTCTGGTAGATCTGTGCGGCCCATCCGTCCGCCCTTATCTAAGCCCCTGCCAGTGTCTTATCACAGTCAGACGGGCCGACCCTGTGAGAATCCTAAATAGCCGCCACAGCAGGGTGCCAGTGCTCATTACAGTGACCTGAGTGACATCTCAGAGAGTAAGGGAGAGAGAAACATGACAATTCTCCACCACGTGACTCAGTGAGGCTTCATTAAGCATCACTCCTGCCCACCACAGAAGCTGACAGGAGATCAAGATTGTGCTAGACGTCCAAGGCGCCACGAAACCCTTAAATCCTGTTGAAATTTCTACCCTACATGACCCCGGGTGACCTTTCAGCAGTCACCTGAAAAAAAATGAAAAGATGAAGATTGCCAAAAAAGTTTTTGTAGAAGGCGCAAAGGTAAAAATGCAGCAGGTTTTACTCCTTTGCTTCGTCTCTGAAGATGTCTCTGTCGTAAGAAGACAAAACCTTTAAAGTTATTTTGTGTCTGTCTTAAGAACAAAAAAATGTTTCAAGGCAAATCACATTTTTCTCTGTGATTTCATACAAATATTGCATTGAATTGTGCCGTGTCCTCAAATGTGATAAAGCAGCCAAAAGGGATTTTTATCACAGATGACAGTAATTTAATTCCTGACTTTTTTAGATGTTGTCGAACATCGTCATGTTCTGCGTTAGCTCTCAGTACACAGTCTCTTATCACTACATTTGCTGCATTGTCTTTTAAGTATCTGCCTAATTTAATTCTTTCACGTATCAGTATCAGCCTTGTCTGTTCCTGCATGTGATTGGTTGTTTGGTACGCTCGTCGAAATAACTCCCACCACCACCTGCACTGGTGGGGTTCCAGGGACTTTGTCCCAACCCATTGGGAGTCTCTTCTCGTTAGCTGCAAGGAATCTCTTCCAATCTTTAGAGTTCGAAAAAAAAAAAATCACTGTCTGTGAAGAACAATTGCGTATTCATCAGCCCGTGAATGGGCTCGGAACATTATTATTATCAGACCAGTGGTACCTCGCTGGTTTTGACAAAGGTATTTGAGGGGAAATTAAAAAGTTGAATTCCTCTGGTAGGAAGTTAGAGAGCACAGACTACAGACTTGGTTTAGTAAGAAAGGAAAAAGTTACATAAATATTTAAATTTAGAGAAAATTTAACATTTAAATATTAATACGTCGTTGGCAGAAGAATTTGTCAGATGGAATAAGATTGGATATCACTGCACAACACTAAAACACTATATATATATATATATATATATATACAGTATATATGTATATAATATGCAATACTAGTATTGCATATAGAGTTTGAAAATACTAGTATTGCATATACTAGTATACTAGTATTGCATATACAATACTAATATAATTTTTATCTAGTATACTAGTATTGCATATACAATATAATTTTCAAAAGTTGCATTGGGACATTTTTTTTTTTGCCATAAGTATATATCAGTACTGTACACACTTGTATCGGCTACGTTTCAGTCAGGATATTTTTTATTAAAGCCAACGTCTTAAACCAAAAGGACATGTTGAATTTTTCATGGCGAAGTCTTGGCCAGGTCATTTTTTTCTTTTATACATCTTCAGGATGATTCATACTCGACATTTTACATTTCATTTGCTTTGATACTTTTTTTTTTCTTCATCCTCCACGTCCACAGTTGCCTAGGTGTTCTGAACAAAGTGAAGCTTTATTTTTATTATTATTCTAATCCCAAAGATATAAAACAGATTCATGGCTTCTTTTAAACCCTCATAAAAAGAATACCCTTGAAAGGACAGACACTAAAAAGACCTTGTTTATTCTAAGTGCCCACATCTCAATATGGAATTGTAAACACAACGTTGGTTGGTTGTTGTACACCTACTCTCTCATATACAGTATTATGTCGTCCTATGTTTCTAGCCGAGATCATGGTAGAAAAGGTTCTTGAAAAAAAATGGCAGTGGGTTTGACCCTTGCTCCATATCTTGATGCTGTTCTTTCACAGCAACACTCTTTGCCTTCAGTTGCTGCAATAACCTTTTCATATGGTGCGCGGTGAATTAGAAATCCGTCTAAGACAAAACCGATCCGTCGTCATCCCAGAAATGTCAGGTAAGGACGTTGAATGCACAATGAAAAGCGAAATAAACACATTCCGTCCTAATCCTTCTCCCAGGAACCAGCTCAGATTTCTTACTAGTGCGGCTTCACTGGTCTCCAGTGATTGCTCTGTTTGACAAAACCTAAGCTTGTGTTTGCTGCACGCTAAGTAGTTTCAGATGAGACGGTTCATACTGTAGCAGGGATGGACGTTAACACGGGGGGAGAAAGTGGAGATAAGTCTGGAGTTTGGTATCGGTTCTCGTTGATTCGTTACGTTTTAAATCCCCTCTGCCTCCAGAGTGGCCGGCTCAGCCCCTGTTTTCGGCTGATACGCTCCAGAAGCTCTGATCACATCTAGGATGACAGTTAGTGGAATCAAATCTTCATCGATGTGCTGTCCTCTTAAAAATAAGGAACGCACATTATCTACACACACGTCTGAACCCTGTGGTCACTTGAAGTCTTCGGCATTGGTACTGTAGAGTCGTAGAATCTTATTTATATTAAAAGTGAGTTCCACTTTGAGGAAAATGTTGGGGTTTTTTTTTCACAATAACAAATATGAACAATCCGTCCACCAGGAGGAGCTAAGCTAACTAGCCGTGCTACAGTGCCACCATGTGTCTTGAATATAAATCTAATCTAAAGTGAAACAGTTTAGTAAAAGTGTTGAGTGAAAACATGTTTACACTTTCTCTCTGTTTAGTCAGCTGTGCTGTTGTGTCCCCCTCTCCTCCCACCCTCCCTCCAACCCTCCCCTCTTATTCCTAATATTTGAATAATGAATTTGCAGCTCAGTGCTTCGAACAGTGTCAACTGTTCCAAATGTTGATTCAGATTTCCCAGGCACAGAGAGTTGTATTTGATAGTGTGCATTTTTGAAACAGCGCCACCTTGTCCCCTCTTCGCCGCTGTCCCCTCGTCTGACATGCTCTCATGTTTTCAGGTACCACCCGTCAGCCCAGAGAGGGAGAGGTCCCTGGTGTGGACTATAACTTCATCAGCGTAGACGAGTTCCGTGAGCTGGATGAAAGTGGACTGCTGCTGGAGAGCGGCACCTATGACGGTAGGTCTGACCTTTTGACCTCTTTTATTTCACGGCCGCTTTTATCAAGAAACAGCACAAGAATTTTAATCAGTTACAGCATCATCATGTTCAGTCGAAAGTGTTTCTTTTGAACTTTTTATTTCACGGCCGCTTTTATCAAGAAACAGCACAAGAATTTTAATCAGTTACAGCATCATATTTACTTGAAAGTGTTTCTTTTGAACTGTTTTGGTTTTGCTGTGTTTCTAAATTTTGATCCATGTTCCTTCTCCTCAACTTGTTTTGTTTTTTTAATTCATGTTATAAAGTTATAATATAAATGTAAACATATATACAAATACATGTATATATGTATGAATACATACCGTATTGGTTAGGTGAGGCAGAAACTTAAAGAGAGGAAAGCAGTCATTGAAAGCATGTCGGACAAAATATTTCAGTGGGAGGAACATATATTGCCCCACTCTGCACTCTGGGGACACGGTTACAGCTGAGGGTAAATCCTCCTTGATGCCCCGACCATTGGTTGACCTGTAATTCTGCTGAGCTGTTTGCTCTTCGGTCATCAGGTGACTTCAACACATTGCCCGTGTCATCAAGCTGCCACCGCAAATGTGTAAAAATAGGAGATAATATATCCCCAGGTGAGTTTCCCTGCTCTCCACCGTGTGAGCCATCACACCCGCCCTCCGTGGCCTGAGCACTGCTCTGAGCCTTGGCCCCCGCAACCTTAAGCCTACCAAGCAGTCTACAAGGATGGATAATGGATTCGTTCTGCCCTTGGCTGCTTCATACAACGCACAAGGAGTGTGAGTTGGAGGCAAAGATTCAGAAATCCCCAGGAAGTTAATCATAATCCGCACACAGAGATAGGTTCAAGTCAGAGGCATGTGTATGTGTAGGTGTGTGTCTGTGTGTGTGTTTATGAATAACAACCTCACAGTGTTCAGTTTGGGTAATTAAATTAAAATGATTTTATTTGCAAATCAAAAGTTGACCCAAGACCCAGTTGATTTAAAATGTAAAATCAAACAAGAAAAAGATGGATGTAGAACTCTTTTCTCACTTCCTACTCGTGGCAGTTTTAAAGGAGCTTTATTTAATGATGGCAACAGATATCTCCACCACTGGGACTGATCCCCCAGAACCCTGAACAACAGGGGTCTCACACAACCTCATAGTTAATCTTTAACTAGTAGTCATAAAGCCGCACTGATCTTCTTCCACAGTCGGTGACAATGAGCCACTCACTGCTGCTGCAGCCTCTGTCATTACAGAGGCATCAGCTCAGCTTGTCTCTTCATCAGAGGTCGTGGCGATCAGTTCCCGCTGTGATTTGACGCAGTTTTTACCCTGACCCTCCATGATGCAACCAAGTAATCATTCAAATCCACAAACTATAAATTGTGCTTTTTTTTGCTGCTCTTAGAACTCAAAAATACAATTGACATCATCTATGACCACAAGGGGCAACGTTTACACCCGTGAAAACTGAACGCTGCTACTACACCACATAATGCTTTCCATGAAGAACAGAAATTAAATGCAATCAAAATCATTCCTACTGCAAAGTAAAAATTGGTGGTTACGAAATTAGCAGCCAAACGCGGTAATCGAGCGAAACTAGCAAGATGAGGATGAATGAAATTCTAAGATGTTAACTTGTGTTAAAATATATAGACTATGGTTTTGGGACTTTTGCGACTAAATAAAGTCTTTCCAGACTAAATGTTCTTCCATTGAATCTTGTGAAATTCAATGAATACAACTTATGGTCCCAAAAAAACAAAACAAACTGTTGTACAAAATCAATCCAAACAAATACAATTTAAATTGTTGACTCGCTCTGAACATTAAAGTTGACTATCATTGGGCAGTAGGAGGGAGATTGAATAACACAAAGTAAAGATTTTGTCGCACCATTTGGAAGAAGAAAGAACATAATTCTGTACTCGTTGCCGTTGCTAAGTCAAATACGTCTCACAGACTTTGTTTCCATTTGTCTGACCGTGTGTGAATGGAGGTGAATTAGAGCATGTCTAATTTTCTACTTCTCACTGTTTACGGTGTGAAGAAAACTGAGGCATGAATTATTCATGACCATGACTGGGCGCTGTAATTGGCAAACAGAATTGGAGTAAAGCAGTATGAAATCATAAACAACAACAGAAAAAAAACAACGACAGTATGACTCAAATAAACTGACAGATGTATTCATTCAGCAAACCATGGGACATCAGTGTACGGCAATCCTATTTAGTTGAAATTTACAGAACTTACCTTGTTCTACTTTCACTTGTTTAGTATCATTAGTCCTAATTAATGCAGCTGCACTCGACAGTTCCTTCTCACTTTATTCTCGTGCACTCACTAAACTCAGCAGATTCTCAGAAGACGGTGTGGGACTGTGAGAATTCAAATGTCCACCTGAGCCAGTGTGGAGATTTTCTGGACTTTGTCCTCCAGCTGTGAGAGTGAGCTAATGTAAAATGCAGCAGAAGATTCTCCAGTGACTGAAGTGCTCTGGGTCCAGTTGGGTTTTTACCCTGTCACCTGGCTGCTGTGAATATGTTGCTGCTGCACTCGTCACATTTAAAATGTAAATTACAAAATAAAATATAATACGTGAAAAGGGGCTTCATGAATAAAGATAGAGCATTAATTAGATAACTACCAGTCCCAAATGTTATATTACTTAAAATATTAACGTTATTATCTGGGCCTCTCCAGACTGACTAGTAATTCTCAATGCAAACGTTGCCGATGGTAACCAAGCCGCCAATGGAGGGTTCAATACTTCCTACAATAAAAATATATATAATTAGAAAAAAAAATCTACATATATGTATGTGTATATATACATATATGTATACAGTATATGCACATATATGTATGTGTATATATGTATATATGCACATACAGTATATAAATATATACATATATGTATATATGCATATATATGTATGTATATATATGTATATATATTAATGTATATATGTACATATACATATATAAATATGTGTATAAACATACATATATGTAAATATGTATGTAAATACCCATATATGTATATATGTATGTATACATATTCAAACTCACACAGATTGATAAGAAGTCTTAGGATGGAGGTAACTGTTAGTATTTGTTCGTGTCTCAGGGTGGACAAGATTGACTTGTGAAGTGTGGTCATTCAGTCCACTAAGTGTCTGAGCTCTGTGCCAAGACTGGAGGACAAGCTGGGATTTACTCGCCTGTGGCCCGGCAGTCGCAGACAAGGTCTCGGCAGAGTGGGCACTGCCCAGGAGGGGGAGACCTTCTCACTGATTAATGAGGGTCTGTGGCTGTGGGTGGCAGGTTCAAAGGGGCAGAGGGATAAATGTGGTGTGAACTGGGGGGGCCGAGGAGCCGAGGGCCTGGGGAGACTCATGAGTATTAATCTGTGGGAACATTTTCCAGGTTTGTCCAGCATTAGTGATGTCTTCTGCTTCGGATCGTGACATGTCCATTGCCAAGAAAGCATTAGTTTGCTTTTCACCTCCCTAAATGAGCATGGACGACCCAGTCTTTTTGGAGCGTTCCATTTACAAGTCAAAGCTGAAGCATATTGTGGAACTCAGAACTCCTGCTGCAGATGAAACTCTATAGTCACAGTTGATTCAGATTCTCACGGATTGGAGATGAGGCGTGCTGGCAGCTGTTGATGAAAACAGATGGCCCGACACTGTATATACACACACACACACACACACGTTCACTCACTTGCATATGCAGCTCCAGTGCCAGTCTCAGCTGTCAGTCTCTTCATGCTCAGAACCCTTCTAATGGGAAGTAATTGATTTATTTTTTTAAAGTTCCCTGTGACTGAAACTGTTTCTCACTGGTAGCCAACAGAACCAAGCATGTGTAAAACGAGTGGATGTTTGTGTATTTCACTTACAGAGCCAACCGAGTGTTGGCCCAGGCTGTGAAAATGAAAACAGCTTTGCTTTACACCGTCCGTTCACCACTTCCACGACTTATAGTACAAGCTCTCGTGTAGTAAAACTGTACTCAACTCGGCAGCTCACTGCGTACTTCTTCTTCGTAATTTGGCAGCTGTGTAAAAACAAAAAACGAATTAAGTGAAAGATTTTCTAAGAGTTTGTTTTTGTTTTGCTCAGTAAAAACTCTCACTTTGCCTTTAAACTTTTCTTGAAATGTTTTGAATTAATATAATACCTTTCAAAATAACTTTTATCCTTTCTATACAGTAGTGTCCCAATTACTAATAGTAGAAAAGTAAGAAATCCCTTATCAGCTATCAGGCAATGCAAGTGAAAACGACTAATGCTATCAATGCTAGCTTATGATTTTGTCCAAAACAAAGGTATTATTTTGAAAGAAATTTACAAAATTCTGCCTAAAATGATTACAGAAGTTGGAGCATAGTTATTATTCTTTTGGCAGAAATGTATTTTTTATTTATCAGGTTTATTACAATAGTCACAAACACTTAGCTTGAAGCTCGACATGGATAATCAGGCGTACAGTGTAGCTAAACAGTAGCATAAAAAAGTCGTAGGTAACTATATGACGATCCAAAAAATTAGCCCAGATAAAGTTCAATTTTTTTTTCGTTTTGGACAGGGCTTTTTTTTTTTTTACAATATAGAAAGGATCTCTTTATAGCTACAGCTTTGTAAATCACATTTTAAAGAGTAAAAACCAAGTTCCTGTCCAACAAAATAAAATGAATCACTTTTCAAGGACCTTTAAATAAAAGGACCTTTAATAAAAAAAATATATCCTGATGTAGCCATACTTTAAATTTTTTTAAAACAAAATGTGTTTTCTAGGAATTTGTATAAAGTGTGTCTGTAACCACGGCAACTGAACTGCTCCAATCACAGAACCCTCCAAGGTCAGAAGGCGGCGCCGTCTTAAGTTATGAAGCCTTGAGTGTTGCTTCTTTGTGTTATTTACTTTACTTTCTGCTCCGATGTTTTCTTTGACATTTAGGTCAAACAGAACTGCTGTTGTTTCAACACTCTGAACGATGAATGTCTGTTGTTGTCACACTCACGGAGTTCTGGCAGCATTTTCCTTTTTTTTTTTTTTTTCCAATAATGATCAGCCCATTAATTTAAGGCGGTAATTACTGTGGAAATGTAAGGTTGGTCGTTCTGACATTATACATGAATCACTCTGTGTTTGCAGTGTAGAACCAATTGTCTTGATAATTAAATGTCAGGCATTGAGGTAATGAGGCAGAAACGAGTGCCTCTCAGGACCAACAGTACTTTGTATCTCTGTTTCTTCATTCTCTCACTCCTAAAAAAAAAGTATGTTTAATGCTCGTGTTTTTATTTTTTCTTGGCTTCAAAAATGTTTACACAACATCTTTTAGACTACAAACCGATTTGAGGTAGAAATGTTTGTCTAAATATGATAAAGTTCTCAGCTAATGGTTCAAATGACATTAACTTTTATTTACAAAACATTTGCTATTCCTACAAAACTGCTTTTCTCATTGAACACAATTAATAAGCAATAGCTCTGTGTACCATGAGGGGGACCCGCCCTCCACTTTGGGAACCACTGCTATAAGGCAACAGCGTGAGCCCCTTTCTGATGATGTGGCCTTACAAACATCATTTATTTTTATGTATCGTGTTTGAATGGATACAGAAAAACAGTAGTGATGATTTTGCTGGTTTTCTCTTTTTTCGATGTTTACTGACAAACACTGACCTTTGACCTTAAGATAATATCTTTTAAGATTTAAATAATAACAAAAGTTTTCCTTAAGATAATATCTTTAAAGATTTAATTATAACAAAAGTATGAGGCCTTAAGATAATATCTTTAAAGATTTAAATAATAACAAAAGTATATTTTGTATTTTCTACCCTGGTGTTTGTTCGGTGTTGGTATTTTCTACCCTGGTGTTCGTTCGGTGTGAACTACTCTTTAATTGGATATTCTTCCGTTTCCCATTCGCTCATTTGTTCGTCACGTTTCTATTAGAATTACAAATGTTCACCTGTTTGATCTGCGGCGAGTTGTTGCATCTCGTGTTTCCGCTCTTCTTGATCAGTAATCGTTCGTCCTCCTCGTACAATTACTTCAGATCCTTGATTAGATGAAACGTCGACGGCGAGTTGACACATCAAGGGCAAACAAATGATTTTCTTGTTAATTACATATTCATCGATTTAATCATTTCTACGTCTTCAACTGTGAGGGAGCCACGAAGACAGTTAACAACAACAGAGTTCACTGTGTTACACTGTGATCTGTACGTACGACACATTAATAGTGCTGGAAATTCAAAATGTGTTCAATGTTAGCGTGTTTGGTCGTACATGTTCATCTGTTAGGGTTCTTTACATGAATTTAAATTAAACTTTAAAAGTTTAAGAATTTAAAAATCTTCTTCAACACCTCGGCTAATTACCACACTGTGTTCTCGCACCGTCGCTGTCCATCTCTGTGTACTCTGCTGTTACCTTACTGTCTTGCGGCTTCTCTCCAAAGTGCACTAACAGCAGATAAATGTGTGTGTGTGTGTGTGTGCTTCGGGAGACCAAGAGTGTACACTGCAATTTACAGCTGCTAATTAACCTCCTCCATTTAGATTCTGTCATTAAACGTCCCACTAATTACAACTCCAGTCAGGGTCTTAATGGGTTTTAATAAGGAACTGAAGTTAACACTTCTTCTACTCAATCATCGATTAATGTTATTACCATCAACATGTGTAAAATATATACTGTATATCTTTATTTACATAACAGTGTTTTTGAGCCATGGTGAATATTTATTCTTTAGAAAACTCCCACGTCGCACCATCAAATAAAAATGTCACAATCAGCATATTTAATAAAATATATTGATTTTCATTTAATGAGTTCCATTTTACTCGACCAGTGTGAAATCTAGAGGCTCCTGTTTAGTTGAACAGAACACTGGTATGCTGGCAGGAATTGATGAAAGACACACAAAGTTCTTCTTTATCGGATCTCAAACGCACTAGTGCGTGAAGGAACAAGCATGGGTTGGGAATCACTGTTAAATACGATGAAAATTGTTAGTCAAAAAGTTCAAAGACAAACTAAAAAATGTTATTTTGTGAAAATATCAAAACATGTTAATTTGTGAAGCTAATAATCAAAACCATTTTCCATACAGAAAAACAAGGGATTGAACCAGCAAAACTAATAGTTGACTTTCTATTAGGCGAGATGAATATACTATTTTTATTCATACAATAACCATTTAATGTGAACACATTATTAATAATACAGCTCATGTCTTTGTTTATTAAATATTTTCAGTTCATGGAAAACAAATTTGAGGAGGTGTGTGTGTGGTTTTTTTCTTCTAAAGATTTAAGACTCACAAATTACCATTGTCTCCAATGTTCTGCTTATAATAGACCAAATTAACTGTTAGGCAGATCGAAGAAATTATTATTCATTTAATGCATTATGAATTTATAAAAATGCATGAGCTGCAGGCTTATCACTCAGTGGGTAATTGTCTTTTTACCCACTGTGTGAGAGAGAGAGCAATGAGAGAGAGAGAGAGAGAGAGAGAGAGAGCGCGCGCCTGAAGTTAAGAATTGACTGTAAGTGAATGAAGCCTCTGTTGTTTTCATGTCCTGGGATGAGTCAGTGTGGTGAAAATATCTGCTCAGGTCCAGGTTTCTGTCCGACTCCATACGGCCGATCTGCTGTGAAAGTGTCATGAGAGTCGGGAAGTGAGATTATAAAAAAAAAAAGACAAAGTGGAAATGAATACAGAGAGTTTTTATCTTTGGTTCGTGTTTGTTTTCCTTGTCACCTGGTTAAGGCTAGTTAATGAGTGATGGCTAACATCTATCAATGTTTCAGAACCAGTAGAGTTCTGATGTGTTTCCTAACCTTTAGTGATGACCATCTATACTATTCGGTGCTTTTGTACAGTTATAGACAAGCTCAGTAGTTTCAATGTCGTTGTGCTCATCAACAGGGGGCACCACTCTCATCCTGTCATTCTTTCATACATAGTTGTAAAAGATTTACTGGTTCAACATTGACCCACCGTTTGTTTTCCAACTTGATGGCTCGGCAACTAGAGGGAGTCATATATCTTTATGTTGCTTGTTCACTCTAAATTGATGGTAGGTGTGAATGTTAGTGTGAATGGTTTGTCTGACTCTTTGATGGACTAGCCAACTCTCCAGTATGTACAGTAACCTCACCATTTGCTCGATGACTGCTGATTGGTTCTAGCCCCACTGCGACGAAAATGATAAAAAAAGAAAATCATTGAAAGATAAAATATTCAAATGAAGAACCTTCATAGGTTTGAGGATCAGCTTAGCTTAGTCTTGTGACTGCTGGGACTGACAGGCAGTTAAGATAGCTTCAAGGCACATCATTCACAGCCCACATTGGAAAATGAAAAACAATACAGTTAAGAGTTAAAAGCCAAAGCTGAATTCTTCTCCACATTCCCTCTGTGCTCCCTCTGCTGCCTTCAGTCTCTTTATTCTTCTTCTTTTGTTTACCTCGCCGCTTCCTATTAATGTCTTTCATCACA
Organism: Cynoglossus semilaevis; assembly: GCF_000523025.1. Classification (NCBI taxonomy): domain Eukaryota; kingdom Metazoa; phylum Chordata; class Actinopteri; order Pleuronectiformes; family Cynoglossidae; genus Cynoglossus; species Cynoglossus semilaevis. The sequence goes on along the minus strand of NC_024316.1, from coordinate 15,938,506 downwards.
GTTTCAGTTTGGTCCCTGATGTGCCTCATAACAGATGCAGTACAATTTCCAGGTCCTCTGGTACACACCGCAGTCCAACACCAACACCAGAGGCCCGTGGATTCCCACGTACAAATCAATATGCGTACCGCACTTTTCTATTTGCTATTTTCTCACTTCTTCTCCCTCTCAGCTTGATGAAAGCTGTTGTGTTCTAGCAGCCTCTCACTTTATATTACAGTGCTGATGCTTCATCTGCTATGACACTGGTTTTAATCATTTTTCCTTGTTGGAAGGAACTGTAGTGTTGGTGGTTTGTGAAGAAGTGATGCTGTCTAGAAAGTTTAATTTTTCCAAACTGGTCTGCAAAAAAACCCTGACTTCTGCTGCTTAATTTGCCAATGCTTTGGTGAAACTCTGCCCTCTGCTGGCATATTGGCATTTAAGGTCCAGAGAAATGACTTGAATAATTAAGGTAGCAGCCAGTCTACGTTAATTTATAGACTTTTTTATTCAGGGAAATTCATTGACAACCAATTGTGAACCTATTTTGGAATATTGTAGCTTCAGTTCCTGGAATGAAGCAGTGAATCCTATGTTCTGGTTTAACAGTTCAGTTTTAAAGGTCAACATCGGTACCCAGTCACTAATTATTCCCCTTATTCCCTCTGTTGAAAAAGCTTTTAAAAGATTTTTTAAAAAGATTTTTACACATGGAACCAAACATTCTCATGGTGGTAGAGAAAGATCTTTTTTTTTACTTTTTTTTTTTTTTGCTAATCCTCTTTGTGTTGTGTATGAGGTTAGCAAAACGAAACAGATTCAAGTCGAAGGTTTATTTACGACTACAGAGTCAACAAGTTCAGCAACAAAATGCTCCCATATGTGCAGGACAAAATATTCACAACCATTTTTTGCTTTTCTGTCTCTTCTTAAAATTCTAGGCAACTACTATGGGACCCCCAAACCTCCAGCCGAGCCCAGCCCCGTGCAGCCAGACCTAGTGGACCAGGTTCTGTTTGACGAGGAGTTTGACACAGAGGTCCAGCGCAAACGCACAACCTCTGTCAGCAAAATGGACAGAAAGGACAGCACGGCACCGGAGGATGAAGACGAAGAGGAGAGGTCTCCGATGGTCAACGGGCTGACAGGTGAGAGGCTTGTTTTCAATTTTTTTTTTTACCTTTCTTGAAGTCAACTTTTATACAGCCCTGGCATTTCTGTCCGTTTAGTACTTGTGTTTATATGCAGATGATGTTAAACATGTAATCCATGATGTATCCAATGGCTGTGCCTGATCATCACTGTTGTATTATCGTCCAATAAAGAACGTTCTCTCCTACGTCAGACTTCCTCTGAGCTAGAATAAATGCTCGTGCAGGGACAGTTAGGAGCCAGTTTCTCTCTTCTATGCCCTCTAAGCATTTTTGTCAGTTGGAGTGAGTGTTACTGTACGTGCCCTCGTACACTGCAGCTCCAGTCGACAGCGTCTCTGCCAGGGCTGGAAACAGCTGTTGCCTGGAGCCATTTCTCTATCTTGTCCTTTGTTCTGAATTTGCAAATATGGAGTGCACTCATGAGGGGGGAATAGAGGCCTCATTTTTGGAACAAAATGCTCCAGACCTCTGTCAGTCGACAGGTTTCAGTTTGTCTAAAGGACTGAGGATTCAGTGTCGTCCAACTCATACTTGGCCTCATGGAGAGAAAAAAAAAAAAAAAACGGCACACAGTCAGACTCAGAGTCAGTCACACATATCATGATACGTGGATCACACAGTAATGTGATATTGAAAGAGTTGTGGTGTAGTACTCGTGGCCGGTCATGGCTCTGCCCTGTTCTGCCTGGGAGGCAGTTTGCAGTGCGACACTCCTGACATGCAAATCCACTGGGCATAGCTGCACTCCCGTCCTCCTGTGTTCTCTTTTTTTTTTTTTTTACGTGTCTGTCTATATTTCTGCCTCTTCATTCCCTCGCTCTTCACTTTCCTCTCCTGTGGAATCAACCGCTGAACCTGTGTTGGGAGGAAGAGTAAGCTCCAAGGGACGAAGGATGGAAGGAGCCCAGGAGAGCTCCACTGGTGCCACCGTCTCGCCCACTGCCTTTCTGTCCTTCTACCCTCTGACTTACCTCCACACTCACCCCCGTCCTTCCTCTGTCTCCCTGCCCATGACCCTCTCTCCATCTTGTGCTGCAGACCACAAGGACAAGGCGGAGTGGAGGAAGACGGTGCCCAGCTACAACCAGTCGGCTGGAGCCATGGACCTGCGTGTGTGGAACACACAGGACGAGAGTCAGGAGCCCCTGCCTAAAAACTGGGAAATGGCCTACACAGAGACTGGGATGGTGTATTTTATAGAGTAAGTTTTACTTATTTTCAGTCGTCCTTTCTTTCAAACGTTAACCTCAGCTCGGTGACATCACCTTAAATGAAGTTGCTGGTTGTTGTAACAGACAGAATTGTTTTAGTCTGAAACTCAATAGTTGAGTTAATCCAAAAAGACAGGGTTTTGTTTCAGTTTTAGTTGGTGAATATATCCAATATATTAATATCGTGACTACGTATATTTATACATATATGTACATATATGTATGTACGTATGTATATGTATTTTTATATATACATATATACAGTGTATGTATATATATGTATCTATATACATATATACATACACTGTATATACATATATATACACTGTATATATTTATATATATTTATATATATATGTCGTGTTCTGATCTGGTCTCAGTTGAGGTGTCTCACCTTCTAGGCAACATATACAACATCCTGCCCGTCTTAACTTCCTGTTTTCCAGTTTTGCTCTTTGATCAGATCATGGACGTCTTTGATCTCAACTATAAGTCTGTAAAATTAACAATTATTTTCATACAGTTATGTCCACGACCATTTCAACAGCGGTGCCATTCATGTGGACGTGAAACGTTTCAGGAGAACGTCCTACTGAGCTTCCTGTGTTTGATGGCTGCTTTGTTGCCCGATGCTAAGAGCGGCTAACCCTGCACTGCATTGTTTACCTTGTGCGTTAGCGTGGCATGTAGTCAATGTTGAATCTCCGAGGAAGCCAGGTGCTGCTTCTGGCCACTAAATCAATAAATCATCCTGCCAGGAGGAGAAACAACAGGCTAAGTGGAGAGCACCACTCCTGACCTGCTGTCTCAGTTCAGCTCTGCAGCCACTCACTCTTTTCTGTCTGTGGTCAACGTCCTTCCCTTTTCTCACCGCCTCCCGTCTTTCTGAAAACATGACTTACATCCTGGAGGCCTAATAAATAAAACATCTGCTGAGCCTCACATGTGTCTCCAAGGGAACTTCTAATTCCCCGCTCTGATTTGTGGCATCGTGCTAAATACTTTTATATGATTTATGCCCTGGAGCCTCACATGGAGATGTTTGGAGGCTGTAGCTAACAGATGGAAATTGAACAACTGAGCAGGCCAGGTCGCAGTCGAGCTGGTGACCCAGTACAAACCTCCAGTCTCTAGTCTGTCTCTTTATCCTCCTAATGGCTTCTGGTTCACGTCCAGAATGCTCATCCCTGCAGCTGCTCCCAAAACACCTTTATGGCACCGCTTGCAGAATACGATTTTTTTTTTCCTCAGCACCGAATGTGTTTTTCACACACAAGCACTACTGGACACCACACACTGGAGAATAAGAGCTTTTATTTTCCTGTGAGTCTTCGCAGCCACTGGGAGTCCCGTCCCGTCCTGACAGGTGGTGACAAAGAAGAGCAGACCTGCCATTTTGTACTTGTAGCTAAGCGTGCTCCGAGGCTGCCGGTCAAATCGCCGTGGCTCATTACGTGTGTCAAGTGATGCTCAGCAGTTAAATCTACCTTTTCTACCATTTCCCTCAACCTCCCTCCCCCTACCCCTCCCCTCTTGCCCCCCCAGAGCTGCCCTACGGCTGGGAGAAGATCGAGGACCCTCAGTATGGAACCTACTTTGTCGAGTAAGTCAAACTTTTGTTTCCTGAAATGAAGTACATTTTATCACATTATAATAACTATACATTTACATTTAGCGACTTACAATTTGAGTCAGTCAATCAACAATCGAGACAGAAAACATAGATAGTAATAAATATATTTTATTTAGAAACTGTTCGTTGAGAAAGAGTGCGACTGATTTTTTTTTAATACAAAAAATGTAAAAACATGAAAGTTTAAAATATCAAATCTAATGGTAAAAGTCATGTTAGTACAAAAGTCAGTCTGGTGAATGCTGTTGTCAGAGCATCTAAAAATTATATTTAGTAAAACTTTTTTACTTTTACATTAACATTCTGCAGCCTCATCCTTATCACTGAGCTCCCTGTGACAGGAGCATGGCTACGGTGTTGTCTGTGCAGTTCAACAGTTCTGGGGAAAACAATTATGTCAGTGCAGATAAGACTGATGGGATTGAGCCGTGTGTTTGTGTGATCCTGGTAGAGCTATACTTGTGGGGACATGTTTTGGAGGAAAAAGAAAGAAACACTTTGTTATGGGGACGCTGGTCGTTGTAGGGACATTTTGCAGGTGTCCCAGAGTGAGAAGGTATTTTGAGGTTCAGTTCAGTGTTAGGATTAGAACTGCAGTCAGATTGGAGTAAGGATTGGGATTGGTTGTATAGTTATGTCTGTGTTTCTCTCTGTGTTTCTATGAAGCACTGAGTAAACACCAAAAACAGTATGTGTGTGTCTGTGTGAGAATGAGGACGGTGAAAACAGATGACAATAAAGTTTCAGGGTCCTTCACAGGGAAACATGGTCAAGATTCCATTCTGATTAGAAGCGCAAACAAGAGCACAGTGTTTCATTTTGGTTTCATAATTGTGTACAAAGCGGGGGTTGACCTGCGGGGGGCGGGGGGGAGGGGGGAACCCTACTTTTGTTTTAAGAAGGTCATTCAGAGGCTGCCAGTATCTCTAACTCATCCCAACTTTATTCTGGGCATGAACAGCTGAATATGACAAAGTGACCGTCGTCGTCGTCGTCGTCGTTTTATCAACCTCTGCCCAAAACACTTTTGCAGTTAAAGAGTGAGAAAATGAGACAGAGACCAGCAGTGAGCGAATCAACAAGCAGAAACAAAAAACGAGGGGAATGTTTATCACTTTATACCGACTGGAGAGGAGTCGTCTGTGAGTGAGTCATACACAGAAACAGCCATTTGTAGACAAACACACAAACACACACGTACACACACACCATCAGAGACCCAGCATGCCGCTGATTTGCTGTGCAGCGTCCATGAGTTTTGTTTTCCCACTGTGCCGTCATGACCAGGATTTACAACAGTTACTGCTCGTTACTCAGACAAGCTACAGTGCGTCTCTCCATTAGCATATAATCATGACAGAACAGGCTAGCAGCAAATGTTACAGCACACAGGTGGCACCCGTGGATTGTTAATTGTTTTCACAATGAAGTTTGAGTTAAATCCTGATTCATTATCGACCACATCCTTCACGTACGTGTCGAAAATATCGCAGCAAAGATTGTTACATCACTGTGAGGACAACCTGCCCTCTCAGTGGGCGGGAGACCAGACTTGGGGTTTGAGGATCGCGGTTCAGTGCTGGTCCACTCTATGGTGTGGTGTGTTGAGCAAACACAATGGCCATGTTTCATGGACGGGTCAGATGTAGAAAATGTGTTTTTGCGTGGATGCGTGTATATGTCGATGATAAAAATTTTTTTAAAACTGCTGCTTCTTTTTCTTGTACTAAATAATGTATTAAAATAAAATTTAAATCATAATCATTTAGGCCCAATAATGCTTAGCTAATACCCAAATGTATACACAAATTGACAAAATATTAGCTTAAAGGCTAACACAAGAAAATGGCCCGCTATTATTTTTAGCTATTTAGCTTAAAACAAGAGTTTAAAACAACACCAGAAACGCCTGTATCTCAATATTACCTTACAAGATAAAAAGCCAAAAGTCACACAACATGATTTGTTTGCTAAAAGAAAATGTGATCTATATCTGAGATATATTTAACAGGAAGGAGACAGGCCTTCAAAATCAGTTTATACAGTGTGCGTGCTAGTAGATGTAGGTGTGAATAGAACCAGTGGGAGGCGTGATGAACAGTGTGCCAACACAAACAGGTCAAACCAGAGTTTATTTGCAATGCAAAAATGTAGTGAAACTGTAACGGCTGTAACTCTAGTCACCGTCTTAACTAATGTTGTCATTTCACCTGCACAGCCACATCAACCAGAAAACACAGTTTGAGAATCCGGTGCTGGAAGCAAGAAGGAAGTTAAGTGTGGACACACCGACTGCAGTCCCACAGCCGACGGTTTCAGCATCAGTCTCAGGTAACTTCACACTACAACGAGGGTGTAATGATGTTTGGCTGCTCCCTACAGTGGACCATCCACCTCCATCTCCCTCTTTCTCTTAGTGCTTTACTAGAGATGTAACACCAACATCTCCATGTCGTCTGAATCTTCTCTGGGGTTTTCTTCTCTTCTTCCACCTCCAACATCTGTTATCTACTGTCTCTCATCAGCATTTGTTCAAATCTTTTCAACCTTGTCTCTCTCTGGGGCAGCTCCACTATCTCCAAACCGTACCCCCATTAAGGCGTCCACTGTAGACCAATGCCCTGGTTCAAAAATTGAACCAAAATATAAAAAAAATCATTGTTCTAAATTGTCAAGAACGTCAGAAGAACATTTTCAAACCGTATGGTTTTGTCCAGATAACAAATGTAGTTGTTAACATCTTTATTAGTCAGTTAGTCTTGTCTACTGTATGAACAATCCATCTAAAGTTATATGCAGATGATCTTTACATCTTCGAGATGATGTACAAGTGCATTAATAATGAAATAAGTGCGGAAGGATTTACTCTAAATGTTTAATTTATACCACACCGTTGCCTTGGTCACATGTCCAAGAAACCTCATCCTGAATCATTTTGGACCTAAATACACATAAGGAGAACATGAAAACCACAATGAAAATAACCTCAAAAACCTCAGATCAAACCAGTGATCTTTTTGCTGTTAGGAAGGAGAACCAACCACTCTACCACCACGTATCCAAATATCCATCATTTACAAAAAAAAACTACTCATAAAAGGAAACGCCACATCAAACTAGTGTCAGTGTCAAAAGGTTCCAGTGGGAGCTAATGAAGAGATCACAGGTAACTATTATTCTGGTGACAGATTGACGCTGATTGTCTCGATCCTCTACGTTTCTTCTTCCTGTCAATATCGTTTCAGCTGTGAAGCCAGGTTTTGGTTTGGTACTTTCATCTTTTTTTGTTGATTGAAGAACAACACAGTGTATGACACCGTATTTGATGTGTATGAAAATACTGCAGAGCTTTTATCATCGCTCTCACCAGAAGACGTCTCCCTGGAAGATGTTCTAACAGTTGACAGGCTGCTGATAAACAGACCATTGACTTTGAAGCAATGATATTCAATTTGAATAATGGAGCAGCGTTTGACTGGGCGGCTGGATTCATTCTGACAAGTAGATATAAAGTAGGGAGGACAGAGAGGTCTGGTTGAAATGTCCTTTTTCTCCGGCCGCTCACTGCAGTTCAGGGATTTTGTTTTTTCAAAGGCAGAGAGGAGACGGGGAGGGTGAGGTGACCGCCTTTGAAAGTGACTCATGGTCATAAACTGCGTTTCGACCGGGTCAGCTGTTCATCATTGAGCCCCTGAGGTGAAAGTCTGGTCCAATCACCACTTTTCTCAGACTGTATGTCTGAGAAGCTGAAGCCTGAAAATGTCTGGACATGAGTCGGAATTTAACTGAATTCCACAGAGAAAACTCACCGCAGCCAGTGGTACAAACTGCTTTCTGAAAAAAGTGTGTACGGTTTCTTAGAAGAAGCAATAACAATAGTTACTGCTTCTTCAACATTTCATTTTTTTATGGACACAGAACATTTTTTAGATTTTTGTTTAGATTTTCATCAAATTTGAAAATCATTGCCTGAAGTTCAGAGAAAGAATAATGTACTGAATTTGAAAATCATTGCCTGAAGTTCAACCCAAGGGAAAAAGAGAAAGAATAATGTACTAAAGTTAAAGATAATAATACATCTTTCAAAGTCCGATACTAACAGAAATAAAGTCTAAAAGCTGATTAATTTAAAATGTAAAATTAATTAAGAACTTGAAAAGAAGCCAAAATTATGGATCCATGTGTTTTCGGACCCAACAATGCCAAAAATACAAAAGTTCGACTGCAGGTTGACCATCCAATCAGACGGTGGTTAAGTAAATTCCTTACAACAAGAAATGCACCAATCAGCATCCTTTATCTTTAAATTGATTGTTAGATTGTTGAAGTTTTTTTTTTTTTTTGCATTTTATTTAGTGGCTCCATAAACAGATGAGAGTGAGATTTAATCTTGTTGTTGTGCCAACCCTCTGCAGAGCAGTTAAAGCTCTGCATTAAAAACCTCTGTTTTAATGGTGTTGTTAAGTTTGAAATTTGATGAGAATCTCGTGTCTGTGTGAAAAAAAAAAAAAAATCTGTAAACTTATGGAGCGAGTGAAGCTACAGTGTGAAGGTTCTGTACCTGCACAGTCTGACAGGAACACTGAGGCCTGAACCTGTTGGATGTAACACTTGGTCACGACAAACGGAAATAACATCGTAAGATTAAGGCTGAGACTGACGTTCATGTGTTCATAATGAGACGACAAGTACAAGAAGTACAAAAAATAACACATTCGTTCGCTAATGTCTGGCACAGCGAGACGACAAGTACAAGAAGTACAAAAATAACACATTCGTTACACACTCCAGCCCTGTAGGTGGCAGTGATGCAAAGCAGCGACCAAAATAGGGAAGCATTGAGCGCCATCTGCCTGTGTCCTTTAGGTGCCTTTCCACCATTAATGACAGTTAATTGCTTGTTTCCTTGTGTGCACAAATGACGGCGTGGACGAGGCAGCTTCTGAACATTGTTCTGACCAGTCTGGTCGCCCTGACGGGAGAGAGGACAAGGGGGAGGGGGGGGGGCGGAGAAGAAAGCAGCGCTGTGCTCCACCGTAATTACGACGCTCACAATCCTGTCTGACATTTGAAATAATCACTTCACCTCAGAGGAAACAGACTGTCTCTTTGTGGTCCACAGCTTAATCAGCACCATGTAAACATAGCTGTCCTCCCCCCGCCCCCCTCCCTGACTGCCGGCCTGTCAGAGCAGCTTTCATGGTGATCGTGAAAAAAAGACAGTGACTGATGACCGCCTCCTGATTCAGCGTGTGAACATCTAAGGCCTGTGCCGTCTGAGGGGACAATGCTGTCGGACAGGGGTCCAGCGGTACCGCGTGCTGGAACCCAACATGTGATAACGGCCAATAATGATTTACTGATTTACTTTAAACCTAATCAAGCTGTTAACGTAACAACTTGTGGGAAAATATAATAAAATAATAGAGCTGAGTTGGCCTTTTCAAATGGCGGCTCAAGGGCCACGTGCAGTACGGCCAAAACACAACCTCAGAGTGGCCCGGTCTGTGGTCTGTGATCTGACAAACCGAGAGAGTTACAGTTAGCAAGTAAAGAAAAAAAACTACAGCAGCGTTTCCCAACCTTTTTGAGCCACGACCAATATTTAACGTTTAAAAAAAGTCACACAATAACTTACTTACTCAGTGTGAAACCTGTGCCTGTTTAGTTGAACACAATGCTGATACTTGCAGTTCCTATGTGGCTTTAAGAGCAATTAACTGTTACATCCTGTTGTTTTTTTTTTTTAAGATTAATTTCTATTTATTTTCTAGTTACCGTCTGTGTATTAGCCCCAAAAAACATTCAGCCCAGATGAATCTCTTGGTTCGAAAATCAGGCCCAATGGAATTTATCAACATATAATCCCACTGCAAGGCAATCATTTTTTTGCCGATGATGTAATAATTATTACATTATTGACTCGCATATCGGCCTAGTGGTTAACAGCGATGACTACACCAAGACACATTATGACATAATTGGTTTAGACTAAAGACTGTCAACATTATTACATTATCTGCTCACACCTGCTCACACCACAGGTTGTCATGAGAACATGTGATATCACATTTGCATATTACTGTTATTGTATTTTCAGTATTCAATATATTTATAATACACATTCATTATGTCACGTTCATGGGCCATTGGCTCTGCAGTTATGCAAATCACACTCCCATGACACATTAAGAGTGGTGTAGGAGGGAGAGGAGAAGAAGGAGGAGGAGGAGGAGGTGCATCTGTACTCTCCATAATGAGATTGATGTCCCAGCATGCATCAGTGTGGGAACCATCAGAGTAGACGTATGAAGGGACGCTGTACATAAGTCAAATCTCAGAGGCTCACACCACAGGGAGACAACGGTCAGCACCGAGGAGGAGTTCCTTCACTCCTCTCCTCTTCTTTCCTCCATGTTTCTAATTCAAGCTGAAGTCAGATTCATCTCTTTGGATCCTGGACTAAATGTTTTGATTGAGACTGAAACCCAGTTCATCTCTCCTACCTCTGCTCTCAGATCATCATCTTTCAGTTTCACTGCAGTTTTTTAATCACTACAAATATCAACACACGGTCAAACAACACTGAGCAAGTGGTGCCCTGGTGGAGACAGATGGTAATTTATTTCTGTTCTCCTTCATTTGCCAAACTGTCTGCACCACATCTCAACCTGTGAAAGAATTCCTCTGCAGAATTACTGGTCGAAAAGTGCTAGATTTAAAAAAGAAAAGTGTCTTGGTTTAATATGTTTCGTCATTAGAACTTTGTCCAGTGTTGAGCTGTGTGAGATTCGATTTGAACAGATTCGTCTTCCTTATTAAAAAATATTTAATATTAAGTTCTGAAAAAACTTTGCAAGATGTTTTGACATCTGGATTTGTATTTTTAATTGTTTGTGATTTTTTTTTTTTTTTTGTACCCCATAGAAGAACCTGGTCCTGGAGCACGGGGCTTCACACGAGATCCGTCCCAGCTGCAGGGCTCTATCCTGAAGACGTCCCTCAGAAAAAGCCCCCAGGGCTTTGGGTTCACCATCATTGGAGGAGACCGACCTGACGAGTTCCTTCAGGTCAAAAACGTCCTTCCAGACGGGCCCGCTGCACACGACAACAAGATCGCTTCAGGTAAGAGTCTCCGCCGAACTGCATGTTCAGAGAATGTGTGGAGGGTGTGGGTTCAACTCCAGAACTCAATCTGAACATGTCATCAAACCAGAGAGAAGCTGATTTTCACTGTTTTTAGTCGTTTATGAAGAGGTTGACGTTTCATGGCTTCTCAGAGGATTTCTCTCCTGAGCCGCAGCTATGAAGAGGTTGACGTTTCATGGCTTCACTCTGCTTCGACATTTATTCCACACTCGCTGTAAACACTGACCAGGTGCACACAGGTCTGAACAGTGACATGGAACTGTAGCAGTGCTGTACTAGTAAACTGGCTCTGCAGAGCTGCTCCCCCTGCTGGTGCTGCCGAGTAGCAAAGACCAAAGTCCAACCCCGGAGACTAATTAATTCAACATTTCATTTCCCCTCAGACGGAGAGTAATTGATGGAAATAAAAATGAACTAATAATTAATTGAACACTTAATTAATTCATGAATTGAGCTGTAACAGGAAGCGGTGGAGTGAAGCGATTTTACGTTGTGTGGAGGGTTTGTTTTGGATTTGATTCATTGACCGTTTGGACTTTCTGAGAAACTGTGTTTAATTTACCTCACCGCTGCCATCTTCTGGATGTCTGGCTACTGGACAGGTCAGTAGAGTGGACACTTCAGAGAGGATTGGAGTTCAAGTCAGGAGCAGAACCTCTGAAAGGGTATTGATTGTGTGGGTGGGCTTTTGAAAAACGAGCCAAAGAGCCAGTCAGCAATTCAGGCAAACACACAACTCAGCCAGGCCAGGAGGGGGCGGCGAGGGTCGCTACCCTCTTAAGGAGATGAAGAGTAAAATGGTTGGTTAGTGATTTTACTATTTTGTAATGACTTCCTCCATTTCTCGAGATCCTGAAAAAAAAAAAGCTGTAGCATAAACAAAGTTCTACAGCGAACGGAACCAAACTGAGGTTTGAGGACGAGATGGAGTCCGAGCCAGTCTTTAAATTCAGAGTCTTAAGTGTCATAAGCACTCCATCGTATGCCTCTGATGAGTTGGCACTCCACAGTCTGAGATTGTGATTCCCAACCACTGGGCCGCGGCACATTAATGGGCAAGTCACAAGTCACACGGTCCTCCACATTAATGGGCAAGTCACAAGTCACAAGGTCCTTATTAGGTTTACTGAGATTAGTCCATTAAATTGTTTTGAAAACTGCAAATAATGTGTCTATGTCCATCTGTGTGAAGGAAAGAACAAATAAATACTCCACCACTAGGCGGTGCACTTCATTGACATCTCTGATTGGTTTGTTCGGCTCTCTTGGTTGCAGGTGATGTGATTGTTGACATCAACAACAACTGTGTGCTGGGGAAGACTCACGCTGACGTGGTGCAGATGTTCCAGTCCATACCCATCAACCAGTACGTGGACATGGTCCTGTGCCGCGGGTACCCGCTGCCCGAGGACTCCGGCAACAGCGAAGAGACCCTGGGAGGCCCCGGCACCTCCAAGGACCCTTCCCCTTCTCCTTCCAGCTCCACACCACAGGAGCCTCACTACACAGTCCCAGACGGAGGGACTCTGTCCAGGCAGACCACCGCCGTGGTCCCCATGACCAACGGTGGACGTCACCACCACCATCACCACCACCACCACGGTCCTCCACACCAACCCCTCCACCACCACCACCATCACCACCTCCCTCACATGCCTAACCAAGACGGCCCCGACCCGACCCTGCTGCACCCAGAGCTAGTGAGCGTACAGTTGGTGAAAGGCCCCGCAGGTTTTGGCTTCGCCATCGCAGACTGTCCCCTGGGCCAGAAGGTGAAGATGATTCTCGACGCCCAGTGGTGTCGCGGCCTGTTGAAGGGCGACGTCATCAAGGAGATCAACAGGCAGAACGTCCAGACGTTGAGCCACTCCCAGGTGGTTGACATCCTGAAGGACCTGCCGGTGGGCAGCGAGGTCAGCGTGTTGGTGCTGAGAGGAGGTGAGTTGAACAGGAGCGAGGGCTGACGCTGACGCTGACGCTGCTCCGACTGTGACTGTGGCTGTGACTGTGCTCCACAGCCACAGGTAAGCCCAGGGCATTACACTAATCCTCATAAGTATGTTTCAGCTGGCATGGTGACAGCGCTGCTGCTTCAGTTCTGCAAATCACTGCTGCCTGTATTAATCTGCTGCGATTACTGTTCAGACAAAAGAACGGGTTGGAGTGAGAAAAGTCGGAATTCTGTTGTTTTTTTTTAAACAAAAAGTGGAAAAAGACCAGGAAGGGTTTATTTTCATTATTATTTAAAGAGTCAAGATCTGTTTTTGTGAGAAACAGCTCGTTCATTTCAGTTGATAAAGATATTTTTATTTCAATTTTCTTACTCACTTTTCAACTCGCTGATGTCTTTTTTCCACTGGATCCATTTGACTTTTTTTTTTTTTACTTTTCTAAGCCCTTATCTCTGTAAACCTGTTGGTTTTCCACCTCAAGCATGTAGCATCTAATTTTGTAATTCGCAGTATTATTTTTAATACACAGCCTTGGCTCATATTAGGTCAACATTCATGTTCAACTCTGTCTCTGCATCATTCACATCCACACACCTCCTGTACCAATACAGTGTTTAGTCACATGATTGGTTTCAGTAGGAAGGTGCAGAAATGGGCGTAAAAAGAAAAGAAAAAAGAAAAGAAAGAGCAGAGTGGTCGTTGGCCGTCCTCCTCCTCCTCCTCCCCCTCCTCCTCCTCCAGGAGTCTCTGCCTGGTTTGTCGGCCGTTCTCCCTTCTGTCTTCACTGCAGTGCAGTAGCCCAGATTTGAGAGATGAATGTTACCCCCATTTATCAGATCTACTTAGCTGAGCTGTGTTCCAGGCTCCAGGGGCAGCTCCTGGGACTGTGGTGGTATTTTATGTTCATTTTTTTATATAAATTTTGAAGCAGGTTTATGTGATTTCTATCATGGCTGCGCAACTTTGTGTGTCTGTGTGTGTGAGAGAGACAGAGAGAGTGAGAGACTGTTGGAAAAGCACACAGAGCATCACAGTTTACCTGCACTCCAAAATGGCAGCCCTGCAGGGCTTCCCTCAGGTCACCAACATCCCAGGATTAGCCTGAGCTTTATTCCCCTTTAAAAGAGCTGAAAATCCCCAGGGATTACAGAGAAAAATGGAAAAAAGTGGAGAAAAATGTGAAAAATAGGAAAAGATTGGGCGCTGCTCGGGACATTAACCTAAAAAGTGAACTTAGATGGAGAATATGTAATGATGAGGAGGAGACACAGCTGTGTCCCCGTAGGGGAGGAAAATATAAAATAATATTGAATTTTAATTAATGTAATTTTATCAAATATACAATCTGAGAAGAATGGCTAAATGTTCAGGATCAGATCTGTGTTTTTTTTATCCTATTGTGAAAACGAGCCTCGACTTAGTTCGTCGTAGTTTACCGCCCCCTGGTGTCCGACTGATTCATATTATAACAGAGAAAAGTAATGTTTTGCAAGAAAAAAAACAATGTTAAATGCCTAGTGTGTAAAAAAGAAAAACTTGAAGTCTTTTCATTTTGTTTTGTTTTCCAAATATATTGACTCCTGAGTTCAGTTTCCACTTCTCTGTCTTCCCCTGCAGGTCAGACATCGCCTGTGAAATCACTGAAACCGGTAAGCAGAAAAAAATTGTTTCTCATTCTTCAAGTATGAAGTTAAAATAATGATTTACCAAAAAGTCCTTCTGAACAGAAGGTTTTTAACCCTGATTGTGGGAGGAGTTAACAGCCGTCATCCACATCATTCTGTAATAGCCTGACTGAGTCAGTACGTGACCACGTGATCTGTCAACCCGCAACCCAACATCCCTGTGTCATCAGCCGCTTCCTGAGCTGCTGTGGTGAAACGGAGAGAAGGTGGAGCAGCACCAGGCCAGCTCATCCTGGTTTATTTATTCAGCCCAAAAATAATGTTTCCGTTTGGCAGAGATGAAGCACTTTCTGAAAACTGAACACCAATATATTCACTCTGACACGTTGTTATGAAGTTATGAAGGGCAAAGCCACTTTAAATTGGTTTCCCAAAAAAAAAAAAAAAAAAACCCTGAGAAAACGTCTTCTGAATTTATTATCAGTTTATCTTCTGTAGTGGTTTAAAATCCTGTTTCGACCATGAATCTGTGGTTCACAACGTGAGGAGCGGGCCCCTTCTCTGGGGCGGTGATGCTATTGCAGCAGGGCTGCAGTCAGGCAAATAGATTTTATTTATATAATTATCTTTATATAATTGTGGGTTTTTTTCTGCGACACTGCGGGCGGGGGGCACGAAAATATTTTAACCTAAAAACCAAGAGACCAGTGACTAATTATCTTCAGGAATAGTTCTGTAACACCGTCACTAATGAGGTGGATTTATTCTGTAAATCCATCACCTACCTGTAGGTGGCTTTAAAACGGTTCTGCTTCTGTGTGTTGCAGTGCACGGCTCCCGCGTCTCAGCCTGTCCCTCAGCCTCCGTCCCACTCGAGTTCCCACGCCCCGTCGCAGCCACAGCGACAGGAGATGACCAACAGCACCGAGGCTCTCACTCCGCAGGAGTTCCCCGTCAATCCTGCCCCCCCGCCCGCCGCCGCCCTGCCGCCATCCATCCTCCCCAAACCTGATGCATCTGAGCTCTACCTGAAATCCAGGGCGCTGTTGGACAGTAAACGTAAGCGTTGTCACGGCAACCATGTGAAAACACGACATGGAGCACAGGTCTTAATCAATATAATATATATATAAAATCTAGTATTATGTAATGGTTTGTGCATCTATGGTTCCCAAGGTGAGGGGCGGGCCCTCCTAGGGGACACTGAATTATTGCAGCAGGGAGACGCAGACAGGCATTATAATTATTTTTATTATTTATTTATAGAACAAGTATATATTTATTTATTTATATAAACAGTGTGTCAATATTTCCTGTTTCCTTATAAACAGTGTGTCAATATTTCCTGTTGAAGATCCTCTTTCCTTCATTCAGCTGCACAGCTGCTGAACACACCGAAACGAAAGAATATAGTAATTAATAATGTTTAAAAATGTCATTTATAAGCAGTCCGTACGATAACTTGACTCTGAGTTTCGTTTGTCTCTCAGGACTGAACTGAAAAAGCTGCAAATGAATTGGATCAATAAAGTTGTCTGAGTTTTCATCCCTGTCTTCTCTCCGCAGCTCCCAACACCAAGGACCTGGACGTGTTCATCAAGAGGAACCAGGAGTCAGGCTTCGGCTTCAGAGTCCTCGGAGGCGAGGGTCCGGATCAGCCGGTAGGAAGCGGCCCACCCCCTGTGCAGTCATGTACGACCAGGCCCAGCGTGCTGCTAGAATGTTAAAACCTCTGATACCAGTCAGACACCGTCAGCCGCCAGAGACCAATCAATATCTGAGCTGCGCTTCCTCCTTGAAATAGCTTTAGCGTCTGGCTCACGAAAACAAACAGGAGAAGAGTTTATTTTCACAATCAAAGAAATGTATCAGTGCTGAGAGCGAGCGAACAGAGTTGTTTTGGATGAGCCCGTCAACTCATGTCAGACTGTCTGGTCCTCTCGTCCCTGTCTCCACAGGTCTACATCGGGGCCATCGTGCCTCTGGGAGCAGCTGAGAAAGACGGACGGCTGCGGGCGGGAGATGAACTTCTTTGTATTGACGGCGTTCCCGTCAAGGGCAAATCCCACAAGCAGGTGTTGGAGCTGATGACCAACGCTGCTCGCAACGGCCAGGTCATGCTCACGGTCCGCAGGAAGCTGACCAACTCAGGTTGGTCCACGGATCTTTCTTTTTTTGCTCACGACACGATTTTATAACATTTTTTTTTCAGTTCGTCCCACGTTCTGTTTGAACACCCGAATGTCGCTTAGGCTACATAGAAACCTGACGTCTTGATTTATTAGCTGGTCACAAACAACATTTTTAGGCGCATAGTGCCACCTACTGTACTGGAGTGTGTAGTCTTATGGTATGACCAGTGACTTTTTTGACATAACACAGCCTGATCCTTACACCTTGATGCGCGATTCATTTATATTTAAACTAATGCAAATTGTCACACATTCGTGGCGATTCTTAACCGATTCCCGATGCATCGCTACATCCCTATGTGTCAGTTTTTAACTGGATGATCCCCTCGTTAATACCTTTAATAATAAGTGGGCCAACTTAGAATGTTCTGGTGTTGAACTTCTTCCAGAATTAAAGTAGGACTTTTCAGTTCTCCATATCAAATATATGTTGGGTTTTTTTTTTTTTACTTCCCAAAAGGACAGAAACAAAATCTGGGTCACAGCAAACACTTCATTTGCATTAGATTATTCTGTTGACTCAGTTGGAGTCGTGTAAAAAAAGATTAGATCATTAAAAAAGAAGCCAAGTTTTCTTCTCCAGCAGCAGCAACATCAACAATAATCCTTTCCACGTTCACTACACTCGGAATCCTTCATCTTCACAGCTGTGCAGTTCATTTGCTACGACTTCAGTTTTTATCCTGGTGCAGAAATTAAGCATCGTTTCTGTGTGGGTTTTTAAAAAGAAATCCCCCGACGCCTGCTGACAAAACAGAGACTCAGCAGAACCAACGGTGGGTATATAAAGACTAATGGAGCTCAGCTGGTCTGTTCAATAAGTCACTGTAAAGGCTTTAGTGCCGTGTTAACACAACCAGCAACAAAAGGGAGTGTGTTTGTATTTATGGCTTAATCTTGACGGAACAAACAGGGAATACTTTTATTGCTGGGTGTTCAAAAATAAAAAAACATTTTTTACCTCAGCTGACATCATTTTTTAGCTGCCTTGACCTTCAGACGTCCGACTCCAGAAAAACATACAGGCAAAGTCCGAGGTCAATGTTTGTTCTGACAGAGTCTGTGGAAGGAGAGACTGCCTCCAGGCAATCCCAGCTGCCCACTTTTAGTCACATTTTCAGGGTAAAACATTACTTGCAATACCTGAAGACAGTGGTTCCCAAAGTGGGGGGCGTGGAGCTCCTGCCAGCAAACCAGTAAAATTTGTGCCACGGTGGGAAAACACCGATTGTTTTTTTCTTTGTTCAATAAGACTGTGCTTTTGTTTCACTGGACTTTTGACCTGAGGGGCTCGACAATAGTCTTATCTACCAAAGGGGGGCGCTGCTGAAATGTTGGGGGACCAATGTGTTAAGACATCAGTGTATATCATGAATCCACTTTCCTGCGTGTGCATGTGTGTCTGTGATGTTGTTGTTTTTTTCACCTTCCTCATGTTTCTGTGCACTGTCGTTTGTCAGATGGTGATGAAGACGAGGATAACGTCCAGCAGCCGCCAAATGTAGCATCGGCCCTGGTCAACAGCTCTCCCAAGATGCCTAGTGCTGAGGTGCCAAGTGCGGTCCAGCACACACAGCCGTCGAGACCGGAGTCGTTCGACATCACTCTACAGCGCAAAGACACCGAGGGCTTCGGTTTTGTCATCCTGACCTCAAAGAATAAGCCGCCCCCTGGAGGTCAGACATAAAAATGACACAACTTATTATTCTAGTTTTATTTTTAATTATAACAATGAATACAAGCTGATATTTTTAAACATATGGACTGAGAGTCTGACTCTCAAAATAACTCCCGAGCACATTGTTTGTGATATTTTTATATTTTTACAGAATAAAGCAATTTAGAAAAATGAGTTAGTAGCTAAGCTCACCTTCAATAAAAATGTGCGTCATTACTTTATTTCAAAACAAATTGCTGTTCAACATGTCACGTGTTGTTTTGTGCGGCGTACCGTTTCAGTCATACCTCACAAGATCGGCCGCATCATCGAGGGCAGCCCCACGGACCGCCTGGGTCAGATGAAGGTGGGAGACCGTATCTCTGCCGTCAACGGTCGCTCCATTATGGAGCTGTCGCACAACGACATCGTCCAGCTCATCAAGGACGCCGGCAATACTGTGACCCTCACTGTGGTGCCTGAAGATGGTAGGCTGATACAAATTCATGACACTTCAATATCATCTGGAGTGGTTTGAACTCCTAGACTGAAGAGTTTTTTTTTATTATTTAAATCTTGTAATTACTATTTCAAGTAGAGAGAATAACAAGTCAACGAGAGAGAAAGAGGCATGAAGCACAGATTGATGGAGCTGTAGCCATAGCATGGATGTCTGCTGTGTACAATGGTGGTCGCAGTGCAAGAGTTAGCATGAGTTTGATGCATTCAGTTGGCTGCAGTTAGTTCAACGAATCATGTGTGATGGTTAGGTTGAGGTGCCAGAGGGGACGTGAGGGGCTTCCAATGGAATACAGCACCCTGGACATAAGTGTACCACTGCTTTAATGCTTGAACGATAACAAGCCTCCAGTCACTAGGTGGCAGCAACTCATACAGTGGTTTGTACAGATAAAAACTTAATAGTATTTTAATTTGCGGCGTTGTGGGTCAGTGGGTGGAGGAGGGTGCGAAAAAACGTTTCTGTCCCCAAGGGGGGGTTAGTTGCATGTACAATGATATTTTTGCACAAGGGGGGGTTAGTTGCATGTACAATGGTATTTGTGCACAGTTCTTACAAATGAAGGACGGTTGTATCAGGAGGGAATTTTTTTCTAAAAAAAAAACAAAATCCAGATAAACTCATACTGTGAAGAAGGAAATCCTGAATCACATTAAATCGTACTGTGAGCTGGGTGTATCATCACATCCCTAGTGATGATGTGAAATCCCCAGTCACAGTAGAACAGTGTACTTCATCCAGTCTGAGTGTGTACTTTAAAAGATTAACAGTCCAGTACTGCGTCCTCGGGCTCACATTGCACTTGTTTAAGTTTGTTTTGTTGTATTAAATAACAAATCACACTGCAGCGGTGCCTATGAATCTGACTGTGTGTGTGTGTGTGTGTGTGTCATAGATGTGTTTCATCAATTGTTGTTGTTTTTACAGAGAGCGCTCCTCCATCTGGAACCAATTCAGCCAAGCAGAGCCCCTCGGTACAACACAGAGCGGTGGGCCAACAGCCTGCCAGTCATCAGGAAAGGTACGAGAGAACACACACACACACACACACACTCGTATACACACTCTTTAGTTGTGTTTACACAGATATGATACATTCCCTAGCCCGTGGTGGGGGGCGTGGACCAATTGATTTAATTTTTAATATTTTCTTTTGTTTTGACACAGTGAGAAAATTGCGTTGATTTGTGGGTTTTGTTTCCCTTTTCAATGAGAATATGAGTTGTTTTAGGAATTGGTGTTTTATAATTAACTGTCCAAGTGTCCTCACTACAAAAGCAATTTTCCAAAAAAAAGAAAAAATAAATCCCCTCAAGTATAGCTCGAACAGAAACACACACACCTACACACGTCACCTGTGCTTTGACAAATTCCCTCTTGTCCAAGACTGGGGGCCGTCTGGGACATTTTCTTTTCCTCGGGTCATAATTCAACCCTAATCTCCACAGTCTGTGGTTTGTTCTTCACTCCGGTCCATTACCGTTTTCTCGTGGCCCGCGCTCTTCCTTGTTATCCAAAAAGCGGTCGTCGTGTGCTTGATGAAGCGAGGACGAGGAGACAGACTAATAGGATGTCTCACTTCCTCTTTGATCTCTCCTTTCAAACAAGATTACCTTTGTCAGCCTTTTAAATCCACCGCTGCTCGTGCTGATGCTGCTGCTGCAGTTTCACATCTTTTTTTTTTTTTTTTTTTTAAACCGTACACACTTTGTTTCCCTGCCCGTCTGCATGTGCTCCTCTCATCCTTCAGCCTTGGATCCATCCCTGGCCACCGCCCTCCCTCCTCTGTGTATAATCTATACCACATGCCTCAGGTTCACCTCCACTGAGAGCTGACACTGCTGACTTGACAACATGCAGTGTGAACTGTCTAAGGCAAATTGAACATAAGGCTCAGAATCATATTGATGCCAACAGACGGGCTCATGCTGCTGCGCTCCTGCGTGGATCACGGGATGCAGCCGCGTGACGTCTACGACTCAGTCGTCTTCCGTCATGAACCCATGGGGTTTTCTTAGGTTTGTTGTTAAGACTCGGTGTGAATTATTTTTTGGCAAATATCAGGATCAACTGTTCAAAATAAACATAATCTGTCGTCAAACATGAGGAGAAAAAAAAAGTCTACTGTAGCAATTTAACTTCTGGTCAGTGAACATCCATCTGTTATGTATCATCTATGACGTTGTTTCCCAAAAACTGGGTCGTGACCCTCAGGTGGGTCGTAAGAGTGGTTTTGTTGGGTTGTCTCGCATCATGTTTCCCAGGCGTTTTAAGAATAATGTCTATTGACTTGGGTCACAAAGGTTTGTGACTTTTAAAATATGGGTCCCCAGAAAATGAAGTTTGAGAAACACTGGTCTATGGCACTGGTTCCCAAACTTTTTTGACTTGTGACGTTGACATCACACACTTCTGGTGACCCCAGAGACCTTTTAGTAGCCACTTGTGCAGTCATTTCAGATGACCCCATTTTAGTTCCAGGTGACCCCACATGGGGTTGCAACCCCAAGGTTGAAAAACACTGGTATGAAATTGAATGAAAATATGGGATTTTTCTCTAATATTTTTCTTCTGTTTTCATACTGATTTCAGACATAAAATGTTAAATTGATTTTCTTGTCATCAGGAATGGTGACGGCGAGGTGAAGAACTCCATTTCCCAGAAAGAAATGGGCACACTCATCACATCTGGCCCCAAGCAGGTAAGAATGAAGACAACTGTACTGTATATATGAAATACACATGTATATATATTCATATATACATGTGTATTTGATGTAATATGCTGTCAGTCATCGGAGATAAAACTGTTCTCGTCCTAAAAGTCTCTGCTGGTGTTGTCGACTTGCAGGGATGTTTCGTGGTGGAGCTGGAGCGTAGCCAGCGTGGCTTCGGCTTCAGTCTGAGGGGAGCGAAAGAGTACAACATGGGGTTGTTTATCCTTCGACTGGCTGAGGACGGACCTGCTCTTAAGGACGGCAGAATACACGTAAGTTGTCTTCAGTTGACCTTGAATTCCGTATTTGTCAGTATTTTGTCCTGCGACGCACGCTGTTAACATTTCCACCAGCACGTGGTGCTGTTTATCACTGTTAATACTGTAATTCCATCAATTGGATCAGTCACCAATACAAACACAAACAAATATACCAGCTAATATTTGTCTTTCTTTTCCAGCAATATACAGAAAAAAAGTATATTTTTACAATGTAGTTTCAATGATTTTCTTTTTAACAAATGTCAGATCTTGTGTTTTACTAGATTGCTGATTTGATCAAGTTCCAAAGAGTCTGTTTGTGTTATCCATGAACCACAGGTTGGAGATCAGATAGTGGAGATTAACGGCGAGGCCACGCAGGGTATCACACACACGCGGGCAATCGAACTGATCCAAGCAGGGGGCAATAAAGTTCACCTTCTGCTCCGGCCGGGACAGGGCCTGGTCCCAGATCCCAGTGAGTGACCGCTGATAAGAGTGTGTGTTCATACACACCGTGTGTGTCGTTCCTGCTGCTGCTGCATATACAGTAAATCCTGACAGTGGCGTATTACCCAGAAGCGCTCGTATGGATATGCTTGATAGCAGAGTGCAGAATGTGTTATCCTCCTGCATGTGTTACAGCCTCTCTCTCTCTCTCTCTCTCTCGACCTTTCTCTCCTTCCTTTTTTTGTTTATCTCACGCCTTCTTCTTCTCCTGATTTGCTTTATGTGCTCTCTCTCTCTCTCTCTCTCTCTCTCTCTGTCTCAGCCGAAGCCTCTTCTACCGATTTATCTCTTCTGCCTATAGGTCTGAACTCTCCTTCCACCCTGTGCTTCTACATGAAACCAGAGCATCACTAAAGGCCTCACTGCTTTTCTTGGTCTGTCCCCTGTAACCTTGGTAAAACTTATACTCCATCTACCTTTGCTGTTACCTGTGTCTTTTCACGGTGATTCATCTGCTAGATATGAAGTATCATCCTCTCACCCATCACCAACCTCAACTAGGTTAGTTAGGGATTACTCTGATTAGTACTCCAGGAAGACCGGTGGTTCTCAAACTATAACTACCCACACCATTATTGGTATCTGGGCTCCCTCTAGTGGTACGCAGGGGAATCTGATTTTCATTAGTATGAAAACTAGTGCTGTTTTTTTTTAATATTGTTCACACAGATGGTGTTTGTGGAGTTAGTGAGAAGTTTTAAAATTGATGACAATCACAAAGATAAACCACTGGTTCTCCAACTTCTTACAGCATCGCAATATCTGTGTCTGCGTATACAAACAGTACAAGGTGCGTAAAAAGCACTTGTCCGGTACTATGATTTTATTCTAAAACCACTCACATGTCGTCACTTGGTTCAAATTATTTACTTTTGTCCTCTTGGGGCGCTGCATTGCTTGTAATAATAATATCTTCTCCATAATTCCCAATTATCCATTTGGAGCCAGGAACGCACTGTTTTCGATCCTTTCATTTTATGAACCTTCAAGTCCACCAGAGCTCAAGTGCCATCAATGGTACACACACCCCAGTTTGAGACCACTGAAATAGATTCATTTTATGAACCTTCAAGTCCACCAGTTTGAGACCACTGAAATAGACACGTTTGCACAAAAGGTAGAGACTCTTAGAGAAGCGATCAGACCCGGAGCAGCACTGGAGGCTTCAGAGTTCTTCCCACTGAAAACACACCACATCCTGACTGCACAGAAGTCCTCAAAACTGGACTGGATTTTATTAATAATATTGATCGGCGAGCAGCAGGATGTGTGCGCGTTCACTGGCATCAACCTGTCAATACGAGTTCCTCATTAGAGTGAATTTCTATGAGTCATGGCTCCTAGAAATCCCGAGAAGTCATTTGAGTAGCGCTGAGACCATCACTCTTTCTGTTTCTCTGCTGCACATATATCTGCTCTCAGCCGCGGCCGCAAAGTTCTTATCGGCTCTGGTGAAAATTGAAACGTCAGTTGCTGGATGAACACCAGCAGCTTCCTCACTGATGACCGTGTCATGAGCTGATGTATATCTCAAATAAGACGTATATTTAAAAGGATATTACTGCTTCTTATTAAGAAAACCTCACGGGGAGAAGAAGGCAAAGTTTTTTTCGCACAGAGAGAACATTGGTCTTTTAATTGACGTGTAATAACTGCTCGCAAATATGCAAATGAACTCCAGGATATTAAAATCGACGTTTCACAGCTGGAACAGTCTCTTCTTAAATTTAGGGCGGTTGAAATGAATGTTTTGACTTGTGATATTTACATTTATGACATTATTCAAACTAAAATGTTTTATTATTATTAATATAATAATTGGAGGCTGATTGTGACTCAGGTCAGAGGACAGGACTCAAGGAGTCAATACACATGTTTTCATTAATACATTTAATTAAGTGTTTAATACAGCTACAGAAACTTCATTCAATGTCAACAGTCATAAAGTTAGTGCTGTCAAAATAAACTTTAGTCAAGAACATTTTTAACCCTGAGAAAAAAAAACACAAGGAATGTTGATTAATTAGTGATTAATCAGATTTGAAAAATAATAGTTTGACAAATCTTTCTTTCTATTCATTGCTTCTTAGATTCAAAGGACAAAGTAACCATTCCAACCTCCAGCTTCTTCAAACCCTCGGTATCTGAGGGCCAGTCATCTGCAGCCTCTCCATTTCCTGTCTCCCTCCCTACCTCTGAACTGTCCCCATCTTCCCCCAAAGTGTTTTTCACTGATGAATTCTCTGGGGGGGACTCCAAGGTATCTGGAGATCACGGCAGGCGGGCTCACAGGTCACAGGGACAGCAGCTTCCTCACCATGACCACAAGCACACCACCAGCCCCAGCAGTCAGACCAGGAAAACAGGTTGGGTTGACTCCAAGTCTGCTAGTCCCAAAAGAGCCACAGAAGGTTGGGTGGATCCTGTGGAGCATCCCAAGAGCTCCAAAAGAACAGAGCAAGGCCATGGCGGATCCTGGGAAGAAATAAACAAGGAGCGGAAAACACAAGGACAGAGAGACCACTACTCCTCCAGCCCGAGGGACAACTCTCACAGGGAAGAGGACTCTGCTGGACCTTTGAGGAACATGGAGGAACCTCAGAACCCCAGGCATCCTGTCGGACAGCAGCCCAGCGTCCCTTATGGGAGTACAAGGAGGAGGATGCAGCATACTGGCAGGATAGAGGGACTGCAGACAGTGGAGACAAAGGTCGGTCGACTACTGAACGGCACGATAACACCAGGAGAGATGAGCCCGAGGTGGCAGCCCACAAATCCCACTCCCAAATGCACAGGGAGAAGGTGAGGCCAGATGTTGAGAGTGGTGGCCTGAACCAAAGGAGTGGAAAAGAGAAGGAATACTGGGAGAGCAGGCACCATGGGACCACCGATGAGCTGAATAGAAAAGAGCCCAGGGGCTCCAGCAGTAGCATTCAGGAGAGCAGCTGTAACGGGACGGCTACGATCAACAGGAAGGCTCCCATCAGCCCCGGCCCGTGGAAAGTTCCCAGTTCTTCTAAGATCCAGTCCCACATGGACCACACATTTGCAGACGTCTGAAGACAAATGTAAAGACAAAGCTGAGCCTCTGACATGTGAACATCCACAACTGAAGGAATTCTTCTTCTTCTCCTCCTCGGACAAAGACAACACTGTGTAACCAGCAACAGAGCTTCTCATCGCTTGTGATTTCTTTTTTTTTTTCTACATTGGCTTCTTCATCAAACTGCATACAGTATGTACAGTATGTGCTCGCAGCTACATGAGAATGATTCTCTCTGGCCTTGTGTGTACCAGATGGGTGACAGTTTTTTTTTAAGGTAGTCTACTCAGTGCCATTCAGAGACTGCGGGAACAACGCTGCTCCATGTTTCACTCACTGTGACACTGGACGGACCGCTCCTCCTGTCCGCCCACTTCGATGAAGGATCTGACCCCACCCCCCTCCGCCCCCTCACTCCACTGAAGGTTTAAGGTACATTCCTACAATCACTAAAATCATCTGGCAAAATCTGACACGTCTTCTGACTAATTTACCGTCTCTTCTCATTGAGTCAGACTCAGTTTATAAGGTGTGTGTGTGTGTGTTTCTATGTGTGACTGCAATTTAACACTCACTCACGGGTCACCTGATGGAGTGACACCGCCCAGAAGATAGAAATGCACCAGACACTTGTGTTTGTAGCTGTAGTGTTTGTCACCTCTGTGATAATCGTGGAGCAAAATGTAATTTATTGAAATTATATGTAAACAAAACTTTGTGCCCCAACTGTCAGGTCACATCAAATGTGAGTTAAAAAAAAAGTCTAAATGACCATCACCGTGCAAAACCATGACACTGCAAATCTATGCATTCTATTTCTTTGTCTTTGTAACAGTCACATGAGCCTAATCCATAATGTCGTCGACTGTTAGCATTGCTATATTTAATAGTTTCTAGCTGTTTGTGTGTGTGTGTGTACGTGTGTGTGTGTATGTCGACAAGACGTCTGCTAGACCAGTATATTTTTGATATTGCTGTAGCATCTACTATAATCAAAAGCATATTATTTAACAAAATGACTACATATATATTCACACATAATTTAGTGGAGTTGAACTAAACCGACTCGCTTGTAAAAAGTAAAAACTTTGCCTTCATCGTAACTGAACCAATGTAGAGGGATATCCAGATATCCATATTTTTATGACCATAAATGTAGGCACAACTTTCTTTTCTCATTCTAACCTTCAAATCTATTTTTGAGCTCTTTTTTTTAATTTAAAACATGACCATTAATGTGAGAAAAATGAAGGCAATGTGGCTTCAAAAGAACAGTTAATTTCCCAAACATGAAGGGACGGAAATGGTTGAGCGAAAAAAAATGACAGGAAAGTTTTATTGGAAAATGCTGATAGGATGTTTATCAGATTTAATTAAATGGGGTTTGTGGAGTCTCACAACAGAGCATATTTGTATTTATTTGAATCACCTGAAGATTAACTAGTGTCGCTAAAGTTGAGTACAGAGACATCTAGTGGTTCACTGACATAACATCAACATGCTTGTGAAAGGAGGCGCAAAGGAATCTCCTGCAGCTCCTGGTCTGTGAGGACACGTACTAATTTATTGATCTCTTTATTCATGAAGGATTATTTACTGTTCATGTATGTGTGCCCAAGTATGATGCTGTGGCCTCGCGTTGCCCCAATTATGATAAAAAAGAAAAAAAAATCTCTTAACATCACGGTCGTTGTAAATGTTTATAAATTGTACAGCACCTGTAAAGATATTTACCTTCATGCAAAAAAAAAATCCTCCTGTAAATGGTTTCATTATTTTTATAAGGGAACAGAGATGATAAAATGGGTGAAAATATATAATAAAATATAAATATGGTCATGGCATTCTGTTCATGCACTGATAAATAAAGGTTTACTGAATAAAGACCAATTTGGTCGAATGTGTGCTTCGTGTTTCATTCTTAAAATACAACCGTGGTCTGTTTTTTCTGAAAAAAAGGCGGCGCTCGTACCAAAAATAAATGCGATCAAAATGTTGAGAAAAGGTAAAACACCTCCCTCTAGTGGCAGTCTTTTTACTAAGCATTACGTCAGCAGGCAGAAGTGAGTGCGTGCCTGGCCGCACGCAGTCAGTGCGATTTAAACTTCAACACCCATGAAACAGTGGACCACATCACCCAGGATTCAATGCGCTGCGCATGTGCGGTAGACCAGAATTCTCAGAACGAACTACAGGTTAACGGCTGGAGAACTACAACCTGCAGGGAACCTGCGCAGTGCGAATCCGGAGTCCTTTAAATGAACTGTACGTGCAAAGATGGCAGCTGAACTGGACTTGCTGAGAGCCAAAGTGGCAGAAGAAAAGGTTAGGGACAGCCTGGAGAGACTTATTAAAGAAAGGAAGAAGAAGAAGAAAAAGAAGCGGGAGCCGTCTCCATCCGTGGACAAGCGGGACAAGTGTGAGAAAGAAGCCAAGAAACTGAAGCTCAACCATCACCACCACCAACATGCTGAACCCCGGAGCCACCAGCCCCATCAGCTGCAGCAGAAAACACACAACTTTAAACATGTCCTGCACAACCACCACGAACACCAACACCACAGCCACGGGCTCAGCAACGGCACGAAGAAGAGCCCGCAGCCGGTTGTGCCGTCCACCGCAGCCCCGCGGAAAGCAGCGCAGCAGCCGCAGAAGAAGCGAGCGCTGGCCGCAGAGCCGCTGCCACCTGCGCTCTTCACTTTCACGCCTCTCACGGTGGTCAAGGCCAAACCTCTGGATGTCAAGGAAAAGAACCGGGAAAATGATGTGAAGCTGAAACCCAGGAAGGAAAACGCCGAGGCGAACGTAAAACACCCGGAGCAGAAGAAAAAGACGGGTGAGTTTTTAATTATAATCTTAAATTTTATCGATGATTAAATGTGTGTTACAGACGTGTTTAGATGTACGTCAGTGTCAGTTTGGTCATAACTGTCTTTACCGTAGCTTTGATACTGTTTTCCAAGCATCTAGATTGAAAACGTCAAAAAAAAAAAAGTTACCTATGAAGGTGAGACAAAAAGTTGTAAAACATATTATATATCGATCGAAAAATGTGTCTGATTTGAAAAACTAAAACATATTTAGGACACGTTTCTCCAACAGCTTTTACACAACAGCCCAAACGTGGAAAGCTATAATAAATTTTATTTTTTCTTGGGACATATCGGATTCATTTTTAAATAAAAAATGTGTTCTGCTATGAAGCATCCATCATCTATGAATTTCTGGAACATACACGTACTTTAACAAAACTGTGGAACAAAGCATGGCGTATGCCAGGATGGCACTTGATGAAGGATAATTCATGGAACACGTCTGAAACGAGACTTTTTGTCTTCCCTTCAGTATGTGTGATCACCACATCCACCAATATTCTAATATCGTCTAATTTCTTTGCTCTTAGACCCACGACCACTCAACGAGAACATCAAGTCCCTCGACCTGGAAGACTGTCTCCTGAAGAAAAAAAAGAAAAAGAAGAATAAGCATCGTGAGGACGAGCACAGGGCCAAGAAGCTCCACCACCTGCACAACAAAGCAGTTCAGACTGTGTGTGCGCCTCCTGGAGTTGATCTTTCTCGACCGCTTTGCTCAGAAACGTCTCCGTCGGCGACAGTGAAACATGACAGTAGTCGCCAACCTAGCAGGAACACCATGGAAAACCATGAATCCTACCTCCAGGCATTCAAACTGGGACAGGTCCCCTTTCTGTCCCACCAGGACTACTCCATCCGCAGCTCCTGTCTCCAGACAGGCACCTGGTACGGACGCCTGATGCATGAGGAAAAGCAGGCCAATGGCGGGGGCTCAGTCCTTCACGCCTATGCTGATGAGTTAACTTGTCTCACTCCAGCTGAGATGGAGTGCTTCGCCAAGGAGTTCCTGGAGTTGACATTTAACGAGAAGCCTTCTGGTGCAGCCTCCTATGCTTTGGCTGTGGTCCACGGAGCGGCCTCGTACCTGCCCGACTTTCTGGACTACTTTGCCTTCAACTTCCCCAACACACCGGTTAAAATGGAAATCATGGGAAAAAAAGACATTGAGACAACAACGATCGCCAACTTTCACTCTCAGGTATGTTAAAAACAGAAGAGATTGGTGGTAATACATGGTTTTATATTGTTGATGATTTACCTGTAAAGGCTTGATCGAAAATAATTACATTGTCATTTAAACCAGTTATTTATACACGTTTTAGAGTCATGCAAAAAATGAATGCTTAGTCTTAGTCCAAATCTTGTCAATAAAACTGTTTAATTAAAGCATAGTCTTAGTCTCAAAATTATCAATTATAATTATCAAAATTATCTTAGTTGAATAAAATAAACTTTGATCCGGTCGACAAAAATACAGTGTCACATTTTTATGTTAATAAAAACCGTATTGTTATTTTGGTAAACATTATTATTGTCTGTATTGTGATATAAAAACTACATTACCTCACAGAGAATCATACTACGAATATACCATAGTATTACATTATTATTAACGTATACATAGATAGATTTATTAAAATATCGACAGGAGGCGTCGATAAATTTAGCTTATTTTAGCCAGAGTAGTTCATAAAATTATGCCACTTACCTGTGTATGAATCTCTAAATGAAGGCTTTAAATTTGTCGTCCTTTGCTCAAACAGTCGTTCCTCGCCTTTTCTTTAATGCGTCATGTTTTCGTTAACGGATCCGTGCTACCGGACATGTTTTGGTCACGATCAAATTATTCCCGCTCCTGGCTTCTGTTGACTGTTCTACCGGATACACATTTGCTATGATTCAATATCCGTTTAATCATGTGTCGCCTCATAGGCAACAAACGTAGCTGATTGGCTCTTGCTCTCATTTGTCCCTCCGCTTTACAAGAAATCAACGTTGATTGGACCCTAATGGTTTTTTTGCCCCGGCACGTTTTAATTAGTCGATAAACACGTAAATACACGTTGTCGTCGTCTTTAAATGCACTGCAGCCTTTGAGATAAAGATAAAATCATACATTTATGAATTATTTTTGTAGAGGTAGCAATTTAAGTTTAAATAATCTTTAAATAATAATAATGAGTTATTGAAGAAGATGATTTTGTTTTGTGCGTAACATTCTGGAAAACCCTTTTGTTTTTATTATCTGAGTTGCACTACAGTTTAAAACAAAACAAACGGTTTATCTAAACACATAATAATTAATATATACGTTAGATAATGGGTTCGATTAGATAAAAACAAGACTGAAATTAATGTCTACACAAATTCTGGGACATTACTAATTTGCCAAAAGCTCACCACTTGTTTGCTGAATTGACAGCCAGATGACTCCGTTTGTCCATTTATTTTATACAATCTTTAAGCTACATTTTTAACAGACAGTTAGCCTCAATTGTAGCCTCGTACTGACGTTAGCATTTCCTTCTGTTTCAGGTAAATCGGACTTACTCTTCAGGAACATACAGAGCTGGACCCATGAGGCAGATCAGCTTGGTGGGAGCTGTGGACGAGGAGGTTGGAGACTATTTCCCAGAATTCCTTGACATGTTGGAGGAGTCACCTTTTCTGAAGGTCAGAGGAGAATAAATAAATAAATAAATATTTATCCATCGGGCTTGTGTATAATAAATACACATATACGCAATACATTGTACATGAGTGACAGTGCCATTGTCACACCCAGATGACCCTACCGTGGGGAAGCATGTCCAGTCTGAAGCTGGACTGTCGTTCTCAGAGTGACGATGGGCCAATCATGTGGGTGCGACCAGGAGAACAAATGGTTCCCACTGCTGACATGCCCAAGTCTCCTTTCAAACGACGCAGGTAAGGCAGTAACTCTGATCTCCACTAGAGGAACTCTTAACTGTTGACACCTATGTATGCATGTACTTACTGTATATATGTATGTGTATATTTGTATGTTTGTATGTGTAAGTATATCTATGTATATATATATACAGTATGTATGCATACATACATTTGTATACACCTGTTGACACCTATGTATGCATGTACTTGTATATGTGTGTATGTTTGTGTTATTTATGTAGATGTATGTATGCATACATACATGTGTATTCATATATATTTATATATGTATATATATATTTACATAGCTCCAGTGTTGTCCATAACCGTCACTTTTTTGTCTAGGTCCATGAACGAAATAAAGAATCTACACTACCTGCCCAGAGCCAGTGAGCCCAGGGAGGTTCTGTTTGAGGACCGGACTAAAGCTCACGCTGATCACGTGGGTCAGAGTTTTGACTGGCAGAGCACAGCAGCTGTCGGCGTACTGAAGGCGGTCCACTTTGGAGAATGGTGGGTGTTTGTTTAGAATGTTGGAAAATCAACAACAGGTTCCTAATGTTCTGGAAATATTCTCCAATACCGTGCTGTGTGTACTGAAGGAGAGTTGACTGTGCAGTGTTTTTACTTCTTTGTGACCTGTTGTTCCAGGAACCACCAACCTCGAATTACCAAAGATGTCGTATGTTTTCAAGCTGGCGACTTCAGTGAAGTTGTCCAGAGATTACAGCTCGACCTGTATGAGCCCCCGGTGTCACAGGTGAGCTAACAGGTGTTAGCTGCTGTGCTGCACAGTAGAGTTGAGTTGTTGGTGAGGCAACATGGAGAGGCAATTGTTTTTATTTATTCCACAGTCAGGAAGTTGCACAAGTATTTTATTGTTTTTTTTTTATGTATTATTGTATTTTAAGTAATTTTCAAGGAATCTAGAAATACAGTGTTTTCAATGATGTTCAGTTTTAAAGCAGAAGCTGTAGATGTGTTGGAATGGGAGGGGTTGACGGTTTTTCCTTCTACGGAGGGGGGTGCTGCCGACCAGATTTGTGAACCATGTTAGCATGCATAAAGCTAAGGTGTGTGGGTGAGTGAAAGCAGTGTGGTGAAACTAGAGAAACAGGCAAAAAATATAGAGGAACAGAAAAGAAAAAAAGGCTGAACGTACACTAATTTAAATGTGTCTGTGTCGTGTGATGGCATGTGGCAGGAAGGCTTTCCTGTATCTGTCCCTATAAGTGACCCTACGATTAGTAGCAAACACAACTGTGTATTTTTCATTCAGTGCGTCCAGTGGGTGGACGACGCCAAGCTCAACCAGCTAAGGAGGGAAGGCGTCCGATACATCCGCGTCCAACTCTGTGACGATGACATTTACTTCATCCCGAGGAACGTCATCCATCAGTTCAAGACTGTGTCGGCCGTCTGTAGTCTGGCCTGGCACATTCGCCTCAAAGAGTACCACCCAGACGAGAAGGTC
Source organism: Cynoglossus semilaevis (assembly GCF_000523025.1). Lineage (NCBI taxonomy): Eukaryota > Metazoa > Chordata > Actinopteri > Pleuronectiformes > Cynoglossidae > Cynoglossus > Cynoglossus semilaevis. The sequence goes on along the minus strand of NC_024316.1, from coordinate 15,905,638 downwards.
AGGGATGATGAGTCACAGCCCAGTGATCTCAGCCACACGTCAGGACGAGCCTCCCTTTCCTGCACTGCCCGGCCCAGTGCCACAGTCACCCCATGTGCAAGACCCCAGGGTGACAACATTCAAGGCGGGGTGGCTAAGACTGAGGAACCAGAGTTCCAGAGGCCAGCGACACCTCCCCTTGAGCCCCAGCCTGCTCCTCCACAGCCCACCAAGTCCACACCCTTGTCTCCAACCTTCTGTGATCCCTGTTTTTCCTCGGCTCCAGTCCGCTCGGGATGTACACCATCCAAAGAGGCTGCACTGCCAAAAGCTTTGGGCCTCACAGCAGTGATTCCTAAATGATGTCACTCTCCACTGTGGTAGGAGTATGAAGGAATTTGAAGACTATAACTGACAGCCGACTGTCAATCAGGAAGCCTTTCAACGTAAATAATTATCAAGACTTTGACTTTTCTTTTTTTTTTTACATGTTGCTAAAATTAAGTGGTATGTTTTATTTTCAACTCAACTTTACTGACTATCAGACTACAACAACTTTCTCTTTCCTTTTTTTCTGTATCTTTGCACATAAACCAGGACTGCCTGCCTAGTGTGTAGGTTTGTTTATGTAGAGCTTTTATTTTCAATAGGTTTTTGCGCTATTTATAAAAAAAACATAAAATATAAGTATTTATTTGCTCAGCTGTTTCTGAGAACTATTGACTTATGAATTGACGTTGCACAATGTGTTTTCCCCGATTGTTTTAATATTCTTCAAGCACTATGCCGACATTATACTCCCAGTTTTCATATCCCTGGACTTGAAGTCGGGCAAACGAGCGCTTCAGTTCCTTTGAATTAATGCAACGGCCAGATTGGAATATTTTCATTATTGCTCTTTTATTGTTAAAAGACTTTTTTTAAATGAATTTCCTTTATTTTTGCAACAAGAAAAAAAAATAAACATTCAGTTTTGTGATTCTGCAGCACTTCTGACTTCCAGTCAGCTCTACACGTTGGTCTTTTTGCATGCAGTACTTTGTTTAAATGCCACTTTACATGGTTAAAATTTTCATACTGTTGATGATAATTTTGAGATTTTATTTATTTTCCTAGGATTCAACCTCAGCATATGAACGAAGGTTTGTAGCCATGGATGGATGTTTGTAATATTGGTCGTATCTTAGATGCTGAGCTGAGGTGAGTGTTTGCAGCTCTCTCTCTCTCTCTCTCTCTCTTTCATCATGGAGAATAATTGGCCAAATCTTTGTGTAGTTGGATTTTGATATGTAAATATTATCAGTACCACTGTCTGTTGTTTCTACACTTGTTCACGTCATTAAGTCTCCAGTGTATGAAACTCTATTTCAACAGTTTGGTTCTATTTTCCCTCCTGCAACACTGATTAAGAGGCCAGGGGGCAGTATAAGGCAATGTATCAATCGAATATAGGGTTATAAGGTGTTTTCATTAACAACTGAATCCTTATGAACTAAAAGTATAAACAGGAACACCTGTGACTCTAGTATGTGGTTACCCGATAAATATATTGTTTTTTTTTATTTTAAAAAAAATTGCAGCCTTTTTATCTTTCAAATCTTTTTTAAGTAGGGTTGTCAGATTAGCTTAGGAGTAATCAAAAAATCAAAAACGGACAGGTATGTGTTTCACCACATTATTTGTGACTAATTCAAACTATGGAATTATTAATATGGAAGAAAAAAAAACTGAAAAATATTCTGGAATTCCAGTCCTTTCCATTCAACAAATGTGTCTGTCAGCTGGTCAGTTGTAGAGTTACTTACTGCCCCCTGTCGGTGGGTTGGTACGAACACAGGCTTGGAGTTCATTTGGTATTTTAGCTTAAGGTGCTTTAAATAACAACATTGACTGTATGAGACCAATGACTGTATCGTGGGATTATTGGATAAATGCTGCACCTCATTCTCTGTATGGGTTAAAGTGTTGTTACAATTCTAATCTGATAAATTCCACAAATTATTTCGATAAAGGCGTTCATTTTTACAGCCCTGCTTTTACGGTAACCAACCAGCTATTCTTTTAAACTGACAGTCACAGCCAATAGGAGGTCAATGTCCTGAAATCTTCTGCAGTGATTCATTGGAGCGAGGATGTTTGACTCTGCTCTACCACTCACTCACTGTCTAGTGCCTTGTACTGTACAGCAATAACCTCATGTAACACTGAGGTTCATTTGATAAAGAGCGGACTGTCAAATAAGAACAAAAGTAGTTCATCTTTTTAAAATATTTAATATTTGTCAAACAAAAAATGTGCCAGTCATGTGAGGCTTTTTTTTGTTTTCTAACCTGGCTGTAAAGAATTACCACATACCTTGTTACCAAAAAAATATTTCGGCTTTCCTTGAAGCTTGAGTGATTATTTTCATTTGTCACCAGTGTGGCTGCCATAGCGTATATGATTAACTTCATGTTCAAATTAAAAATGAAAACATATAAATTACGCTCACATTTGTGTCATTTGTTGCACTTCTGTGTTTAGATCCACAATTGTTACCGTTTTATTTGTCTTGGTTTGATGTGAAAATGTTTTTTAGTAAAAAAAAGAAAAGAAAAAAAGAAAAAACACAGTATGTTTTGACTTTTTATATTTTTAATAAATACTTTCGTATTTTTAAAGGCATTTTATTAGTTATCAAATTAACTGTACCATGCAAGTAATATTCACAGGTTTGATTTTAAAAATAATATTTTTTAAAAATACTGACAACTCTTGATTGTGCCATAAATTATTTCTCTTCACATGTGTTCTGTTCTTCACAACATGCAACTAAATGCAAATTACAAAGCCATTTCCAGAAAATCTGCTTAAAATACAGTAAAAAGGAACGTCTTTATTTGGTAATGTAATCTCCCTTATGTTTGTGATTTCACTCACCAATTTTTTTTTTTGCTTTGTTTTTTCCCCCCTGAAAATTTGGTTTTTGTTTGGAAAATACTGCAAATTTGTAAAAAGAAATGGAAAGAAATTAAATTTATTATTTAGCTTTAATTTATGTCTGTTGTTAAATGAGACATGCTTCAATAGATAAAACGCAAGACACTAGGCTAAAAATAGAGATACTTCCTGTTCATTGTCAGCTGAACACTTTTTTTTTGCGAGGTGCAACTCTTAGAGGGCCATCTTTAGTGCTTCCCCTAATAATTCAAATATTGAAATATTTAAGAAGTGCAAAAAGTATAATGCTGATTGGCACATTTTTCAAGTGAGATCTGCTTTGAAACCACGCCTCAGACCCAGGTCTGTGGGTAATCTCTGGGGCCTTTTGGTTTCCCAAAGCGGTTTCCAAATCCTGTAAAAGAGGAGGAAGTTGTTGTAACCACACTAAAATAATGAAATTGTGTAAAATAATTTATGTTATGAAGAGGAGGAAGTTGTTGTAACCACACTGAAATAATGAAATTGTGTAAAATAATTTGACTTTATGTTAAAAAGGGGACACTAACGAAACTTGAACACATGAGGGGTGGCCCCTGATTGGTCAGCAGGTGGCGATGTAACGTTATCTGTTGAGGCAGATTTAAAAACATGTCAGTTTAACGTTTAATCTGAAAAATGTGTTTGTGTAGTTAAAAATTAAAACTGCCACTTCTTACATGTTTGCCTCTGTTTATGGAACAGACTCTGGAGAAAGAGAAAACACAAGCACAATGGTACAGTATGAACACACACACATTCTCACAGGTTAACTTGTGTAAAATTTTTGTCACCTTCTTTCGAATGAAGACCTTCTCGCTGCTTCTGTCTCCTTTGCTTCCTGGAACGTCTGTGTTCACAGAGGGTCTGTGGTTAACGTCAGGCTGTTCCACTGCTGACATAAACAGACATAACATTAGCTTAGCCACAGCCACGTCCAATATGTCTAATATTGCTGCTACACATTTTATAACAATGTGTGTTTAAAGTTTACATTGCCTCAGTCTACAAATTGACACAAAACACACTTTTGTGAACCACTGTGTGTGCCACTGTGAAGCACCATTAATAATGAAACAACTCACCACTTCCTGTTCCACCTCTGACCGCACAAGATGAAGCAGCTCGCCTGAATGCAGTGAGGGTCTCTACACAACGAAATGTTTAGTGGAAACAATCGTTGGGGTTTTTACAACAGCTTAGATCCAGCTTCATCTGTATATTTTTTTTTTGCTTGTTTGTTTTAAACAGTAACATAGTTAAAAATAACTAAGATTTTCCCTCCTTATAAAGACAATATAAAGAGGACGTTCTTTGTTCAAAACATTTAGAGATTCGATTCGATTTAACTTTATAGATCTCACACTGGGGAAATTGGGATAAAGACTACAGTAAAAATGACTGTAGAATAAAAACAAAAACAAGATATTGTAAATGCTGAAGATACACAGTGCAATAGTATAATACAATGTTCAAAAAGTAGGAAAGTACCACTTTACTTGACAATTACTGCACATGAGCAGAATATATTGCCCTTGACTCATTGACCAGGATATATTGCACTATGATAAGCGAGGTAAAAAAAAAAAAAGATAAGAAGAAGAAATGTTCACTGGCTGTTTTAGAGAAATGAGCCGGAGTGAGGCCGGAGATCCCCCCAATAACGCATACTGTACTTACTGACAATCGCACAGAGTCGTATTTCTAGTGCGAGTGACACGGTACTATCTATAGACTATCATGCAGAAAGAAAAATCCCAACTGTCACTGTATTTTATTTCCGTACCTCACACAAAGTCCTCATTTAACAAAAAAAAAAAATCTTACCTTGACTTGAACTCAGATCTCGAGCACTCTGAGGAAGGATAACAATGAAATGTAAATGTATGTTTAATTATTTGTAATACAAATATCTGCCTAGATACTGCGCCTTACTTAAATTGCTTACGAGTACTCATTTGTTGTATTAAAGCAATGGATACAGTATATATGTGTCCCACTATCTTAAGTATCAGCTATTTTGTTATGTTTTGACTAAGAGTCCAGTCCCAACCCCCTAGCATAATCAGGAAGAGCCTGACCCTACTTTCCGTCGTGTGACGTCATCAATATGCCCCTTAGGCTGACGTTACTATAATTGACGTTGGCCCATTGTTAAGCGGGAAGCGTTTCAAACGCACGGACTGGATCTTGAACGCAATCAGGGAATTCAAAAATTGGCTCAGTAATTAGTTAATATTACTTCGAATTTTTAATTCACTGGCCAAGAAAACGGGTAAGTTGAAATAGTTTGTAGAGTCTTTACTGCCCATATCCTATGAAAATGAAAGTTAGTCACCTTTTTGTAGGTAGAGAAGTAGAAGTAGAGAAATGGCCGAACGTTCCAGACAAACTTTTAATGCACCGCTTAAAAACGCTTGACTAAATAAGCGTTAATATGTGTCGGTGACATTTGCTTATACACCAGAAGACGTTATTGACCGCATTTTGTTTCAGTAACGTAAGTAGGCCTTACTTTACTCCTGCTTCTGACAATGTTGACAAATGTGTTTTGGGGGTTTTCGTCAAAGCGCGGCTCCCGACAAGAGGCATTAATCTCCTCCCCTGTAGGCGAACAAAATAATAATCCGTCGTACGAAGTTTTGTGCGACACCAGCAACAGTGGCATTTTCTATAGTGTAAAACGACGACACTCACTGCTGTCTGCTTTGAGGGTGGGCATGTCATGTGTACGGCCAGATGGGGGCCGAGTTGGGCACTTTTCAGCTGAACATAAATGAGGGAATGTGAGTGTTATTTTTTTTTATCCTTTTAAAGTATTAATAATAATCTAAGCAAATATTCAAATTAAATCAAAGTCCCATCATAAAGCTAAGCAGTTAACATACTGTGAGATGGCAGATCTGCAGGTGGACGACGATGGAGGTTTGGTATGGTTGGAAGATCAATATGTACAGTTGGAGCTAGAAATTTATTTAAAAAACATAATTTGATCACACTATCATTTGCATAATTTTCTTTTTTATAATGAATGCATATTGAAGCATAAATGTTTTACCCCTAAACTTCATTTTGGCTTTCAGGCTCTGAAAAAACAAAGACTGTTTACGTTAGAATAAAAATAAAAATCATAAAATAAAGCCATACTGTGTAAAAGCTGCAGTTTAGGATCAGTTTGTTTCAAAAAATAAAAATAATTTAAAACTGCACTAGTGTAAAGGCATAAATCATAGTTTAAACACTGCAAAGGAAAAATGGCCTCAAATGAACAGTTTTCAAAAGATAAAATGACTATTACTACTTAAGATTTCCTTGCTGTTTTGAAGAATAGTTAATAATTATATTTTAATAAATGCAAAAAATGATGTTTTTAAATTTTCAAATTAGACAGATTTGCAAAAAAGTAGTAGCAATATAAATTTTGAAAAGGAAAATAAATAAAAAATTAAAATGTCACATTACAATAGATTATGCTAGTTGTTTTGGTGCTCTAATTTCCAACTTTATTTAGAACAAAAATATCAACATAAACATGAAGTTCAACAACAGTAAAATACAATTCTCACCTTACTCCTGTTCCATGGTTTGGTCTCATTTTCAGATGCAGTAGGATTGGAGTCCCCCGACCATTCAGAAGACCTACCTATTCTGTTCTTAGTGACATCAGAGTTCTTGAGTTCTAAAGGTAATACATTCCAATGTTATATGTATCTGAGCCACGTCTTACTTTGTACTTTGTATTTATTAATTTACCGTCGTCTGTGGGCAACTTGTACGATTCTGGTGTCCTCTCTGGAAGGGTGGGAGTGGGAGAAGGGGGGCAGCCTGGAAATTAAAACGTGATCAATATTTATTGTAGGAATTTATTTTACAGCGTTTGTAGTTTTTTGAAGAAGCTCACATTAAGTCAAAAATTAACGTTTTGGACGTTTAGATTTTTAAAAAACATTTTGTCACCTCTCAACTCCCTCACAACGTCAGCAGCAGCATTTCGTGGAATAATGACTGATAAATGTTTACAGGTATTTTGTTCCTCTGTTGGACATTCGTTTTTTCCTTTGGAACCGTAGAAAAAAAAATAGAATATGAATTTAGATGAGCATTGTAGGAAGACTGATCGAGTTGTGATGTGAATTCTGGATTTTGACTGTGAGTAACCTGGGTCCACGGCCAGTATGTAGGATTCAGGCGTGCGTTCAGGTAGGGGAGGAGCAGCGTCTTCATCAGTGAGACCTTCAGGAGGACCTACAAATCTCATGCGTTAATTCAAATTGTTGCTAAATCGTTGCTTATGTTTTTTTTTTTGTACTATTTTATGTACAGCTAGGATCAATTACCTGTAACAGCACTGATAAAAGTTGTGTTGCTGACAGCGCCATCTTTCCACTCTTGGTTGTCCACAGTAGAGGTCACCAGAGTTTCTACTTCATCTGATGGAGGGGAGCTCAATGGAGACTCAAAGTAGGGGTCCTCCACCATCAGACAAAGGGCTTTTGGTAAAGGAGGGGGGGTCATTGATACAATGCTCCCATTTACATGTCCACGCTTCGCTACAGTAAGGGTTACATGGCTCAGATGTTCTGGTTTGGGTGGAGTCATAGGTTTCTTCTGCAGTTCTGGGGTGTAGGCATCATCATCAAATAAGATCTGAATTGAGGGGCAATTTTGCCTCATTTCTTTATCCCTGCTTTCAACCTCTGTGATGTTTTCTGAGTGTAATGGAGGGTGATGTTCGGGTAGGATGTCCCTCTTTATATCCAGCTTCTGCTGTGACTCTGGTTGTAAAACCAGCACCTGACTTGAATCCTCATTTGGAACGTGAATATCAGTGCCAACTGTTGTCTGAATGGGTCAAAAGAGGAACGTGACAAATTACAAAATTTTACTTTTTAATTTACTTTGGACACTTTTTAATAAAAGGGTTTGTGTATTGCAAAGTCAGTCTACATACTGACCTCTGATACTGATTCTGTGTAGTATGACTTGTTCACAAACGTGTTGCAATCGTAATTGCTCACCTCAGCTCGCCTCACACCCGAGTCCACAGTCGTTAAATATCTGTTGAACAGTACCTTGATGGTTCTGCCGACCAGCTCGTACTGTTCCTGAGGTAAAACAACAACAAATCTGCTGTTAGTTTATTTATTCTACACATTGTAAAAAAAAATGTTTTTGGAGGAATTATTACTGAAAGATATATATATATTATGTTGGATTTTGTTTCTCAGGCTTAAGTTTAATATATTTTATTTTGTAATTGCAGTTATGTGTAAGCAGCATTTTATATATTAAAGGAAAAATACCTTAGTTTGGACCAACGAGGGCCTCTGGGTTCTCATGTTTTGCACTAATTCATAAATATTAAAATCTGGGGTTATCATCTAAAATAAAAACAGAAATTACAAATCAGGTTAGGATTTTCCACAGGTAAAATTAAAATTCATACAAGACATTTTTGGAAGAAATATCTCACCTCTTTCTTTAGTAAGTTCCATGTGTAATCGATGGCACACAGTGCTCCAGTTCTACCACAGCCAGCACTACAAGTCACAGTTTATCCATTTAACTTAAATCCAGCATGACAAAACACATTATTACTGTATAGCTAATGATTATTTTTCACAACATTTGGAAACATTTTTCTTCTCTTTTAAAATGAATAAAATGCCCTTTTCTCTTTGTATTGCAACAGTATAGTACAAAAGCATGGAAATATTGACTATTTTATTATCATGGTTATCTTAGCTTGCAGCCCTTGATCACTGTTCCAAAGACTTTACAGAGCTTGAGAGCTTCCTTCCCATCAATTGGAATTCTTAGTGACTCTAATTATTTATTACTTTTCACATTGATAGCATTAGTTCTGAACTACTCAGATAAACTTAATAAGTAAGTGTAAAGTGAATTGGTGATTCTTAAGATAGTGTGCATGAGCGTCGGATATGCAGGAAGTGGAAAATACAGAGGATCGCCACAGATGGGCAGTCTGTCTGCACAAGCGTGGTTGATTTTTTTTTTTTCTCTACACTATATTTTTCTCTTTTTTTCCCACTTTGCAGTCTTTGATGCTATTGCCTGGTTTTCAATCAGGCTAGCAACAAAAATGTTCAGGAATAGAAAAGTAATTTGCATAAACAAGTCTTTAAAACGTTTCCAATAGGGATTTGGGAAGAGTTTATTAATTGCTGCACAGTTGTGTACAGTGTGTCTTGCCTGCAGTGGATGCAGATTGGGATGTCATCGTGGTCCTGATATGTTCGCATCTCTTGTAGCATTTCTAATATTGGAGGAATGGCATCTGGTACTCCATGATCTGGCCAGTTCATGTAGTGCAGTTGTTTGAAGATTCGGCTGCTCTAAAAAAAAAAAAAAAGAAATATAGAATTTGATGGATAAATCATAGCAATAACAATAGTAATGCACGCAATCCACTATGGGTAAATACTGATAGTTTGCTTTTCTCAAGAGAATTTAGTCATAGCATAAACAATACTTACATTCTGGTATGTGACTCTTAACATCCTGGTCACATAATCTCCTTTGTTTTCTTCAGAATCCTTAAACAAAAACAAAAAACACCATAATTTACCACATACTAACAGGGGTAAAAAAAAAAATCCACAGTAATTTGTCTTGTATTGTTAGAGTTAAAGAACCAAGTCTTGCATAACCAAGATGTTGTGTTCAGATAAAGTGATCTATTAATGTTTACATATGATACGATTCAATGCATTTTCTTACACAGTAAACAGTGAAAGGTTCACAAACAAAGGGCTGATCTTGCATCAGTGGCCAGTACCGTTCACTCTTTTTCTATTAAAAGAATCACAAACAGACATTTATCGACACTTAAACAATGTGAAATCAAATGCAACCACACAATTTTGAAGTAATTTGTTTACCAAAAATGCTATACAAATAAAATTGTTGAAAAATTGAAATGCAAAACTTTTTTTTATTACCCTCCCCATCTCAAACTCGCGACAGGCCATCACAACAACCTGTAACCAAAACGAGAGAGTGAGTCTACATTAGAGAGTGAGAATGTCAAGGTAGTGTGGTATAGTGTTTATGCCGGATACCTCTCTTGATTCAACCCACAGTAAACGTTCTCCATAGTAGGCAGGGGTTTTACCGCTGAGCCCCTCTTATTCTAACCTTGTTCAATTTCAATGATGGCTGAAAAATATTCTGTACCTGTATGTTGTATTCCCAAAGCATCCTGAAGAAGTCAAGCAGTGTGTGGGGCAACGGACCCTGAGTAGCAATGTAGGCCCTTGAATCTGTCACTCCCTGTGTGCAGCACAAACACAATTAGTTAATAATTAATTAATGGTTATTATCCACTGTTTGTTAAAATTCATTCATTGTTTCATCACTGATGAAAGGGGGAAAAAGAGCCATTTACCTTAAGGAAATTGGCGTTGATGTAGTCGTCTTCATTTTTGGCTGTGGTGAAACTGAGCTTTACTCTGCTGTGGTCAACTAAAAGGACAAATGTGTACAGGTAGTTTATTGAATATTGTTTCATTTTTTTTCACCTTAGCAGAGCTAAGAAAAACCTTAACTTTTAATGGTTATTCATACATTAGCACCACATTGTTCTGAGATGCTTACAGGGAACAATGTCCTTGTATCGGTTTTTCTTGACATTTTCTTGCTTTTCCCCAGTTTTCGTCGGGAAAGTCTTTGTAGGGAAAGTCTTGTCAGTGCGGTACTTGATTGACAGGCTCTTTAGTCTCTATAACACATGAAACAAACAGAATTCAGCTTGTTGTATTCACTTGTAGCATTGTGGTTAGTTTGTATATGAAACAAAAGCCTCAGTGATCAGAATCTATAAATCACTTTGCTCATGAGCTGAAAACATGTGTAACATGTTTGGAAATGTTTGACACTTGTACATGTTAAGTAAGACACTCAGCTTTCTGTTCAGAAACTGTCTCTCAGTTCACTGTGTAAGTGCAATAGTGACAGCACAATATGTTTTTATTCTTTGAGGAAGTGATGCAAGAGAAGACTCCTGCTGGAATGGTCAGGGTGTGTGAGCACATTGACAGCTCCCTGAAATGCCCTCTGGCACAGAAATGTCATCGATCATAATGACAGCTGCCCTCAAACGATGTCATTCTGGAGATCAGCATTTTAATGTTGAATGTTTTGTGTGCATCTGCGGTTTTCTGTTTATTAATGTACGGTACGGTTAGGAAGGATAGTTAACAGGAATCATAAATAACAAAAGTTATCATAAATACCAACTTGTCTTGTACTTTTAAGGATAATCCCCAGTACAAAGAGGAAGTACAAATACGTTTTCAGAGCTGTCAGTGCAGACATTACTTCCTTGAAATATCTTTAATAAAAAACAAACGTTGAGTTAAAAAGCATGCAGATTATTTTGTGCTGATAGTAACCATAGGAAACTGAGTTGTTTCATTCAGTTGAGACACAGGAAAATTCCACCAATCTCAACTCACTAGAAACTCTGCTGCAAAGCCGTTTGGTGCTTCTTGATCTGCATTCTCTTGACTTTCCAGTTGGGTCAAGAGGTCCTTCAGTACCGATGCCTGTTGTTCCATGGCTTGCTGTGCTGTGCCTGGGATGTGGCACCTTTCGTGTCACGTCACTGAGGTTCTAGTCCACAAGTCATGGGTTTAGCTGCTGCTGCGACCAATTCTCTACTGCAGCACTCACATCTAGAAACTGTTGTAAGAACTGTACTAAGAGGAAGCAAGTGCAAACTAACAGGTTCCGTGGTCATGCAATTTTTTTTTTTTTTTGATGCACCTCCTAGGTGCCTCTCCCTGGGTCCTAAAGTCACTCGGGTGTTTAGATCTCAACTCTGTCAAATTACATAGAAGATATAACCATGGTTTTATGACTTTATCTGCCATTGCTGAACTGTACATAACCCAAGGCTATCCATTTTACAACCAATGAGCTCAGGAAGGGGTGTGGCTAGAGATTAAGGCAAAGTCCAAAGTTCTAGTGAGGCAGAACAAGGGGCCCTGTAAAATCTTATGAGCCAGACAAAAACATCAATATTTTAAGCTACCCATGTGTGACAAAATGTGTTTAACTATTTTTTTACTGTATTTATTATGATGATTGTGTTTAAAGAGGGATTCAACTAAATTTCCAGGTGCTGATGTACTCTTTAAACTTTGAGTGATAGATTCTGAACCATATTTTAGTGTGAATCACCACAGTAAAAATATTGCCATTCATAAAAATTTCCAGGGAAGGAAATACATTAAAACACAGGATGTTAACTGACAAATCAAGAGGGCCATTTTTCTCTGTGGTAAACCTAAAACATTAAACCTTTCTTCTGATATAGTTTGCTGCAGATTTTCAACCGTTATTGTCTGCCTTCAACTGGTACAGATTATGAAGAGCATGGGGACATCTAGTGGCTGTTTTAGGTTAGTTGACCCGCAGCAATGACTGAGGGTCAAATGTACAAATGCCAGCCAGATTATGTGTAGAAAGTTCTACCACTGTCTCAAAAAATAAATTAGTATACACAAAAAAAAAAAGTTTGACCCATTTTTGTTCTGTCCCACATATTTAGAATGGAGGAACTTAAAACCATTTCACCCTAAAACCTCAGAGAGCAGCATTTACAGCAGTTCCACCTTAATGGTAAGTTGACTTCATTCATTCATTCATTCATTCATTTTCATCCACTTATTCGTTACCGGGTTGCGGGGGCAGCAGTCACCATGGCCGCCACCCAATTCACAGTACACCGTACCAGCCCCCCATACCCCTAGAGAGTTGGTGAGTCCACTGGAAAAGTTGACTTCATTAATTATGGAATTGGACTAGAGCAGTACTGTATGGTCTGTCTTACCAGTTCCTAACAATACTTGTGCTGCAGCATTTATTAACCGGGCAATCATACAATTGGGTATGAGTGTGAGTATGAATGGCTCTTTGTCACCATATGTGTCCCTCTGATGGACCAGTCACTATCTGGGTGTACCACACATTACCAGTTTGGTAACTGGAAAGAATGGCTCAGATATGCCTGTCACTTGCACATGTAATTCTAATGGTATGTACAAGTACAAGTTTTTTATACATGGTAATGTGAATCATGCCTCAGTGTTGTTGTGAAATGTCCATTTCACAAAGTCCAAAGTTATTAAACATTGACCATTTAATGTCTTTCATGTGAATCACAAGGCCAACCCATTTATGAAAGGAGTAGAACCACTCTTGCCAAACTCCACCTCTGCTAAACATATTTCTAAACTAACGCCAGACCAGCTAACTTATTTACTTATTAAATTTCCGATTTTTTTTTCTGTTACATAAGGTTGCAAACATTTATAGTAGCCAAAAACATCTTTTTTCTACATACGCCGATAGTCTCTCTTTGGTGTGTTTAGTTTTGTGACACAATTTCCCCTAAAAAAAAAACAAAAGAAAAAACGGAAGGTCGCCGCCCTGTGCAGAGAATAGCGTAGATATAAACCACGCCCATTTCAAATGACGAGGCTGGCGACGAGGAGCTCCTAGGAAAAATACCGAAGTCGACACATCTGTTAGTACAACTCGCCGAACACAGCGCCAGTGAGGTTATTGGTGAGTATTAGATCAACTTTTAAAATTGTATAACCTCTAATAATGAAACAGAAGGTAAACGTCTTAACAGTGCGACACGAACGGTGTGTCATTCACTCGTCTAACAAAGCTAGCATGGTAGCCTAAACATAATGTCGTGTATTTTCTTGAAATGATTTAGTTTCCAAACTAGATTTTAACACGAACACAGTTTCACAAGACCGATGTTTTTTTCTTGTGACTTCAGTATCCGTTTGATTTAAGCAACTGAGTCAAATCTGTGACTCGAGTTGCTTTGCTGTTAGCTCGTTTGTGACGCCCTGACGGTAAACTAGAAAGAAACGGCGACGTTCGTCTCTTTTAAAACTACGATGGCTGTGTTTTGCAGTAAAAAAAAAAATCACTTGTATTGAATGACTAAATATAGACGGTGTGTTTTTGATAACGTCATTAAACTGTAAATGTCATTTAGCGACAGCATTTGTAGCCAGATATGAGTATCTGGTTTACAAAAGTAAAGCTCCAGAAGGAAACCGGATGTCAGTTTACAGTTATCTTGTTTGTCAATTCAAAGGTGTGTTTTATCCAATCGTTTCTTTGTTTAATCCTCTAGTCAGAAGGTGCTTACGAATTTCAGACCAACCTACCTAGTCATAGACATGATGTGGAAAATCTCAGTCCTACTGGTTTTTCTGGTGTATATCACTATTGCTCAAGGTGAGTGAAAGAACAGAGCTGTATAAAGTTACATGTAAGTAATAAGACTTAATAATAAGTTCATTGACTTGGCATTTTTGCTTTTTTCCATTCCAGCTCAAGAGTGTAATGAACCTGTGGGAGAGAACATGAAGTTGAAAGACCCTCCCAGTTCGTTCCCTGATGGTACCACAGTTACTTTTGCCTGCATTGTTGGTTACCAGTCTGCAGGAGGGTCTCCATCAATCACCTGTACAGCGGGAACTTGGAGCCCCATCAAGCTCAAATGCGAGAGTAAATATTAACAGTTTTTCAACTTACATTACTACCATTAGTAAAATGGCCTTTTCAGTTCTGCCATAAATTACACTAGATTTCACCTATTTGGATTATACATGAAAGGTATCAGAACGACAGGAGTGTAATCATCCCCTGAAGTTATAGTTTGTCACTCATTTTGCTGCCGCTCAAATGACACATAAGTTTAACGGTTTTTAAAAGTTGTTATATAAAAAAAAAAAAGATGTTTCCTGTCTTACCAGTGCCCATCTACAAAGCAAAATAAACACAAATCATTTCTCACCACCATGGATGTGGTCTAAGATTTTGAGCTTGGTTTAAGCCTTGTACTTATGGGTTTAAGATAAGCTAAAAGTCTCAGAAGTTATAAACTGAGATGAAGTGCCCTTATTCCCTCATCAAAGACTGATTAAAATAATCTGACATGCCAGCTTTTTAGGACGAGTGATTGGCCTAACGTTTATCTGTGCATTGTTGGGATATAATTATCCATAGTGTCTTTATATATAGCACAGTATTTTAATTAAACAATTTAAGTAATATCCAAGTACTTAAGTGGTAAGTAAATTAGAAGATTAAGCTAATTTAACTAGGACATGTTTGTACTACAACAAATTAGAGTCAGAACTGATTAAAATGCAGGTACATTGCAGTTGTGATCCAGGAGTGATTGTATTTTTGCTTGCTATCAAACATTTTTTGAAGTGAGTGAAGGGATTAAATGATTCATATGATTACATTTATGTTTAATTTTTCAAAAACAGTGATGACTATTGTGTAACACAATCAGCCCTGCCATCATTACATTGTTGTGATTCGTTTGATTACATTTTAAATATTTTATAAAATATTTTAATTTTAAAGTTGTTTGAATTTTTTTTTTTTTTCAAAGGGAAGAACTGTGGTTCAGCTGGAGAAATTTTAAATGGACAAACCAACTACCCTGAAGAAACACTTTTTGGTGATAAGGTTATTTACACATGCAACACAGGGTTAGTAAAAATACACTGCGGACTTATATTTACAACGTTTTAAAAGAGTTTTAACAAATGAAATGAATCTTTAGTTATATTTTTTTGAAATGCAGGAATTAGGGACACCTAGTGGATATTATTATTATTACACGATATGGTGAGAGATGAGTGCCTTCTAATTCTTTCTTGAATGAGAAACTTCAACTTCCATTTAAACAACAGTTAAACCTTGACTAAAGCTGTAATGTTTAAAAGATCTCCCAGGATGTGGATACATTATGACATACAGTACATGCTTCGGACTTTTTATTGGTATGCTTAGCACTGGATCTTAAAATATTGTTATCGTGTATTGCCTACTTTGACCAATATTTTCCTAAAATAAACATCTTTTGTTTTTCTTCTTAGTTACGTCATGATTGGCACTAAAGAAAGGATTTGCGGAGACCAAGGATGGATGGGGAGGGAGCCCACTTGTGAAGGTTAGTCATTCTAAAATTATATTATTAAAATTAAACAAAATTAAAAAATTGCTGAAAATGTTTTATAAGCCATTAAATGTGCTTTGTAATAGTTGACTTTATTTTCCAGCTGTCTCCTGTGATCCTCCAACTGCTAATGCAAATAGTGAATATAGTCCAATCAAAGACAACTATGGATATAATCAGCAAGTCCGCTACATCTGTAAAGATGACCTTGCGCTCATTGGATCTCCAGTGTCGACATGTATAGAAACTGGGTTTGATACCGAACCTCCTACATGCATCGGTGAGTTGTTGTTTTTTAAAAAAGTTTCTTTGTATTTGTCTTTTGTGTTTTGTTTATTTTAGAACTCTAAATGATTATTTTTTTTTTTTAAAAAATCTCTACAGCGGTCTCCTGTCCAGATGATGATGTTGCAAATGGTGAACAGGTGTCAGGCTCTCGGCCTCCCCATCGTTACAAAGCCATTGTAACATTTAAGTGCCTGTCGGGATATGTTATGGAAGGTGTGGCTACGCAGGTGTGTGGTTTGGATAGCAAATGGTCACCTGGACTGCCAAAGTGTAAATGTAAGTTATTATGTATAATCCTTTTTATTATTATTACTCTAATTAGTGGTAATGCAATTGCGATTACGTTGGTTACATTAAGTATCACCTTTAAGCTCTGATGCTGCTCCTTTTGTTAATATCTGACTTTCAAAAATGAAGATGTCCTTACTGTTCTTTTTTTAGTTGATCAGGTGAGAGAAGGTGATAGAAAAAAGTACTCATGTTCTAGGAAATCAGGAATTTGTCACCAATAGTAGAATATACACTTCTTTGCCAAGGTGTAGACAAGTGTATTTTCTTAACTGTTTTCAGACATTTTATTATAGAAGAAGTTAGAGGTTGTTAGAACCATAAACTCATTGTCAACAAGATTAATCTGCAGGTAGCGTGGATATGTTTCTTTTTTTTAAGATAGCAACGCACACATGCTGTCATTTAATTCCAAAGTAAGTCAGATACCATTTCATATTTTAAACCTGGCTGTTTACGTATAGAAAAACATATGTAAGATTCTTCAATTAATAAACTACAATACTCGTCATATGAGCAAATATAGGAAATAACAATACAAATGTACACCCTTGTACCAACTCACGCAGTGATTCCTATTTCTTACTGTATTTTAACAGTGAGCTCAACCATTGCCGCCACCACCACCCCCACCACCCCCACCACACCTCCAGCAGACAAAACAAGTAAATACAAATTGATTTCATAATTTTAAGTAGTTTGATAACTCACAATTATTTTATAAAGACAAGTTACAAAAAGGAATGTGGCCTCCACAATCTGGTAGGGGTCATAGATTTATAACTCATAGTAGTCTAATAACTCATATATAGTAACATTATCTTAGTAGGATGGGTTAAAAAAGGAATGTTGCCACCAAAGTCTCTGGTACATTGGTGTCTGTTGACAACTTGACAAAATGCTGGCATATTTACAAAAATATTTTATTTATCTTAAGCTTTCTTGATTGGAAGAGTTGGATTTTTTTTTGTGAAGTACAGTGTAACAGAGACATAAGATTTAGCCTCTCAAAGTTGAGAGTGGTCCTGGTGCAGTGGTTGGTGTTAACCTGCTTTTTAATGTGTACATTTGTTTTCATTATAGTGTCTCCTACGACAACTCCTCAACCTGGTAAGTCATTATAAGTGATTATTAAGTTTTGAGATAGCTGATAGTCAAATGTCTCTCCTCTTATATATCTTCTTTGCTTCTCTATTTCACAGACAGTGGAAACAACTTGTTCATCAAAATTGGGATTCCCATTCTGGGTAAGTGTAACTGTCGTTCACGAACAGTATAATTATTTTGTTGGTTCGGGCTGAAGTCATTACATGACATGATACACCATTCTTGGGAGTTTATTCAAGAACAGAAGGTGCTGTAAATGTTTATACCCTGGCAGGCATGTTAGTTGGGTACAACAGTGTAGCTTGACAGAAATATTAATTGGTTTGAATCTTTTCATGTAAAAAACAATATTCACCAGTGGTTATTCAGAGCAGTACCAGCATAAGGTTATGCTGACCTGTGTTATGTTCTAGTACCAAGGTATCTGAATACTGGTCAGCTGTGTTAGTACTCCTTCGACAGCTTTGTGTTAAAATGTAACAACTGTGGTTTAATGTGTTAACCACAAATATAAGAAACTAATTTTGTGACCCAAAGTTACTAACTAATAGCAAGTCTACTTATCCTTCCTCAAACATCCCCTGTGACATCCTTTTGATTTGCATCAGCTCTTCCTTAATACCAATTACAAAAGAAAGTTACAGGTGAAAGGCACCATTGACTTCTAGTGTCACAATCATTAAGTATAAATCTGTATGTCATCAAACGTTAAGCCATATACTTTTTTATAAAAGAGCACTTGGGATTTGATAGTGAGCTCCTCGGTTTTCTTCCTAGCAAACCCCGGCTAGCTGCTACACTATATATATTTTGTATACATCTGTAGGTGTATTAGGGCTATTATAGTACATTTTTTTTAACATCAATCTGTTCTGTGTGTGTGTGTGTGTGTGTGTGTGTGTCTCTAATCATAAAATGCTTTACTTGTGTATGACTTTTAGAAAATTGCATATGTAGTAGTTTTATATTTCACACATCAATTCACTACTTACAAGATTTGCATGAAAATTGCAGTCGGTGACCCTACGATGGATGGCCTTGACATTTTTGTCATTCTCACTTAAAAATAATGTTTTTTTTTTCTCACCAAGTAGTCATTGGTGTACTTGTTGCTGGAGTTTCGTGGTTTATCATGAAGAAAAAAAAACGGTAAATTGTTTCTTTTAACTGTGAAGACTCACCCTTGTTTTTGTCTTTCTAACTTATTTGTCTCTCCGTTCAATGTGGAATCTCAGAGGTGCCACAGAGGGAACACAAATTAACTTTGCAACAAATTTTGCAAATAGACACAACGTTCTGTTGTGATATAGGTTGTTAATGCCAACAAATTAACTTTTAAACAACACAATTATATTGTAACTAGGCATGAGTTCAGTTGTAGGGAATGAGATAAGATATTTCTATAATTAATACTTACAATGAATAATGTTATTTTTATAAATGTTTTCCGTTAAATTATTGTATTTCTACTTTAATTAATTTCTGTTTTCATATTACACATTAAACTGTTTTAATTTGTGCAAAGCCATGGTCCCCATTAACAATTTCTCCAAATTACCTTATGGCAAATTTGGAGAGTTTTACAAATCATTTCATAGATCTGGCAAGGACATACCTTTCCTCTTTTTCACCTCAGGGGCTCTGATCGTCTTCATGTTTGTGTGCTAAGATGTCTGCATGCCCAATATGTGTACCATTGTACATTTTTATTTTTTGGGGTGGTAGGATTATGGGGTAATTCATGTGAGCAGTTCAGTGTGTAGCACTGTTTCAAGGTCATAGTTTGGTCCAGGGGAATGAAAAGAACCAGTAGAAGGAAATGCTGCAAAAATACTCCCTTACATAAATGATATAACTGCAAACCGTAATGAAAGTTAGTTAAGAGTTAGCACAAAGCTTTTTAATTACGACATGAAATATTGGTCAATTTGTTCATTTGGACAGTATGTTTTAATTTTACCAAATTGAACACAACATCCACAGGAGCCCAGTAAAGAAGGGAATGGTGATGTGTCGTAGCTGTGTTTCTTTGTTTTTTTAGAATAGAATTGTTTATTTTCAAAACTTTCATACCCTTCAACTCTAGTTGAACCTTTTTATCCTCAATAATTTAGTTGAAATTTCGCTCACTCAAAAAATCGATTCCAATCAAATAAGTTGATACTAAGATTTAAACAATACAGAGAAGCTTAGCAACTTAATTGTAATTTCTCAGCCTGGGATCAATCAAGTAAATCTGTATATCTGACCTTTATTTTCTTTAACATAGTGCAAAATGGTTCGTTCTCTGACCCTAGATTTATCCAGGATACACTACCCACCAATACACTCAGAGCAACAACGTTGCTTTCAAGATCATAGAAACTTTGTTTTGTCTAAAGAATTGCTGCGATTGTGTGTAGTTTTGGTCTGTAGTCTCATGGGTAAAAAGGGCTTTTTTTCTCTTCTTTAAATAAGAATTGTGGTTATTTAAAAAAAGTAGCTTTTTTATTAGAGGTTCTCAGTTACTTTCATTATGAATTATTAAAAGGATATATGATCCAACACAGCTGAAGTTTTGTTCTGTTGGTTAACAAACAAGTGTAAAATGTGCCTGGATTTGTATTAGACGTGCAACAAAAAAACATCCATTCATCATCCAAACAACATTCCCATTTAAACCGATTTAACAACGGTTAATAATCTGGTCCTGACCTGGTTGTTAACTGTTTTTATTTATTTTGTACAAAAGACTCTGACTCTTTTGAACATTATTTTAATTTCTCTGTAAAAACAAAAACAGTCATATAGTTTGGCTACACCGGGATAACACGTGAAGTAACAGATATAGACCGGATTAAGAATTAAAGCCGTGCATGAAAGGACCATCTATAAAGCCAGAAGGGATATGTCTGTGAAATAGTCCTAACTTGGAGTTTCAGTTTACATATATTTACATATATACAATTTTAGCTAACCACAAAATGCAACAATGTTGTTCTCTTTTAACATAGTAAAACCATCTTGACTAAACATGCGTTAGCTAAGTTCTGCTTTATTGCAGTACAATGTTCAGTTTTAGTTAAGACAGGAAGCTGTCTGCTTAGCGTGCAAAAAGCTTTTAAAAGCATCATCTGTCGATCATCTTGAATTACAAGAAGCCAAAGCATTGTTGACAACCAGGCTCACAACTCGTGCTGTGTTGAATTATACAGTTTGTCCTCTTGTGTTTTGTAATGACAGTGCCAGGAAACCTCTATTAACAAAGCAGTGTGTCAGTGTCATCTTCTTATCTGCTTGAAACTTTCTGTTTACATGGTCACACATGAGCAGTTATGTTAAACAGTCATTATTGGATTACAGCTCTGGGAGAAGCCTCTCTGACCAGAACGCTACAAAAGATGAAGTTGTTGCTCTATCGGTAAGCGGATGGACCATTGGTGGTTTTCGTAGTTAAGAGAAGTCCTTGAATGTATATATTTTGAATTTATTTGCACACTATCTATGGACCATTTACAATGTATTTCTCGGTGAAAGGGGCGCACACAGAAAAAGGCCACACCTTCCAATAGGTTAGGAGACACTGTCCTCTGTTGGGTGTTTTTGAAAAGCTCTTCAAAAAGATTGTAGAGACCAAAAGCTTCCTATAGAAAGTAACAATGTATACAAATAGTATGTACAAAGGTATGGAGATAGTGCCAAAAATCACAGTTTCCTGATTTTATCTGCGTTCTTTTTTTTTGTAAGTAGGCGAGGGTTGGGGTCAGATGAAGGCCCAGCTTCATGTCCATCTAGAACTGGATTTGAAGTGTTTCTTCTAAAAAAAAAAAAATGTCATATCTAAAATCAGTAGAAGGAAGAAAAACCAGCTGTAGTGCAAATCTTATGGGAGAAGAAATTTTAGTGGGAAGGAAGGAAGGAAGGAGAAGAAATTTTAGTGGGAAGGAAGGAAAAAAAAGAATAGAAAAAGTGAACTCCCTGTCATTGTGACACACACCACTGTACACAATGGAACGTGACCTCTGCATTTAACCCTATTACCCAAGTGAACAGTGGGCAGCTTTTTAAGCGCCCGGGGAGCAGTGTGTGGGGACAGTGGAGTGCTCAGAGCACCTCAGTGGTAACTTGGCAGCTGGTGGATTCGCACCTGCAACCTTCCGGACCCAAATCCGCTTCCTTAACCACTAAGCCACAACTGCCCTAAACATGAACTAATCACTCCTTAGTCTATAATTATTGTAGGGCCGGTTGTTAATGGAAGATTGTATAGATCAGGGGTTCCTAAACCCCCGGTCCACGGACCACTGTCAGTCCATAGGTCATTTGGTAACGGGCCACAGTGGGACATAGTGAAAAACTTGACTAAATTGTTTTTCTTAATTTACTTCATTCAAAGAAAATCCCATCCATATCCATTTGCTTTCTTCATTTAAAGATATTCTGGCAATATTTTAAAATAAGAGGTCATTCAGACTCCGATACAAACGAAATAGAAGTCTAAAAGATGTTTGTTTTTGTTTTTTTTAAATGTAATGATCCTTCAATGCTGTAATGATCCTTCAATGATCCTTCAATGCTCAGCACCTTGGTACCAGTCTGTACTGGCTGACCAGTCCTTGGAACAAAAAAGGTTGGGCACCGCTGGTAGAGATGTAACTACTCCATAACAGACTAATGCATGCTTCTGCAATTGATTATTATTTGATTGATTATAAAAACTTAATTTCTTTAACTACATATTTGTTGTCACTGTTTATTAGTCTTGAATCTTTAGGGCATATTAACTGAATAGTAATTAGAGACATACAGATTGTATACTTCAGTGCTGGTTCATTTAAAGAAAATTCCACCTAAGATATTGCTGCTTGATAGGGTCCGTCTTTTCCCCAACGTTTGTCTTTGGGGTTCAGGATACTTTAGAGGTAGGGTCTTGAAATAAAGTCTGTCGGAGTGAATGTATTAATGGTCAATTGCCTCTGTTCTAGCTACACCAGCTGGGATTGACTCCAGATCTCCTCTCACCTTTGACAGTTATGGGTGTACAGATAATGGATATTTATGTATAGTATTTTTGTGTTAAATTCCTAGGGTCTGCTGGGCTCCTAACCGGTCACATTGTCAGAAGCCAGTGTTGCATTTTCTTTTCATAATTCTTTGAATGAATTTTGTAAAAACATTTTTACTTCCTTCACAGGCTCTGAAAGCTTTTGTGTATATTTTAAGATATCATGTCTAATTTAACTTTTGCTTTCTCTTTTCTTTGCAGTAAGCATCACAGTGTTGTTGGTCCAGTCTTGCCAGATTTAAAAAAAGAATTTAAAGGAATGTCGCAGAACGCTGACACATGTGGGCAGAATGGTCAAATGCTGTTCCGTGATTCAGGAACTTCTTGAAAACAACCTCAATTCCCTGCATAAGGTTTTGATTCACAATGTTTCTTATGTTGTTGGAACATTTGTAATTACTAATGACGCTTTTTATTTTCATTCAGTCGAGCCTGCTCCACACTATCTGTTTAATTTTTTAATCATGAAGGAATGCAATATGATGTTCATCCAGAATTGCTTTGGTTCAAGCACTAGATTCAGTCCAGTACTTCAGCCACAGCAGCTTCAAGGTCTGACTTGAAGTTGTTTTCATAGTTGAGCTAAAGTTTTAGAACTGGTTTAGCTGGTGTTGAAAGTCGCACTACTGGAAATAACTGTGATATTTAGTTTAAATCTTGCACTGTGTATACCAAATATATTGGAGACAAATTGGTTAAAAAAAGAACTTAGAAACAGTAGCCTTTGCTAATAGACTGAAGTTTTTCAAAGCTGGATCAGTGCCAGACGGGAGGAATGATTCATGATGTGGATATATTGTTTTGAAAGTCTTAGGCTGGATGACTTTGTGAAATGTGAGAAGATGAACCCATTGATTAAGAAGTGTTTTTCAAAAGTGCTTAATGGTGGTTTATGTACAGTTAATGGAGTTTTTGTATATGAAGATTGGCACAGAAAAAATTAATTTGGCTTCAAAGTCTTCTCTAAAAATTTAAATCCTTCCTATAATAGTAAGTTGTGTATTTTTGTGGAATTTTCTGCTCTGCTTTTTCTATGTATTTATTAATATCTGGTTCATCAGATCGTAGTTTATAAAAAAAAAAAACCTGTGGCATGACTGCGCCACTCTAATGACAAAGTCAGCAGTTAGAATTGTGTTATTTCTTTTTCTTTAAGCTTCTGTTATGGCCACATTTGTGATTGGCAAAATAAAAAACAATCTAAAATAAAACCTTTTTCTTGTGATAAATCCCAAACAACATCAGCATCATTTCTTCTGGTTACACTGCCACAAACTTTAGAGGTTTTGCCCAAACAAACCAAACTTCTCTGAGTGTAAACTGGGTATTTCACATATGGTGAAATCAAACCGTAGATTCAAGATGTCAGACTTTTTTGAACAACCACAATGGAGGAAATATTGAGGACGTTAGACATGGTGGTGAAATCCATGAGACCCCTAATGCTTGTGTTTGTACAACTTGAAGATGTCAAGCAGTACCATCAGCTCAGAACACATCCCTCATTACTCTCTTCAAACAAGTAGCTACTCAGTGGTACTTGCTAATTCCCTGGGATAGCCTCCATTTTTTATTATTGAGTTCTTCATTTTCATATTATGTTTCTTATTTATTTATAGCCTGTTCTTTTTCAATTGTTATACATTGCTCTTTGTTAATAACGTAACTTTGAGTTCCCAGGTGAGCCAATGGGTGCTGTCCAACATCAAGGTTTTTGGTTTTCTTTGGAAGATCCCTTTGCACAAATTGCACGCACACTTTGCGTAAATAAATACCAGCACTAATCTTCATTCAGATGTAAATAGGAAAAATTAGATGTCAGTAAATTACACACAGATGGCTTCATCATGACCGACCTGAGTCAATGTTTAACTTGGCACACCTTTGAAGGCAGTTTTGGTAAAATAAAAGACAGCAGTAATAATTGAACTTGATCCTGATCAGTTATGTTGGATTGTCTTATGTGAGATTCAAGGCTATGGCTGAGATAGTGCATGAAAATATGTAACATATTGAACATAAAGTTGTTTTTTTTAAATAACCTTTTTTGTCTAATCTGAGTGTATGGTAATGAATAAAACGTCAAAATCAATTCACTTAAACCTTTAATAAAACACAACATAGAATAGTCTTTGTCATCGTAACATCAATGCACTGTATACATTTTCACTATTTTAAGCTTCAAACCACTGCGACTAAGTTGAATTGAAGGCAGTCACGTGAATTGAACTGCTCAGCTGCAAAATCCACCTAGAGATAAGTCGAGATCTGTCCTTCACTGTAACCGATTTCAAATGGTGCTAGAAACAAAAGCAGACTCTGAACACCAAAAGAAATCAGTCAACCTTGGATATAGGACAAGAGCATCACTGTAGGTCGTTGTCGTTGTTGTGTCGGCCACTGGGTGGCGCCTCTGGGGCACTCCAGAAGTAGGGACAGCTCTCACCACAGTCACCATCACTGACGCTCCAAAGTAGCCCAGCTTGGCACAGTGAAAGACTTCCCTCCCCAAGAACACTGATTTCAAATGGTGCTAGATGGATGACAGTACTCTAAGCCACCATCTGAAACCAGCTTCCAAGGGGGGCCATTCTGACAAACACTTCACCCGTGGCACTACCATCGTCAGTAGACAATAAAGTAATCCTTAGTTAAAAATTAAAATGACAAGTGAACACGTGAGAAAACACTGATTCTCTTCTAGAGAAAAAGCAATAAACATGCAGGTCAAGTGCTACTCTTACAGTTCCTCACTAATCATTTAAGATTATTGATGTGAACTCCATGTTTGAGCTACATGGGGGGAGAAGTGGTTTTTGCTCTTGCCTTACAGTGAAAGGTTAAGCAGTATGCTGGTTAAATTCCTGGTTTTTCTGTTCAGAGTTTCTCTGTGGTTTCCTTTTACAGTCAAAAACATGTAGGTTGAGAATTAGGTTAAATGTTTACTCTGTGTAATGTGTGAATGGTTGGTTCAATATGTGGCACTTTGACAGACGGGCAGGCTGTCCAGCGTTTTAGGCTTGGCTACAGGTTCCCCCCCGGGACCTTGAAAAAGGCAAAGTTGTGGAAGATGAATGATAAGACAACAGGCATCAAAAGGACATTCTCGTCTGTAAACCATTTATACTTGGTTTGGGACAAACATTTGAAATGCGGATCCATTTTTTCGGCTCAGACGGTTGCTTCCACAAATGCCTACAACACAAACAAAAAAAGAAATGTTAGCTGTAGATCAAACAATACATTTATCCTCGACTGATGTCATCGCATCATGGAACTAGAAGTCACTCCCCCATCGACACTCAAACACCAAAAAAAAAAGCAGAGAGGAAAGGAGGTGAGGATGAAGAAAACCACAAAGAAAAGCACCAGAACAAATCACTCTTGTTTTCTCTAACACGCCCACTCGCCTCTGATACTTGATCCATGCAATGTGAATGCGCGAAGAGACCGAGAGAGATGAACAAACACACACCAAACACCGTCGCCGTGCATCTCCAGCACACACCCATACCTGCAGCTGTACCACTGCACTGTATTCCACCAGTCCAATTGTCTCTGTCGCCTGGTAGGATGTTGGACGTGACAGTGCTTTCATCTTTCATCTTTCTTCTTCTTCTTCTTCTATCCCCTACATTTAAAAAGGAAGCAGGGAAGTGGCAGTCAGACGCTGGCATCGAGGGCCATGATGCAGACACGTAGCAACAATACACTCAGAGGGTGCGGCAACAGCAGGTAGTGGCCAGTTCCTAGACTGAATGCCAAAACCTGATGCCAATGCCAAGCACAAAACTACCACACTGTCTCCGGTGGCATTTACGTATTGACTAATACTTTTCAATTGAACTCTTTGCTAATTTGATTTTTGATTTTTAAAATCTCCGCCGCAGATTGTTCTTTCAAACCCACATTGCTCCAGAACACATGCGCCTACACACAGTCTGCCTCAGTGTCTCCACCTTTTGCAGCAACAACTCCTACAAATACAACTTTTATGAACCAAAGACATAGAGAACTGACTAAAGGAGTACAGCACAGAGCACCGTCAAATATCAGTGTTGTTTTAATTTGACTTCATTTGTAGTAAAAGGAATGAACAAACTCCCAGTGGTTTTACTGGTTCACTCTGTGATGAGGGTGGTTGTTTGTTGCGGTGTGTAAATGTTTGCATGGTAGCCACCGTGACCTTTTTTATATATAAATAAAAGAGCCGGTCTTTCTGTAGGTGTCCGGTTCCCTCTGCTTGGCCGGCTCACAACAACCCTGACGATTTTTTTTTTTTTTGTAGGTTGGTTGTTGCTTGTGTGACACTGGACGTGTTGTGTAATGCTTATGAAAGATTTTAAAGAGACAGGAGGTCTTTGAAGTGTGGAAATGTGGAGCACAAGGGATGAAACTAGACTCTTTAAAAAAAACTGAAATGTGTTAATTAAAAAAAAAATTTTGTACATAGAAATGAAAAAACAAAACAACACTGACAAAAATCAACTTCCTAACAACAAATCAACATTATTAAGAAACATTTCTGAAAAAGATAATTTGCCAGCTCACCTGTATGTTTTAATAAGTTTAAGAGTTTTTTTTTTTGTTAAATAATTCATCAGCTCAAAGGGAAGTTAAAGTCTGTTGTACGACATCCTCATGGCCTACGCAGGCTGACAGAATAGAGAAGGAAGTCATTACCTATTCATAAGGAGTGACCCTTGGTAATGCTGAGGTGACTATGTTTTCAGCACTTATGCGAAAAATCATCTTTAAAATCAATTTACAGAATAAATAGTAATATGCCCACTTTGTTATAAATTTGTTAACCTGTCAGCAACTTTAGCTTTTAGGAGTAAGAAAGAAAGAGAGAGAGAGAGAGGCAGAAAAAGAGTAAAGAGAGAGAGAGAAGCTTAGTGTAGAAGAAGGAGCTGCAATGCAGACCGGGGCAGCCACACACATTCTTGCATCATCTCGGAGAGCTTGCATCTCATGGATACTGGGCTTAATTCGGCGTGAACGTGAGAATATCTCAGGAAAAAGAAAATTAACGTCTTAGGGGAATTACAGGCAGCCAACCTTATATACCACACAGCAAGCAGCTTTTTTTTTTTTTTCAAAGCCAGAGCGCACAGTCAACAGGAAGGCCTTGGCAACACTTGTGTTAGCCACGCAGTTTCCTCTTGTCTCTAAAAAAGACTAATACATCGCTGTGAACCCGGAGGGTTGGTCATTTAGAAACGACAGTACCTTTGTTGACATACCTTTAATCACCCGGGGACACTTTTCATTT
Source organism: Cynoglossus semilaevis (assembly GCF_000523025.1). Classification (NCBI taxonomy): domain Eukaryota; kingdom Metazoa; phylum Chordata; class Actinopteri; order Pleuronectiformes; family Cynoglossidae; genus Cynoglossus; species Cynoglossus semilaevis. The sequence goes on along the minus strand of NC_024316.1, from coordinate 15,877,669 downwards.
CTTTAAGGCAGGAAAACTCCTATAACGCTGTACAGTTAGACAAGGTGGCGTAGGTTTAGCCAAGCACTTTCTGAGCCACACAGAGACCAAGCCAGACAATCTTTTTATCCATCCAGATGGATAAAAAGGTGGTTGGGGCGTTGGTGGCAAATTTTGTTTGCAGCAGCAGTTTTGGAGACGTCAGTGCAGCATGATGTAGTGTTTGAGCGCTGAATTTGAACTGACCACTGTGATTGGTGTGTGGATTACCACAGGCTAATCAGCTGATATTCATCCTGTTTTGTTTTTTTTTTTAAACACATGACTTAAGCACAAATTCACACAGATCTGGAATTTTTTTTTTTTTTAAATCTCTGTAAGTTCTTAACAAATATTTTGTTATCATCAATACATTTAAGCTACTGTGGATAACTTAACATGGAATATTTTGTAAAAAAACTTTAAGCTACTGTGGATAACTTAACATGAAATATTTTGTAAAAAAAGCAAAAACAGCTAATTCCCAAACCACAATATTATTGCAAATTATTTCTTTCACTTTTGGGAGTTCACATGAGTTCATAAATGTAATGTGTAGTACTGTCATAATATCCACAGTACTTGTGTTAACCATATGCATTTCATCTCATTAACAGACAGGATCTAAGGAGCAGTGTTCCATCAAGCCTTTGCTCTAAACGGCCAACCAACCAGATATTACTCTGCTACTGCTCACTTGCTCTCAGCCAATCAAGTGCTGCTATGCAGCTTGTGCAGCCAGGGGAGCTCCTCCCATCCAATTAGAATCCAGCTCTGGTGAGATGGCCTATGATTCTGCAGCTTTAGGAAGTCCAGTGCATGTGAACTGGAAAGATGCCAAAGCAAAGTCACCAAGAGAGCAAGGTAAACAACTTCCCTCTGTCTCTCTCCCTCCTACTCTCCCCACAGCTTTGGTTTCTTCCTCTCTTCCTCTCCTGTTTTCCTCTGATCCTCACATCATTTCCTTTCCACCTGCTCCCTACTCATGGAGAGACAAATGAATAGACAGAGAAAAAAAAAGATTCAAGCTGCTGCGTACTGGTTGTGGACAAGTGCAGGCCAGAAATGACTGCGTCACAATCTCTGCCCCTGTTTCTCACAGATACAAAATCATGCTAAAGCTAAGTGGCTACGGAGGCGTAAGCATGGATCACATGGGCTAGCAGCGTGAAAAAAAAACCCACCAGCTGTAGAAACAGAACTGATTGGTCGTCAGATTACACACAGGTTAGGCAAATCCCTAAACCATATTTTTTTGCCACCGCAAAAAGCTTGTCCCTCGTCTTACCTCTGCGTTCTGTCGAGACGACAACAAGTAGTTGTTTGACCAGAACACACACACACACACACACACACGTAGAACGTGTACAAATGGCCTCCTTTTTCAACAAGCGACTTCTGCAATTTCATTTGATGCTTAATGCACGATGGGATTCTGTGCTGGCAGCAGTTACATCAGTACATATATTTTAATATTGTTGTGTGTTTCACAAATAAAAAAAACCTCGTTTCCCAGAATCCTCTGACACACTGCTTTGCTTGTATTACCGTATTTTAACAAGCACATTAACCTTTTCCCCTCGTGATGAAACGTACAATAGAAGCGTAGATCGAATACCACAGTAATTCTTAGCAAAACATTCCTGGTCGAGCTCCGCTCCGGTGTTAGGAATCCATTTTTTCATTTAACACGTTTGTCGCAGCACAGCCCAGCCAGCACTCACACCTAAGTACACTAACACAACAAGGGGAACTGTGCCATCTCCAGCATCCATGTTGCAACTAGCTCACAGGGAACTACACAGCACACACACACACACATATGCACACACATATGCACAGATTGTGTAGCGATAGGCAGAACATATATAAAAACTACCAAGGAGGAAGAGGAGGAGGAGGAGGAGGAGGAAGAAGCCATGGTTGTCCGAAATCATTGTGTCCACTTGAGGTGGGGAAACTCGAAGACTCTGGACTTCTGCTATCTCAGCTTGTGTTTCTCCAACATGAAAAAGTGACGTAGCAACTAATACAATGTCTCTCTCTCTCTCTCTCTCTCTCTCACTCACTCACTCACTTGTTCTCCCTCCCCTGTCCCCCTCTCTGCTTACCTCTCAAACACATGCACTATTTTCATCCTGATGCAACAGCAGAACTGCTATTAGAGTGCCACTCGAAAAAAAAAAAACCATCGCATACACAGGACCCGAAACAGAAGAGACCCTACACAAATGCATACGTCTGTGCGCGTGCACGCACGGTTCACGCACACGCGGATGATCACACCATTCCTCTTCCTGAGTGTGACGCAGCACTTAATTCTCTGCGCTTCTAGCCACTGTTGTGGCTACACAACGCTGCTTCTTGAGCAGGGCTCGGCCAGAAACACACTTGCTAGCTGTCACACAAGGCGAGTCAGCATGAGCAGACCACTCGTAAAGGGACCCTGCCTCCCTGCCTCCCTCTCCCCCTCTCTGTTGTGTTGCCATTTCCCCACATGTTTCTGTCTTAACTGGGTCTCTCTCTCTGGCTCTCTGGCACTCTCCTCTCTGCTACAGACACACACTCTTGTGAGGCTGAGCTGACTTAGCCTCACAGATCACCTGACAACCCACTGCTTTTAAAGGCACATCACCAGCTTCTGTATCACTTCCACGAGCACTCAACTGGCGACTGTAAGCTCAGAAATCGAATGGGGGAAGAAAGAAACGCCGTTATGATTCTGCATTTAAACACAGCTATCGCCTGCCTTTCCGTCTACGTTTGTACGACACACATGTTGTTGCCCAAAAAAACAACAGCGATTTTCAGCAATAAGCTGCGTTCTTTTTCCCTGGCCCACTGAAAAGAAACACTGAGTTCTGAGGTGAATAACCATGAACAGGTCGACCACATGTACTTCCTGTCTTACTTCTCGTCGTTTAGATTATTGAAGTAATCCAGAAGTTAAAAGGCATTTATATTTTTCTTTCACACCTATTTAAAAAAAAACTTTTTTTTGTTTTAATCAAACATACACAACTTGTTAGATGAAAATAGAAAAACTACTGTATCTTTAACTGAACTGTAAAACTGTCTGTTTTGTTCAAGTCAAGCATTAGCAGAGTTCATTTTAGGAACTGGATGTTTGCTATTTTACATATTTCCTCACATACCTTCATCAGATGGTTGATCTAGTTTAATGTGCACTGAAAGATAAAAGAAAGAGAACATATTTTTGAGATAATGCACTTACATATTCAAATGGCCTGTCTTTATAAAATTATCCCTTTTGGGGTAAACTGAAACTTCAAAATAATACGAGTGATGGCACAACATCAGAAAGAAACAGAAAGCCAAAAAAACCTCTTTGGTAATGGAGAGTTCAATGGTCGGTAAAACTTGACAGATGTTGTGATGTTAGAGCCCACTGACAAAGAACGACGGCAGTAATTAAATTCCTTAACTACTTTACAAACCTTTGCCTGTTTCCTATTTAGCTGTTGTTATTTATTGTGTTTCTAACCAACCTTTAACAAGTTAAGACTTTAAAGCAAACACAGTCAAGTGTGTTATTAATTATTATTAGTTATTAATTATTACAATTCTGGTCAGTCAGTAACTATCCTCTGTCTGTTTACTGCCACGTGAAATGTATAACCTACAAATAAGGAGCATTTCCTATTTTTTCATGCTGACTGTACGAGTGTTAATATACTTATTATTAATATGCTATATTTTAAATTGATGTAGTATTATATGAATTCTGTTGATGTTTTTCCTTAAAATTAAAATTGAGGATTTGCGGTATATTATATGAATTCTGTTGATGTTTTTCTTTAAAATTAAAATTGAGGATTTTTTTTTCCTTCTCTTCTGTCAATGTCTCGTTTACTCTTGTCTGATGCCTGACATTTTTAATTTTCTGTTGATAACAGGACTGATGTTGAATGGTCTGCCTGACCAGAATTCAGGGACGCCTCCATTTCAAGGACAGTTCGCCAGAACTTTCTTCCCTGTGAGTAAAGTCTTTTTTGATTGTTATTTCTGTCACTGGTCAAAATTGGCGCAAAAGTTAGAAAAAAAAGTTCAGAAATAAAATGTCTCGTTCTTGGGTATAAGTATATACAATAGTGCTGACCACCTAATCTCCTTTACATCTCCTTAAAATGACAAAAGTTAAAAAAAATGTTTTAGTTTTTCTTTTGTTATAGTGGTAAAACACAACTCCACATTTAACAGGTGTCATTATCAAAACTTCAACTTTTATTCATCCAAGAACACATGGATAATGTTTATGACAAATAAAGAAAAACGTCGGCTTGGCCTCAGGAGCTGGCGTGCAGTCAACAATCTTCCAAAGATATTCCCTTTGCTGCAGTGCAGTATGGGCAACTGCTTTAACCGGAGTTTTACATAGGATAACCCGGAGGCTTAGTTCAGTCACTGAGGCACACACACACCATCCCAGTGTTTTGATGTCCGACCGTTTACATCATTCTCCAGTTACACGTCTAGTGTTTCAGCAACTATTTCACGTGGCTGTAAATTTTTTCCTAGCTAAAGCAGTTGTAGCTTGTGTGACGTTTGAATTCCCCACTGGAGTCAGAGAATACAAAGCTCACAGCTTCATCTTACAGGAGTCAGAAAGGAGAGTAGTGTCAGAAGACTCGGCTTTCACCCCGGAGCTGGATGGGAAATGTAAGGGATCTGTTGGATCAAAGTATGTTTGCTCTGAGCACATGGGCAGATGCTGAGAGTATTGATCGGAGGATTGAGATTTATCATTTTCAGTCTGAACATTGCAGCCTATTTAAGAGAACTGATGGCTGATTTGACATTTAATATTGAGTTACTACGCATGATAATGTACACATCGAGGGCCTGTTCTCTTGAAGTGACGTGGATGACCAATCAACTGGACCAGGGAAGTTTTCCTGTGGGTTGTGTTTATGCTGACTGTGTGACACGCTACAGCGTTAGCATCCGTAGTTTATGCTTCTCACTGAGCGGGAAGTGAGTCCATTTTAGCCTTGTCATCTATCAAGCCCTTCCTAAACTTTAACCTTCACGTCATCATCATCATTAAAGCAAAAAGGAAAAGTAGTATTTTCTGAAACTCAGTACAGTAATAACATGAAAAATTACCTGATTTGCAGTTAATCTCTCTCTCTCTCTCTCTCTTGAATCCTCTGTGATGAAAACTGGCGTCCGACGGTCACTGCATGGCCTGAGAAGATCGCAGACATGTCACACATATCAGACGGTGAATATGACTTTTTCAACCTCCTCACATCACGAAATGACCTTTGCACAGACATTCACTCTGCTGACACACTGCTGGGTAACTGTAAAACATTATAACAGTAGTAGGGTGTGTGTGTGTGTGTGTGTGTGTCTGTCTCCCACTATTGGCCTACGTATGACTGTGGAGTGGTGGTCACACCCTACACCTTAATACAGGCCAACGTGCCACTGGTCATCAGTTATACATCAGCATCTGGACGTTAATGCAAGTGAATACTGTGAAGTTGTTTCATTATCTTTAACACAAAGCGTTGGTAAAGTAGATTAAAGTTCACAACGACTTCTTCAAAGTGACTAATTAATACATGGAAGGCGGGACAGTTACAGCTCTCTTACCTGCGTCTTTTTTCTTTTCTTCATTTTTTAGTTTTCTTTGCGATACGATTTGTTCCCAGAGGTCACAGAACTGACGGGGAACTTGCTGTTCTCTTCTGCTTTTTATTTTAAAGAATGGTCAGAATATCAGTTGGAGTCAGTTTGGGGTTTAGGTTTCGTTACTCGTCAGACACAACAAATGGGACTCTCAGTTCTCAGGTCAGCCCGGTTCCTGGAATGACAAAACTCATTCACTGACTCATTTGGTAACGACGTGCTGCGACCTCACTGTATGCTGTTGCATCAATGCTGCCCAGTCAGAAATCTGACTCATTCCCACAACGATGTTTCTGATACTCCATGTTCAGCACAAGCTGTAACGACACTCTTGCACAATCACGCCACTCTGCGTTCAGTGGGAGTATAACTTTTGGGGCTTTGTTTACATCAGGAATAAAAAGTGCGTATGACATACAGTAGAAACCTCTGGATAGATGGAACTGAGTCAGGGTGCCGCTGGCACAGGGGCGTAAATAAAGGAAGAAAGATCATCATAAAACCAGAATCTACATCTTTGAAATGCTTTGAAAAACCAACTCACTGTAGGACGCGAGAAAGAGTCTTATATAATTTAAAATGTAGCTAATTACTGCTACACAACAGCCGTGGAAGTGTGACGAACATAAAAACAATTTGCATCATCTTATACAACACAACACGCTGGTAATATTTAACACGTGATTAGCTTGAACGGTAACGTACACAACATTTACTCACAGTTACAATCGCATTATATGACACATTGCTTCACGATAAAAAAACAACAACCAGAAAATCGTTTTCTGAAAAACACAGAAACACAATATCGATACTAATTTTTAATTTCCTAAGAGTCGTTTCCCAATACTACCCCATCACTCAAACACAACTTTTGATCCTGATGCTGGGCATATTTTTTTTTTGTACGTAGATTTACATCGCGAGCTCCATGTATATTTTTAAAATGAATCATTAGCAATAAAACAAGTTCAACGCATCCCGACGTAGGAAACAAACAACTTCTACCTGACAAATAACCCCTTACACAATACCGCATGGATGAAGACGCCGCTCACTCCAGAGGTAAAATGAAGTGCGCAACATCCTCCTGCAGCAAACCTCCAGTACACCTCTCCATCCCACCCTCTCTCTCTCCCTCGCGCGCTCCCTCTCTCACCCTCGCCTCCTCCCCCTCTCACTTTTCCTCTGTGTATTTGTGGTTCTCAAGAACAGGAGCCTCAAATCCCGCACCGACATGTTTTATAAGGAAACAGCTGAGCGCAAACACCTCGCTTATTTCCGGGTACGGCTGGAAACTGCGCAGCACATCTTAACAGTCAAATCACAGTCGTGCGAAATTCTCATTGGCCTAAAAAATAAGACTGGGCCCATGAGCGGCTCTGGGAGGATCGATTGATCTAACAAGTCAAGTCCAAAAAAGTGTAACCTGACGGAAAATACACGCAGAAAAACATTAGGACAGAAGTGCGTCACTGAACGTTGACCAAAGAAAAAAAAAGAAGCGCAATGCGCAACACGGATGCACCATAGCCTGAACCCGTACAGATGATGACACATGATTATGATGGTAATGGTGATAATGATGGTGATATAAGGTTCACGGGAGCAAGAAAGTGGATGTAGATAGTTTCACTTGTCAGGAGGGGGCGGAGGGAGAGGAGAGCTTACTCACCGCCTCTTGCGCAACAACACATCCGGTCTCTTCACTGTGACCGCTCCGCCGCTGCTGCCTCTGTAACCATCATCCTACTGCCTATTATCGAATCCACACTTGCCCCCTTTATGAGAAGCCTCGTCCAACGACATTTTCTCAGCAACACAGGTCGACCACGCCCACTCGCACACACCCCCGTTTGCTGATTGGACGTTGCTCCCAAGTGCGTCGACAGAATCACATGCTTTTGACGCATGTTTACAAACAGCCACAGAGAAACACATATAACATATAACATACGTACATAGACGACCTGTGAGTGATAAATACATTTTCACCTTTAGTTTTGTCTCAACCCATGATCAGTAAACATCTGACACGATTCAAGGTTTTTTATTTATTTAATGGTTTATTACAATATGGTACAGGAATTCAAGAAAGAAAAATCAGTTATTCTGAGTCAAAGTGGGGCCTTTGGACAGACCATAGTGCTTTTTCATCTGTTAGTTTTTATATTTATTGATTAGAGGTGAAACGTTTAACCTTTTTATTCCACTTATAAACCCAGTCACACTTCCCATTTGGCTAATATGTCTTGGACAGAGTTAGATTCAAAGTATTCTTTTTTTTATATTAATAAACAGATCATTTCCAGCGTGTATCTTTATATTTATAATATATTGATAAAACAGCATGCTAAAATGCTAGGGATATATTTTTTATTTATTGTCAAGACCAAGAAAAAAAGAATCTTTACTTTCATGAAGTCATTACGTCTGCATTTAAGTAGAATGATGACAGAGCTGCTTTCTCTACTTCTACGTAGGCAGTACAGCATGTTGTGTTGGTCTACCCTGCGCTCTAGTGGCCAGAAAGGTTCACAACAGTTTAAAAACATGTGCACTAAAGAGAAGCTAGATCTAATACAGAGAGGGGGAAAACAACAACGAAGAAAAAGGTAATACTACAAATATTTACTACAGTGTTTCCGCGGTGTTGTCACGATAATCTGACTGAGTCTGGTTTCGTAGTTGTGTTAAATATGCACGAAAATCCCGTTGGATTAATCAGTGTAATGCCGGACAGCTGGAGACTGTGTGGGTGAGATGGCGTACCGGATACAGAAGATCAGTGAATGTTTTTCAAATAAGAGGAACGGAGAAAGCATAGGAGATAAAAGTTCTGTGATCGTGGAAACTTTAGTTGCAAAGATTGGTGAACATGCCACAAATCACTGCAGGACATTCCCTGTAGTTCAGCGGTTTTTTCCCCTAACGTTATTATGTAGCTCCTATTTTGTGGGGGGAAAAAACTAATTTTATTAATAAAAGTATATATTGCATCAGTATATTTCGCGCTGCCCTTCAATTCTGCTGTTTTTATTTTTCTTTGTTTTTGCCCATCATCTTGTTCCAGAAAATGCACAGCAGGGGACGCTCTAGCACAACAATTTCTATATTTTGTCTTCGTTTCAATGCGCGTCACAATGCATTATGTCACTGTTGTGCACTCAGCCGTTCCCATGTTGTTATTTAGTGGTTGTTGATGTTGATCACGTGCCAAAAGTCAAGCTGTGTACAGCTAAGATGAATACTGTGTTACACACCTCCACAACAAAAGACCTGTTAAAGTGTTGTGTGGCGTTGTTTTGTAACTTGCCTGCTACACTACAGTCAGCTTGTATAAATTATTACTGCATTGCAATCAACTGCATGGCTTTTCACTACAGTTTACTACAGGGTGTGATGCATCTTTGCACAGTTGCATCACTGGAAAAGGGAGATGATGCTTTCCAGATTGTTTCCTACAGCAGATGTTGGTGATAGACAATGGCAACAAGGAGTGCAGTAACAGACAGGATATCCATTTAAGTTTCCCATGTTGTTTGTTGCTTAGGTGTCTATGGAGACAAGATATTAAAATCAGGTTTTTTTTAAAGGCATTTTTGATTTTTCTCTCTCGATGCGGTAGTCACTCTGCCAAATTAGGAAACTTTTTGAAAGCACACCATAGAGCAAAACCCCTCACTAATCCCCGGGCAACAGTTTAACGTTGGTATACAACACAAACTAACACGCTTATATTTTCTCACTGCAAAGAGTCGTCTGTAAATTGTTCAAATAAATTCAAATGGCCTTTTGGCACGTTGGTCTGATGGGAGAATAACATGTGTCTGGTCACTCCCTTATGTGTGCACATAAGTCAGCGGGGCCCCATATTTGTCTTACAGAGGGCCCCACCCTTAATATGGATCCCAGCTTTGAAAGTGCATAGTACATTTCCCTGGATGCATGTTTTTTTTCTTCCTCTCAAGTATGTGAAAGTGTATTAAATTTCTCCCCAGTTATCACACACTTTGGATTTTGACAGAAAGTCAGTGAGAGAGGGGGTGGGGGACACAGATCATCATCTGAATGCATGGAAGGGTGTTGCATGAGAAAAAAAGAAAAGTTAAATGGATTTCGTATCTTATAATTTGAATTGAGTGATTGTTGCGCTCTTTAGAGACAGTCGAAAGACGGAGAGACAGTTGTCAAAATAAATTTTAATGGTGGGATCATGTACAAAAATGAACCCTCATTACAAGTTGAATGACGACTGCTAATTTCATTACATATTCATTTCCTCATCTTTCATCTTGATATTTTGGAGTTGTGTGTTTAGAGAAAACAGTCATGAAGAGAATATGCCAAGGAGTAGAGGTAGACCTGCGGCAGTAGAATAACAAGGAAGTTGAAAGGAAAGATTTATAAAGCAGTGAGTGAGACCTGCTGTGATGTATGGTTTAGAGGCCCAGCCTTTTGTCTAACAGTCTAACAAGCAGGGTCGGAGGAGATGAAGATGCTGAGGTCTTCACTGGGAGTGACCAGGATGGACAGGGTTAGAAATGAACAGATCAGAGGGACGGTTACGCTGGAGGTGGAGATGCTTTGGACATGTGAAGATGGGGTCGGATGATCGGCTGTGGCGACCCCTGAAGGGAACAGGCGAAAGAAGGACGAGAAGATGTTTAGTCCTGGTGGTTCAGATTTAATTTAGAACAATGGTTGTGATGAATGGCCTTCCTTAGGAAGAGGGGTTCTTGTTCTGGACATTTGGGAAACATTTGCGCCCTAATCGTCTGTGTGCAAAAGTAACAAACTATGAAAAGCAAAAGCTTATGTGGCCGTCAACACCAGTTAACACAGAACCCATGAGCAGAAAGACTTTGGTGCATATTCTTTATTGTGCTTTTCTGTCCAGAGGAAACACCTATGAGGAGTTTGTCAATTCTTGTTTTGTACTCAAATCTGAGACCTAGTCTTTAAAATCCTCTACTGTCTACTAATGTAGACATTATGTAATCCTTTTTGCATTGACCTCATTATGATCTCTTAACCTTTAAATGAGCCTGAGAGTTTAACATGTTTAAATGTTGATCCCCGGCCAACTACGCCGGCCACTCCTCCTGACCTCGGGGTCCTTTTGGCTTTCCTTCACCTCCCACCCTTTAATTCCACCCAATATTATTTTACCATCAATGAGTTTAGAAGGGGCGTACTTTGGCACGGGATAGGAAAACATGATGTGTTTGGCTGTTGGAGCTCAGTTTAGGGGGGAGCCTCCCCATATTAAAAACAACCAGCTGGGTGATCTCTGTGATCCCAAATTCCAGCAAACGTACACTACTCTTGGCTGCATGGTGGAACAGAGGGGTGGAGGTCCATAAAGCTGATGGGAGGGGAGCGTGCTGGGACTGGGGGATTTATGTGACACTGAAGAGGAACTGGAGATTCCAGCAGAAGAATTGAAGGTGTACAGGGGCTGATGGGTAGATACAGAAACAGGACAGACTAACGACATTATTGACATGAAGTTGTTTATTAATACTTTATAATTACCCTGGTCATGTACAAGGGTAAGGTCAAGACGTTTGACAGATTTTCAGTTTTACCAATGCTGTATGTTTGAATTGACCTGTTAAAATGAAATGTTTTTTTCAACCCCGCCCTCCCCTTCAAAAAGTGAATTCTCTGATAAAAACCCAACTTGCAAAAAAAATGTTCAATCCAAAGGGAATATATGTTAAATATCGCTTTATTATTTTTTTATAGATTTGTTATTCATCTTTTCCATCTATGTGATTGGTTGCTGTAGATTGTGCAATATTTGTTGTACCACAGTGCTGTTGGGGACTTTTTTTTGTTACTGTTCTAATTTTAGACATCAAACAACAAATGTTTTTGACAATTCACAGTTCTACTTGTAAACAAAGAAACCTTTTTCCAAGGACAAATTAATTCTTTCTTTTTCAATTTTCTTTTGGCCACTGGGCAAACAAAGCCAAACGTGCACATCTTGAAACCAGATCTAGTAAATCTTCATGAACGAGTGAAGAAATATGGACTTTAATATGTTATTAAAGTGAACTTAAGAACTTAGAAAGATGTTGTTTTTTTCACATGACAAGTACCGTATGTGTAGAATTGAACTGGGACTGTGGTTAGGCAGGATGACGATTCACCTCACAGAGTTCACGGTCGTACAGGTTTTACATACCAGACGTACACTTATAGTAGAGCACACATACATCACCATAAGCCTCCACAGGGATTTACACTCTTTAAATTTGACCCGTGGAGCCGTGTGCCCGTTTCATATTATACTGAATGGCATTTAATTTAATTTATTTTTGTCTAGTACTACGTGCTTCTCCTGTTGCATTCACACTTGTGACATGATGTTTGGCCTTGAGGGAATTTTTTTATTTTTTTAATTTCGTGGTGTGAAAGGGACAGTAGAGGTTGGGAATTAAGTCGACACCTGATCTGGTGGCAAAAACGGAGCGGGAATTAATGAGAAACGAACACAGTTTCTGCTTCTTTGTGCAGTGGAGAGCTGCAGAAACAGAAATAAATGTGGTGATGATGGTGGTGGTAGATACGTGCTGGACATGGCATCAGTGTTGCCAGTCAACACGTGCCCTTTGAAAAAAGACAGCTGGAGGATGTTTTCACTGCCCCGCCCAGAACTGTGGAAGACAAAACACTGTGAAGTGATGTCATTACTACTGCTTATGGAAACCAGCTGCATGACTGTATGGGCCGGTGATGAGATTTGAATTTCATGTCTGTTGGACTGTAAATGGTGTATAAATGCATTGGTACAGTACCTGCTGTATAGACATGTATAGACATTTGTCATCATTTAAAGCTGTAAAGTGTGAGTTTCGATTTAAACTACAGACTGCTAACAGAAGGGAAGTGAAACAAAAAAAAAACCCCACAAAATATGTAAGAAAAAAATGGAGACATACGATTTATATTTGTGTTTCTTTTCAACAAAGGTAAAAAAATGTAAGTAAAAACATTTCTTCAGTACACCCTAATAACTCATAGTCCTTAACTAAAATTATGTCATGGGCACATCTGCCACTGGACACATGTTTTGGCACTTAATTAATGTAATGGAAATTTTTGGGACAAAAAAAACCCTTCAAAAAAACCCCAAAACACTGCAAATGTTTATGCATATAAAATAAAACCAAGACAAATTAGCCACTCTATACAACACTGCACAGTAAAATACTGATAGAAAGGAAGAGCTAATACAGTATAGTAAAAAGAATATAACACTGACAACTGAATGGTCTCCATGTTGACTTTCTGAAGCCTCTTTCAGTTTAAAGTGTCAGATTGGGATTGGGATTTCAAAAATTCCGAATGACCTCATCCTTCTTTTTGGGGATCAACTGAAAGGTTAACTTATTTTTACAGAACTCCTAACTAATGTTAATTACACATTCAAATTTGGCATCACACAAATGCTAATGTGAAACCAAACCTTCTATACATTGGCAGAAAAACAAAAAGCTAAAATGCAAGTATTAATACATATTCTTATACAGTCCATGCACAGTACACATATAGTTCATGTTAAGTCACACATGGAAGTTGTCCAATCTGTACACACTCACTCACACACGTACACGTCCACACACCAGTTTTAGTGCTTTGTGAGAACTTCAAATAGACAACTGTGTTCCGAAGCCCAAGACCTTAACCTCGACAATGACAACTATATGCCTCGTTCTAATCTTTACTGTAACGCTAATCTGACCCTTATTCAAATGACTATTTCTAAAATCTAAATCTGGACCTCAATTTACCCGTTTACTCAGTAGGCACCCATAAATGTCCCCACAAAGACAGTGTCCCAAATAATGGAAAAAAAGTGTCCCCACAAGTATAGCTATACCATGATCACATACACAAACAAAACAAAAGATGGCGTTCCTCGCTGAGAAGATTTCAAGGCAGTGAGGTTTGTTTCCTGTCCATCTACGTGTCACTTTATTTCTGTAAACCAAGGAACAATTCAATGTATGTGATTATGATGTGTTTTTTGTTTTTTTTTTTCTGGTCAGGGATTCAATCAAGGCTTTAAACCTAAGGCGGAGGCTCTCCTGGGTGGTGACATCACACAGCCGCTGTTACGCCAGTGCTGATTAACTCAAGAATACACACACCCCAAACTGCCGGTCTCCTCCCTCCCATCTCCAGCCTGACAAGCCGTCAACGAGTGAGAGGTGAGTCGCCATCATTAACATTAACGCCAATGTTAGACCCACTTCACTGGTGCTTGTTGAGGCACACAGTCAGAGGAAGAGACAAGAGGGCAAGACAAGGAGTTTGAAACCATGACGTGGTAGTAGTCCCTGACGCCCACTGTGCTGCGCCGTCAGACAGGAGAGGCTTCAGAACGTGGGGTGAATTTCCGTTTGTTCAAATGGTTGGTTGTTGGCCTGGTTGTTGGGATGGTTCCTGGTTTGCTGCTCTTTGGTAGGTTATTTCACAGCTCAGTGTCTGCTGTCTTTGGAGTGGAGTGGCCATTGGTGGGAGGAGGTGCCGGCTCAGTTTTTGCTGGCTCGGTAGAATCGCTGTTCTCTGTGGGTTTCTCCTCGGTTTCTGGAGGAGGATTTAGAGGGGCCGCCGATGCTAGTGTGCTCGCCTGGGTCTCCTGATCTACTGGGTAGGCCTCCTCTGCCTGCGAAAGCATTCAAGAAAACATTTTTTTGATACCAATAACTTGTATAAGCTTCACATCTTCATCCTAATCAGCAGAGAACTCAGAGGCTGTAGCCGTCAATCACGAACTGTCCAGTCAACAAATATATGACCTGTGACGTAGACACACATCTGATGTGGGTTTTAATCATGTGATATTGTGAATGGTACAGAGAAACAGCTGAGCCTGCTGTCTGGAGGAATCAGGCAGCGTGGAAGAGGGCGTGTGTTTTGGCGCGTATTCTCTTCCTCAGCATTTCTTCTCTGATGGCTGTCCAGCACTCTTCCCTTATTAAAACTCTGGCAACAGCTCATTCAAAAGTCCGGAAATAGTCTTGGTTTGATTTCAGATGTCATAAAACATCAATCTTGCCCCATGCATATGTAACACAGGCTGACTGTCACTGAATGTGACTCTATAATAACAGCTGTGCTTTTATTTGTCATCCCCACATAAAGTAGTAAAACTACCACATTATTTAGGCATTCCTCATACAAATACTAAATCACTACATCTACAGAGTAGCCCAACAAAAGATCGGTAAATTATAGAAATATTTCATCACGTAAATGTCCTCACCAGCCGCACTGCCTTGTCGCCAGACCGACGTGGGCATTTGAAGTAACCAATAGTGAGGCCCAGGGCAGCGAGCAGACCAGTGACCAGAACTGTAGCAAATACTGTGGAGTTTGAGGACGATGAGGGAACCTCTCCCTTTGTCAAACCCAGCTGAAAACAAACAGATATCATGAGGTTGTGTTTAAAATACAAAATAAAACAAACTCTAGTGAGGAAGTACTTGTATGGAAGTGGTTAATTTATTCAATCTTAGCACCTCACTGTGTCTGCTACCAGTATATTTTGTGAGTCAATGAAGAAGTAAGGTCTCTTGACTCTTGTTAGGAAGTTTTTTGGGAGGGTAGGATTTGAAATTAAAGGTACATCAAATGTTTGCTATTGACGTTGCTGCTATCTAGCATGTTGCGTTGCCATGCTAATTGCTGACTTTTACAACATTTTTCATGTCAGTCCACGGATAGTAATTGTGTATTTGTGTGATATATTGTTAAGTGCTACCATGTACTGTTGGTACTGTACATTGTAAATACGTGACTTAACGCAACTGAAACCAAATGTTGAGATAAAAATATTCTATAAAGTATAGCATTGAAAAACAAACAGAAACAACTCTGTTGTAAAAACCTACATTATAACAGACATTCAACTGTAGACTTTTCTATCATATCAGTTACGTTGTGTGAGTCTTTACCTGTTGTTTTAATCCGTCACTTTGAATTGCAGCCACCAGAGGCGCCAAGTCAGCTGTAAAAGAACATAGTGTTTGAAATATGTGCATTAAACATTGCAGGGTAGTGTTTTAAGGTAAAAACCATCTATACCCACCACCTGGGCTGTCCACTAACATGTTGGTGCCTTCTTGAAAGATTTTTATGCTGCATCCTCCTGAGAAACACCAAAGTGGAGCATTGTTCTCAAAAACCTCTTTAGTTTTCTCCTATATAAATGAAGTGTGCAAAGAGGACAAAGACAGATGGTCAGTGACATTGGATGCAGTTTCATACGAACATTTCTGTTGTTATATTAAAATAAACAGAACAAACCAAAATTTGTTTAACTTTCTACAAAGTAATAAAGAGGAAAAAAAAACTTGCAGACCACACCTTCCTTTTCTCCACCTCAACTCACAGCTATGATATCATCTCCTTGCACAACACCACATTTTGTGATTTGGGAACACACTTCTCTATAATGTGGTCCAGACAGCACTCAGTGCTCCCAGAGGACCACTGTGAGCAAGCCTCGAATCCTGTGTTAGGTGGGAGCGGCCCCAGAATCGGACCCTCCCCTGGAACCTGTTCATTTCTACATCTGCCTGTTTCACTTGTGACCCATCAAACGGTCTCTCCCCCCGCCCCTCTCTCTTTCTCTCTCTCTCCCTCTCTATCTCCTCCCAAGGAGCCCTTTCCTTGTTCTTATTTGACCTTGTTGGTCATTATGTCTTGGGATTCCCGAGGTGTTCACAGTAAAAGTGTATGAAAGAAACCCAAAACGTTTCAACTAAACACGATCAATCCAAAAATAGTCTTGTTTATATATATTAACTAGTTAGTTGTAATGTGTTTTCTTTGTAGGTATTTTATGCCGTTCACATATTCATGTTCACATTTTTGGATTTATGAACAGCTGGCCCAGAGATTCTGGACTGCACTTCATGTTTAGTTTCAGGGAGGGTCGGATAGATGACTTTTACAGATGGTCCTGGATGTAGGGATATCACAGTAATAATGACCCGAATAGAAGATCACACAAGTATGAAGACTAGGATCTGCTGTTTCTGCTCTGCGTAGTCAGTCACAGGTATAGAATTAGGATAGAGATTTGACAATTCTCAGGAAAATTCTCAATCGTCTTACTTAAGCAGAACAAAGGCTTCTGCCATATAGGAGACCGGGAAAATTAAAACCACCTCACGGTGCTTTCCTCCTGCTCAAATGTCTCGGGGAAAGAGAAGAAGCATTAAACATATCCCTTATTCATTTACTGCCAGAAACACAGGCTCGAGATTTACTGTGCCTGAGGAATGTCTGAGAAAAGTTTTGACTTTATTACAGCTGCGCTCTTTGATGCAGAATACTGCAATCTATTAGTTGTGAACACGAGTTGCATGGGACCACATTAAAGTGGTGCTAAGTTGGTTAGCTTTATCACAATGATCTTGGAAATAGTAACGATCTTATATGTGTCAGATGAGAACAGTTCAGATTTTCAGTCACTCGAGTCGTCGGGAACTTGCTTTGCACACAGGAGACAAAAGCTTTTGTGGCAGAAATATTTTGGCAGGATCTACACTAGTTAATAATTATACTATTAATACTCATAGACTGCAGGATCTACACTAGTTAATAATTATATAACTATTATTACTCATAGACCGATATGTTATAGAAGTATTCCGTTAATAGTACTCACACAGTCATCTGTCGCGGTGACAGCCTTGACAGCTTTGTCTTCTGATATCTCATCTTTTGCAACGCATTTGACATCAACCTGTAACGACAGCAAACCAGGTCAGAATGTTACACACCAGGAATAGCTGACGCAGACGTGACCCTAAAAATGAACAGCACTTACCACTCTCTCTAAAACAGCCAGAGAGCTGTCTGCGTCTATATTTTCGACAATGGTTTTTGGCCCTGCTGTCGTCAGTAAGACGTCACCTTGAGTTGATGGGGCAGCAGAGTTTCCACTAGGTGCTGCTGCAGAGTCACCTGCAGCTGTGGCAGCTGTAAAAACTGGTGCATCAGTGGCTATTGAAAAGAATAAAGTGCAAAGAGAATGTGTTAGTGACACATTTTCAATTACATATTAAACACATAATTATCTAAATTCAACTAAATAAGATTAATTTAGCGTTTGAAAAGAAATCCTACCAGCAATAGCAGGACCAGTACCAGTTGCAGGTGTACCAGGACCTGCGGTTGAGGCATCTTGACAAATCACATTATCTACAGGGATTTAAAAGCAAATGGTAAAATCAGTGGAGAAAAGAAATTGAGTTGCAGATCTTTGAAACTTTTTTTTGATGAATCAAGTGCCTTCTAACATCTCAGGACTGTCTTTTTTCTCTGTCTTCCTGCAATGTGGAGGACAACCATGCACACACTAACTTCATACACTGTAGCAAACTCTGCAAAATAATGTCATAGTTGTCATCCAAAAATACCACTTATGCTGCTGCTGGATAGCGAATGTTTATCATTGAAAAGTTTTAAGGACGAAATAAGTTGGTTTAAACATTATTGTGCTGCCAAATTCAGAAAGGTCGATTCTGTTTTGTGCTAAGGAAATTTAATCAACTATTATTAGCTCACCGAATACCCACTGCTGCTTGTAAAAATACTACTCAGTGTTGCGGCTCAACTATCGCTAAAATAATATTTTGACTGGGCAGGGTGTCGCTAACACCGTAATAGGAAATAATGAAATGACCATGGATGCCTTGTTAGAATAATTATATTTTAGTATGAATTTCCATCCAACTGCATAATGAAATCAGACCGTTCATTTAGAGGGTTAGCATTAAAAGTGAATAGAACCGCACACTGACATGCACAACTTACAACCAATCCAATTAGCTGTGATTGTGTTGCCATAGCCACAAACGGTGATCACATTAGCAGGGAAAAAGACAAGTAGAAGTCAAGTGAACCTTTCTTGGATAAATTAGAGTAAGAGGAATGGGAGAGGGCAAACTCTGAATAACAGGAAACCAAACCAGCTTGTAAACAGTTTTACATTCAACCAAAATGATGCTGCTGTTAGAGGAGAATGTTTTTGGGGGCACCAGCTGGACATGTGCTGACTTGCACTGACTTTAAAAGTCAACTGGATATATACTGTACAATACAATACAATATACTGTACAATACTTTTTTACACTTATTTAGAATAATGCAAAACCATTCGCAATAATTTAATTTCCTTGAAGTTAGTTTATTGGAATTATTTGCGATAAGATGTGATATTGTTCCATTGAAGTATCTGTGAATTTATTGGAAAGAAATGTCTTCTTGATAGGCTGTATGTTTCTCTGAAATTCAGAAACAAATCTTTAGATTAATGCAGCTTTCTACGTTTCTCTGAAATTCAGAAACAAATCTTGTTTATTAATGCAGGTTTCTAATGCCGTGGCCACCGATTCATATATCTTTTTTATATCTTTCCTGTGCAAAACGTGACGTATGACTTTTCCCTGCGCACAAGATAAAAAACAAAGACCTAATTGACCCACAATCTGTTTCCAATATCTTTGGTTGAAATGAAATCTACAACACAATTTTTTTACTTTACTGCGGAAAAAAATGAATTCTTCAGTTCAGTCTCAATTCCACAAATATTTGCGCCACCATGTGTTCTCGCTTGTGACTATGAACCTATCGTTGTTTATTTGCTACAGCCCGTTTACGACACCTCCCATAATGTCAACAAATGTCCCTCACTGTAAAACTATTTGCACAAATACTGTAAACGTATCCACTGTAAACACTCAAACGCCTCAGAGCCCAGCGTCAGAATTCTCACTGTATTTTCAGCCAGGACCAGCAGCAACAGCTTCATGCTTTGGGACTTGGTCCCAACACAAACAGAGAGGAGCAGACATAACACTAGTACTCTATAAACACAACCTCGGTCTATCTCAGGAGAGGGTTTGAGAAAGTGCATGGTGAAGAGGGCAGGCTCTTTATTTGCTCCTGCGTTGGTCTGACTACTGGTTAACGCCCATGTGTGCTCGTCTTTGACTTGGTCTGGAGTTTGTAGCCCTAGCTAGAGTTAAAAGCAGAGCTATACCTGATTACTGTCCACATTTGGTCCACGAGCCGCCTATTTAAACTGTTTTTGTTTAGTCAGTGTGTGTGAATGGGCCATAATCTCTTTTCTAACTGATAGGTTTTTAGCAACAAACCTTTGCTTTTGAAGCAGGCCATAAATCATGTATATTAGGTGTGATATAATAATAAATATGACAGCATTATAGTGTGTGGCTTCAGCAACTGTAAAAATGGACCTTTAACTCATTGAAAAATGTCTTTGTGAACCTTTGCACTTGAATACCCCTGCTTTAAGTGCTCCATTCCTCTGCTTGAAGTATTGTGTAAAAAAAACTATTATGAGTCAGGATGAAAGCAATTATTTACCAAAGCAAATGGCAACTGTTCACTCAGTCCATGGAAAATCTTGTTTCTGTCCAGGGAAATTCCACAATTGGTTTGAATGGAGTGTTGCTGAAAGGTGTTGGTGCGATTGAGTAGCTGACCTAAATGCAGCTGGTTGACTACATTATAGGAATCCAAATCACTCCAGTGAGTTAGCATGTCACCTACACAGCAATGTATAGGAAATTCTGTCTATTAATAAAGCCATTCCGATCCGTTCTCTGGTATTTTTTTTTAGCAGATTGTGGAGGAATATTTATGGAGATCTCATCGAAGAAAGGTCACTGTTGAATGTGCAACATTTTACGGAACATCACTCAGTGCTTGAATTCCAGAGGATTAGAATGTGAAAGTGATCATTCACACGCAAATACATGAAATAACAAGGCCGAGATAGACATGTACGGATGTGTGAGTTTCCATTGGCCCAAAGATAAGTTGGCTCTGAGTAGTGCCCACTACACTTATTTCTCTGCTACAAAATGGAATTTTTTAAACTACTTAATAATAGAGACGTTCTAAAATATATTTGCGAACCTCCTAGTCCAGAGAATCCAGGTTGGGGACCATTTCAGTAGAGTGAACTGGTTAACAGCATACAAACAACATCTGTCTTAACAGAAAAAAAAAAACGGTTTGTGTGTGTGTTTTTGGAGGACCGTCTGCGTCAGGGATTTTCCTAGACTAACTGACTGTTCATGACATTAAAGTCGTGCTATGAAAGTGTGGTGAGATAGCAGTAAAAAACCAAACACTGCCACCCCTGATTGGACAGGTGCAGTCTCGGGGTATGAGCAGGCGACAGTGTTCCTTCACATGTGGAATTTAAACGGAGTCTGCTTCCTCTCAGGAGAGATATGGGAGGAGCCCTGAGGACCTGGAGATCTGGTACAGCTGCAGCTGCACCAGATCTCCTCAGGGAACCCTGTCCCCTCCCTGCACATGTGCTCTACTGTCAAGGAGCTGTAAGATTGGTGACATCATGCCTCAGTTAAAAAAAAAAAAATCTGAAGACTTGCACATGACCTCCACCCACACCACTGAGACAACGGTTTGGCCGTCACAACAAGTCACACCCTGCTGTCGTCACGTATCCACATCCTCTGCTAACAGCTGTGCGAGGACAACTCTTACGTTCCGTTCTGTCCCCTTCTAGGGCAAACGCCTTCCCACCTCAAATGTAATACAGTACGTTTTTATGTTTCACAGACAGGAGCGAACAGGTTTACAAGTTTTATCGTTTGTAAAAGTCTGGTTTTAATAACTAAAACACGTGTAGACATCTCACATCTCTCGACAACAACTTTGATATTTATTTTTTATTACATCTTTTTAAAGCACTAGCTGTGTAAAATTTTATTATATTTTATGATTTTTTTTTATGCATTTAATTGAAATGTAAAAATGAATGTTGAATGTCCCTCCTGATTCTTGTTAGACCTTCAGATTGGTGTGTTTGGATAAGAGAAAAAAAAACTATAAAAACCCAAGACATTTCATTTTGCTAAATTTACCCACAGATGCTACAAACCAGCTAAAATACAGTAGAAAATTCCAAGAGCTCTCATCTGTGAGCCTGAGAAATAAAATTACAAACAGAACGTTACCTTACATCTGGGAGTAAATGGAAAAAAAAAAAACAGGACTGCTTTAAAAACACCAAACCACTGAGTGAAGCCACAGAACACAAATACCATCCATTTAACTACCACTCACTACTCCACAGACAATCTGGGGAAAAAATAAATTCCACGAATACACCGCTTAGGCCCGTGAACGTGAGAACTATTTTTCTTTCTGCACAGACGGGTGGCATAAGTTTACTTTTCCCTCCCTGCCCACGCCCTTGGTGTTGTTTTACAAAACACATCATGGTTTCAAAGAAAGAAAAAAAAGGAATGAACAACAGTTCATGGAATGTTAGCCATGCGTGTTTCCTACGGCAGGAAGGGGCTGTCAAAGCATATGGCAGACGGTGACCTTTCTTAGTGGCCAAGGTGAAAGTCCAGGATACTGTTCCCTAAAGTAGATAGAACAGGACATACCCTTAAGGTTTGGTATTGGAACTTCCTGTTAGAGTATACATCAGACCGCATTCTGGAAACAAAGCACTTTACCCGGTAATGTAAACACTTTGTTTCTAGAATGCAGTCTGATGCTGGGAGAAAAAACGAGAAAGAAGTCAACAGAAGGATCTACTCACTGTTTTGCAAACTCTCTTTCCCCCATTAAAATCCTTTTTACTGAAACAGTGGAATTTGAAACTAGTTTCCAAAACAGTACATCCATTTGGTGAAGGGCTTAAAAAAAGTACAAACACCACCTGATTTGTGACGCTGCTGGAGTCGGTGTGTCAGAACGGGGCCTGATCTTCAACAGCAGATACGTTCAAACAGACTGACTCCAGCTGTTTTATGGCTAAAGGTTGTAAAAAGTTATCAGAGACAAATCCAAGCACAATGTTCTTCTGTAACTGAGCTACTGCTTTCAGTCCTACCAACATGAAATAAAAGTCAAAGAGGAGCATCATGCAATGTTTTATTGAAGGTGCCTTGCATTTTAAGATCGACCTTTTACTTCTGGATTGAAATACTGTGAAAGAGAAGAAACCAATACCGGCTCTTAGTATTTTCCTGCTTGGTTTCTTTTGTTCGATCAGACAAAGACTTAATCAAGGTCCATTAAGGATCTCAAGTCTTCAGACTGAATGCTCTCTAAATAAGATCATTTTTGCCTTGATTCCTGGCTGCAGATATTTGTTAAGTTTTGAACTCTCTGTGAATGCTGCAGATATTTAAGTTTTGAACTCTCTGTGAAGAATTTACAATGACACAGTTAGCTAGGTATGATTGGGTACTTTGCTCATGGGGCTGATAAACAGAGGAAATGTTTTTGATCAGTGCAGTGATATTTTTAGTTTGACACGATCGAAAATGTTTGTGCCGCCAAATGTTTAGTGAAGGAAGGGTGAAATCGGAGAAGAAACCCACACCTCCTCCCCATAACTAAACGTCTTTGCTGGTGAAACCCAACAGCTGTACAACAGGGTGCAGGGTGCCGAGGTGAACGAGTAACAATCGGCTCGGCAGAACGTCAGTAATTGAAAAGGGAAGATTAAAATGCTGGCACGCAGACTGCTTTTCATCAAGATTGTTTCGCTAGATAAATATTGTTGCTGCACGATCTATTTCTCCAAGTCAACATCTTTCCTGGATTATGGTTGAGTTAGGGGCCACCGTGCTTTTGTTTTTCCAGTCATTAATATGTTTTCTTTGGAATGGAGACGGATGCAGAGGAAGATAATTGAGAAAGAGAAAACACATTTTGAAATGTCCTCCACTTAATGGCTGTGTTCATGCTGATGAGGTCTGGCAGGTGGAGTAACAGAGCCACGGCTGATGATGGCTAATGTTTGAACATTTCTGACTAAATTTGGTTCTTGACCAGTTTGGCTTTTCTTCTTTTTGTGAAATCACTGACCCCATCTGGCTGTTTGACTCCAGGTTTAATTAGAATGAGACTTTTCACGGCACCTCAGCCACGACCACGAGCCTCGGTGGACGCACGCCCTCACTGACATAAGACCACTATCTGCCAAGGCTTACATAAAAGACCCACACCCTCCAGCTGATGACGTAAATCAGAAATCATCACAACTTGGGACTTGAAGAATGTTGGTCAACAGCCTGGGGCCTTGAGAGTTGAGTTGTAATATTCCACTCATGTTGATGTTGGCTGGTGAAAATCTGCCTGAGAAACAAAGCGTTTTTCTGCTGGGACATATGACTTTGTTAGGCCTCTGCTTTCCACATGACTTTATTTTTCACATTTCCTCTGAAGGAATGCATCATGTGTATTAGTTACATTTTTCTCTTCCCTCATGATTTAAAAAAAAACCAAAAAACTACTCGAACTGTATTCAGACAATGACACAATTTTAAATGTAATGTTGAATTCTAGCACGAGGCTGAAACTAATAACCAGCACTAACCAGTGCAGATAAAGAGCTGGACTTAGTGACTTGAGATGTTTTTCTCCTCCCCCAGAGCAGATTTAAAGCCTGGGTTTTCCACTAAAATCTGGAGCGAGAGAGAGAGAGAAAGTTTCTAACATACTCCAAGAAGTATTGAATGACATCATTCAACGCTGCAGTGCGTGCCCATTCCAGCGCTACATATTTGTACGACTGCATAAATACTGAAAGGCAGCCATGGGAAGTAGGACCTTAAGCTCAATCTGTCTTTACCAGAGCTCCTACATAACTGGGCTGTTTGTTCGGGTGAACACACTGACTTATCCAGTTCATCAAAGGCTCTGTTGTGTCTCTGGAGTCCTGTCATATCACCACCTAAATGTTCTTCTTCTCATGTAGCAGAACAATTGTTTATGACTAGAACTCCCTGTGGATGGTCACGTATAAAGTCAGCTGTAAGTTTGAAAAAAAAATAAACATATGTAAAAAAAAAAAATACATTGCACTGAAAACCAAAAAACCAATATGGTTTTTATGGTACCGTTGGGTGGAATGTCTGGTTTAGTGGAACATATTTTGTTGTTTGTGTATTTTTGGCTTGGGCGATAAACTACAAACCATGAGTTTTTTTTGTGTGTATTTACAATGCTGTTGGTTTGTCCTCTCCTCTGTCCTCTGCATTCTTCTAGACTTCTATATGCTGTAAGACCCCACCCCCACCCTCACCCTCACCCCACCCTCACCGTGTTTACAGATCAGGGCCAGAAATTATCCGTCATTTTGAAATTGAAACCCACATGACAAATAAAAAAACAAAAAAAACACACAACGTTGGACCTAATGTTATCTTGCAAAATACGTTAAATTTCCACAGGAGCTGACCAGTTTCTGGGGAGATGTTAGGATTTTTACCCATCTATGGATATCACGTTGTATCCATAGAGTTTAGTTGTACTATAATCAACTGGAAAAAAGTGGCTCGACCCACTGGACAGAGGGTCTCTTTTAACCAGCCATGCCAGCCATAATGAACTGTGAAGAATTACATCTGTTAGTGTCCTTGTTATAGAACAGTGACTACTCCGGAGACAGACCTTTGACCTCTGTGCAACCACTGCCCTATATTGTCAAAGGGGTCGGTGAGGAGACACTATGTCCCTTGTGAATTGGCTGCTTAAATTGTCTGCAGCCGATAACCGTCACAGATGTATTATTTCTGTTTCATATATGGAATCATGAAACAAAAATCAGTGTTAATGAAATGGAAATTTAAACTTAAAGAAACACATTTTTGAAGTTTCTTCATATGTGATGCTGTGATCAGATGTGTATTTGTTGGTTCAGAGAACGTAGATTTAAATGTGTGAATGTATCTACTAATGTACGACCTCCTTTTACCCTTTGTGCTTTGCGTATTTTAAACAGACTGAGAAACTCCTGCTGGTTTTACCCGAGGTCGACCCGAACCGTGGCCACACCTCAGCTCTCGCACGAGGCCCGACAGCTGTGCAAAAGTCATCACAACATACGGAACTACAACAGCAGGCGATGGAGCGACTGTGCCCAAGCCGCACATCACCCCGCAATTAACACCAGGCCTCGGACCAACTGCCCAGTGAGTGCACACACGTCACACCCACAACTTGTTTACCGCCTGCCATCTGTACAAAGTTACAAAGCATTGTCGTTTTTTTTTACTTTTGTTCAAACATTTCTGTACATGTGCAGCACACACCGTCATCCGTCCGTTTCTTGCACATTGATGTTATTAAAGGACACTGTTGTGACGGTGGTCCTGTTGTTACTACAAGTTAATTCTCTCTCACGTTCATTCAAACACACAATGGCTCCACCCTGTTGCACCACAGGACGTAGAGTGTAATTATTCACAAATGTACAAGACACATGGCCCTTTTTTTTTTTTTTTTTTTTTTTGTCTGAGCCTGTGCCACTCCCAGCTCATGCACACATCCTCACAGTAAAAAAAAACAAAAAAAAAACAACAACAAAAGAAAGCAAAACACTCCCCACCCCCAAAAACTAGAAAATGATGGCAGTGATATTTAACACACAGGAGTTAGAGTTCAGAGTTCGATTCAACATCAGTGTAAATCCACATTTCAGGTCATCAGAGTACTCACTGCTGAGTAACAGGGTGCAGAGCACAAGAACTACCGTCATCTTCCTCCAGAGCCCATTCATTCTCCACGTGGACACGGCCGTCATCCTCCCTGGTCAGACTTGTTGTGGGAGCAGAGTAAAAGTGAGTAAATATGAACGGGGGAGTCGTCTGAGCGGGAGTTGTTTGAGCGGGACAGAAGAGACAGCCGGGCTGATGTTCTCTCCCTCTTTATATAGACCCACTCCTCAGCCCCTCTCCCCTCTCTGGCTCTCTCTCTCTCTCTCTCTCTCTCTCTCTCTCTCTCTCTCTCTCTCCTCGTCCCCACCCCTTTCCATTCCCCCTCAGTTTCCTCCCCTGTCCCCTGTATGTGAACACATGTGGGCACCAGAACGAGATAATGAGACGGTGGTAGGTTGAAAAACCCATCTGGCTGAGCTTTAGTGTTCTTGTAGTTTTCTTTCCTGGGGGGCAGCAGCTGGCATTTTGTCATGGGCATGGCCCAGTAGAGTGGGTTTAAGATGTGACATGTTTATAAAAAATAAGAAATTCAAGGTATTTTTAAAAATTAAGTATTGAACATCTGACCAACATTTGTACAACTTATGGTTCCTACGTCAAGTGAAGCCCTTTAGCCTCTTTACTCTGTACTGACTGATCGATCAGGCCAGAATTATAAGTTAATGATAGAAAGGAAGGGGATGAAACTAAAAACTAAAATCAAGATTAAACCAATTTTACAGGACACTCTAATTTTCAACTTGTTTACTGAGCGCCAAACAACATCATGTCACTGTCCTCTTAACGCAGTTTTAAGGCAGAGTAAACAATGTTGACTGCATGTGATGGTAGTGGGTGTGTAATACTAAATACTCGTGTATTTTTCCCGTGGTTCAATATTAATGTCAATAGCTTTCTTTTTTTTGTATTTTTGTAAATAAATCTGTAGTATTACTGCAGTACAATACTTTCCTCATATCCTGCACTACTGCTATTCTTTAAGTGTTTCTGTGATGCTCTTGCGATTGTATTTCTCTGGTCTAACCTGTAGTATTACTGCAGTACAATACTTTCTTCATATCCTGCACTACTGCTATCCTTTAAATGTTTTTGTGATGCGCTTTGATTGTATTTCTCTGGTCTAACATCGTTGTTTTCTTCAACAATCTGGCATCTGGTAAACATGAAGTACTCCTCTTCAGGGCTGTGTACATCAGTGTTAGGCCTGTAAAACACATGACGTCACGCACAAACTCTGGCAGTAGTTTTTTTTTTTTTTTTTTACTTGTCTTGTGTGTCTTTAACGAGTATCGTATTGTGATGACTTGATGATGACTTGATCACCTACCGTCTACTAACGCAGCGCTGCTGTAAACCTTCAGACTTTCACAAAAATACACGACACGCGTTTGGTGATTTCACCGCATCAGCAGAAAAAGTGACCATCTGTTGCGTTGTTGTGTGTGTGTGCATGTGTGTGTGTGTGTGTGCATGTGTGTTGTAGGAGTGTGGTGTGGGGTGGGTTCCCTCTTCATGTTCACACAGCGATGTGTTCTTCCAGAGATGTGGGCAGACCACATCTGGAAACACTGCAGTCCCACCACGGTTTTTTTCGGGGATTGCCTTGGGGCTCGCTTGTCAAACAATGTAGCCGCATGAGGCCGAGCTGAGCCAAGATCAGACGGGTGTCTGGGAACAGAGCGCTCCTGCTGGTCGCCCTGTGAGGTGTGCAGTGTGCAAAGAGACGACTGTGATGGTGCAGTATGGTCCACCTGGTCTGGTTCTTTTAACTCAGTGTTGTTGACCACTCTGATTGGTTCTTGTAAGACTCATTCATCATCCTCTGGGCCACACACACTCCCACATGTGGGAATTCACACAAGATCTATTTTACATTTATTTCTCTGCGACGTTTTAATAAGTCACTCACAAGAATAACTGAAATTAGCACTGCCACATGTGACTGCAGCGCCCCCACCAATCTGTCATGAGCCATTTGTGTGCATGGTTTAAAATATCCTTACATTTCTTTCTTTGTACGTTTTGCTGCATTTCTTATTTTTTGTAACTCGAGGTGAGGCCGTGATTACTTTATAAAAAATTATATATATATTTATTTATTTAAGGATCTTCTTCGACAGTTTTACTTCATTTCTCCCTCTTCCTTATTTTGGATTGTCTGCACAAAGGAATCTTTGACTTAACGACGGGGTAGTGCCAGGATATCACGAGGATCAGCACAAGGCAGCAGGGACTCTGACCCTCAGAGGTTTATCAGTTTGGTGAGTCTTAGGGGCAGAGTTTTTGGATTTATCACAAGAGCATGACGGACATGTGACTGTGTTGTTAACTAGACATAAAAATGAGAGTAATGTATTTTTGATATTTTCCTGAAGTGCAGGAATCTGAAAAGGCTGTAATGAGATTTTAGCGGTGTTGGCACTAGCATAGCAGTATTAGCATGACCTTATTTGCCCTCTCCCATTCCTCAGCCCAAGATGGTATCTTCTGTGCTGTGGTTTGTTATACAATCACACACTGAATCATAGATTACTCCTTCCTGTACTGTAGTAAAAAAAACAGTTGTGTTTTGTGCTTGTAATTTTACTTTTTATGAACCAAAACTCAAACATTTTAAAACCCATCACTACTATTTTCCAACATTAGTCAGCAGAGGACAAACTAGATGATGTTCGATTTTTAACATAAACTATGAGTCTGCTGAAACTTGTTTACATGATTTGCCAGAAATAATGAGGTGCGGCAGAGTCAACTGCATATTTACCAGTAGGTGCTGCTAAGTCTTATGTAGGAAATCTTTCACATCCCAATTCAGTAGGATTGAGAGGAAAGTCTCCGCTTTTTCTTCCTGCACCGTTGGGGAAGAAAGTGAAGGTTTTGGATGGAGATGATTTCTTTTTCTGACTTTCAAGGATGATTTGATCAGTAGATGTTGTGTGGATACAGTGAACACGTGCGATTACACGGTTTGTGCTTCTTCACACATTCTGACGGGCCCCTCTCTCCTTCCTCATCATCCTGTTGACATACCCATCCACTGCCACTCCTGCGTTCAATTTCTTCCTCTATTTCCTGCCATTCTTCGAGTGCGTGATGTGTTCTCACAGGCGCACAGACCGACCGATGACCCAGACAATGAAAAGAAGGAAAGGTATTTATAATCAACCTTCACCCTGCAGCCTGTACTTTCTCCTTGTCCTGCCCTCCATGTCTGCTCTGCAAAACCTACATCAGATGAAACAGACATTGGTAGAAATGCGATGGTGAAGAACCTATTTTTTTCTCTAATTATTATCTTGTTTTAAAGATCAGGCTGCCAGCAGAGACAAAAGCAAACATTAACACTGGAAATCAAAGTGCTCAGTAATTTATTATGTAATGTTGTTCAGACTGAGCGCATGTTTCTGTGTAAGTACAATTTTCACACAAAAATACTGTTGAGCTGCAGTAAATTAAATATTGCGATACACAATCCTGCACTTGATCTTGAGCGGAGCTGGAGAGAATTTCCTCTGATTTGCATGACATACTCATTTTGGCTGCGTCGTCGTAACACAAAGCCAAAATCCTTCTTTTCCTCCTCCCCCCACCAACTCCTCTGTGTTTCTTCTGTGTTCTGATCCTTTACAGATGTTCTTCTTCAGCACTTGCCTCTGGTGGAAGCCTACTCCTATTGTTCATGAAAATCAGTCCCATGTCATGGGTCGCCCCACCCCTGTGTGCACAACACACATGAACTGTGCAGAACAGTTGTAGAATCTAATGCACAGTCACAGTGTTACTTGGTCAAAGGAACAAACTTTGCAATGTCTTTAAAAAATCAACCCCAAAAAAAGGTCTTTGTTCCCTCTTACTTTTCTCCTGTGTCTTCATAAGTGCACTTAGAATCTTCTCTTCTTTTTTCCAAGGCTCTTTTGTTCTTTCTCTTAGGTTCGTAAACGAACCCATACCACTACTGTAACTAATTGCTAATTGCCTCTGATTGAGTTACTCTATGGACATCTTGAAGTGATTTCTCCTGAAGTTGAGAAGGTTGAGCTTGGGGTCCCTGAGGTCTTTGGTCCCCGGAGCGTTTGTTTGGTTGTATCTTCTCTGTTCTTTTTCATTTTGACAATGGAAAACCAAGAAGAGCCCTCATGAGGAGTGAGGCAAAAAAGACGTGTTAGAATTGACATATTTACTTGAAACTTGCTCTCACACATCATTAGTCATTTGCTTTTACACATATTTAATCATTTCGTTTACAACTAAGTTGGAACACCTGTTCTTTATCTCCAAAGGTAGTTCTTAAATATCTCTATATCAAGAGCAAGTTTCGCACACATTAGCCAAAAGATGGCACTATAAGACCAAGGTTTAAAGATTCCACCTCCAACCCCCAGGAACAATACGGCACCGTTTTGTGTGACTCAATGCTGCACTCTCGTGGCGACAGTCAAACAAAACATGCGTGAGGGTGCCTTTCTGTTTGATGAGACCATTTTTAAAAAAAAAAAATTAAATTACACTTTTAAAGATAAAACAAGAATAAATCAATGTGTATTCAAAAAGCTTTATTTTGAATGTAAATGCATGTGGTTTATATATTATCATGAATACAAATTTAATTAAAAAACACAATTTTAACACCATGCATGTAGTGGGCCTTGTTGCCCCATCTCTTGGAAAACCTGAGGGAAGAAGACATTTTAGTTACAATTACTTAAACATGGGGTATTAATAAGTAAGTCAAAATAAATTTGCTAATAATAAGAAGGAATAAATGAGAAAAAAATTATCTGACATCCCACAGACATCTTGTTGCAGATTTCTAACTCAGTACGCAACACACTCTCCTGCTTTATCTTTCTCTCTCTCTCTTTCTGTTTGTGTGTGTGTGTGTGTGTGTGTGTGTTTGCAGCTGAGAGATACACACCTCACCTCAGTTCTTCTCTGAAGTCTTGCTCTGGGCTCGTCTGGAGACGCTCAGGTCCTGCACATCAAATATTCATTTCACAGAAACTCCTAAGCCTTAAATAATTCTCAAAGAAGTGTGCCGAAAGCAATGCCTTACTATCCAAGGCACGTTTCTATCTGGACAATGGATTCAAGGGAGCAAAATGGGAGGATGGAAGTAGGAGAGAAAGTAGAGAGGGAGGTAACAAAACAAAGGATGGCAGGAAAGAAGATGGCATTGTCTGTTTGACTGTACGGTTCTACAATCAGCTGTTCTCCACAGCATGCAGTTTCTTTTGAGATAAGGCCTTAAACTTTTTGTTACTGACCAAAAATGACATGAAAAAAAATGAAATTCAGATTTTAACAAAAAAATTCTCAAAATGTTCTCCAAATGCTTAATTTTGATGAGAGAAGATCAAATTTTTTATAAAAAAGTTGGATTTTAAATTTTTTGGAATGTTGTTTTTTTTTTAGAAAAAAAGTTTTAGTAGATCTTTTTGAAAAATCTTTAGAAGAATATTTTTTAGAAAAACAAAAAACAAAAAAATGTTTGAAAATTAAAAAAAAATTTTTTTTGAAAGAAAATTGAAAAAAATATTTTTGAAAACAATTGGGAAAATTAAAAAAAAAATTTTTTTGAAAGAAAATTGAAAAAAAGAATATTTTTGAAAACAATTGAAAAAAATTTTTCAAAAAAAATTCCAAAAAGTTTTTCAAAACAATAATTTCAAAAAAAATGAAAAAAAGTGTATAGTTTCTTTTTTTCTCAAAACTTTTATCAAAATGTTTTCCCAAAAAAAATTTTTTTAGAACTTTTAGAATTTTTTTTCAAATATTTTTACAAAGAATCTTTTCAAAATTTTTTTATAATAGCCCTAATTTAATGAGAAACATGCAAGAAAAGATACAATCATGAATATTATTCATCAATATTTTCAGTTTTAGAATTTTTTTTCAGAAAAATGTTTAAATTTTTATATAAAACACATTTTTTCTAAAAATTTGAAGGGATTTTAGAAAAAAAAATTTGAAAAAAAATTTTTTGGGAAAGAATTTTTTTTTTTTAGAAAAACAAATATTGTTTAGGAAATCGTTTCTTTTTTTTTTAAATGTTTGAAAATTCCAAAAAAATATATTTTTAGTGAAAAATTTGAAAAAAAAAATTATTTTCAAAAACATTTGAGAAAAATGTTTAAAGAACAATTTTGAAAAGTTTTCCAAAGAATTTTTTCAAAAAAATTTTTCAAAACATTTTTTTCAAAAACATTTTCAAAACATTTTTTTCAAAAAAAATGTTTTTCAAAACTTTTTCAAAACATTTTTTCAAAACATTTTACGTTTTCTTTTCTTCTAAAAAATCTTTTTTTCTAAAAAAATTTTTTAAAGGAAAAAATTTTACATTTTGTTTTTATTACAATTTAACCACAAATGACACGAAAAGTGTCATTTGACAAAAAATATTATAAAAGAAATTTTAAAAAATGTTCTCTAAATACCTTAATTGTAAGAGAAACATGCAAAAAATGATAATATTTTGAAAAATTATTTTACAAGATTTTTTTGTCAAAATCTTTTAGTTTTTGACCAAAAATGACACAAAATATTAACATTTTGACAGAGAATTTAATTTTTTTTTTTAGAAATGTTATCTAAATGCCCTAATTCTATGAGAAACATGCAATAAAAGATACAATTAAAAATTTGTATGTGATTTTCGTCAATTTGTTTTAGTTGTTGACCAAAAATGACACAAACAGTTCACATTTTGACAGAAATTTTTTTTTAAATAAATTTCTAAAAACGTTCTCTAAATGCCTTAATTTTATGAAAAACATGCAAGAAAAGATACAATTTTGAAAAATAAATTTACAAAAACCTTCATCAAAATCTTTTAGTTATTCATCAAAAATGACACAAAAAGTTCACATTTTGACAGAAAATTTTATAAAAATAAATTTCTAAAAATGTTCTCTTTATGCCCTGATTTTTTGAGAAACATACAGGAAAAGATAACATTTTTAAAAATAATTTTACAAAACTTTTCGTCAAAGAGTTTTAATTTTTGAACAAAAACGACACAAAAAATTCACATTCTGATAAAAAACTTGATACAAAAACATTTCTAAAAATGTTCTCGAAATGCCCTAATATTATGAGAAACTTGCAGGAAAAGATAACGATTTTGAAAATAATTTTACAAAAAAAGGTCCTGGGTCCTAAAACATGCTGCCAAGTGAATATTTGCCTTACTATAGCCTTACCATCGTGAAAAAATCTCAAAAAATTAAAAGTCCCCGAAATGCACTAAAATGCAAGATTAGGTCCTAAAACATGCTGCCAAGTGAATATTTTGTGTTTAAAAGTCCAAAAAGTATTTTATATGAATATTTCAAAAATCACCCAAAACACGCCTTACTATAGCCTTACCATCGTGAAAAAATCTCAAAAAATTAAAAGTCCCCGAAATGCACTAAAATGCAAGATTAGGTCCTAAAACATGCTGCCAAGTGAATATTTTGTGTTTAAAAGTCCAAAAATATTTGGAAATAAGAATTTCAAAAACATTTTCTCTAAATGCCCTGATTTTATGATAAACATGCAGGAAAAGATAACATTTTTAAAAGTAATTTTACAAAACATTTCATCAGTTTTTTAATTATTGACCAAAAATGACACAAAACTTCACATTTTTACAGAAACTTTTATTAAAAAATATTTCTAAAGATTTTCTCTAAATGCCCATATTTTTTGAGAAACATGCAGAAAAAGATACAATTTTGAGAAATAATTTTACATGATTATCATCCATTTTCTTTTTGTTTTTGACCAAAAATTACACTAAAAGTTCACATTTTGACAGAAAGGTTTATAGAAGAAAATTTCAGAAAATGTTCTCCAAATGCCCTAATTTAATGAGAAACATGCAGGAAAAGATACAATTTTGAGAAATGATTTTAATGATTTTTCCTCAATTTCTTTATTGTTTTTGACCAAAAATGAGATAGAAGTTCTCATGTTGACAGAACATTTTATGAAAAGAAATTACCAAAAAAGTATATTTTGAATAAGTATGTTCTGAATTTTATCCACAAAACTGGACATAGCTAAGTATATTAAGGCAAATGAGTGTATTTTTAGTCATTTTTGAGAAACTTTTTTT
>NC_024316.1:15780571-15836541 GCF_000523025.1 Cynoglossus semilaevis | reverse complement strand
TTTTTCTCAATTTTAACAACAGAAATGGACATAGCTAAGTATTTTAAGCTAAATGAGTGCATTTTTAGTCATTTTTGAGAAACTTTTTTTTTCGGAGATTGGTTCAGGATCTTATAGGTATAGGATTTGACTGTGATCAAAAGATGGCGTCCCTAAAAATTATATTTTTTCTCAGTTTTAACAACAGAAATGGACATAGCTTTTGGTTTGAAATGTTATTTTATTCATATTTAGTTTTTGTTATTCAATAATTTGTTAAATTTTTAGGGTTCGGTTTATGCCTAATTTGAAGGTTTTTGGAAACATAGTATTCTTGCTGAATTGTCAGTGCTTTCGCTCTATGTGATAACATTTATCACCTGGTCTCATCTCATCTCTTCTAACTCTGCTCTCATCCCAGACATTATTCTAAACATCATTACACGGTACCTTGTGGTTGATCTGGCTCTCATTTCCTCCTCTCTATCTGTGACCATGACTGAACGAATCCTTCCCCTATGGTGCATATGTCGCAGGTGCTGTGGTGACTTGGCCCCCGCTCCAATCCTCAGCTCTGTGTGGAAAATCACACAGCAGCGCTCTGGCCTTTCTAGAAGCAAACAGCAGAAAATGAACCGTGAAGGAAAACGGCAGCGATTATCTTTATTATCAGCCGGGGGAGTAACCGTGGAAACGGCTACTTGTGGAATAGGGGTGGGTGGGTGTAAGCAGGAGCACAAGCTGTCAATTGGCCTATACAAGCTCCAGTGGTAATTAACATCTGCATATGCAAATGAGTTCTCCAGCCAGGGAAATTTGTCTGATGTTTCTTACCTGCACTCTGCGCCTGGAAGCAGCAGCATGGTGGCACAATATATGTGTGTGTGTTTGTGTTGGTGAGTTTGTTTACAAAAAGGATACGAGACAAAACAGAATCTAATTACACGTCCTCTGTGGCTTCACTCTGCTTGGTTTTTTTCTGTATTTTAAAGTTCTTTTTTGTTTTTTAGTTACAAATACTCAGCACAGTTGGAGTGGTTGGATTAGGAAGGGGGAGAGTGGGGGGGTAGGGGGGGCAGTGATAATTGAAAGCCACCCACCTCTTTTTTTTATCGTGTTGTGTAGAAGGAGACGAGGCCAAACTTGGAGTGTCAGTTGGAGGTTCTAGTTAGCATCTCTAATCGGACCCGTGTTCTTTTTTCATTTGTTTAAAAACACATGAAAATGTCCATATTTATGAGTGTGCGTATACATTTGCAAATTGGTGTGTGTGTGTGCGTGTGTGTGTTAGTGTGAGTCTCTTACCTGTGAACTGTGCAGAGCACCCACAGACTTCACCAGCATGTGTTGTTCTGTGCACTTCTAATGAGAGAGGGGCCGGTGGGCGCCAGGCGAGGCTGGCTGCAGAGCAGAGGGAGGGTGACAGCTCCAGCAGCGCTGCGCCAGACTATAAATAGACTCACGACACCTGGATCCACGTTGGTTTGCAGTTTCTTTTCCCCCAGAAACTTCCACCGCGCCGCGTCCTGTTCAGCGTAACGCTGCTTCGTGTCTCGATTCCTGGCAGAGACGTTTCTCCTTCTTCTGCCAGACATGGGAAAATAGATAGGAATATAGACACATGTGGTGCGACACTGACCGCCAACACCAGGGGCGCTGTTGTAGAAGACGTGTGAAGGTTCTGTTTCAAAAACAACACATGGTTCTAGTCAAAAACAGATTTATGTATATATATATATATATTTATATAGCAGTTTATATATTTAGCCCTGTGATGCACCAGTGGGCCAGGGTGTACCCCACCCTCAGTCGTTGACAGCTAGGATTAGCTATAGTGCTGATTAAATGACCAGTGTCACGGCAACAAAGGTCACGAGGACTCAAACCGCTGACCATCAGGGTCAGAATGAGATTATTCAATCTGTCAGGGATTTTCTGTCTGATAATTTATTAGCAGAACTGTCCAAAATGATCCACACTTTAATGATTTTGGAATATTCTCCTTAATCCAGACTAAAAACCCAAAGCAGAACAAATGAGATGTCAGCCTAACGCAACTTCATACAAGGGCATTACAGGGCGTAAAGCCCCCGTGAATGTGAATTGGCCCCCGCAGTATAGGATTAGAAGCAACGGGGATTAGAGTTTTCCCTTAGGAAGCACAGCGGGGGGGTGAGGGTGAGACGGGAGCGGGTGAGGGTGAGGGGGGGCGAATGACTTAGGATATAGAATAATGCCTTGTAGCTGAGCGGTATAATTTCTGTCAGTGTTGACGACGGCAAAACATGTCAGACGACGTCTTCATTAGTGTCGCGTACGTTACATTAACGCTCGACGACTCTGTTCATAATGAGATCACTGTGTGTCTGCTGCTCATGTGGTGAGAAAACTGAAGACGCTTAAAATAGGAGAACAATAAGACAAAAGGGTGCAGCAGTGGTTCTCAAATTAAGGGGCAGGTCCTCACGGTGGGTGGGGGGGGAGCAGCTAAAGGAAAATAAGTTTCAAATTTGACTTTTCTTAATTAGGGAAACTGGCACTGATCTGTTCGTTTGAGTGGTTTTATATGAATTACATTTCAGTGCAGTAGTTTTGAAGAACGCTGTAAATGTGAACTGGTGGTCTTGTAGTGTTGAGTGTCCGTGTACTCACTGTGTACATGCAGGGTTTCCTCCAGGTACTCTGGATTACTGCCATCGTCTCAAAAACTCGTAATGGTTCGTAGGTGTGAACGAGTGTGAAGGGTTTTTTTGTCTGTGTTCCTGGTGAAGTGGTGCTTTGGATGGATGGATGGATGGATGGATGGATGGATGGGTTCCTGGTGAACCACAGCTTGGTCCACTGTGATTGGCTCCAGCTTTGAACAGGACCCTAAATAAAACAGGATCAAAGTTGAATGAATGAATGAATGAATGAATATCAGAGTGAAGTCTAGTCCAACAATAAAGATCGTCTCACTCTACTTCTTTGTTCTGTTTGTACAATCAGACGTGGATCCAGACGGTGGACAGTCATCAGACTGAGCCGGTGCAGCGGTGGAGCCAACGGTCCATTATAGACGTCCTTGGTGGAACCGATGGCCTCGGGGGTTTCTTCACTGCGGCGTAACACACTCACCCAGAGCTCCAGTGGCCGAGCTAAGAGACTCGCATGAAGACAAACGATGACAATTCACTGCGTTACAGCTGAAGGTTATCACGTTTGGCGCTGAACAGGAGGTAAGTGGGAAATAGAGGCTTCAAGGCTCCACTCAGAGCCACAGCAGAACCTGGACTAGAAGAGATTCATCCTCAGAGTCAGGTCCGAACCATCGACTCCACAGAGGATGGATGTGTTCGCTGACTTTGAGGAGAAAGTAGAACAGAAGCAGCAGATGTTTCATGTTAGAAAAACATCAAAGTAGAACTGGAGTTCTTCACCTTATTAATATGCAGAAGAACATTACATCAGTTTGGCAGAGTTTCATATCACAGAATAAAATGACAACCAAAAACATTTGTTATAAAAAAAAAAAGTAGCTTAGACTGTCCAATAGCAGCAGACGTCTGTAAAGTTTTGTTTTTAACACAATTGGACTCATTAGAAATCTTAGCAGCTTCAGAATCGAAAACATGTTGTGACGTTTCTGCAGCAGAGTGAACAGTGAGGTTTTGTCCACTGGTCCAACATGTACAGTAGATTCAGATACTTGTCAATGGTTATACACATCTGTGGTACATTCAGAGTGAATGGCTAACCTAACTCTGTATGCCTATGTATATTAACACACAGAGAACGACCATGACTTACTACTAGGGATCAACCTGTTAAACAATCACAGCAAGAGAAACATGGCCTGTGTCCAGTTTTGTCTTTTTTGTTACACAACATATTGTGTTCCTGCTTTAAGTTAGAAACAGATGTTTGATACATTTGTTTTTCTCCCCAACAGGTTTCATTCTTCTTCAACTGCAGACTCAGGACCTGGAGAGTCGAAACGCTTCGTCAAAATCTTACGGGCAAACCAGACGTAGAGTGGTGAGTCGCCGACATGAACACACACACTCTGTCCTCGGCTCCGTTTTTAACCAGCAAAGTTTATTTATATATAACAACAGTACAAAGTGAATCCTTGGCTTGCAAAATAGGTGTGCTTCATATTTACAATAGGTACACAATAATATATTATCATAACAAAACCAGAGCAAATAAGAAAAACGAGGGAACCAACCTTTTTAAATACTTTAAGTTTCTTACAATTTTCACAACACCTTATAAAACAAGAACAGACAGCCATTATTATTTTTATCACCATCATCATCGTTATCATCGTCATCATCATCACTGCCAGTAAGTACTATTTTACAGAAGTCCAGTGTCTACAAAGTCTAAGATGTGTATTTTAAATGGACGGACACTCAGTTTATATATCTGCCATATTTTTCTTTTGAAACTAACATTGATCCGGATTCAAAATCCTCTGACACTGCGAAACTAAAGAAAACATTGATCCGGATTCAAAATCCTCTGTTTGACACTGCGAAACTAAAGATGTTTGTTTTACAGACGTAACGATGACATGTGCCAGTTAGAACCACAGGAACGTTTCCTCCGAATTAAATCACAAAGCAAAACAAAAAAAAAAAAAAAAATCAATTGCACAAAAAAATTTGCAACCAGTCGGTGCTAAAGCAACGTTTTTGTTTACGAGCATCCAGCGATATACCGACTGGCAGTCCAATGGTTTTTCTGCACTGCAGAAAGAGTAAACAAAATCCCCTTCCCTCAGTTCAAACTGAGTTCAAAAGGTTCCACAAATCGAGTGCACAGCATGGAAACAAGCTATAAGTAACGATCGGGGAAAAAAAAGGGAAGAAAATAAAAACAGAAAAAAATTCAACTCTTTCACATAAAAGGTGCTTGAAGCTGCTTAAAGATTAAACGTGTCCAGAAACATGTCTTTCAGGGAAGCACTGCAGTCAGACACGGACGCCACACGGAGCAGGAAATCAAAGGCATGCAAAAGGGATCCAACTCCAGATGAGAAGGAAACCACCCTCCCCCAAACCTCCCCCCCCCGGAAATGACGAAAGGACGAAAGACACACTTAACTACTGTAATGTGCCTTTGTCACAATGGTGACCACAAGAGGAGCTGTTGAGCAGCTGGAGGTCTCTAAAGAACCGATCCACAGGAGAAAAAAAAAACAAAGGCATTTAGGTCCAGTTACTCTAAACAAGCAGTGAGGTATCAGAGGACACAGTCGGTTTGGCTGAAATGGGAAGACGCTGCAATTTAAAGGAAGAATTATCACGTTTTTCTGCCTGGACTCCTGCATCTCCGTGTTTATCGGGGTTCTGGTGAGTGAAAGGTGTGAACCAGTTCTCAGTCCCACTTTGGCCGTCGTTGACCAGACAATGTCCAGTTGGATTGATGTTTTTACCCTCCATCTTTTCACAGCTCGATCTTTGTTGTGTTGCAGGTAACTCAGTCAGATCAAAGAGCAGCTTCAAAGCTTTCTCTCTCTTTTCATTTCTGGGAACATCTCTTCCAACACCGTTGGCAAAGTAAGTGCTGAGCGAGGCAGCGTCTGTGTGTGAGCGGCCGGGGCCGTACACCTCTTCACCTTCACTCACACTCGTCTGCCTGTAACAGACGTCTCTGGAATGAGAGATATTCTGGTCGCTGATGAACTGAAAGGACTGGGTCCAAACTGAGATCAGGAAGAATGAACAGGAAGATTTCTAAGGCCTCAAGAAAAAAACAAAACAAAACAAACACCTTTCGCCCACTGGTGGTGTTGGTCAGACCTGACACACACACAAAGCTCATTAACGCAACATATTTTCAAGTACTCCATGTAAACAAAAGGCAAAGATGTCGTGGATCTCAGAGAAAAAAAAAAGTCTCGTCACCAGAGGATGAAGTCTACAGTTTGCTATCCAGCTGAAAGGTCAGGGGTCACTGCAGCCTTTTAGCAGTGTTTTTAGTTTTAGTCCAAAGAAACATCCACAAAACCTGTTTGAATTCCCACTCTTCTCTCACTCCTCGCTGACTCTGCTTGCGTTTCGTACCTTTTTTTTTTTTCAAACAGGTTTATAAATACGTTCCTGCTCTCCACTCTCTGACCTCAGGACCTCGCTCTCAGTGTAAAGCATAAACTGCTATTTTGACACATCGGCGAAGAATCTGATACCACAGTATCTTTTGGCACTTGGTCGACGTCGACCCATGCAGCTTGGCTTCTTGTGGTCAGAATGTATGGGTGGCAGTCAGGAAAAGTCTCCATTCATCTACTTATCTGGGCTGGTTAACTAGAACTGGCATCATTCAATGGCACTGGAGAAAAATTCAACGATGGAGTCTTAAACACACCACATGTGTTTCTGCATGCATGGACACAAAGGGGCTTCTATAGAGACACATTAATGAAGAGCTTCAGTCTGCGGCAGCCAACGACCTTTCACTAGTGCAGCTCCAGCCACAATGCCGACGAGATACAGCGACACACACACACACACACACTCTCTTCAAGTAAAATAATGTGACAGGAAAACCATATTTTTCCGGCAGGAACGGTTGCTGTGAAGTCAGGACAGCAGCGGAGCTGTTCACTTGATGAGGTGCTGAAATGAACTAATGAAATCAGTTCAACTGATTCCCCTTTGTCTTTGCTGAACTCTAACAACCAAAAAAAAAAAAAAAAAAAAAAAGAGTTTTGTACATTCACATACTAC
Source organism: Cynoglossus semilaevis (assembly GCF_000523025.1). Classification (NCBI taxonomy): domain Eukaryota; kingdom Metazoa; phylum Chordata; class Actinopteri; order Pleuronectiformes; family Cynoglossidae; genus Cynoglossus; species Cynoglossus semilaevis. The sequence continues at coordinate 15,829,846 of NC_024316.1, read as the reverse complement.
ACTAATTGGCAAGTATTGTCCAGTACACACACACACACACACACACACACACACACCGATGACCTCAGAGCCTCGGTCACCAGAGCGATGCTGATTAATGGTCAGCTCCGAAATACTCTACGGACCTCGTCACCATCAACCTCATGGTTAGGTGCAAGCATGCTGGCTGAAATGTGGCCTTTTAGTGTGGACTGGGAGAATAAGCCCAGGTCACATGACCTCCTGTCCACAGGCGAGGAGTCAGAGAAGACACGGCCAGCGGCCTGTTAAACATCTGCACAAGCTTGAAATCCAACTCTGACAACACGGTGCTGCAGATACTTCCATGGCGACGGATCGTGTTCAAATGTAGGAGTACAAAAATAAAATCTGAGTGAAACCTGAATGTGAACCCAGCAGACCAACGTGAAATCGACTCCTGTGCTTCTCGATCTGGTTATTATTCTCCTGCTCACGTCCAGGTGGAACTGAGAGAAAACGTCTTTTGTGGGGGAAAAAATAAAACATAGTAAACACAGGGCGAGCTGGCTGTCTTCTCCTCTGATGTTTTAGTCTCGTGCCTCAGGTTTTCTCAGTCTGTGGACCCAGAGTTTTACGTCACCATGAGAGGAACAGAAGGGATGTAACACAAAAGTTGCAGTTTGTCTCTTTGTGAATGGACGCTCAGATCCCAGGGTCTCCACAGTAAGAGGTAAATTATATTGGTCCAGTACAGACTGTGGTCCTCTTATCGTCAGTAGGGGTCACTCTCAACTCTCGAGGGACATAGCAGAGATGAGTGTCTCCACCTTGTAGGCCAGCCTCTGCTTCCTGGCCTGTTCATCCTGGTCCAGAGCTGCAATGATCTGAATAGAACAGAAGAAAATTTGATAAAAATAAATCATACACAAACACACACACCACATGTGTTTGTGCATTCTGTGTGAATGTCTTTGTTTGACAGAGGACAGAGAGATCAACTGCTGTCTGTATGGTGATGAAAACCTAAAAAATCTTCTTTATAAGGCTGACGCGTTTTAATGTTTCCACAGAGAAATCACTTGAAAGGAAGAGAAAAGAATTACATCACAGCCGTGGCCTCTGACAATATTGGTGTGCGGGTTTTCTCTGTTTTATCTTCTGAGGCCCCTCTTGTAAATTTGACATTTGTCAAGCCCGGTTCAAAAAGAACCCAGACACGGTTCTGCTCTTATCTCTGTCATGTGGTGCCTGCCTTGTCAGAACCAATCTGTGTTTGAGTGACACCCACATCCAATACAAAGACCTCAATATGAAGTAACACACTGACTCTTTCACCTCTGGATTCAGCCTCAGTCTCCAGAAGCTGCGGCCATTCGTCAGTAAATCAACGCTTTTGACGAGCTTTTAAAAATTTAATTCACCAACAAATCCTGGTGAAACTCAATTAATTAAGTGGTAAATAAGTAGGAAACAGGCAGTGTTTCCTACTGATGTGAGATATAAGATAACATTTTAATTTATATTTTTATGACTTTTTGTCACCTCGTTATGGATTATGTTCCCGATCATTTTATGGGCAGTCATAGATTTCACTTTACTGTCTTTCTGTCCTTTCGCCTGTCAGTAAAACAAATCACTATTTTTTTCTTTGCAGACATTGGCACTCCTATATTTTACAAAGTCAAAAATTAGGGGCTGGAGGTGTAATGCCTAAATTTTCATTAAATACTTATAAACAAAATAAAATAATAAATAAAACAACAATGCACACACCAGCCCAGTAGGTGGCAATAAGGCACCTAAGGTTTATTTGCCAGCTGCAAAGATGATCAATAGAATGGATTAAGTAGCATCAGTGTTGTTGTTGTTGACAGCTTGGATAAAGTGATGGTTTAAAAAAACCCAAAATCTTCCCACTGAAGCTACGACAGTCCTGGCACAAACACCAGAGCTAACCTTAGCTACGACAGTCCTGGTACAGACAGTTCACCTCTAGGTCTATTTATTGACTTAGTCATCACAAACACTTAACACTTTTTTACTTTACTTTACATGCTCATTATGTCAAATAAAGCTCTTTGATAAGACCAGAATGCATCAGTAAGAAAGCCTCTAATTAAGATTTCTTTAAAAGAAACCAGAGATAACGTCCAATTACATTCTCCTCTGTATTACTGCCCAGGATGGAGTTGTCTTTGTTCACTGCACTGTGAATGTTGCTGAACTCAGACCTCTCCTGCCCACCTGCCATCTTCCTCTCATATGCCTAAGTGCTCTTAAATTCTGGCAGCTGCCAGCGGAGCATTTCCTCCTCCCCGTCGGACCAGATAACAATCTATTATTAATCTACAGCACGGTATGCAGGTGCAGCTGCCGCTTCCAACTCCCAAAACCATTTGGGTAGGCTGAAACTGTGGCCCGGTTAGCTCGGCCCACAGCCTTCACGGTATTAAACAAGAGTTACCAGTGAAAGATGCTGGATGAGAGGAGGAAAAGAGGAAGTAGGAGACAAGCGAGTGGGAAAGATTAGAAAGAAGACACTTTTACAAAGCTCTGATGCATTAGAGACAAAGGGACACAACATGGTTATGTCTTCATGGCCTACAGATCATAAACAGTAGGCCAGACCTCACTTGACTAATAACACATCCACAACCAACTCTACTGACAGCATCACTGAGGTCAATACTGTACAGACTATGAATTGCTCCGAATTATATTATGTAAAAATAATCCCACACACTGCAGCCCAGCAGATGGCAGTAATGTGCCAAAGGTTTGTCTGTTTGCCAGCAAGAAGATTGAAAAGGATGTAATAAGTGACATCAACGCATGAAGATGTTTGGTTGTTAATGATGGAAGATGAGACCTCATTGAAAAAATGAACCCCTGGTGGCTTGGTTGATGCATTTCTACGTGTATGGACTTCATAACTAACGTTAGCTACAGACAAATAACATCACTCACCTCCTCACTGTACTTCCTGACGTAGGAGTAAATCTCATTGAGGGCACTGAGCATGTTGAACTCCATGGAGTGGAGCCTGGCTTGTTCTGCCAGGTAGGCATTCATGTCTTGGTCACTAATGGACGGCAGGCGGTTAATGTCTGCATAGTACCTGAAAACAAAGACGGAACAAAACTCAACACTGAGAACCCAGAGACACACACAAAACACACTGCAATCACTGGGAGAAATGTTGTAAATATAACACCCCCACACAATACTAAGTATTTTAACAATTAAAGTGACATCATCAGCTCCTACCTTTCTACCCAGCTCTTGTAATTGGGGATGTCTTTAGCATACAGCAGCTTATTGGACGGAGAGTCTTTGCCGAGGCGGTGCTCAGATGTTGAGCAGGAATCCATAAAAGTCTGAGCAACCACAGACAGACAGGCGTCTGTGATGCTGCTCTTATGGATGTCGAACACAAACTGCGGATTCTTGATCACGTTCACCCAGAAACGCAGTGGAAGGCTGAGAGACGGAGGAAAAAGAAGGTGAGACTCCAGTGACATGACTGAAGAGAACATCATCAGTGAACCTACGAACACCAGCGTCCTCACCAGTTACTTTTCCACGTGTGTCGTACGTCTGTGTCGTGGATGGCATGTCTGTCGGCCTGTTCGTCCAGGAAGTCAAACATGTATTTAATGGCCAACGGTAGAGAGCTCCCCCTGTGGACTGTGCTGAACAACGTCTCAAACAGATCGTCCACAAATTTTTGTAGCGTACCCTGGGAGATCAGAGATGGTCAGTGAGAAAAACACAACCCAAATGAACTGAGCTCATAGTTAAAAACTTCTTTAAGCAATATTTCCATCAGATAATTTGCTTTATCTTAGATGGAGCTTTATCAAAATGTGAAGCCTAGTTTTCATTAATTTCAATAAAACCTAAATATTTATGGTAATTTTTTGTTATCTATATACTTGTGATTTAAAAACAAAACAAGATTCGACCCACTCATATACTCATGAGCACTTGTACCTTAGTTGCGAGCAGCCTGGTCAAATATATCTCAGAGACCATTTTGCTCCCGCGGTCTCCTTCTTTTTGGTCCCCATGCTCATGGTTCTTCACCAGGTGCCACACTTTGACCCCACTTTCTAGGTCAGGGGTGATCATCGGAGCTCGTGATCGCAGGCTGTCAGGACTGCCCGTGTAGCGGAATGAAGAGTCTGCACAGACAACAGAAGAAGAAAACATTCATTCATCCTAATCCTTGAAGGGTCGGGACGTCCTGAAGCCTGGCCTGGACAGTCCAGCGGTCCATGACAGAGAGAACGTCTTTTCTTTGTAGAAACTAGCCCTTTACCCAGAACACACACATACACAGAGGCATGCATATTGTACACGCAGCACCTTTGCTGTCTCCACCCTCCTTTGTATTCTCATTACAGAGTGGCGTTCTGCTGTGAGCCAGGCTCTGAGGGAAATTGCAGTGGTGGGTAATTTCATAGAACAGCAAAGAAATGGAAGGGAGGAGACGCTGTGGCTCCTGGAATTGCAATGATTAGTGGAATCCCTCTTGAAATTGGAATCTACGGAGGCACACAAGATGGATGATCACCTTGCCACCGCTTTTTGCTACATATTTGTTCTCCTAATCATTGACTGCACTGAGTAATAAGACACAGTCTCATCTGTATTCCAACCCTGCTCTGTTGTCGTCCCTCTGTCTGTGACTGGCTCTGTTCAAAATAATTTATTTTTATTATTATTATTACTATTTTTCACCTGTCTTGACGTACATATGCCTCGTCGACAACCTTCCTACCGCTCTCTGATCAGTGCATCAAAAGATTCTCAATCTGTGGAGCCCTGACGGCCAAACTCCTTCATCCTCACAAAACCCTAATCTCTGCTCCCCCTCTCCTGTTCCTGCCTCTCTGCTCCTGCTCCTCACTCAGTCACGACGGCGCTGGTTTCAGTTTCTTTAATTAGCCGGCGTGTATTCCTGGCAGCTGACTCTCTGGAGAGTCGGGATCTGAGGATCTCACCAAGACGCTTTCTCACCTGCCGTCAGAAGCCGAGTCAAACAACAAAGCTCTCTGCTGCCATTACAGCTACATAGACTTGTTCAAACCAGACCAGAGTTGACCTTTAGGCAGGACCCCCGGGACCAGGACCTGACAGAAGGGGGTTTATGTATATACGTAAAGTAAACTGAAGTCCATGATACCATACCATAATAACTATGGACTGGTTTAACTTTGAGTTTAACTATTTCTTTATCTCCCTCCTGTCTTAGGGTGGGCTTGAACAGCGCAGCAGGGGTTGTGTGTTTGCACTGATTTTTAGACAAGTGGAAAGGAGGGGGGCAGGGAGGCAGCAGTGGCATAAATTGAGTCAAGATGTTAAGTGTTGAACGTTAAATTGGTATGAATCCATCAGCAGGTGTGGAGGTGCAGCTGTGCCTGCTGTGTCAGCCCATGATTGATGAAGGACGGCTCCTGCCAGCAGAACTTCTGCTTCGCTGCTACACATTACCAACTTCCTCAACAACCACTGTCGAAGCAAGAAACTTTGGACAAGAAAAAACAAAACCAAAACCAAAACAAACACTGTGAGAAGTAGAAGCTGTACACTTCATTGTCCCAAACACTAGAAATGTCTCCTCACTTTTTTAACGTAGATTCAGGAAAATAAATGATAAAGTTTCTATTAGAAGTAACTTTAAATTGCAATTAATTTCTTGTCACAACATTTTAATGTTTTGTTTGCTACTACTGTTTGTGTATAATTTATTAAATTATAAAACACTGTTTAATCTGGATCTAATAACAATTTCGTGATAAAATATAAATAAACGAACAATAATAAAACCCAGTAACACAGTTTCCTGTCAGGATGTCATTTTTTCTGTAATGTTTGACTAAATGTGATTTAAATGTGTCCAATAAATACATTTTTTGATATTTTGTCAACTAATTACTTAATTTCAAAACATTTCTATTCACTCAATTGGGACTGGGACTAAGTTGTAATTGAGTCAAAAGACTAAATCAAGACTGGCTTTTAAAATGAACACTGCTCACACTGACTCAGAGTGAGTCTAAATGTGCTGTGTGATTTAAAGGTAATTGGGCTCAATTCACAAATTAAATCACTGGTTTCGTGTCATCCAGCAGAGATTACCACCTTAACTGTGGCGCAAAACTCCAGCACACACAAAAGAATGGGCTGTAAACCCAATCATCCTTCTGTGTTTGTTCTCTACTGACAGTACAGCTCATATAACAAGTCATTATGATGTGATTGTACAGCAGCGGCAACAACACCAACGTGCTCGCAATGAATTAACAGTTGATTATCTTTTAATAGGCTCATACAGTTTCACTCGTAATTATTCACCGAAAGCATTTTATAATCAACGTAATTACATCAATGCCACCAACGTGGGTACGAAGAGAGCAATCAAGTCGATCAACTCACCGTATCTGCTGATGGAAGAGCGCGATATGCTGGCAGAGTTGGCGATGTTGTATGAGGACGTCTGCTTTGGCACCAGGGCCACGACGCAGCGATCGGACACCTGTGAGAGAGAGAGAGGGGGGAGAGAAAAATGGACAGCATAAATGGGCTGCAAACACAAATGTGCCCTCATGTGACCCCAACCCTTTGTGTCTGAGGCTGTGGTCACACTGCAGGTCTCGTATCACTGCAGGTTTTCTGCACGGTTGTTCATAGTCTAATTAGATGCCAACACTGTTGGACTGCAGCGTGAAGTCCTGAAGTGACCCGCGTGGGCTGGAACAGCACAGTTAACGTGGATGCTACACACGTCAGTGTGTGAGTTAATCAATTTGATGGTTATGTCATCAGTCTTAAAGACTACACTCCCACAGTCAGGGTCGTCACAGGCGGCCCACTGGTGTTCTCCCCCTCAGGCAGAGACCTCTGTAGGCAGAAGCCCAGCCCAAACTGACCTAACTTAAAAACCCAGAGGACACGTCATTACAGAAGACACGTCCAGATGTTAGCCAAGACGTTACCCATTTCATCCAAACTTAAAATAAAAATCTTGTCAACATCATTAGTAGAAGTTGCTTTTTGGCTTTAACAGACGGCAGTGAAAAGATGCAGGAAGCTGGGGAGGGCCCTCTTTAGGATGCAGTTCCTGTTCCTGGACCACTTTGGAAGAAATGAAAAACGGTCTCCTCAATCACTCTCTGTATCCACAACAGAACTTGTCATTTTATTCTCACTTTTTCCCAATTTTCCCCGCTTTCCAAAACCTAATTTCTGTGGCCTCTCCAGTTTATAGCCACTCTAATAGATCAACACCCTGGACTTCCGTGGAGTCTCTGTGATACATTTTTCTTGGAGAGTGTGAAATCACTTCTCCGCCCCTCTTTCCTTTCACCCCCTCCCTCCTGCATTTCTGTCTGACAGAGAGACTACAGCAGTGATGGTCTGGAGTAAATAATTGAAGGTGTGCAGATTCGCCCTTCAGGGATAATCTAGAGAGGGCCTGATAGTCAGCAGGTATGATAAGGGCTGTGGGCTCCTCCTGTGATAAGACCTTCTATTAGACTGTACACAGCTGACCAGACGGCCAAGTGCAGTCATCCTCTATCTTTCATTACTCAGCCTCAGCAACACAAACTCCAGCCTTGGCCTCAGCCTCATCCTCATTCCTCTTGGCATTCCATCATGTCTGGAGCCATGCCCTCAAATGTGATGGTCATCATGCCATTCCACTCAAAAACTTGGACCTACACAACCTGTTTATGTGAGTGCCTGTTGTCAGGAACAATATAATTTGAAAAAAAAACAAAAACATGGAACAAGAAAAACAGATTTATCTTAATTTCTCTGCTCTGGAGAAATGGGGGCATTTAACAAGACCCCAGGAATCTCTGTGTTAAATAGAGAGATTGTCACATTGTTACTAATATAATCGAGTTTAAATTCTTCTCCATTTGTGTTCTGGGGTCTTCTAAGGAGAACAACAGTAAAAGATTAATAAACACAACGTGGGAGTATCTGTTGTGTCTAGGCTGGTAAAAATAGCCCAGAATGTCCCGAGTGATTTCTCTAGCGGGGTAACAGGATCTATCTGCCCTGGCTCTCCCAAAGTGCTCTTGACTGTCTGGCTCTGCCTTTCCATTCAGCACAGATGAGGACAGAGGTCAGCAGTGGGTGGGAGTTTAAAAACTGTTTTGACTTTGGATTTTATACAATCTTTGTATCTAAAAAAAATGAATAAATAAGATGTGCTGGAAAAATTGTAACGAGACAAAGGTGAAAATAAAATTTGAAATTTTCCAACTTTGATTTAAGACATTGAATCTAAATTTCTATTTAATTTTAATGTGGGGGGTTCTTTTTTTAATACTAGAAGGTGGTGGGGGTGGTGGGTTGCTCCAACAGCCAGCTTGTGTAAACTGTTATTTCCTGTGGGACAGGGTAAATAATCAATGTGGTTTCCTGGATCGCTGTGGGTCTTATGAATTTTCATGCTTCTGTCTGGGCCTCCAGTCCCTTTATAGTAAAATTGGGTTTAAACCATTTTCATTCTGCATGAACCGGAACCTCTTCCAATAATTTCATGTAGGGATGAATTCTCCCCAGGGATCTGAGTGGCTGTGACAGACAGACAGATGTGCAGCCAGAGCTGTGACACCATGTGGAACAAAAAAAAAAGAAAGAAAAAAAAAGTGTGAATTCTGCAGATCTAAGACAACCTTATAGAACTGTTAATGATGTTGGTGTTGACTTATGGTGGTCTCGGGTATCTGACCACCAGCTTTTACGCCCTACAGCCTCTCTTCTGATGTTCTAATGTTTGCCCTTCTGTTCTATGCAGAACTATGATCAAAACAAGTATCTGATCTGACTGAGGTAGAACATAAAACAAATACATGTGTGTTTGTGAAGAGAAACAACAGAAACAAACACATTAAGCTGCTTCAAAAGAGACAAAAGAAAAGTAGAGATGAAAGAAAAAGAGGGGAGAGAAGGGACTCAAAGGGAGACAGAAATAAAACAGGATAAACACAAGGTATGACACACTGAAGAGGGTTAAGATGAAAAATGATGGTGAGAAAATGTCATTAGAGCATAAATGTGCACGACAAGCTTCACTCAGTCTTAGTGAAACGTTCTAAGACAAATGTTGAAATTCTCAAAGTTGTCTGATTGCAATCACTAAAGACACCCCCCCCAGTCATCTCAGATATTGTATTTTTGTCAAATATGCCTAAGTCTGAAAAATAGTCAAAAGGAACGTCTGTGTGAAAGACATAAATAATTCCATATCCTCAATCTTTATATTGGAACTTTTTGACTAATTGACTATTATTTTGACCCTGCTTTTTTTCATGAGATCCTAATTTTCAGTTCATTTTTCCTCACTGCATATTTATTTATTCCTTTTCTGCATGGGTTTTTACATATAAATTGTCGACAATCCCTTTGAGACATTGTTGGGGAGCTCTTAATTTAAAAAAACAGCAGGTTATGATCTGGAGTCTCCCAGAATTGAACAAAGAAGAAATTCTCTAATGGAAAAATAACTTTCTGACGTTCCCTTATAGCTGCATCAACATTTATTCTTTACTAGTAACTCAGGATTTCACATGGTACGCTCTGTTAGCAGGGTCATACTAATGACAGTCTGCTGGGCATGATTTTAAATGTTCCCTGACCCTTTCCTTTTTTTCTCCATTTTCCTCAGCCCTCATCGACTTCTTTTTTTTCATTTAAACTCTGTTTCTCCTTTCGCCTTTTAGTCTCCTCTTTGAATTTAAAATTTCAGCAGTCGTGAAGTCGCTGGAAATGCAAAACTTCTCCTCCACTTAGGGTCTCTACTTTTCTCTCCTTTTAATAAGGGGCAAAAGGGTGAGCCTACGGGCCCTTTAATTGTGAGCCATGAATTGAAGAAAGACAGAGGCTCAGAGTCACAGCGAGACCCGCCGTTATCAGCATATGAGTAAGGGGACCGCCAGGAGACGGAGGCAGGGACATTTTGCCCTCCTGCTTTCAGCAGCTCCTCTCCAGGGAGGTGGCAAAGTAGCTGTGGAGATGTGAAGAGTTCATCTCCATGACACCTGTACAGTAATTGTCCTCCACTCTCACAGCCATTTGGATTACACCGACATGGACATGCAAATGAGGAGCTGAAAATTGGCTGCATGAAAGTCAACAGCAGGAAACATCAAAGTTTGGCCAGGCTCAGTGTTTGCCATCATTTCCATAATAAAACCAACCCAGAAATGAAAATCTCCATAAAAATGTAACGCAGGGCTTTTCTGGAAAAACATTTGAACCAAAATCCTTTTGTGTTTTTACCTGGTAGTGCATTAGAGCGTTGAGCCGCTTCCAGTCATTTTCTATCTTGGTGGTTATGTCTTCATCCTGCAGCACCACACGAGCCATTCGCCCCTGACGCCACTCTGGTGGACAAACAAACACAGGTACCGTCATACAGTGTCTCACCCTGTAGCTGAGACCTTCATGTGAGTACAACTTATACAAGTACATATACATACAGTACATATAAGTACTGGGGCTGTGAAATGATTTGAATTTTTATGCAATTACACAGGGTAATTGTTGATTATTAATGATTAATCAAGATTAATCGTAATAGATATTGTCATATTCCATAGTCCTAAATATCACAAAATATAAAAGTACATTTTCATTTTTGTGACTGAACCAACTCCATGGAATTATTTATTTGGAAAAATGCCAAGAACAATATGCAAAAGTATAACTCGAAAGTTTGCTTCACAAAGTTGGTGGATCTTATGTCATTACTGTGCATCTTGACAGCAGCTTCCAAAACCTGCCGTGAATCTGACTTGAAGTTGAAGTCCAACCACAAACAGAGGCTGAGATGGTATTAAAACCTCAAGCTACTTTAGTGATATTGAAATGTTTTCCGGCAGCGCGAGTAAATAACAACGATGTACAATATATTAACTGTGTATCATAGCAACGATTAGAGGATGGATGGTGGAATTATTGAATGTGCTGTGCACAACAATCTGCCAATGTGTTAAAAATATAACCTGATTAATTTCACAAATAATTAACACAATTATGGCTGCAATTTTAAAAAAAATAATAAAAACATTTGATAGAAATAACATCATTCCCACAGGAAGAGGATAAAATAAGGAAACGTGGTTCCTCTTTCTGGGTAATGAAATAATAATACGGTTAAAAAAAGGGGAGAGTGTTCGACTACTGTGGCTTTCCTGATGGCACTGGTCATTGATTTTCTCCTCTGTTGACTCGGTTTTATGACTGTGTGCCTTTGCCAGGTGCCCATATTCCTGGTTGGCACAATTTTCCCCACACTCAGATATAGGTTAGAAAAACAACAACACACACGAACACAAAAGAAACGAAAAATAAAAAATTGAAGCATCACTGAAAAGGCAGAGAGAGGACAAGTGTGAGCGCTGCCATATTCCGGAGCGAAGCGCTATTTTGAGCTAAGCTTCTGTTCTCTCTACCCGTTCAAAGTAAGAGAAATGAGATGAAGTGTGTGTGAGTGTGTGAGGTATGAGAAATAAAGAACAGATGTACAGTAGCAGACTGTGTGGGAGTGGAGCCCCCGCGTGATACTGGAGACCACGTCTGTCAGCTCTTACCTGGGTCTGCCAGGCAGCCACGTCACAGACACACAACACGTGCACACCTCTCAGTCTCTATCGACCGTGTCACTCTGCAGCACAGTGCGTGAGCAGCCAGACGATGGGATGCACCCCACAGTGTCAGTCAGTTTGACAGAAGTCCTGGCAGCAGCTCGGTGAAGCTGCTTCACCAACTGTGCTGCTGGGACACGGCTATTATCTGACTGATGATCTCCACTGCTGCTGGGCGACCAGCAACATTTTATTTGCAATTAATTACAAAATGAATAATTGGGAAACTAAATTGTGTTTAAAAAGTACCGCTATAAGAACAGTTGTACTGCGTAGGTTTGCAAAAACTCCCAACAAAAAGGTACTTTTGCTGGCATCAGCTATGTGTATTGAAGTTATTTTTATTTCTTTGACAATGAAACAAATGAATCGAAAGCACCATTCACACTCAGGAAGTCTGTAACAGGAAGTGCTCGAGTGTGTATGTGTCATACCAAGATCCATGTCTACAGCACGTGGTCGCTGAGAATAGGGCATGTTCTTGTAAACAGCGTCCAGTATCTTCTCCTTCACTTGGGTAATGGTGTCACAGTTCAACACCTTCACAGGAATCTCCGGACTGTTCTCGTTGTCTGGGTTCACACAGTTCAGGATCTGGATTAGAAAAGATTGCGAGAGAAGAAGGAGGCAGAGGTGTCCTGTTATTGCCTGGCTCTGCTGCAGCTGGAGGTGTCGCCCTCATTAGAGTCTCCAACGAGCAGCGCATGAGCTTAGAGGAACCATTTCCACTTTCTTTGGAATCCAGAAATCTAATTTCACACCTTCAGTGGGACACCAATTTCCAGCTCTGCTGGGGTATTAGTACTTAATGAGCCAAAGTCCCAGTCAGAGCAATCAGAGCATTTTAACATCACATGCTGGCTGTGTGACTGCTTATTTATTTATTTTCTGTTTTAAGTGTGTTTGGACGTGCAGATGGGTCTGTTTGGTACGTTCCCACCATCTCCTACCCTGATGTTGGACCAACAACAAAGCCTGGGGGGCATTAGTTAATTTTCTCTCCACACAGGATGGATAACACCCAGCACAGCAGATCAAACTTATTTTTAAAGGTGGGAATCTGCAGAAAGTAAACAAACAGCATGTAGCGCCCCCTCCTTCTCACCCAGAGAATAAGTGATACATTTAGCTTTGCAGGCTAGCAGTTGCTACTTTACTGGATATAAAAATGCACATTATAATTTTTTTTTTAACAATTTGTAATCTAGCAAATTAATCTGACAAAACCTCAGGAGTAAAAATTCAAAATTAATTAATATTTATATAAATATTTAATAATATATAAAAGTTAAATGCTGTCAAAAAAATATTGTTATATTATTTTTCAGTACTTAGATGTCTTTCTGGATTTAAACTATTGGTTCCCAAACATTTTCTGCAGCAAAATGCATTTTTTGGACCAGTACAGCATATATATCTAATACAGTCATTTATACAATTTTCTTAATATAAAAATAAAAAATGTATACAAACATTTCTACGTCCCCCCGCTGCAGCCCTGCCCCTGTGACAGACACATCTGTGATGAACTCCAAGAAGTGGGGCAATTTTGTGCTTGCTCAACACACACACCGCAGTCCTGACAAGGTCAGGATTCAAACCAGCAATCCTCTGAATTCAAGCAGGGTTTGTTTGTGAACCACTTGGCAAATTGTCACCTACCAGGGTTTTGTATTCTATTTGTTGGCGGATGAGTTTGTCTTCACTGAGGGAGTAGCGCGCCTCTCCAGTGATGGCGTCGATGGGTCCCTTTTCCATCTGCTGCTTGATGGCACAGTACAACATGAACAGTGGTTCTCCGGCACAGTCCTGTGATATGAGCAGAGAGAACGTCAGTGAACATGAAAATGAAATACTCACATCCACAGAATACAAAAAAAACCCAAACAAATACTTATATTCATGATACTCACATCCACAGAATACAAAAAAACAAACAAATATTCATATTTATTATTATTTATTTTTTATATTTTATTATTTGTCTGAAATATAATACAAACACAATCTGCACATGCTGATCAGACGCCAACGCTAACCTTGAGAAATTTGTGAAGGAGAAAGGCGAACCAGTTTGTCAGCATCTTCTCAGCGACTGACTCGGTTCTGAAATGACATGAAATGAGAAAAAAACAAGGTTTTAGTTTCATGAATCCTTCCATAATTCATGAGATCATGACGGGGTCTTCAGGGAGGTCACTGTGGCATCTTGATACTGGTTTTGGATGCATACTGTTTGTGGAGCACAGTGCTCATAGTGAGTAAATGAGGCAGAGAGACAACATCTGTTTGTGTGTGTGTGTGTGTGTGTGTTTGTATCCATGTGAGGTTAAACCCAGCAGGATTTCATCAGCTGTGACAAGTCTCAGCTGTTTGGAGAGATGAGTGCTGTCACAGACAGGTAACGCCTGATCACAGCCACAACCTTCTCCTCTGAGTTTCTCTCCTCCTCCTCTCCCTTCCCAGTCAGTTAAACATGGATGTACAGGTTTCTACTGGGCTTGATTGGGCATGAAAACACACACACACACACAGGCAATGGCCTTCCTGTGATTCCCAACACACCAGAGGACTGCGTGTGCCTCTTCTGCGACCGCTGCCAATATCTGTCTCTGAACGGTGGACAGACGTCCCCATCTGTCTCATTAGCGCCATCATTGAACAGTAGAGAAACAGGAGTTCAACTTAAAAAGAGGCAGAACACCAAAGAGCCAGGTGGGGATGATTTATAAGCACGAAGCAGAGATGAAAGAGTTCGTTTTGTGCAACTCATGTGTTTGAGCACCTGGAGCAGGAGCAACAACAACAACACATTCTCATCCTGGAAAAAAAAAAAAAGTTCCGCTGTTTTAGCTTCTCTGTTCCATTATGGTACAACAGACACAGGGTGACCTGGTTATGCTAACGCTGACTGACCAGTGGAGTTTTTAAATCAGTGAGATTGTGGCTCTCACTGCCATCATTACTCACACTGACTCTATTATAAAGTTATTACGGTAAAAAAAAATTATCGATAAAAAAAAGTATCAATACGTCAATATATCGCGATATTTCTTTAATGATACCGTATCAATATTCTACAAAATTGTATCAATTTTTTAATTATCAATTAACATACACATGACCATGACGTTGGTTTATTTTATTTTTTTTCTATTTCTATTTTTGATTTTATTTCTTCTCTGGCGATAACAAATGTAGATCTTTGTTTTCCTATTTCTGTAACCTGATGTTGCATGTAACAGCATTGTGTTTTTGTTCTGACAGTTTTTCTATATATCCTCACCCCCTATAGTACTGAAGTATATCGGAATATATCGTATTGTTGCCCCTGTATCTTGATACGTATCGCTTGCCAATCCTCACCTCTTCAAGTCAGCGTGTTATGATTAGGTGGAGCAGAGGATTTATAACTGTTAGAGCTGTGTGATTGTCACCTGACTTCAAATAACAACCCCTTCTACCCCCATCAACTCTGGCATTAGTGTTAACAATTTAAACAGCAAAGCCTTGGAAAAAAAATGAATGACCTGCTTAATGTGGCAGGAAATTACTGTGATTACTCTGGTGGCTATGATGGAAAGGCCTCGCAGTAAACTACAGTGAACCAGGGATTAGTAGGAATGGGAGCTGCCAGGTATTAAAGACAGGCTGGAAGGGTTCTGTCCCCTGAAAGCTAAACAGTACTGGGGATGATTATACCTATTCAGTCTCTGAATGGACCCAAAGGGAGATTATGACTATTATGGAGATAATTGGCATAAGTTGTGTTTGAGGCACCAGTTCAGGGAGTCTAAACCACGGCTACGTATTGAATCCCTAGGACTTAAGAGAGAGAGAAAAAAATGTGTGGGTCAGTGCTAATATCTCAATAATTCAGACCCCTTGTGGAAAGTTCTTCTCTCCACTTTTAGGCCTGAGCTCAGAACTCCCTTTCATCTACAAGACAGTGGAGTGTGAGGGTGGGGGGAGGGGGGACAGGCTGAGGTTTGGTTTGGAGTGATGTCTTTCTGGGTTGTGATGTCTCTTCTGTGCCTGGAGGCAATCCCTGTGTGAAGGAGACTACTGGTGAGTGTAATGGTAGCTTGCTGAGAGGACGGAGAGCTGGGTGACAGTCTATTTCAAGCGTGTTGTGCCGGTGGGAAGAAAAAGGTGGATTAGTTCACTCAAGTTCTTTGATAAGACCAGATAGAAAACATTGTGGAGAAGCTGAAACGTGTACAAGAGTGAGAGAGACAGTCGCCCCTCAGCCTGTGTGATGGCGTCCTGTTTGATGACATCCACTCACGAGTATTACGCCCCCTTTTTCTTTTTTCTCACAGTTACACGTGAACATTTAAACGGATGAAGAAACAATATTGTCGCTGGATTATTGTTCATGTATATGAATTGTCAATGCCAATAAATTTTGCAAAATATTCTACACTGAACTGTCCATGAAGTCAACATACATTAAAACATATATTTGGCTAAAAATGTTAAAATATTTCAGAATGTGTGGTTACAAGTAAATATTTTAATAACTATTATTCACACCAGTCAAAATACAAAAACCCAATTATCACTAAAGAAAAGAAGATACAACATAAAAACGTCTCAGTCTTTGATAGAAGACAATAAGAAGCCTGGCTGAGAGCTCAAAGCTCAATTTTTTTTTACACTGAATAAACTGAAATATATCACAGACCTTTTGACAACACCCAAAATCTCCCTGTAATTGCCCCTCATCCCCCTCCCACTTAACATGTTCCCCTCCCAGCTGGTACGAGTCCAGAGAGTGATAGAAGTTAATGAAACCTATTAAACATTTTAATAAGCTCAGCAAGTCCCACAGAAGGAAGTCAAATAAGGCCTTTTGTGCAGGGGCTTTGCTGACTCCCCCGTTATATCGCTCCCTTTGAATGTCTGGGGGGAGGCACACTTTGTTCTCCCCCTACTTTTTCTTCCTGTCCTCCCTTTTCATCTGCCTCCCCTTCTTTCAATTAATTGAGTTTCATTAATGAACATCAGGATTTCATTATCCCACATAGTGTTTAAAAAGAGGCTTTGCGTCCTACACACTCTGCCCCCCCACCCCACCCCCCTAATGGTAGCTATGGAGGAGGGCAGGCTACATTAGCGGGCAGCTTTCGACATAGCTAATGCCAAGTGCGAGAGGCGCCCTGGTAATAACGCCTCCCTTCATCGCTCTGCATGGGCGAAAATCTCATTACAAAAATGCTGAGGAGAAAAATAATACAGGATTGGAAAGTTCTGAGGTGGTGGAAGCAGTGATCTGTGATTCTATTAAAGGAGCGTTATGAGCAGGAGAAACAGGAAGAAAATGATGAAGAGGATGACTGTGGATAAACAACAGAGAGATGGAAGAATATAAGGGAGAGGAACCAGGTCCATGATCGTATTCAATCTAAATAAGGCGTGAGGTGCAGCAATGGTTCCGCTCGGTGCACTAAAAAGTGAGAACACCAATCACATGGTCGGTGCTTAGTGCTTCCTGAAAACACCGAGAACAATAATAAAAAATAATAAAAAAAACCTGCTGGACGCTGTAGGCCTCAAACGCAGCAGTAATATAACGTCTTACATAAACAGAACAGTCTCAAACTGCTGCGGCTCCGTTTCAGTGTCTTTGCATGATTAACAGTGAAATGAAATACTATCAAAACACCATAAAACAAGAGGATAAGAGGAGCAGAGATCCACAACCTGCTGGTATTTATACTGTGTACCAGGAGCGGAGCTGCCAACATGTCGTAAACTTACTGCATGTATATATACAAGTGTAGTGACAGACATTTTCTTCATTCTTCTTTGAATAAAACTCACTTCATTACTATATTGTTACCTAATATTTAAGTTACTACAGTACTCAATGAAGTATCAAATGGCATTAAGTATAAGTTAAAATGATTGTTTTTAGTAACTATATAAATCTAGTTTATAGGAAATCTAAACAATTTTACATAACTGTCATTTACAGTTTGGATTGATTACCTGTCACAGAAAGTAGTTGGTCAAGAAAAGAATATTTGTAATATTTATTGATATTAGGATCAAATTGATTTGAGGTGAAAGATGTTTGAACGGAAGGACTGTAAAGAAAAACAGATGTGAATATAAACACACAGAAAACAAACTCACATAATCCCCTCATATAAAAACCTAAAGCAAGTGTGTACATTTGTAATATAATAAAGGGGGGCGGGGGGCTATCAAGTTGAATGATGAAGATAAGATTTTTTTTTTAATTCAGTTTTGTAGCAGAGAGCCTGAAACTGATTTTTTTTTTCTGATTTGTGTCATATTTGGTGGAGAGCAGCAGCAGCAGCAGCTCTGGGGGAAATGTAACTTATCTGCTAAAACTATTCATGTAGTTTTATCAAGTAAAGACACAGACAAAGCCTCAGAGCAGAGCTGAGTGGCTGCTGCACCGCTTCACTGACATCACTCAAGTAGATGAAGTCGTGCGTCGAGCAGCCAAGTTTTAAAAACGACAGTGCTCTGTAAACAGAGAAGACAAAGCAGGCGCGGGAACTGGGGCCAGCAGGTGTTTAAAGTTTTAACACATTATACCAATGTACCCAGAAAACAATGTTCACGGGAGAGACGAGGGAAGAGGAAAGAAAGTTAAAGCACTTGTTAATGTTTTATATGGAAGATAAGTGAGACTGACAAGGGCGATGAGGGGAGGCACGGGGGAGAGGCTCCTCAGTGCGAGGACAACAACCTAGAGAGAGGCTTCAGATGTTCCTCCTGTCGTGAAGTGAGTGCATGCTGTTCTGTAGATGTTTCCGCTGCACTCATTATGACAACTGTCGGCACAGGAGCACGGAGGGAAAACAGGAAGCATCGACACGCAAGTTTAAAGAAAAACACACACACAGGGCTGTAAATTACTTATCAACCTGTCTGTATGCATCGAGGATATAGGAGACTACTGGTCGACTCCTTACTGCATGAATCACAAAAAACTGAACTGGCTTCAGTTCTTTTGATCTGAAAATCTCACGGATGAGGAGGTGGAACGTTTTCAACAAACCAAAGCCAGACTTCTGGAAAAATGTCTTCAAACTAACAACTAAGAACCATAAATGACGCATTTTATTTGTCTGTGCGCAACTGATTCCATGGGAAGTTGAAATTTCTAAGACCAAAAAACAGAACCTTTTCTCTACATCTCCCCCATAAAATTCCAAACACTTTGAAGAATTCTTTGATGACCTTTTACACCAGGTCACAACCCTTTCCTTTGTCCAACTACTAAAATCCTGTTCCTTTCAAATGCAATCCAGTAATCCATATTTTTGCAGAACTAAACAACATGATATTAGATCAACAACTTGTTGCACAACAAACAAAACAAGTTCCTTTCAAGTGTGGTTCATGTTTGCACTGATTTTAAAGTGGTTCATGTTGTGTCTCAGTGTGTTTTACCTGCGCAGCAGCAGCTTTGGGTGGTTTTTGCTCTCCAGGTTGCGGTCGATGAGGTCTGACAGCAGGTGCTTCAGGACATCGGTGGCGTACTCCAGCCGCCCCTGCAGCGCCGTCATGATGAGTGAGGCCACGTTACCGCGGTCTCTCATGGAGAAGGACCGCTGAGTTTCCAGTGTGCGGATGAAAGTGAGCAGAAACACCTTGTTGTTGATGAGCTGTCCGAACAACTTCAAGGCCTTCTCCACGTTCTGCTGGCCGTTACCCGACACCTGGAGGAAAGTGCACGCGAGTTCATGACTATTTTGCTGGCTCCGCTTGGAAAAGCTACTATCACTTCTACACCGTGACCAACCCTGTGTGATTCTCATGTTTCTCACCAGGCAGACAGAAGTTTGTGCTCACACTGAGTAACTGAGAAGATCTTAATCTATTATTGACCCAGGTCTGGTAAAGAGCGCTGTAAACCAAGAAAGCTGCCGCTTCCTTTCACAGTCAAACGACTTTCTAGTGTAAGACGACCCTTAAGTAGTGAACCTTTACCCGCGGATCAATAGGACATCACTGTGTGGAAAAGTAAAAATACCTCATTCGAGCATAGATACGTCTCCTACAAAGTCTATGACCACAAAACAAAACGAACCTGCTAAATATATTTGTAATTTATTCGAAAGTGACGCCAAAAGTAGCAGCAGCAGCATCAACATAGGCAACGCAACAAACATGTGCTAGCATGTGTTAGCATGTACAGCTAAAACAAAACAACCCGAAACCGTTTTCACAGCGACAGTTAACACTCACCGTGTCGTTCGGTCCCCAAAGTAAATACGAACGGAACAGCGCAAAATGGTGCTGTAAAAAGCGTAGTTCGCTGCATTGAAAACGTTATAAATATCCCTGCTAAATATATTTGTAATTTATTCGAAAGTGACGCCAAAAGTAGCAGCAACAACAACATAGGCAACGCAACAAATATGTGCTAGCATGTGTTAGCATGTACAGCTAAAACAAAACAACCCGAAACCGTTTTCACAGCGACAGTTAACACTCACCGTGTCGTTCGGTCCCCAAAGTAAATACGAACGGAACAGCGCAAAATGGTGCTGTAAAAAGCGTAGTTCGCTGCATTGAAAAAGTTATAAATATCCTTTTTATTATTGTTATTGTTGGGGGCCAACATGCTAGCCTGTCCTTCAGCGTTCAGGTACCAAAGGTAATACCAGTGGCATTCAGGTACCACAGGTAATCCGAGTGGCATTCAGGTACCCTCGGAAATATGAACTTCCTAGGTGTACTTGCATTATTATGATATTACATTACATTAGGTGTTTATTTAGGTCCTTCCTTTAGTGGCTGAGCCATCTTCTCTGCTGCATCATCCAGCAAAATAAACATAAAATAATAATGTTAGACATAAATGTGATTTTATGTCAATTTATTTGAGGGTTTAGCCCCCCAGATGTCTGTCCAGAAAGATTCCGGCTCTTCAACATATATAATGGGTGACCCCTGATATAAATAGAGATTGAATCAAGACCATAGGAGCAGCTCATCAACAATTTACTGATGCTATAAATAGAGAGCACATTTACATAAGACGTTATACAACTGCCTGCTCCACCTTCATCTTCTGCTGTGGCACTGTGTAACAACAGCCTGCTATGATGGCAGCGGTCTCCACTTCCATTCTTAGGTCTGTGCTATATAAAAATAAAAACTGATGTTTGTAACAAGGGCGCGCTGTGACACTGTTGTCCACAGGGGAGCTCACAGGTGTAAGTTGTGCATTAGCCCGTGAGAGAATGTGTGGCACAAACGGCTGCAGTGTACGTGTGTGAAACCAGAGAGTAGAAAGAAAAAAGTGACACAGTGGCATCAACTCTGCCTGGAGCGCTGCAGCTCGTGGACATTCCCCTTCAGGCGGTGTTGTCGAGGCAGAAAGTTCTCTACTTCTGTCTCCCTCCCTGGTTCTGTCCTCTTCTTTTCTATCTCTGTCTATTTTTCGACTTGAGTTTGACTTTCTCTTGTCCTTCCTTAACATCGTTTATGCCCCCCTCCCTCACACCTGCCTTTTCTGTCTCCAAACATACCTCCAGTTCTCTGAGGACGGGATGATCTTCTATACCGGGGAAGAGGACTCGCATGGCGTATGTTCTGTAGTCCAGATAGGGGATTCCAGCCCTGTCCAGGTCACTGGTCAGCTCATTGATGTCTGTCTGCAGCTCGGCAAAGGCTGGGATGAAAGAGAACACAGATGAGAGTCCACACGGTTATACAAAATGCAAGACTGCAAAGTCTTATATCGACGTGAGCTCCGTATGTATGTAGGTATGTGAATCTATCTCCATGATCTTCAGCACCGAAGTGATGAAGTCAGCAGCTGAAGTTAAATATATAGTCCTCATGTCAGAGGAACTCCATATTTCACCGCTGCAGCCAGATATAAAAAATACACCGTCTTTGTCGCCCTTGTCACTCATTTTTATCTTCCATGCAGTAAATTAGTTGTAGCTTTGGCCACAAAGAGAAGGACAGTGTGTGTGTGTGTGTGTGTACAGTGTGTGTGTATCTTCCCAGTGTGAGGCTGCAGGTGAGCACTAGGTAATTGGCTCCTGACTGACTGACTCCTGCTCAGGCACATGGCTCAGCTGCTCTGCTCCGCTGCCTTCAGGGACCTTCCCAACCTGCAGCCAATTGCAGCAGCAGCAGCAGCAGCCTCCTAACACCCTCTCAAAACTCAACCTTCTCCCACCAGTCTCTGCCCACGGCCCCTGTATGACCAACTGGGCTTACAGGCACACAAGGGGTGTACACATGCTCACCAGGAGGGATCCAGGTACCGTCTAAATCCCCCCGGAGGGCAGCACACTCCTGGTGTCTGTTAATGGGTAAAAGATTAATCTTCCCCTTCCTCTGTGGGTGATGGTTTCTGCCTGACTCTCCCTGCTGTCCTCCCTCCTCTGTCTTTCAGCCTCCATGTCTTGCGTCTGACCGTTGTGAAAGACGGCTGCAGTCAGTTGTTTTCACTGCATGACAACACCAGATGGGCCACTCAGGAGTAGCTGGAGGGTAAAAATAATAAGATCCACTCCGGATGATGAAAATCCCCTGAATGTTGTTAAACCTACTCCTCAGTGTGCTGCTCAGCGATTGGCTATAACGACCTTCGGGACGACACCAGAGGGCGATCAAAATATTTAAAGGTAGTACGGCATGAGTATGAAGATTCTACAGCACAGTCAGAGCCTGTGAACCGAAGAGGTCGGTCTGAGGTAGCAGTATCTGTGGTCCATTTTATTCTAAATTAAACTCATGATTTTCCTTGATTATTTTTTATTTTTCATTTCAGAGGAACCTGTTGCTGTATAGTTATCTACTTACAGTTCACACAAGGGATGCATTGTGTGTTGTATGTTGTTAGACTACAGAGAGTGTTGCATTCATGGTCTGACCTACTATAGACATTTGTCTTCACTGGCCGATCATGTAATTCTCTCAGTTTCTCTCTACTTTCCTCAAATGACCACAGACCGGGCCACTCTGAGGCTTTTTCTGGACCTCATGTGACCCTTGAGCCACCACTTGAATAGCTTGTTTTTAAAATAACTGTACAGTTTGTCACACCACCTTCGAGGTAAAAAAAGACAACTGAGAAAAACATTAAAGTGTAATTGATTTGACATTTGGGGCGTAAATAAAATGTACTTCATACTAAACGCTTGTCAACAACAGGATGTAGTATTTATGCCTCAGTCTAAATACTACAGCTACATCACAATGGAAGCGGTGAGAGCAGCCGAGGATTTACAACACGATCGGACAGGACGCACACAGAGAGGAGACTGAGTCTGTTCTGGTAAAAGCAGGACGACTCACTGCCCCAGATTTGCAGAAAATTTTCCCTGAATTATTTAACGCAGCCAGACAACCAGTAATTTTCTGTGAAATATTCACAAATACAATTTTTTTTCCCTTTTGTATGATTACAGCTCGCCTGAGGGAAATACAATCCCCAGCTCTATTTAACTCCATCTGTGACAGAGCAGTGTCTACAATTACCGCTTGCAAATGTATATTTTCAGCAAAACAGAGGCGTAATCTTTTTCACTCTACAATCACGAAGCAGCCGGCTTTCTCTGCAGCTCCACACGTTCGCTCCTCAACTCTCCTGACACTGACCTTCTTTACACTCCAGGGCCACACGTGACTCCAGGTTGTCCATTTGCATCTGCAGGCGCTTCAGGGTGAGATCGTTCTCACGTGACTTCCTCTTGTAGGCGATGAGGACGAGGATGACGATGATCAGCAGGAGACCTCCGCCGGCGGCGATGCTGACGATGGCAGGAAGGGTCAGGAGGCTGTCAGACATAATGTTGACTGTGCCGGGGGACACGTGGAGACCACCCACTTGGACCTGGAGATGTTCACACTGGCAGTTAACGTTTGCTTTTTTTTGTCCACATTTGGTTTAAGCAAAGAGATCAACAAAAGTCTTGATTCAGACAGAAAATGGAAGAAAAATCAAGCCAATGATAATTGTTCTGGAGCAGCTGGTGGGACCTGCAGTCAAACACGCAGGCTAGTAAAATTATACAGCAGACACTGGCAGAACATTTTGTTGACAAAAAAGAAACAAAAGAACAACAGGGGAAAAAATTACTTGTTCTCATTGACTCATTTTTTTTCTTTAGCAAAATCAAATCAAAGTAGTAAAAGAGTCATGCTGTGAACACAAGTTCCAGTGTAGAAAAGAGATGACAGGGGACAAAGGTGGCTGCTGTAACGTACTGCTGAATTTAGTTTTCAGTTAATAACGTTCATGGTTTAATATTATTAAATTTCAGGGGTGTCAAACATACGGCCCACGGCCCAAAACCAGCCCACTGACATATCAATATGGCCCGCTTGATGAATTTTAAAAAGTGAAATTAAAAAATGCACAAACACTTCATGTCAGAAATGTTTTGTCAAATTATATTTCATTATGAATATGAATATTTTCTAATGTACTTATATGCATGAAAACAAAAGGGGAATAACATGGACGTGTTATTGTTATTTACAGGTAATTATGTTATGATGGTGACATCTAATCAGGCTGCAACTATCATCCAATTTAAAAAAAATAAAAAACATTCATTTTGTGCTCAATGGAATGTGAATTTCCTGTTTCCTTTTTTATTCTTTTTATTTTTAAATTAAAGTGTTTTTTAAGTCCATCCCTTAAAACACATCAAATAAAGAAAAGACAGAAATGAACCAAAGGTGAGTGCGTGACGAGGACGGAGTGACAATAACAAAGACACATCCACAGCAGCTCAGACACAAACTCACCATGACTTTGTATTGGCCAGTCAGGTTGGGCGGCTCACACAGCAGCTGGCTCTCAGACACAGTGACAGAGCAGGGGGTCTCTCCGATCATTACCGTGTAGTTCAGCTTTACCCCTCCTGAGGCTGGTGGGATCAGGTTTCTGCCCTGTGGGTGTGTTGAAATAGACGGGAGTGTAAAATTTGGATTAAAACTCATATAATCATACATTAGAAAAAAGAAAATCCAATAACTCATATAATCATACATTAGAAAAAAATAAATAATCCAACGGTGTTGATGAAATACACTGTAAATTTAATCCCTGGGTCTGGATACAGCTGCAGGGGAGTCACTGTCACACAGACCAGATTAGAAATTCAGTAAATAAATCAGCTCGTTATTTTTTGGATTTATTAAAAAATTATCTTCTAAACACTATTACTACTTCTACTATTATATTTAATATTATATATATGATATATCTAACATGAAAATGAAACAAATTATGATCACGATTAATCAATATTAGTCGTCTATCCTCTGATTAATCTTTTATATATTTCATATTTGCATCATTAAACAGCACTAATTATCTCACAGGTAGAGTCTTCATATATTCTTCTACCAGCGACACATTCACTATGACTGGATTGCCGCCTTCTGATTGGCTCCTTCCTTCAATTGTTCATCCAGTCAAGATGACAATATTAGAGCTGATGATGTTTTTTCATTTTTTTTGTATTAGTTGACTAATGCATCAACACATGTTGTCAATGTAATTAAGCCCTACTTAGATAATTACTTTTACTAATTTATTTTTGTTGGATTTGTAAACAGTTGTAAACTTGATGTTTCAATGAGACCG
Source organism: Cynoglossus semilaevis (assembly GCF_000523025.1). Classification (NCBI taxonomy): domain Eukaryota; kingdom Metazoa; phylum Chordata; class Actinopteri; order Pleuronectiformes; family Cynoglossidae; genus Cynoglossus; species Cynoglossus semilaevis. The sequence goes on along the minus strand of NC_024316.1, from coordinate 15,804,607 downwards.
TGTATGTGTGGTACACCTCTAACATCACAGTCATCAATTATTACCTTCAGAATAATGGGTGAGCCAGGCTTCTGCTCCAGCACACCAGTGTTGCTGAGGGGCTCAAAGTAAGGGTTGGGGTAATAGAGAAGGTTGGTGTTGTTGTAGACCAGCAGCGCCTGGACGTTGTTGAAGATGAAGCCAAACTCGTCCGCATGCTTCACTGTGTCCAGACCGGGATAGTATTCTGCCATCAGGGAGGGGGCGAAGCAGCACATACTGGTGGTGTTCATCACCTTACACACCTGAAGGGGGCAGAAGTGAGTGTAAGAAAATCATCTCGCTGCTCCTCTGTGTCCGCAGGTGGAGATTGAGCTGCAGCTCTTTTATTACTTCTCTCCAGTTTGCCCAGATGAGAGACCTGTCTTCTATCCATCCTCCCCAGCTCAGCTCTGGAGGAGAGTGAGAATTGATTGCTGCACAGGACTCTGCTCAAAGAGTTTTTTCTTCTTTCACTCCCTTGCCTCCCTCCCTCCCTCCCTCCCCTCTCCCTCTTCCTCCCATCTCTTCTCCACTCTTCTTCTCCCTCTCAGGGGAAGGAACTTAATTAGAGGTAAATATCATCAAAGCTGCTGAACACTAGTGAGTATCACACCTCCTACCTGTTATCTGCTGCAGCACTGAGAACCAGGGAGATCGATGCAAACACATTCTCCCCCCCCCCCCCCCCCCCCTCCATTTTATATCAGCAGTGGAGTTCAGGGCAAATATAAAGACAAACATGAAAATCCTAATGGAACGTGAATTCTGATAAAAGAGCCGGGCTATCAGGGGTTTGATGTTTATATGAGAGGAGGGAGGCTATAAAAAAAAATCATCCTTTATTGGTTCATTTAAAATCTCCGACTCTATAATAATTTCCTTAAATATTTTTAACATTTTCGGAAAACCAGTGAAACAAATTATATAACTATAATAAGTGAAGGACAGAAACCACTGCTGGTAATCTGGGAACTGAATAACAAATTTAATTTTAGGTTATTTTAGGTTCCCCATTTCTGGAACACTGTTACCACTAATGCAAACACTCCAGCCCAGTGGGGGGCAGTATTGTCCCAAGTTTATTCCCTATTTTTTTTTAGCTGTAATAGCTGAAAATGTAGTTAATGTGGTCAAAAATTACAGACCCAGTACTTATCACTATTAACACAGAATCTATTCGTTAATAAGTGGGCGTTTAAAAAGTATTATTTTCTATGGCCATTTAAACATTCAGTTTCTTCACATCACGACATGTTACAGTTTGGACCATTTTTTTCTTTTTTTTTTTAAACTAAAGAAATTAGGTAAAAGCAGAAAATGACTCCAACTCAACATCTGGTCACTGTTCAAGGTTAAACCAAACCGTCATCCAAACAGTCGCTCAGTGATTCAGGAGATTTATGAGGAACTGTCACAGCCACAGTAACAGATACTGAGTCACTCTTTAGCTGCGCCTGGAAACTCTGCAGCATCTTATGAAATCTTAGAGATGTAAAAATTCACTATTACTTCAAAAGAATCTACAAAAAAACCCAACAAGATTTATATCCTTAATTCAGTCTATTTAAAGACATTATTTACTAATTATTAATTAATAAATAAGTGAAGTCTCATGTAACCAATAACATTGATTTAAGACCGACATTAAAAACACAATGGTAACGAAGACTGGTTTCACCTCCAATCACTGCGTCAGAGTTAGAAAGGTCCCGCTGACAAACACTTATATGAGCTCTAAAGTTAAATTTGATGCGGCCGCTCTCTTGCTGCTGGCATGTTGACACGGTATAAAGACAGGCCCAGCTGCTCCTGCAGCTTCATGACTGTCACGTTGGAACAGCGAGGCATTTGCAAGTCAAGTACAGTTCTGACTACCATCTGTTCAGCCTGATATGATACTGTGCTGTTTTTTTTCACTGCCCTCACTTTCTCTTTCTTTCTTTTTTTATACAAAAAAAAAAGTCCTCGTCTTTGTTGGATCCTGTCATGATGGAAAGCTGCTGCTGTCACACAGGATGTTTTGCATGAGCAAATAAAAAGTGACGGGTAAAAAAAAGGGGACACTGTGGGGTGGAAGAAAAAAAATACAGCATCTGCCTGATGTCTTTCTTTCACCATATAGCCTTAAAACAGCCCATCGTACCTTTGAGTTGCAGCTACATTTTAGGAAAATTAATTTTGATTTATATACACAAAACAATGCAGTAAAATATAATATGAAACATTACTTGACATTCAGCTTCAATAGCACACACCTCTTTATGATCCTAAACACTGGTAAAACTGTCTAGCAAGGGCAGGGGTTTGCAACCGTTTCCAGCAGCGCCCCCCTTTTGTCTACAGAAGAAATTGAAATTGAAATTAATTTGCCTGCACCTTTAACCTCTAATAGCTTCATACACCCTGGGGCCCTCAGCCCCCGCTTTTAGAACACCTGCCCTGACAGCATGAAAAGAAAAGTCTACACAATGCTTTGCATTAATAACATGAACTAAAATGAACAACTAAAGTGTAATTATTGGTCTTCCTGCATCATCTACCAAGGTTTTTTAAAAAGTTTAGCTGAAAACTTAGCCTTGATTTTCTCTGTCCTTAAAAACTACTCGGTCAACCATAAGGTCTCTGGAAAGAGCAGATGAAACAGAGAGAATGTGGGGAAAAATGTCAAACAGCAGCCTGGTGGTGGTGTGAATTTGCATAAGAAAAATATTTAACAGGTCAATAGTTATTCAGCTAAGCTAACGCTATCTGGTCACTGCTAACCGGTTTAACTGGTTTCAACAACATCTCCCTGGTTCTCATTCAACACTGTTTGTTCTTCCCCAAATGTCAGACCCGAACCTGTGTAAACCGGAGGTTGAGCAGGAACTTTCTCTCAGTATAAGTACAGTGTACGTCTGAGAAACATGTATGGCAGGTAACTGCAGTACAGAATACAAAACTCAGTTGCCCATGTAATCGCCCTTGTTGCCCACACTTGTCCAGAACATGAACAATAAACAGCACAGTGGGGAAGGTGCCAGACTCTGCACTCAGCCCGGATATAAGTGAAGCAAAAGCACGAGAAGAAACGAAAAAACTTATACAGCTCTGAAATCACCGCCTTTAGCTGTAAAGATTATGATAAATGTTTCAATTGTAAATGCGATGACAGATACAGAACGTCTCACAAAGAAAATTGTCTTTCTTCCTCCTTTTCCCTGCTTCTTTGTGAGTCTGTGCAGGTGACACAGGGGAAGAAAAGAAGAGAAGCAATTCAGTCGGAGACAGGTGATCATTCCAGAGCCGGCTGACAGACAGCAGCGCTCATTGCTAAAGGCTGTTCTGCTGTTTGCCTTACTCTGGCGACAAAGAGGGGAAAAGGGGGGAGACTGCAGAGAAGGGATGAAGGATGGATAATTGTAACCTTAGAATTTACCAGAACTTCATTCTCCATGGCTGTGAGAGCAATCGAGACGGCGACATGATTTTATTTTGTGGGGTGCTGGGTGCAGAAGAAGAGCTGACGGCTGACGGTAGAGAAGAACAAGCCTCTCTTGATGCCACAGATAGTGACAAATCAGACAGCGCAGGACCGATACACGAGTCAAATCTCATTTCATCAGATCTCTAACAATCTGTCACTTATCAGGGATTCTTTTCCTCTTCTCTGCACACTGAAGCTTTAGAGACGGTTACCTTATCAGGCTTTCAAAACTCACAGAAGTCTTTTGGGGATACGGAGACACAAAAATAAAAGAACATTAAACTACCAGAAGTAAAGATATACATTGTTTAAGGAACATCGTCAGGAAACACACTAATTCATAAAATTCCTAAATTTTCCGAAAGAACTCCCAAGGCTAATAAATTATCTATCTTTGGATATCTATCTATCTATCTGATTATTCATGATTAATTGTGATTAATCATGACTGTTCATGATTAATCCGCAGCTATGTGAGATTGATCAGGTAAAGAAATTGAATAATTTGCCTGCCCCAATAAGAGTAAATGTAACATTCATTCTAGTCATGTTGAGGTACATGGACACGAACAGTAAAACAGGCAGCAGGACATCCTGCTTTGTTTTAACTTAGTTTTCTGTTAATAACTTCAGCCCAGTTGGATCACGTTCACTGTCACCCTACTATAACAACTTATTGACCTCTAAAAACTGAGCTCCGTGTTGAAATCGACTCCTTCAGGCGATGAATTGTTTCACCCACTCTTTTAGTGAAGCATCTGCGACTGAGCAAATGAATAATGACTTAATATAACGCCACGAAACCCACCAGCACTCCTAACCATTTCTCCTTTATTCTTCTGTCTACTCCACCTTTCCCCCGGAACAGTGAGAGAAAATCAAATTATCTTAATTAAACAAGGACCCCCAGGACATGGGCTCAAAAGCAATTTGTAAAGATTCCCCTTAGCCGGGCCTTTGATTATTCGAGTGCTCTTAATGCTGACCAAAGATTTGTGGATGTAGTAAATCCCCGATTAAAAGCCATTAGTCCCAGCCTTCCTCCTGATCATGAAACCTCTGACGTTTTTCCAGACCCCTCTTCAAACACCACCTTCATCTACTGTGAACCTGCTCATTTTTGAAAACCCTGTTTCCTGTCAAACAAAGTAAAAAATGTGAAAAAAAAAAACACAAACAAACACCAGTGCTCAGCAGCTGGAGGCCACCGAAGAAACTGAGATTATCCCTGCAGAGTTAACGCATACGCAGACGACTATCTGTGCTATTTCAATTTTTTGAATGGCAGTTGCAGCCCACAAGAAAAAAGTTTTGGCCAGGAATTAGGGCAACAGACGGGGTCGTAGGGGCCATTACGGGATTTAGTAAAAACACATTTAACTTTTTTCTACCTTTTAGCATATTCAAGTGTGTACAGTACGATAAACTAAAGTGTTGTGATTCTTACATTGACAGACTCTCGACCAGCATATTTGACTCGAATCCTCGGCTCCTGAACCACGTCCAGATTGGTCCCTGTGACCATCAGAGGGGTGTGGCCACTGAAAAAAACAAAACAAAACAAAACATTTTTATCATAATGATACAATTGTTTGTAATGTTTTCTTAACACTCTGAAATGAGACATAACACAGCCAGAGAGAAAGTGCTGAATGTGCAGTTTTCTAGGCAGGTGGTTAATTTGCCTCTTAACATGATGTGATAAAGAAATGTGAATTAAATGGTTGGATGGAGTGTGGGCTCGTAACTCCTGTTCGTTCTCTCGTTTTTTTCTTTTTATACCACACATCCCAAGTAAATCTCTCTCTGTATTGTAAAAGTACAGAACCTGCTGAGAGAATGACTGGAAACACTAACAAAATGCAACATATTGTTGCAGTTTATATTCAGTGTCCTCCACCATAACACCCTATAGTAATGAAATGAACTGTATTCCACAGGAATGAAGCTGAGGCAGATTTTGAAAATTTCACAATTTGTGAGTGCTGGTGGTTTTAACCCTGGTGCAGTTTATATGTTTATACATATATTTTATAATCAAGAAGCACTTGCTTTTTGGAAGTTGAGTTCCTCAATTTGTTACTTCCTGCCACTTACTTGACACTACTGTATATACACAGTAATATATCAAATATAAACATAAATGACAATATATTAATATATGACAATATATATTACAAATATATCTGATCATATACAATATATTAATATATGACAATATATACATAACAAATATATATGATCATATATATATAAATATATAAATATAAATGATAATAAAAATAGCAAAGCTGCTTATATTTGTTGTAGCTTATATGAGAAGTTTTAAAATATTTCTTGAACATCACAATGAGATGCGGCTCATACATATACAAAAGTCAATCATTTACATATAAGGTATGTGTATGTGTCGTAGTATATATGGCTGGTTTAGATTTATCACATGCACAGAAACATACAGTAAAAAGTAAGTGGAAATATATGATGTCCGTCCTTCCTGTGACTCCTTTAATTTCCACCTCCTTCTCCTCTGTGCAGTCACACTCCTGCCGCAGCGTCCCCTGAGCTCCGTTTCTTAAGCCCACACCATCTGCTGCGGACTCACACCTCTGATTGCACATTGTTCCGCTAAGCTGCTATTTTATTTTCATCCATCTCCGCTGTTTTAATTTGTAGCGTGTGGCGTATGAGCATCTCGCGGCCAAAGACGTTCAGCAGATGGATCGGCCCTGTATGTGATAATCCTCGCCACACTGTGGAGCTGTGGCGGCTCCTATCTGGACACAAACTGTTTTGTAAGAGAGCTGAACAATAATTAAAAGTACTTTATTGACTCAGTCTGATTGTTTACACTGGGCTGGACTGTCTGCCTCGGTGGACTGGGAACGGAAGCGTGGGCTGGTGACCTCACGTGTGCGATACTTGTTACTGATTAGACCGAGCTGCTGCAGCTTCAAGGAAAACCAGGTGGTATTGACTTTACCTGGCAATACTCCAGTCCGGTTCGATCCTCTGGACAGTGGGGTCCTCGATATACTCAAAGGTGAGGCTGTCTCTGACTTGGGCATGATCCACGCTGACGCTGATCTGCACTGGGCCCACACCAGACAGAGAAGGCGCAGAGTAGCAAATGATCTCCGTCATAGTCCGTCTGTGTGACAAAATGAATGAACTCGTCATTAGTTTGACCAACATTTCATAATTAAAAAAATGAAGCTGTCTCTTGTTTCATAAACTATGATTAATCTCCAAACGGCTCATCGTGTTTATACCTTTGTTAAAGCAAAGAAACCTCATTATTTACAACAATCCCTTAGTTTGCATCAGCGAAGGAAACCCAAGGGATTAAATTAGCAACTTCTTGTAAAGCATTTGCGAAAAAACAGAAAAATATGGAGTTGTTGAAAATGAAGCAGAGGTCAAAAGACAAACAAACAAACAAAGACAAACACAAACCTCTTCACAAACTTCCAGTTACAAAAACCTTAACAATTATAAAAAAAAGTCTTCTTTGAAGAATCACTGTATCCAGCTTGTACTTCAACCGCTATAAAAACCACTGTAATTAACAATTATATCAACACCACACAGTAACAACAATAGCGGAGACTATGCTACTTCCGACCGTGCTGGAGAAGCTAATTTGGCTATTGGGTTAGCTACAGCTCCATATTTAGCAGTATGTGCTTTCGAGTTACAAAAACACTCTGTCGCTTCATTTTCTGTTTTCTAAACTTGCAGTATCAATTCTTTTGGCGTTAGTATGTTATATCATGGTTGGGAATCACTGTATCCAGCTTGTACTTCAACCGCTATAAAAACCACTGTAATTTATAAAAACCTCAACACCACACAGTAACAACAATAGCGGAGACTATGCTACTTCCGACCGTGCTGGAGAAGCTAATTCGGCTATTGGGTTAGCTACAGCTCCATATTTAGCAGTATGTGCTTTCGGGTTACAAAAACACTGTGTCGCTTCATTTTCTGTTTTCTAAACTTGCAGTATCAATTCTTTTGGCGTTAGTATGTTATATCATGGTTGGCACAGTGCCACATACAGGCCTGGCATATGTACTGCGGGGACAGGAGTCATAATCAGCCGCTAATGTGTGTTTAAACTCTAAAGTTTTCTTGCTCCGTATCTTTGGCTCTGTAGTCGTAGTCTCCTCCAAACTTAACAAAATTCCCCCCCACTCAGTGGGGACCTGCAAAATGTCCTCACAAGAAAGTGTCCCCACACGTATAGCAATACTAGGAATACACACATACATTGCTGTCATACTTAAATACCCATCTTCATGGTTCCATGTTCCACTTGCCCACCCCTTGGATTGAATTCCCCCAAACTCATTAGCAGAGTTCACTCCTCCCCATGCCAGGAGTACAGCAGTGAAACACAAGCCAGCATTAGCCTGGTATCTCATTAAAGCTGGCTTGACTCCTTGGCATCACAACATTACTGTCAGACTATTGTGGCAGGGCTTAAAAAAGATACCTACCCCGAACACGAGCTGTGTGTTTGAGGAAAAACGAGTCCAGGAACAAAGGGTGTTGAAGGACAACAAAGGAAGACAAGAAAGACTTTGTACCAGTTGGACAGATAAACAGAGATGAGGTGAATGAGAGCGAGATGAGAGACTAATTGGAGTAGCAAGGTATTTCTGGGAGCTGTTATTTCAAAGTTTCACGCAAGTGCATCATCAAAACCTTGTTAAGATTTACATGAGTTTTCTGACAGAGGAAGTGTGGGAGGAGCGTTCCCCCGGGGCGTTTTCAGTGGTGCGAAGGGAAACAACACAAGAAAGCAAAGAAATGCTGCGGCTTATTTAGTGGGAAGAATTCACGTCCTCCTGGGAAAACGCTTGTTTTCACTTGATACGCTCCGAGCACGCCATGTATCCAACAGTTTTTGACAGTGATGCATGGAGGAGCTCAAACAACAGTGTCAAAGCTCACAGTACATTTATAGCCATGTAAACCAGTTAAGAAGAAAAAACAGAAAAGTGGTGTTTAAGGAATTTAGGAACAAGGAGAACACAACAAGAACATGGTGATGGTGTAATGTTCTGTGCTCTTCAGTGTTTGTTTTTCAACCTTTTTTGTGTAAAAGAGGAATTTGACCAACCACGGGGGAAACACCATTTTAAAAATCCACACTATAGAGCTGTATTTTGTTGTTTACTTTTATATATTGCCAGAAATGGTTGCTTTCTGGTTCATGTTGGAGGTTTTCATGCTAATGATTAACTGTATTTTCATTTTTTCAAATATATTTTATGGCCTGGTATATAGATATATATATATTTAATAGTTTCTTAATTTTATAATTTCTTAACAATTTTTATAAAATTTTGAGGTAACTCAATACATTATATTTACAAGGGAATTTCTATATTTTTAATTATTTATCAGTGAAATGTTCTGCATATTTTACACAATATTAATGTTAATAAGTAAGATGTATTATTACATTGTCATAGTAAATTATTTAAATCTCTCATATTCATATATACTATTATACTGTATATATGATATTTTTGAAAATGTTCATATAATTTCCATGATGGTGAATTCAATACATTTAACCAATGTCTAATCAGGGTTTCTTGTATTAAAATTATATTCATACAACTTTAACTCAAAGTCTCACCCAAAGAACTCGCAGGTTTGGTTTCCAAACTGGACGTTGACGCTGCTGCCCGCGCCCAGGTTCTCTCCCATTATGGTCACCTTGGTGCCTCCAGACTCTGGACCTCTGCTCGGGGACAGAGCTGTGACTGTGGGAGTCTGCAGGACAGAGAAATACAAGCTGATCTGTGGGAGCAGATTAGAGGAAGATGTAGCAGCAGATAGAAGGGACGAAGCCACTGATCCAGAACCGAGCCTGGGAGATAGATATTTAACGGCCTCGAAAGCGCTGCATCTTTGGGGGTATCACTTGTGAGCTTTCTGCATTATCACAGAACTGCAGTAAATTACAGTTATCTATATTTCGCCACCAATGGCCGGGAGTGCAACCGGAGTGGCTGAAGAGAGGATAAAACCGGGAGTCGTCGGACTCTCGCAGATCCTCTCCCCGTGCGTTGAGCAGAGCTGGGCTGTGTTTGAGAGACGAGGTCTGAAAATAACTAGTGTTTCCAGCAGGAAGGCTGCCGTCACGGCGACAGGCAGATGGAGAGATATCCAAGCTGACAAGTCGTCATACAGTGACACACACACAGCATGCAACAGCATGTGTGTGTGTGCGAGCGTCCCTGTGCACAAACATATGACCACAAATTAAAAAAGCTAAAATTCACGCCGGCTCTGTGCCAGCAGCTTGGCTGTTGCTGCCTCACAGACTGTGTATCTGCTGGATGTTTGTTCCATGGCCCTGAATCCAGGAGTGTGGTTCAAAAATTCTGAGCCCTGTGAAGATTCCTCAGAGGAATCTCACCGCTTCCCAGAGTAACACTGCATGACACTGCAGTGGGAGAGAAAAAGTACCAGAGCCAAGTACCAGCCCTAACCCTGATGGAACTCCAAACTGTCAAGCCCAGCACCGTGGCTACGACTTCTCCAGGATGCAGGCTCAGGCAGGTACGTTGGAAACAACGCTGGTAATTACTGGCTGCTGTTAATTGTTGAGGGATCATTAACTGTCAAGGTGTGGAAAAGTGCGAATGGGAAAGCTGATTATCTGTTAGCTGCAGGCGGAGCTGACAGCAAATGACAGAGAGGAGAAAATGTGTTCCTGAATGTGTGGAAACGGGAGCGGAAAATTTTTACCTGCCACATGGAAGTAGAGCTTTCTAAAAAAAAAAAAAGTTGTCTGTTAACTGTTAACTCTCTCTCTCTCTCTCTCTCTCCTAACGGTGGAGGAGTTATTATCGGGCTGATGTCAACCCAGTCAGGAGAATCATAAAAACATATTCACCTATCCACTGTTGAAATCCTAATCGACAAAAAAAGACACCCTTCAGCCAATGAGATTTTTTATGTGAAAACAATTAAAGAAACTGGTGTCATGACCTGAGATAATTCTAACTTAAAAAAATACAAAATTCTTAAAAAAAATTGAGTGCTCTAAATCAGTGGTTCTCAAACTGTGGTATGTGTACCACTGGTGGCACCCGAGCACTCTCTGGTGGTACGTGGGGAAAATTAATATTTTCAATTGAATAAATCTGAAACATACAATGCGCAATTAAAACAACATTTAAACACAAACATCTTTATAAACAGGTCTACGCTGCTATATTCTAATGTTGGTCATCGTGGTGATAGAGAGTAGAAAAAGTTTGAGAACTGCTTCTCTACACTGCTCTGAATCATATTGTATTGGCTGTTAGATGACTACATACATATATACTGTTTATATATATATATATACACATATATGTGTATATATATTGAAAGAAGGTACATTTGAATTTCAATAGGTTTTGATGAACTTTAACGTGCAGTCGTACCACAAAGGAGTAGAGGTGTGCGGAGCGAGCCCTGAGTTCTGGTCGGCACTCTCCGACACACAGCTGGACTGGACCAGGTCTACTGTCTCTGGGAGTGGGATCCATCTCACAGACAATCCTGCAAGAAAGAAAAAAAAACAATTAATGAACTATTATGAATCAATTTCCTGAATAAACCATAGACAACAATATTTTTCAAAGTTTCCATAAAAAAATGACTTTTAAAGTTTGAATAACTGATGGAAGTTGGTCAAAACTAATCAGGACACTTGGCTACTTGCTATTGATTCAGCCTTCCCTCTAAATGCAATCTTTCTTTTGTTGTCTCGTCCATTTCATTAAGGGAGTCATCCAGAAATCGACAAGGACCCCCCTCAATGACAAGTCTTTAAATGAGACGAGTGCTCCTTCGCCCGTGGCACTTCAGCAAACCCATCCAAAGTCGAGTAAATTTCTCCACAACGGCCAGGCGCCCCACGGTGCTGGTGCAGTGCCAGTGCGGTGAGTCTAATGTAAATCACGCAGCAGGGTCGATGCAGCTCCATCATACTGTGTGATCAGGTGTCAGCCTGTGCTGCAGGTGACTACATCAAATGACATCATAAAATAGAGGATGCCTATTGACTGATAGAGCCGGGGAGTAATAAAGCACAAGATGTGATCACAGCGCGGAGAGAGGGACAGAGTCGGCTGTGAGGCAGATGACACGGGACGACAGGACGGCAGCAGATGAAAGGAGGAGGATGGATTGTTTTCCCAGGGCTGACCACCAAAAACAACAGCAACTTAGTGATTCACAAAATGATGTTTCATTTAGTGACGGTGCCTAAATTTCACTCCTCATTATTTCCCTAAGAGGAAGAGTGTGGTTCTTCTGGATAAACATACTTTGTAACTGCACTCATTGTTTTGTGAGATGATAATGACAATATTTTTGTCAATTTCAAACACAATTCAGAATGTTTTTATGTTTGTTTGTTTTTCTTTAATAACAGAGAATTACTCCATTTAAATGAGTTAAGGAATACTTTTACTACGGTTCCACTAGAGTGACCAGTATTTTTCTTTTGCTTAATATATTTATATTTTAAAACATATAAAAAACATATAAACATATACAAATTTTACTTTGTACTTTAAATTTTATATGTGTATTCTTAGTACATATTATTACTGTAGTAATCATCATAGAAGCTGTTCATTCTTGAAATAATAAAGAACCGCTGTAGTCCAGGTTTCTGTGTCAAAATGAACAGGATAAAAAAAATCAAAATTAATCAAATAACAAAATTTGTCTCTTATGTCACTGTCACCGTAGACTGATTAATATTGTGGAACATGATGGCCTTAACGAAGTTCAAGAAGTAAATTTTTTTTTCTGACATTTAAGAACGCTGATATATGTTGATAACTCGAATTAATCGTCATTAATCAGGTTTAATGGTGATTAATCACAATTAATCGTGATTGATCACAGCTGCCCTGTGATTAATGAAAATGTATGATGCAAATAAAATGAATCAAGTTTTCAAGTGATGTGGGTGGGAGGAGGAGGAGGTGAGGAAGGGGGGATGGGAGGTACAACAACAACAGAAGTGCAGATATCACTTTCAGTGTTTGTTTAGCTGAGGGGTAGATGGGCAAGTACTGAGGCACGGGCTGCACTTCATTAGTGCAGGGTGAGGAGGACAGACTCTAACGTGATGTATGCACAGAGCGGGATCACAGCCAGACTGTATGGAACTGATCCAGTCTTCATTAAGGTAAAGATGGAGGCTAACGCAGCCTCATGAATATTAATGAAGCCTCAATCTGATGCATAAACAATATACAGTATATATATGTACATATATATACACAATATACACAGACACTTCATTATGAGTCACATGTAAATATTATCAATACAATTTTTTTTCCCCAAGGGTTAGTGTTCCTGCGACTTGTATATTGGAATACATTTTGTATTCCATATCATCAATGGCCACAAGAGGGCACTGTATATGTGCAATAATGACATTTTTGTGCTAAAAATGAAACACTTTAAGAATAAAGAATAAAAAAGGAACAAAGTGAAATACTACTGCCCTTGGATTTTTATGTACTATGTTTTAAAAATAGATATTAGTCCTAATGGATGTTTGACTCATATGCGACTCATACTGGTGTGGTGTACAGTCCAGTAAAGCACTAGTCTAGGCCACAGGATCAACCCATTTCTTTGAACTGTATTAATAAATAACTTGTTGAATTTTGTGACTTACTGTTCAGCAATAATGTAGCCATCCTCTACAGGAGAACACCTCACTCCTGCCACCTCCACATTATCCACCATGTCTGCAAAGGCCAGACCCAGATTTGTGCCACGGATGGTCACCCTTGTCCCTCCTTCTGGGGGTCCGGCCACCGGTGTCACCTACAGCAAACAAAAAGCTCAAATTAGTGAGAAAGTTGTAACAGTTTTGTTGCAAGTGACACTGAGCAACGTTTTTTTTCTTCTTCTCCCGGTGTGGACCTGTCATAACGAGATTACAAATGCAGACGAGTTTCTGTGGATGCTCAAGGGTAAATGTGCTCTCTCGGCTCAGGTGGCTGTAAAAGCAATTAAGAACACTCCTCATGCCTGCATCCAAGGATGTTAGAACACGCCATGCGTCACTGCGCCAAGAGCCAGCTCTGATCGCAACAGTAGCTAATGGCACGGCGTTAATAGCTCTTACTGTTTAAATATCACATCACATCTACGCACACGCACACGATCACACATTAAGATCACAGTTTGATCTTTCATTTCACAAACTATTCAAAAAGAAATGAACGAATGAAGACATGGGTAGAAAACCTGAAACATCCCTGCGTTGTCGCCTACAGTATCTGTAATTCACCGGACGATGAATCCTACAAGGGGTCACACATCAATGCTAAATGGAGACCCTCTATTCATAAAATACAATATGGCCGCCCAGCATGACCTTGGCAAAGAGTGGCGCACTGCCGTCTGTGCTGCAGAACCCTGTTGAGGTTCCTGACCTGGCCACGGTCCAGTCTTTAAACCGTGAAGACGAGCAAGAACGGGAGGAGAGGGAGGAGATGGAGGGGGTTGAGTTTAAGGGACAAAGGAGGAGACCCTTAGTTGTGTGGTGTTCAGAAGGTGGAGCTGTAGGTGGAGCTGAAGAAGGAGAGGAAGTAAAGGGGAGGGAAAAAAAGAACTTCACACAAAGGTTATAGTCCTGTTAGCAACAAGAACTGAACCAAGAGTAGAACTGGTGCCGATGTTCCATGAAAGTAAACATCCGACTGGTTCTGCGTGTCCTTCCCTCTCTTAACCTGCCGTCCCACAAGGCATTGCAGTTTCCTTGTGGAATACCAACATTGTAATCTAGACTCAGTGAACATTAATTGCTCTGGATATGAAATAAGTGTGTCAGTTCACTGCCTAAGGGCTTCGAACGCATGAATCTTTCAGCACTGCCTGAGCATGCAGGCTATGGGAAGATGGGGAAGGGGAGGTGGGGGGGTTGGGTGTGGGTGTGTGGGGTGTGTGTGAAAAAAAAACTTTCAGGCTAAATTTATCCACGGCAGGCACTTACAGTAGTCGACTTGGTGATGTTACGTAAGAAATGTTAGCACCTGAGAGAGAACTAGTTATGGAGGATGGTGCGGTGGACGAGGGGGGAGGACGGGGGGGATTGAAGGGGAAGTGAAAAGGAAGAAAGAGAGGGAGCCAAAGGGATGAGTTCGATCAGTAAAAAGAAGTTCCTTCCCACAGCGGACAGAGGACACACGGGACAACAGTGGACAAACCCACTGGAGGATTGTGCTTTGATTCGTGAGTGGACGTTAGAAAAACCCAACATTTAAAACGCTCACGTCACTCAAGTCTTTTTTTTCTGTCTTCCTGTTTCCTACACATGACTAAATCTACAAAGGACCATTTACTCCGGCCTCCAGGAGGTTCGACTGACGGCGAACCGATTTCTAACGGCCTTCACACACCAGTCGTGTGTCCTGCGGATGATCTTCGCGGGAGAACGTTTTACATTTTCAAGTCATCTCCCTCTGTCTCCGCCTTTCCTTCTGCCTTTTATTTGCCATCCGCTCGTCTCCTCGTGGCTAGGTGACACCTCCTCTGAGCGCCCCGCCCGCCGGTTTGTCTTATCCTTCACACTTGCTGAGGGAAGATGAGAGGATTCCTCATTGGACACGCACGCACATCCTGCTGCCCTTACTTCGCCCATTCCAACTCATCGCTGCCGTGCCATGCTCTCCGTGTAATCCTTTTAGGCGCGTTGATGCGGGCCGCCTGGCAATGTCACAACTGACAACAGAGGGCAGCGCACAGTCTGCCTCAATGCCACGTGCTCTGCTCTCTTTCAGCCTGTTCTCGTTCTGAAGGTCACAGATCAGAGTGTTCCCCCTTCACCACAGCATGTTCTATACACATTCTGGAGGGGATTAGTCAACAACCACGGAAATACAAACAGGAGTGAAATATCCTCTGATATAGAGCCATTCCAATCCAACAGGCATTTTTAGTGAGATAAGGAGAATTCTTCTCGTCAGACCGAAAGGCGTAGAAAGGTTGAAAAAAAATTTAGTGTGAAGCGTCTGGATGTTTGAGTCAGGACAAAGTAGTGCTGAAATCACAGAGTAATACAGCGATCATCTTCAGCCACGTCCTCTAGGACAGTGATTCCAAAAGTAGGGGTCAACGCCCCCTGTGGGGCATGTAAAGCTAATTCTGTGGGACATTTATTTGCTTTAAAAGGTTATGAAGGTTAAATTTATATCATCTGTCTCTGAACTTGTCCATACATCTTCCATCCACACCTTCGATCTTCTTGTCCATACATCTTCCATCCACACCTTTGATCAGAGGAAACACCAGTGACGCATCAGCACGAACCACCACTGTGGAACACGTGTACTGTATTAATTACTAACGGCGTTTAATCCCTTTGACAATTTAAGTAGGAATTTCAGACACGACGCCGTATTTCGCCGCTGATTTTTAAGCAGTGTTTAATAGGACTTAGAAACTTGCCAACTAATCCTTCTGTCTCTGGACTCTGCTCAGATTAATTTGAAGGCGTCACATTTAATTGTGAGCAGTGTTTAATGGACTTGATAAAAAGCCCGCTGATCACTCGTTCCTGAACAAACCTCATCCTAAATACTTTATGAAGTCTTTAAAGCCTCGTTGGCCGAGAGATACGGAGCGAGATGGGAGAGAGTGTTCAGTGAACAAGTATAAAAGGAGGCGGGGCATGTCAGGGTTGAGTGTTTCTGACCATTGACCATTTACATGAGTTCGGGTTGAGTGTTTCTGACCATTGACCGCTGATCATTTACATGAGTTAAGCCATTCATCTTCTACCAGTTAATACTGGTGGCTGGAGGGTGGACCTAGTACCAGCAGTCAGCTGGTTCCATAGTGTAGAGCAGAGGGTTCAATTCCCACACACCCCCAACGGCGCCTTCCGTATCGTAACTCACTTTGGATAAAAGCGTCTGCTCAATGCATTAACATAAACTTGGTTCTCAGACTATGGTATGGGTTCTAGTGTTGGTACCTGTGCTCCCTCTAGTGGTATGCAGAGGAAATCTGTTTGCCAAAAGGACTAGGAGGTCTCTTAGTCACAATAAAGTACTTGTGGTCAAAAAAAAAAAAAAGTAGATTAGTGATAACTACTATTAGAATAGTAGTTATCAGAGCATCACAAGTTCAAATCCCAGCCTGGTGGAGGAGTGTTTAGCGTGTATGAAAATATCCCTCACTCTGGGGGGCGCCGCTGAGAGCACTCACTGCTTCCCAGGGATTGGGTAAATGATGAGGACGTTTTTTTGTCGTGTTTGTCCTTTTTTTTACCTCTACCTGCAAACAGAAGGTCCCGGGTTCCAAACCCCCCAGGCCCCAAATCCCAGGTTGCTCTTCTGCTACTGCATTGTACAGTGTAGCTTTGGCTGATGAATAGTCTAATTAAGGAGCAATTATCTTCTTTGTACTGTATACTGTGTGCGACTACACGGGGTACTTGGAGAGACAAATACTACGTGTTCCAGCGAGTCATTCACACTCACTCTCACATCGGCGGTTAATTTAGAAAGTCCAGTTATTCTGATCTACTGCTGCCTGTTTATGGGCTGTGGAAATCAGAGTACTCAGAGTACTCAGTACTCAGAGAGTCATTTGGAGAACCTCCTCCACACAGAGGGACCAGTGAGAACCAGTGATGTCCTCGCTGTAAGACGAGAGTCCTGTCCCCCCCCCCGACTCCCAGCCTAAATTGTAGCACACATGCTGCAACATTCACAGTGAGGATATAATAGTTGGGCTAAAATACCGACTGACAGACCAAATCCCCACAGTGTGGAATGAGCTTGAATACATTGTGCGGGAGGAAAAAAAAAAGAAAAAAGAGGAGGAATCCTGAGTTCTCACTCTTTAATGGTTTGATCCTAAAATAGAACCGTCACAGTGAAGCAAAGACGCCTCTTCACTGTACTGTAAACTCACACACACTCAAACACAAGCAGCCACAGCCGCAGCCTATTCAGCAGAGTCCTTTCATCTGCTCCGTCAACTCCCAGCTTTATTTGATGTCATTCCCTCTGCTGTTAGCACTGGCTTACATCTCTTCAATATTAATGGCCTACGGTGGGAGGTGCCACGCTTCCTAATAGAAACATTACTTATTTAATAGTCCTTTCTCTTGGCAGGCTCATCCACTAATGTGCTGGTATGTATACAAATCAACTGGTGACGGAAGGCAGGGAGGGAGAGAGGGAGAGAGGGAGGGGGGAGACAGAGGGGAAGTGGGGTCTCCACATCAGGGACCCCGACTGCTTCTTGAAGAAAATGTTATCGCACAAAAATGAAAAGGTTCCACTAAAATGATGACACACTGGTGTGTGTATATGTGTGTGTGTGTAACTGACAGGTGACGTCTGAATTAAGGCGGAGCAGGTTTTTTTGAGGTAAGATCCAGAGGAGCTACAGTTGGCTTCCTGCCCTCTCTTTGGTTTTTTTTGTTTTGTTTTTTTTGTTTGTTTTTTTTAACCACTTCACGGTCGACCTCTCCGTCTGCTCCATCTTTTGTCTCTCCTCACCTCACTTCAACTCTCCTGACTCCCTTCACACTCGCTCAGTTACACATCAACAGAATCCATGGTGGTTCTCATTTAGACAGCAGTCATTTTCCGATGACTCAGCTCTGACTCCTACATCAGCTGACAACATCTAACTGTTCACCTGCATCACAACGGCTATGTCTACATTTCCCAGAATGCCGTTTGACAGCTGCTGTCATTGATCTGTGGAGTACGAGCTTCGGTGATAAAGTGTTTCCTCCCATTAGAACGACTGTAGTTTAGAACACAAGGTCACGGTGGACTGTAGTTGAACAAACTGTTCAGAGAGTGAATCTGATCTGTCACTAGAAAATAGTCAAGTTACAATTATGTTTTGTTTTTTTAACAAATTGTAGATCAATCAAATAACATTACAAAATAATAACCTGCACCTTTAACCCTGTAAATCTCAATACAACCCGATCAGAAAATTATTACAAATATTACATATAAAACATGTTGGTGTTGACCAGGTATTGAGAAACGAAGAAATGTGAAACAGACTTAACACTGATATGTCTCCTGAATTTCAAAATATGTGACCCCTTGGGGTCTGCACAGGTACTGCAATATTGTGGGTAAAATCACAGGTTACAGACTAGGAATAATTTTAATTGATATTTAGATTAAAAAGTAAAAACCTGACAGCTTTTATACATGATAAATGTATTTGTACTGTAGTAGAAACGTGTTCTACCACGTCACACTACACTGTATTTGATATCAGACTACCGTCAGCTGAGGACCCTGCATTTAGGAACACCATCCAGGACCCACATGTACCAGGATGAAACAGAGCAGCAAAGAAAGCTCGTTATTTCGCATTGATTTAAACTCGACTTGATTGCGCAGGCAGGAAGGGCAAACAGAGGATTATGGGTACTGACCTCAGTGATGCGTGGGTTGGTGCACTTGACGTTTTTACTGGACAGGTTCAGCCAGCGAGTGGTGTAAGGGTTGATGGGAGGACAGTGGTGTCGTAGGGTGCACTTCCCGTCTCCGCTGCACCAACCGCACTGGAACTTCCTCTCCGCCTTCAGACACATGCCGCAGCTGTCTCGCTGAGCAGCGCACTTGTAGAGGTGAACTGTGGGGAGGAGATAACAGGAAGTCTGTCCCGCAGCCACTCCAAACCCCGTCAGTGAGTTTGTGGAGATAACGTCTCTAAAGTGTTCCTTCTGAACTTCTTGTTTTTTATCTCTTTAAGTGTTTGGAAAGGCATATTACAAAGTTTTTTGAGTGTTTGGAAAGGCATATTACAAAGTTGTTGTTTTTTTTCAAAATGATCTCTTTAAGTGTTTGGAAAGGCATATAACAAAGTTGTTGTTTTTTTTTTTGTTGAATCCAACATTTATATATTTTGAATCCTCTCAGTCATTTTGAGTCACCAGAAGCAAATTGTTGAATCCAACATTTATATATTTCGAATCCTCTCAGTCATTTTGAGTCACCGGCAGGTGATCGCAGGGATCCTAGCTGTCAATAAAGCTAAAAAATTAGCAAGTAAGAGGGTGTTAGCATGGTTAGCTTAGCCTCACGGTTTATCATATATTGTATATACATATTTGGTATTTTAACTGTGGTTTAATTTCATTGGAGGCAAAATGTTGATGTAAAATATTCCAATTTTTTTATTTAAGTCAAGAGTTTTACACCAATGTGGTGCCACTTCTTCCAGACCTTGAAACTTATAATGTATAACTGCTACACCAGCACATGAGAATCAAGAAACCAGGCTTTTATATGGCTCTTAGCGCCACCAGCAGGCCAAGACAGGGTAGCTACATGATTAGCATAGATTCAGCCGGATGTTCTAAGAAGTCAAAGACCTAAATTAGCCTTAATTAAACAAGAAAATATATTGGAAAATACAACATATATTTGCTGATCTTTTTAACATGATTTTTTTTGTAAAAACATGGCTGTGCATTTGTCACTCTTCATCTTATTTAGCAGCACATGTGTGAGCAGCGTCTCTTGTTTTTACCTTGGATATTCTCTGGGTTATCAATAATGAAGTTGCCGTTCCACACCACTGAGAAATCCACTGGCAGCTCACTGATCTTCATTCCTTCGTACAGATACTGGAGGCCAAATGATGGTGTGGGAGAGAGAAGGAGGGGGGGAGTGAGAAGGAGGAGAGACGGTGGTGAAAGTGGACGTGAGTAAAAGACAGGAGTGTTTTAATGGTTGGTTTGAGGTTTAAATAAAAAAATACATAAACCACTATGAGACCTTGTAGATGCAGCACCGCGTCTGTTAAGTGTTACGACAAACTTACATCATTTAATCATCAAGGGAACAGAAAAAGTAGGAAAAGTGAGATGCGGTCGTTAAGAGAGTGTCTCCTTAGCGCCTCCTACGTCCTTAGGTCTAACCTGATGTGTGCGAAAACACGTGAGATTGAAAGAGCGACAGAGGAGAGAACGAGCAAAGTGATGTTTGTGTTTCCACCGAGAATACACTACAGCAGTCACTGCACGCTCGACTGGAGCGCCGAGCCTGCCGCGCTGCTGTGTAATTACTTAAGTTCACTCCACTGTGTCTTCACCGGCTGAAATAACACATGTACACACAACATCCTACATTCATGAGCACCGTGTGGCAAAGGGCAGTGAAATATTAATTCTATGCAAACTACAAGACGGAAATGTACTTAGAAATGTAAAGATCTACTTCTATTTTAAAAGATTTCTAATGTAAAAAAAAAATTCATCCATTCGATGTCACATTAATTCACCCAAACCCACCGAGCTGTTCTGGCACTGAACACTGGAGCTGTTGAAGCGCAGGGCAGTGACTCTGTGGCTGACACCTTGAATATGGAGGACACACTCGTAGCCCCGCTGCCCAGACTGGGGCTGTGGCAGATTCCTGGCTTTCAGGGTAATGGGCTTCACCTCCCCTGCTGGGATCAAAATCTCCTCAGAGCGCACCAGCTGGGGACAATCCTGGAAAACACAAGTGCAGGACAGTGAGGACACGTCAGTGCCAACAAGTCTGGCAAACGCCCAGAGTTTTTTTAGGGCCACTAACAAGAGTCCAAGTGAAGGGAAGTGATGAATGTGAAGGGTGTGAATACATTAGAAAATGATCATCATTTACACGTGACCCCTGTGACCTTGCCGAGCTCTGGGCTGTTGAACAAATCATCAGACAGTGGAATTAAATGTAATTCTATTCTCTTTCTATAATACTAATTCACTTAAGCACCCCGGTGCGCCCCTACAGTCAAGACCTGAGAATATTACAGAGTAATCTATAGAGTAGAGCGGAGCCTGACTGGTCCCACAGTGAACACTTGACCATAGGAAAACGGGGAAAAACTCACTTGATCAGAACCAAAGGGTCGACTCTCTTTAGAATAGAAGGCATTAGTGGTGTCCAGAGACTCTTACAGCAGCGTTCTTATTGACCTCAACACCCTCACCTCTCATCAGGTTAATTATTTAAGTCCTTGTTAATGTGTGGAGAGGCAGAAAGCGAAGGTGATTAGGGCTGTTAGAGCAGCCGGAGCCGTCCTCGTAGCTCTTCTATTTCTAAGTATTCTTAAGTAAGTTCTACTTCCTCAAGTATCTGTTCGGAGACGCGACCCACCGCACCGTCTGCACAGGCACTTCAAGGCACGCGCGTGTGTGTGTGGTAATAAGTGCACTTGATTGACTAAGTCGGAGCGATACCGAGTCGACCCGAACACACACTCAGCTCAAACGCCGCAGCGATAACACACTGTTAATTGCTGCGGTGGGGAACAAAAGCGCTGCTTGAATAACTTGGGTTCAGAAATAGAAGAGCTTAGATGGCTGTTTTTCTCAAATCATGCCCCACGGCTGACACCGCGCTAGAACACAGAGCAGGATGCAAGTAAATAAAGAGGAAGAGACAATAGGAGAGGAGGTGATGATGGGAGGAGGAAAAAAAAAACAGAAAAAGTTGTGCGACTGATACTGTATATATGTTGCTTCTTTGTTTCCTCTGTGTTCTACCCACCTCTGAAGTGTTGACCCGTCCCTCCTGGAAGGAACAGCTGGAGGGGTCGTGGGTGCACAGGTTGCGGTACTTGCACCAGTGGCAGCGGAAGGCGCTGTTCACACATGACAGACACCTGCATGGACCACATGCAGAGTGAGAGAGTCAGGAGAAAAAAAACAGGCAACACAGTCAAGGAGGAATGGTGCGTTTGCCAACGTGGAGGAGGGGGGGGGGGCGCCACGAAGGAAATGAGTTCAGCTCCTGAGTGGGCACCTGCTGTTGTCGTGCCCTTGCACTTGGCACAACCTCTAAAGCAGCGGAGCCAAGTCGTCGCTGCATAAATCTTGTAGCTCTAAAGTACACATACATTTACATCGTATGGAACGTTTGAACAAAGGCTGCGGATTAGACCAGGCTGGAGTAGAGAGAGAGTTTGACAACCAAGGTCGAAGTACACATTTGGCCCTGCTGGATCCTATGGAAGGGGTTCCCAAAGTAGGGGGCGGGGACCCCTTTAGTATTGGAAGTCGGTATTGGAGTATACTATACTTCCTCTTGTCTCTGCAGCTCTTTTTTTTTTTACATTAACTCAGTACTTCTCAAATAGTGGGGCAGAATGACCTACAGGGACTGCGATCGTACTCAGCTGCTGTGGTTAAACACTGAATTAAATAAACAAACTTCTCGCAGCGGCCTGCGATCTTTGAGCCGTGAGGTTAAAGTCAAACAGTAACTCTTTTCCAGACCATCGTAGGTTTAGGCAACAGGTCTAAGGGCGGGAAAGGGGGAGCAGGGGTCGATGAACGGGACTCAGAGATACTTACAGCTGGTGGACGCTGCAGTTGTAAAACTTGACCTCGGTGCTGATTATCATCTGACCCGTCTCCTTAGAGTTGAGTCGTAACTCCACGCCTGACCAGTCTGGAAGACAAGGGACATTAGTTTCACTTACTTCCCCTTTATTTACAGCAAACGTTGTTCTTATTTGGCATCAACGCAAACATGAATCACAGTATATCTGACTTCAGCACTTTAATCTGCTGCCACTGTTGCCCTGAGTGCTCAGTTTTATACTGTTTACAATCGCATTCAAACCAAATTAGGACGGAAAATATTTGTCAATAAAAAATAGCTCATTTTAGTCCAAAAACAATCACTACATCTGATCAAAATTTGTTTTGCTGTATTTTGCAGATCAGCTCCGGCTGTGCTTCTGTTCTCTGTGAAAACAGCCTCTTATCTCCCCCCTCAGGAGAATTCAGACTTAACTGAGGGAGCGACTTGTTTGTGTTTGTGTGGAGAGTAGTTTTAGTTGACATTCAGTGTGTAGGAGGCTCGAGTGACCCCCCGTGACCCTCCCTCTCTGCAGCACCTGTTGGGAATCAGGCTATGTTACAAACCAGTCGGTGTGTGTGTGTGTGTGTGTGTGTGTGTGTGAGCTTCTTTTCTGACTCCTACCACTGCACATTTGTCTCACAAGATTCATCCTTTCCACACAAAACCTCCTCACGGCTTTAATTTTCTTCCATACAGAAAAATGTCAGCTATTTTCTTTGTATTAAACTCAACGTCAGTCCAGTGTCCTTCACTGTCCTTCACTGTCCTTCTGCGGCTTTACCTTTACATCCATTTTAGTTGCTGATCCTGTCACTTTCACTTCTTCTTCAAATGTAATCCATTTACCTCATCTCCCCTTCTCTCCCCTCCTCTCCTGTCTTTCCTTCTCTACCCTTCTTCTTGTCTCCCCTCTCCTCTCTTCTCCTCTCCTTTCCTGTCCTCTCCTGTCCTCTCTTGTCCTCTCCTTTCCTGTCCTCTCCTGTCCTTTCCTGTCCTCTCCTCTCCTCCTCTTGTTGACGTGCAACAGATAGCAGGACTCACCAGGAGACCAAAGATTGAAGAGGATTACACAGAGGTCAGGAGGAAGTGACCCCTGGGGAATGAATGAATGAGTAAAATTGAAGGTATAAAGAGCTGGGAGAGGGTGAGCACTGG
>NC_024316.1:15768565-15780538 GCF_000523025.1 Cynoglossus semilaevis | reverse complement strand
GTGTAGTAGATGGGCAGCTAGACGGAGAAAAGGCTTAGAGGGGGGATTGGCTGACATTTACCTGGGGGAGAACATTGATATTAGCGCCTGATGCTCCACTCCCCATGGGAACTGTGAGCAAACAGGACTGTCATTTACTCAGGAAGGCAGCAGGATTTACCAGAACCTCAGAGAAAGCATTTCCACACATGGCACTTGATATATTATTCAGGGTGTTTGTTTTCGTCCGCCTGCAGTCCTCTCACTGCAGAACAACAGGTATTTACGATCACGTAGACGCTGTTCATTCACGCACAGACTGCGTGTTTGCAAATAACAGTAAACGTGAATATATAATGTAGTTGGCTATAAGTAGAATATGTATTTTACCTTACTGGGGACCAGACCTCGGAGTCTTTTGTGGTCCCTAAATAAAAACGTTTTTTTACGTTGTTACAGAACAGGCGGGCTGATGAAGAGCCTGTCTTTTTAAACCAGATCTCCACCAGTTTGAAACCCGTTCGATCTGCCCTTGGATCAGTTCTAATGAGGCCTGGCCTTAGATGCAGCACACCTCACAGCCAGACGGCTGATTCTGGATCAGCGGGAGTTCGCTGTGGAGATGGTAGCTTTAAAAATGACAAGTGTTGAATTGGGGGGGTGGTCAACACCAATATCTGAATCAGCCTCCGTCATAAATCCATTGGGTGAGTGTACCTACCCTGGTCAGTGGGGATGACCGGGACGTCTTTGGCAGCAGGGGACACACAGAGAATCTGGTTGCCGTTGACTTGGCCGTCCACCTCCGTCAGGTTGCCAAAGGAGCAGGTGATGCCGGCAGAAAGGTCCGGAACGTCACTCACTTTGATCAGCAGCTACACATGGGGGGGCGAGGAACAAAAACCAAACAGCTTGTTACGAACAGCAGTCGAAGCCGGGACCAAAGTTGTCGACGGGGTTGACATGTGACTATTTCAGGGCTGTTAACGATTAATCCTGATTAATTCATTTTGGAACACAGAGACAAATAACAGCAGGCAGACGTATGTGTTTCACACCTGTTTTATTTGTGACTAGTCCCAATGATGGGATTGTTAATACGAGGGAAATGTGAAGAAAAATATGCCAAAGTATAACTCGAAATTTAGCTTCATAGAGTTGGTAAATTTTGGTCAAAATTTCAGTGAAGTTGACAGTTGATACTTGTCAGTTGAAAACTTAGCTGAAATTTCAGTGAAGTTGACAGTTGATACTGTTGATAGGGACTGTCCTGACGCCAGCCGAGTGTCTGACCTATAAGACGGATCTGAGTTGGTATTTTAAGCCCGAGGTGCTTTGGTGAAATGAAAAGGTTTCCCAAAATCGTGCGCAAATAACAACACGTGAATCAACTTTGAAGCAGACGTACGGTGACGTTATTGGATGTACAGTGTCAATGTTTTAATTTGACAAATGAATTTACTCTATCGATGCTCAACAAAACAAACTACACCAACTGAACACACAACATCTCGCTCCACCAGTGACAGGCACAGAAGCTAAATCAACAACGTGAGCATGTGCAGCAGTAAAAGAACATACTGCTCCTGGCTCGGCTGTCCGTCTATTTGCCAAGAAACGTTGCTGTTGCTCTAAAAATTGCGATCAGCAGCATAATAAGACTGTGCTCAGATTCTGTCCTTTCAATTTTACTGCAGAACGCACCATTATCACAGTAATACAACAGTAGACGTGTATTCACTCTGTGGCTAAAACACCGTGATAAGCTGTAAAAATAGAAATGTATTAACCACAGACACACACACACATATATTTATATATATAACACAAGTCCTGCTTTCATAAATTTCACACATTCACACTCGGCGTGTACAATATATAGTAATACTTCAAGAACACACACACACACACACAGAGGTATTTGAAGTCTTCCTCCGGAGAGCAGTGACACTGAGGTTGAAGTATTCAGCTGCTCTGTCTATAAATAAGTGTGTTCTGTGCACATGCATGGTGTGTGATCGGGCGCTCTAGCCAAGTGAGCAAACCTGAATAATTATCACCATGGCATTTCACAGCCTTCTTCCATTAGCTGTTATTTTTGGGCCACACCGTTTGAAGTTTCTCTTTGTTTTATCTGCTTTTCACTAAACACCGCGGGGCTGCTGGGACGGACGAGGCAGCTGAGCAGCTTAACTGCAGGCCTTTCATGAGACGCTGACGATCTGGTTAGACGACGACGCTGCCTCCCTCATTAGGAAGTGGATTCTGGTTGACTGTTGAGAGGATGCGTGATTTTGTCCCCGCGGCCTCCCGCCGAGGACCCCTCGTCTCCCCCCTGGTTTACTTTCACTATGTTTGTGTTGGGTCTCTGAGGCGTGTCACACAGGACCCTGATTACAGCCATCACTGTGTTCAGTGTCCCCCCCACCCCCAGTTAAAGCTCACATCAATTAGCTCTCATGGTGTTGTTAAGACACATGCACACACCCACCAGCTCCCACGTGCACATAAGTTCTCCTTCATGCTGTTAGTCTTGTTCGGTGCTGGTGACTGGAGAGTATGTACAATGGAAATGATGATGATGATGATGATGAGGAGGAGGAGGAGGGTGATGATAATACTGATGAAGATGATGATTATCATGATGACGATGGCGACGAAGAGATAGACAACAAAAATGTTAAGAATGATGATGATGATTGTAATGACAATGACAATGACAATGATGATGATGATGATGATGATGATAATATCCTGATGTTTCAATAATAATGAACATTTAAGTGATGATGATGATGATGATGATGATATCCTGATGGTTCAATAATAATGAACATGTGAATATGTGTTTAGTTAGTGTTAGTTAAAGGTTAGAATCCTCGTCGTCAATAACTGCATTAACTAACATTTTGACCCATCGATACAAATTCACTTTTGTTGAGTCATATTAAAAAAAATTATATTTTAAGAGTAAAGCCTTAAAAACCCTAAAATCCAAGGTGTTTCAAATCACAGATCTGTAAACCACTTGTGTCAAACTCAAGGCCCGCGGGCTGAATGTGGCCGGCCAAGTCATTTTGCGTGGACGTGGGAGCTTAGAATAAAGCCTCTGCTCTGCTGTATATTGAACATAAATTACAACTACAACAATGCATTTCCAGATCTACTCAGTGTGTGTTCAAGGACCTGCAGCGCCACCTCATCAACTTCACCCACAACTGAGACGGACTGAGAGAGAATTCTGAACTAAGATCTCTGTGTTTGTTGTTGGAATTGACTTGTTACTCAGAGAAATGTACAATATTTTATAACATGAATAAATACTAAATAATACATCACGATGTAGTTAAATCTGTTCAGTTTTCCAGTTCGATTGGACTTTGAGGGCAACCATACTGCAGATGTGGTTTAAAACCCCTTGGCGTCTGAACCATCTATATATGATATTTGATTTATTTATGTCTTGTACGAAGTAACACAGACTTTTTTTTTTACAGATCTACATTTTCACCACTCACTAAACCTCGAACATACTGTAAGACTGTTTATTTTTTATTGTGTTCCGTCTGTCAGTTTTCCACTGGTTCTGTGGAGATACAGCCGTGTACTTAGCTGCACTCGGACAACATTAACACCCACACACACTCCCACACAAACATGTCTTGGCACACGAAATTAACTGCTCTGCTTCAAGTGAACATATGCGAGCTGAAACGCCCACCAAGAGCTCTTCTGAACTTCCCTGCCTAATGTTTATGTATCATCTGCAATCACGACCGGGCAAAACGCTCTGTCAGCGCCGTGAACACGTGCTGCCCCTGCTGGCAGACGGGGAGACGTGG
Organism: Cynoglossus semilaevis; assembly: GCF_000523025.1. Taxonomy (NCBI): domain Eukaryota; kingdom Metazoa; phylum Chordata; class Actinopteri; order Pleuronectiformes; family Cynoglossidae; genus Cynoglossus; species Cynoglossus semilaevis. Next base: position 15,776,717 of record NC_024316.1, on the reverse strand, counting down.
ACGGGTGACGACGTGTCTCTGGTGCTCGCGCAGGTCGTGTGTGTGAGAACGTCGGTGTCTGTGCACACTTACAGGTACGCTGGGTTCTGAGACTGCGATGCTGTCTGGGTACACCGTGGCCTTCACACACTGGTTGAGGGAAGCGGCAAAGCGATAGGGCTCATCTGCACTCTCACAGCGGTTCCTCTGAGTGCAGCTGAAACGGAGGGGAGGGGGAGGAGGAGGGGGGAGGAAGAGAGAGAGACAGAAATGGGTTAGTGTCTGATATTTGTTTTCCAGAGACACTGTAGAAGGGAAGGAAAATGGAGTTCACAGGAGGTAAGGACCAAATTTAGAACAGAATGGAAACCTTTGTTGTTTTTAGAATATTTAAAACCGGGGATTCAAAGGCTTCTACCGTGTATTTGCAGTACTACTGGAAAACTGTACACATGTTGATGCAGATTACAACATGTTTACCACCGTGTTGGACAGGACTCCACAGAGACATATTTAACACGTACTGAGAAACATTTTTCTTTTCTTCGAGTTGAGTTGATAAAACAACACAAACTCAGACATTCTTTATATATATATATATATATATATATATATATATTAATTACAGTTAATCATCTGGCCTCACCCTTAAGTGAGTAGAACACAGAGTAGGTGCACAACAGTAGAGCAATGATTATCAACTGGCGGCTCGTGGGCCAAATCTGATCCACCAAACCATCCAATCCAACCCGCGACTTAATTCCAAAATAAGTATCAAATAATAATGTTGACAAATTTGATAATGTTTTTTATTTGAGTTTCTGGACTCCAAGGAAAAAATTCTGGCCCTCGTACAAATGATAGCTGGCGCCCCCTGCAGTAGAAAAAAAAATAGTAAAAATGACTAAAAATGTATAAAGTACTAAATATTCATCTATTGACTTTTTCCTCTTAATTAGTCCCTTAGTTTAAACTCTGTACTTTGGTACATGCAGTACCTAAGAAATACCCTGTGGAGAACTCCATTTAAGACATGAACACAGTCAGATCTTCCACCTCCACTGGTCCAAACATTAACCAGCCTCAGGATTCTGCACCATTTAAATTTCCTCCTCCCATCACACCATATAACTACGAGACCTAACAAGAACAAATTAGACGTCGTCAGAGACCTTAGTACCGTATCAACTACTCCATAACACTCTCAACAGCTCTTATTAAAGCTCAGCCACCACATCCTTATTAAGACTGTGTTCTCACCAGCCCATTATACCACCAGCCTGCCGTCCTTATCTAACACCGCAGTTAAAGTGCCGGGCCAAACTTGTGAGCTGTCTGCTCACAGAAGCTCTAATTGGACTGTGATGGGTCAGCCGCTGTCCATGGTGCTGATGAGCCACTACAAGTCCGTCCATTTTCAAAATAAGGCTCTTTCTCTCTCTCTCTCTCTCCCTCTGTGTGTGTGGAGGGTCCTTGAATGTCTCTCATTCTCGTTCTATTACGTTGGGACTTCAAGTAATGAATTCATCCACGTTGTTTTTTTTTTTGTTTTGTTTTGTTATTATGACAGACACACACGAGAAGAGGCAGAAACCAAACACGCAGCAGATACACAGTCACAAAGGGCGGGGGGTTGGGGACCCCTGGTATAAAGTATGTTGTTGTTTAGTGTATGTGTCATAGTACAACATAATACTGCCTTTTTGACACAGTAGATGCAGTAAAAGTACTCTATACTCATTATGTTTTTCTATAGAGATTGTATCACATGCTAAATGTAACACTGATATTTTTATTACTTCTGAAATTGCACGTCCTGAAGAGTACTTCCAGTCCCACACATCAATTTCCACCACCTTTGTATGTGCCGCATGTTTTCTTCCTCTTTTCCTCTCCATCTGTGAATGTCTCTCTCTCTCTCTCTCTCTCTCTCTCTCTCTCCGTCTCACTCTTCCACAGGTTAAAATTAGTACATCTATTTGAGGCGAGGTGATACTCCACTTTGTGAATGTAACAGTGTGGGATCTTTTAACGTCATCATTTGTAGCTGAAAATGATACATAATGATCCAGTGGGTGGTCAGCGCCCCGACGTTGGAGCGTGAACGCAACCCGCATCATCGGTCACGGTCAGGAAGCCGTCGCATTGATTTCTCTAAAATTAAATATGACAGGGGAAGTAAGGAGGGAAAAAAACTGCAACGGGGTGAGGCAGCAGGGTGGGTGGATGGCAGGACGGCTGCTGTTGCCATGGTTTCAAGAGATGGCCATTATCTCTGTGTAGTTAGAAGCTGACCCCTTGCCTCTCTCATTAGCTGAAGTGCATGCCACTGAGTGTTGACTAGAATCCTGCCTTCCTCATACTCCCCCCAACAACCCCCGCCCCCCCGCCCCACTGCTCCGTCATCCACCTTATCCTCCCGTCTGGATCCGACCTGTCACTCACAGGCTTCACATGCTTAGTGCCCCATCATGGAAGCTGCTGAGGGGTGAAAGTGGGTAAGACGTCGCATTTTTTTTTTTGTAACTAAAGATGAGCTGACAGTGTGAACACGTCCAGTATTTTCAGTCCCTGGACAATGAGCTCTTTATGCCACAGCCAGAAGATCTACATGACTGTCTGTGGGTTTACCATGTCCTCGGTCTACAACGTCCTCTGTTTACGACGTCCTCAAAACAAATTTTGCACAGGAACTAATTTGTGAGGAGAGCAGACGAATACGACATCAGACGCTGCTAAACGCTGAAAATGGCTTTGCTTACATTACCTGTTTTTTTTCATGATGTATTTTAATCTAATATCAACTAAAGCTTAAGGCAATTTGCAGCAAAAAGGTTGAAAGGTGACGGAGACATTTCTTTTTGCTCCCTCCCACTTTCTGTCTCACTACAACATGCTAACTTTACTTCAGCGAGAGTGTGAACGTCTGTCAGACTGCAGCTCTGCACGGTGTTCAAAAACGGAGGGAGAGACATTTTAAAATAACCTCGCTTCAAAAGTGCAAGACCAAGAAAATGTCAGCAAGAAAAGGAAAATGAGGGCAAAAAAAAAAAAAAAAAAACCAAAAAAAAGCAGCCTCAAATCCCTGCGTCCCCTGGTCTGGTAATCTGTAGTGAGCACAGAGAGTACTACACATTGTACTGAACAGGTATTCTACCTAAACAAAGCTCATGGTCTGACCAGGTTAGAAGTTCTACGACTGAAGTAGTACTACCTGCAGACTACAGTATGTGCTTCAGGGGCGTGGGTTTATTGTAAAACGGAAAGTACATTTAAAACGAAACAAACCGCCTCTTACTGACTCACCACCACGGGTATTGGTCTTTAAAAGGTCCAGTTGTAGCAGGAGTTCAGGCAAGACTGGAATTGGAAACCGTGAGTCCATAACAGAAAGTAAACAGACCAGAATACAACAATAGACTCCTGAATGAGGGCTGGGGTTTTTATAAATCTACTTTATAAAAGTGCCTTTCAGGTTTTCAAGATACAGAATGTGAGAAGTATTTAACTGAAAAAAAAAAATACTGCTTAGTGTTAGTGTTGTGCCTGAAGCCATTAATTGTACTTTTAAAAAAAAAAGCTAAGAGAGAAAATCGGAGTGGGTGGACTGATTTAAAAAAAAAACAACATTCTTCTCACTGTGCAGATTTTATCCACCGTGTTATAACAACACGTGTGTAGAACTGGGAATCTAAAGAAAATATTGATAGACCTGCATGTAACTGATCGATATCTCATTAGGTACAATTGTGAAGATGGATGCCTGGCTCCGGCTGCTAACTGAGGCGGTGGCTGATGAGTCGACCATTAGAACACAGTCTGACATCCACCACTGAGCCAGGCAGGCGTTCGCATCGGCAGTCCTGTCCTGTTGTTACCTGTACGTTACAGGGTGTTTTATGGATGCTGTTTCACATCACACACATGCACACACACAGACACCATCTTCAGCAGAGGTGCTGTGTGTGATTTAAAAACAAAATTATTAAGATTTCAACCAAGAATAGTGCAGCTAAATAAATTATGCATCGCGGTGTAAAGACGACATCGGCAGTTTACGACGTTTAGCTGCGATGTTTAAGAGAAAACAAGTACATTAGGACCATGATGGACTGACTTGCGTCCTCCAGTCTGGGTACTTGGGAATTCTACTCTGCTCTTATAAAGATAAGCTCGGTTAAAGCCCTGCTCTTGTCTGCCTCCTGCCTGTAACTGTGCTCAAAATATTATTACAAGTGCCATGCAACATTGAGTCATTACTTTAGAGCGGTGCTTTTCAACTGGTCGCCTGGAATTAAAAAAAAAGTCCCCCTGAAATGTCTAGTAATTGATTTAAAAAAATACTGATAAAATATTTTCTTTAACTAATTATTATTATATATTAACTAATTCTAATTCTAGGAAGAATTTTTTTTTCCCTCCAGGGTCAAAAATAGGGTCACGGGCCAAAAAAGGCTTGGGAACCATAGCTTTAGAGACACTATTATGTATTGTTCATTGTGAATCATTACGTAAAGTGTTTGTACTGTACTGATCTGTAGAGACAGTTCCAGCTTCTTCAATGGGTTAAAGCCTAGTTATTCAAATAGTGGGCCGTGGGCCACATGCAGCCCAAAACACAACATCAGAGTGGCCCAGTCTGTGGTCATTTGAGAAAATATAATAAATAAATATAAAGTAAAATTCTTTATCATCACTATTACCCTGTTTGTCACTTGTCACCAGACTGTGTTTACAACAATGGGGGTTGATGACGATAATTGGGATTTTAATTGAACTCCTCTGGTGGACGAGTGGACAGCTGTGCCTTTCAGGCTCCGGTCTTGAGTTTTTCCAGACAATCGTGAGCTGATGTCCTCGTTAACAGATCACTTGTTCAGTCTCAACCTGGGCCTCAAGTCAGACCTTTGACTAATCCTCATCAAACCAGCAGTTGTCCCATGAATGGAGTAAGAGAGCAGGGCGGACGGAGGGAGCAGCGAGGGACACTAGGAGACGTTTGGAGCGTGTGTCTTTTGGACATGATTAGAGAGCTAATCTAAAATAAGTACGGGGTTGGGAGGGGGAGAGTGGAGAGAAAGACAGAGGGACAGAGCATCAGCATAACTATGTGTTTGGAATGTGTTAAGACGAAGGCCGAGCGACTCGTTCACAGGACTGTGACTGAAAAGCACTCGAGATGATGAGCCTCCTTTGAGCCGCAATCAAAACGCTGCCTGGCTCTGCCGGCCTGCGAGCATGCAGCATCAAACACTCTCCCTCTCTCATTCTTCTCGCCTCAGTCTCATCCCCCTCTCTTTTGTCCTTTCTAATTCTTCAAGCATTCAGTGGATGCCTAGCAGCTGCTGGTAATTAAGGGACTTTAGAGTCTAACACAACACCCTAAATCAAAGGAGGAAGAAAAGGACGGAGGAGACAAGAGACGACGATCCACAGCGAATCGGCACCTCATTCCTCCTGCTGCATTCTCCGCCTCTCCGCCAGGCTAATGCACCTCCATGTTGCTAATTAGCCGCCGTTAAAGCTGTAAATCAATAGGCAGTCGCAGAAAAGAAGGAAAGGGAAAAGGACACGAGGTTAGGAGGACAAGAAATGAGACTGTGTCTTGCGGATGACAGCTCCATAAGAAGAGGGTTAGAGTTCGAACCCGGCGAGGCGAGCTGACTGCACGTGTGGCAGGAGCGGATTCCAAAGAGGAGCGAGCGTTTAAATGGGACACCGAGCCGCTGAGCCGGGGGGAGATGAGGGGTAATGCCGGCTTTTTCAGGGAGGGGAGTGTGAAGGTACACACAAACACGGAGAAGGGGAAAATATAATTTCACAAAATCAACAATGGCTTAGTGATGGATGATGGAGAACTCCAGATATTGAGGGAGAAGAGGGGGAGGATAACGCCGTGGTAATCACAGTTGTGGATTGCTCCAAGGCTGGCATCAAATTTAATTCTGGGAGCTCTGGAGGAGAGCAGCACTCCAGCAGGTGTGTGCAGCTGCTTTCCTCCGACAGACACAGGTTCGGCTGATGACGACACCAATGGGTCGACAAAACAAAGCCATCCACTGTTTCATTGTTTTTAATGTTTATATGACGGCGTTTAAAATCTTCCAGGGCAGAGGTTATAATTGAATGATTTTAAAAACTAAAACATGTCAACAAGGTTAAAGATAATATGGTTCCTGGAGGAAATGACAGTTCACTCTTCACCTTTAAATGCTAATGAAACACAGCATGCTCCGCCCACCTGCTCCTATAGGAGGGAGACCTGAGGACGGCTTCGTGTAACCATGGCAACCACTGCAGTTTACTGAACTCATCCTGTTTGATGCACTGCATGTTTAATTTTTCTTAAATATCTTGTTTATATAAACTTTTTCACTACATCCTTATCTACCCGTGGGCAAACTTTTTGACATGTAAAAGTCAGTCAGTAAAGGCTAATATGCTAAAATGCTTTTAGCCTTTTCTATGCCATCTATTGGGGAAATGCGGGTATTGCAGGGGAAACACAGAAATATAATAAAAATTAAAATTAACAACATAATTTGGACATATTTGGTGGGCCGGATTAAAAAGCCAAATGAGCCGCATCGGCCCCCGAGCCGTAGTTTGCCCATGCCTGTTCTATTCCATTCTACACTAAAGGATTAGAATCTATGCCCAGTGCAACTGCAGTAACGCTGATTATTAGGTTTGGACAGACGTTAAATCTGGTCTAAAAGATTGACATAAATGTTTGTTCTGTAGCAGCAGCCGAGTGAGTGATGAAATATAAAAGTACCAGAGGAACTCACTCGGCCACTTCACTTCTTCAGGGTTGTTTTCAGCGTTGACTCCTTTTACACCTGCATCCACACGAACATCAGCCGCAGTGATTCAAGAGGAGTTAAATTATGAATCAGTTCCCCGCGGTGGGACAAATAAAGGTTATATCGAAACGAGACGTCTTTAACTGTCTCAACAAAAACTTCACCAGTTCCCTGAGGGAAGAAGAAAATAGAACCTGAACCAAGTGAACCCTGGGCCACAGATCGACCTCTCCACCACCGCCGATTTCTGCTAAAGATCTTTTCCAGTAGATGTTGCTGCTGCTGAGACTAAAACTCTGAGTATGTTCTTTAATGTCCAGGTCCTGACTTTCTGTAATAGCTCTGTGCACCCCCTAGGGGCACACTGCCCACGTTGGGAGCTAGTGCATTATTGCAGAACAGAACAAGGCGAGGAAAGTGATCGTTCTCTCTCCGTCCAGTAAGTTCTTGGTTCTAACACAGTCAGGTTTGACAGAGGTCCTGCCACACTCACTGCGGGGTCGTGGCAGAAAAAGGGCGATTAGGACCAGGCACAGGTGGCAGGAGGGTGCTGAGGGTTGGGGGAACAGATGGCTGATCTGACATGAATCAGGGCGCTGACCTTTTCTCCCCTCAGTATACGAGTACAGGTCCACACCGGTGTTTAAGAGCGCGTACGTGGAGACGTCAGTGACGCACCGTCGTCGCACTTTGAAGCTCGCGCTCACTCCACAAACGACCTTTCTCTCTGTTACCGATTCCATTTTCCCAGCCGGTCCCTTCTATCCTGCACCACATCTACACGGGAGCACGTGATTAACAGTGTAGCACGGAGGCTAATGTTGTGGTAAACGATCTCCGTGTGAAGGCATGTAGGCCGCGGAGACCGCCGCCCGTCAGCCAGCCCTCGCCGCACCTCCACAGATGCATGCGGAATTACCTCGTCGCTAGGCAATTATTTGTGCTGTCCCGGCTTTGGAGTGATGTAAATTACTTTAAGTGCACTTTGCAGGGGCCGCCATCATGATAATGATGATGATGATTGTGGCTGCGCGCAGACACACATAAATATTCAGCTTTACCTTTAAAGAGAGCGTCTGCATTCAGGAGGAGGCCTTTAGTTAAAAAAAAAGACACACTAAAAAAAGAAAAAGAAAGAAAATGAAAAAAAAAGCTCAAAACAAAGAGGCGAAGAGTAAAATGTGCCACTTTCTCCACCTAAGAATACTCTGACTTCCATTTGATCAAAGTACCATCGTTTCAGCTCCAGTTCCAAGCGAATACTTGTCATAAGTGAATATTGTGCATAATATAAAAATGTTCTTTTTCTATGAGCTTCTATTGTACCCTACCTGCCGAGCCAATGCACTGCTGCAGTGACTACTAAG
>NC_024316.1:15762279-15765806 GCF_000523025.1 Cynoglossus semilaevis | reverse complement strand
GGTTTGGACAGACGTTAAATCTGGTCTAAAAGATTGACATAAATGTTTGTTCTGTAGCAGCAGCCGAGTGAGTGATGAAATATAAAAGTACCAGAGGAACTCACTCGGCCACTTCACTTCTTCAGGGTTGTTTTCAGCGTTGACTCCTTTTACACCTGCATCCACACGAACATCAGCCGCAGTGATTCAAGAGGAGTTAAATTATGAATCAGTTCCCCGCGGTGGGACAAATAAAGGTTATATCGAAACGAGACGTCTTTAACTGTCTCAACAAAAACTTCACCAGTTCCCTGAGGGAAGAAGAAAATAGAACCTGAACCAAGTGAACCCTGGGCCACAGATCGACCTCTCCACCACCGCCGATTTCTGCTAAAGATCTTTTCCAGTAGATGTTGCTGCTGCTGAGACTAAAACTCTGAGTATGTTCTTTAATGTCCAGGTCCTGACTTTCTGTAATAGCTCTGTGCACCCCCTAGGGGCACACTGCCCACGTTGGGAGCTAGTGCATTATTGCAGAACAGAACAAGGCGAGGAAAGTGATCGTTCTCTCTCCGTCCAGTAAGTTCTTGGTTCTAACACAGTCAGGTTTGACAGAGGTCCTGCCACACTCACTGCGGGGTCGTGGCAGAAAAAGGGCGATTAGGACCAGGCACAGGTGGCAGGAGGGTGCTGAGGGTTGGGGGAACAGATGGCTGATCTGACATGAATCAGGGCGCTGACCTTTTCTCCCCTCAGTATACGAGTACAGGTCCACACCGGTGTTTAAGAGCGCGTACGTGGAGACGTCAGTGACGCACCGTCGTCACACTCCACAAACGACCTTTCTCTCTGTTACCGATTCCATTTTCCCAGCCGGTCCCTTCTATCCTGCACCACATCTACACGGGAGCACGTGATTAACAGTGTAGCACGGAGGCTAATGTTGTGGTAAACGATCTCCGTGTGAAGGCATGTAGGCCGCGGAGACCGCCGCCCGTCAGCCAGCCCTCGCCGCACCTCCACAGATGCATGCGGAATTACCTCGTCGCTAGGCAATTATTTGTGCTGTCCCGGCTTTGGAGTGATGTAAATTACTTTAAGTGCACTTTGCAGGGGCCGCCATCATGATAATGATGATGATGATTGTGGCTGCGCGCAGACACACATAAATATTCAGCTTTACCTTTAAAGAGAACGTCTGCATTCAGGAGGAGGCCTTTAGTTAAAAAAAAAGACACACTAAAAAAAGAAAAAGAAAGAAAATGAAAAAAAAAGCTCAAAACAAAGAGGCGAAGAGTAAAATGTGCCACTTTCTCCACCTAAGAATACTCTGACTTCCATTTGATCAAAGTACCATCGTTTCAGCTCCAGTTCCAAGCGAATACTTGTCATAAGTGAATATTGTGCATAATATAAAAATGTTCTTTTTCTATGAGCTTCTATTGTACCCTACCTGCCGAGCCAATGCACTGCTGCAGTGACTACTAAGCACCAGCAGGTGTCACTGGTGGCGTCCTCACATGTGCTTTATTTTTATGGCCACTTTTGTTACAGAAGCAGGTTAAGTAAACACACATGCGCACACAGGACAAAACAATGAGTTTACTGGTGGGGGGGGTGACACGGGGTGACACACAAACTGTATGAAAGGACCTCATAGGAAACTCACATGTTGTGCAGGACACACCAGCCACAGTGCGGGTCTCCAGAGCTGAGACACTCCCCGCAGGTTCCATACTGTTCACAGGACTCGATGGGAACCTGGGTGACCTGAAATCACAGGGAAATCCTGGTCATAAAAACAGGAACGTGTAAAGAAACTCAAAGTAAAAGTCCATTCTTAGTCCATTCAAAAAAAAGAAAAAAAATCGAAATCTAAAAATCACATTCAGCCACAAAATAAATCACACGACATCATTTGCCTCGACCCCGTCCGTCAGCAGGGGGCACGGGGAGGGGGCATCACAACTGGCAACTGTTGGCTTTAAGTAAAAGCAGTGAAGCAGCAGTGAAGCAGCTGGGATCAGTTGGTCGGAGAAAGCTGTTGCCATCTGTGTCCGTCAATGGGCTTTTGTTTTCACACCAGTCCACGGAGGTGAAGTGTGTGAAAACACACCTGTACTGACCAGAGGCTCCCCTCTGACATTTGCTGCTCACAGCTGTGTAATCTGAGTAATTAGCTCCTTTGAATGACACTGATATGATGAAGAGTAGAGTAGAGCAGCAGAGCTGAGTGATCCACTCTGGCCCAGAGCCCACGTCTATGAAACAGAGATTAAAACAAAACAAAACAAAACAAAATTCTGATGAAATCAGTTTGGAGCGACATCACTGTGAGCCTTAAATGTAATTAGAGAAGAGATTTCTTTCTGTTTCTGCAGGGAAGAAAAGTCTCAACATTTTCAGCAGAGAAATTTTGGAGCACGTTGACTGACGCTGACAGACTGTTTAAATCACATTATACCCTGTTTTAAATCACAGAACCACAGTCTCGCTGTGAAAGTGTGTAGGAGTGAAGAAGACAATATATGAAAGAAACGGCGGGAATATAAAAGTTTGTAGTTTTTTTTTTTTTTAGTCATTAAAAGTTTGATATTTTATATCTAAATTTATATCATTTTAAAAACACACTGTGGTGGACCTAAAGCCACTGGAGCCGACACTAAATTGTAGTCGTCTGGAGAAGAAAACTCTGGTATGTCTGCTGACTTCCTCTTCTCCTTCCTGCTGCTAGCTGAAGGGGTCGCCAGAGCGGATCATCTGTCTCGGAGCTCACCTTATTCCCCCGTCTCCTCTACTGTTACACCAACCTTCTCCATGTCCTCTTTTACAACATCCATGCATCTCTCTGGGGTCTTCCTCCTTCCCTCCCTCCTGGCAGCTCCTTCTCCAACACTCTCTGTCCCATATATCCAGTTAACAGCTAACTCCACCTCACATCTCCAACTTTAGCTCCAACCTGCACAACCTCATCTGTTTCCCATTAAACAGAACACGTCTATTGTGCCCGCTCTTCGCCTTCTTCTTCCTCCTCCTCTCCATCTCCATCCCTAACATCCACATCACTCCAACTGTGTCTCCAAACTCCTCCACCTGAACGGTCCTTCTGATTGGCTAATTTCTAATCCTGTCCTTGGTGGTCACTCCCAGTGGAAATCTCGTCATCGTCACGTCTTTTTGGACAGAGCCACCGTCTGGGGAAGCACACATCATAGCAGGTCTCACCGCTGTCTTATAAACCTGACTCTCTTCTCTGTCAAAATCCACTCTGTCTGCCTTGTTTGTCAAATGTAAACAAACGGAGCTGACTCTCAAATGTGTGACTCAACAGACGTCGTCCCAGCCTCACCCCCTCTGTCAGTGGAGTGTGTTCCTAAATCTAACTGTGTGTGTGTCTTCATGTCTGTCTGCGCCGTCACATGGTCCTCAGTCTGTTTGGTCTGAAGGATCTGGAGATCAGCGCGTGTGTGTGCAGACGTCTTAGAGGGAAGTCCCGTGGGGGGGGGGGGGGGGGCCCCCCCCCGGCCCCCGCCCCCCCCCCGGGGCGG
>NC_024316.1:15757081-15758504 GCF_000523025.1 Cynoglossus semilaevis | reverse complement strand
TTTTTTTTTTTTTTAGTCATTAAAAGTTTGATATTTTATATCTAAATTTATATCATTTTAAAAACACACTGTGGTGGACCTAAAGCCACTGGAGCCGACACTAAATTGTAGTCGTCTGGAGAAGAAAACTCTGGTATGTCTGCTGACTTCCTCTTCTCCTTCCTGCTGCTAGCTGAAGGGGTCGCCAGAGCGGATCATCTGTCTCGGAGCTCACCTTATTCCCCCGTCTCCTCTACTGTTACACCAACCTTCTCCATGTCCTCTTTTACAACATCCATGCATCTCTCTGGGGTCTTCCTCCTTCCCTCCCTCCTGGCAGCTCCTTCTCCAACACTCTCTGTCCCATATATCCAGTTAACAGCTAACTCCACCTCACATCTCCAACTTTAGCTCCAACCTGCACAACCTCATCTGTTTCCCATTAAACAGAACACGTCTATTGTGCCCGCTCTTCGCCTTCTTCTTCCTCCTCCTCTTCATCTCCATCCCTAACATCCACATCACTCCAACTGTGTCTCCAAACTCCTCCACCTGAACGGTCCTTCTGATTGGCTAATTTCTAATCCTGTCCTTGGTGGTCACTCCCAGTGGAAATCTCGTCATCGTCACGTCTTTTTGGACAGAGCCACCGTCTGGGGAAGCACACATCATAGCAGGTCTCACCGCTGTCTTATAAACCTGACTCTCTTCTCTGTCCAATCCACTCTGTCTGCCTTGTTTGTCAAATGTAAACAAACGGAGCTGACTCTCAAATGTGTGACTCAACAGACGTCGTCCCAGCCTCACCCCCTCTGTCAGTGGAGTGTGTTCCTAAATCTAACTGTGTGTGTGTCTTCATGTCTGTCTGCGCCGTCACATGGTCCTCAGTCTGTTTGGTCTGAAGGATCTGGAGATCAGCGCGTGTGTGTGCAGACGTCTTAGAGGGAAGTCCCGTGGGGGGGGGGGCGGTCCCCCGCTCTGACACCTGCAGCTCACAGTGTCGTCGAGTGTAAATATTCACAGGGAGGCAAAGTACAACACAAACACTGCACAGCCGACGGACACAGTCACGAGAACGACACAAGACTGGGAGGGTGAACTTCAAACCCGAGGGCCATGGAATCATTTTGGGTCGCATCTCCAGTAACTCGGACAACATGATCCAAAGACTTAAATCAGTGCTTGATTCGTTTCTCCTTTGCAAAACCCGTGGGAGTAAATGAAAAAAAAAAAACCTATATAATATATAATAATATATAAACTATACAATATTCCAATTGTATGCATGTATACATACATATATTGTTTCATATATAAATAAATGCATATACAGTATGTATTAATATACAGACATATATTTATATAAACATATATACATCCATCCATCCATCCATTTTCATCCTCTTATCCGTTACCGGGTCGCGGGGGCAGCAGTCGCCACCCA
>NC_024316.1:15754366-15756261 GCF_000523025.1 Cynoglossus semilaevis | reverse complement strand
GTAGAGAAGAAGCGGAGTGACTTTTTAGCCAATCAGAATGCAGAACACAATGCACCATGCAAATCCGTGAAGTAGCGAAACCGTGAAAAGTAAACCGCGTTATAGCAAGGGATCACTGTATACATATATAAATATATATATATAAAAATACACATATATAATAATACAATATCTACATATATATGTATGTATATATATATATATACTGTAAATATATATACATATATATATAAAACCAGATGTTTACTGGACACTGGTGCTTAGAATAATAATAAGGGTAAAATACAGAAGACAAAAATACTCTGATTCTTAAATCCTACAGCGGTAGGTAAATGGTTAGGTAACGAGGTAAATGTTCCAGATTGGTCCATTTTCTTTTCCGCCAAAGAAAGAAATGAATCAGAGCCACAAAGGTGGGATTGACTTTCACCTTGGAAGTGAAAACATTTTAGATTTTCCTTTTTTTCCTTCTAACGTACGACAAACAGCTGACGTCGACCTGGGACTGCAGAGCCTTGAAGATAAAGATCCACTCAGAGCTGTCAGCTACAGTGACAGACGTGTGTGTTTCAGCCTATATATTTTTCTTTTCTCTTTGTTTGGTCTTTTCAAAGGCTTAATAACCCCCCCTCCCACCTCCGCCCCCCAACTGTCTGCTGGTTCTAAACCCTGCGGCAACAAAAAAGACAGGCCTGAGAGACAAAGGAAGCCATTGACACGGTGGGGCGTCGATCGTCCCTGCTCTGTGAGGCAGCTCTGCCGTGGACACTCCTGTTAGATTAACCCCCATCACCTCAACAAACTGTATATAATAGGATGAGTGTGTGTGTGTGAGTGTGTGTGTGTGTACATTAGTACGTGTGTGTCCCCTTGCTTCAGGACAAACAGGTGGCATGTTGTAATGAGCTGCAGTTGGGGTCACATCAACAGCAGAAGCCGCGGCTGATGACAAACAAGCCCAGCAGGAACAAGTCGGCGACTCGCTCCGTATCTGAACACGGATCTCAGCGTCTCTGAAGCTCCACTAAGCCCTGGAAGCAACTGAACGTGCAGACACGGCAGAACTTCTACAGAGGCCCACCTCCATGAAAGGGTTACAGTGTGGAGACAGCTGTCAGCAGGGGTGAAGTCAGACGGGGGGGAGGGGGGGGGGGGCTGTGGGTGTCCCTTATGGAGCGGTGTCTACAGACTGGCAGACAGGACCTGCTGAGCTGTCAGCTGATACAGTCTTAGATTAAAAAAAAAAAGAAGGTAGGATGAGAAAAAAGTGAAGGAGAGGAGGAGGAGGAGGAGGAGTATAAAAGTAGGACAGAAATTAATTAATTAAAAATTAAAGTTAATTTTCATTAAGTAATTACTGTCCAATCCATGCATTAAGAAAAAAATAATGTAATCACAGCTCAGGTCCCTAATTTCTGCCAACACCAATGCATACACTTCAGCCAGTAGGTGACGGTAGTAGAAATTCACGATGCTTTCACGATGAAAGTTTGGCGAACGACGTTGACGAGGCTAGCGACCCAACACGAAACACGGTGCTGAGCTAACGTTAGCGATGACAGTCTTGGTACAAACAAACCAGAATATTATAGACCAGATGACGGGGTTTGGAGCGGGAAAAAAAAAATCCTAATATTTTTATGTTAGCTTACAATTTTTCAATCAATTCTTTCTGATCAGATCCCACCACTGTTACTACATACATGTTATAAATACATCAAAGTATTTTGTACTACTGTGTATCATGTATAAATCTAAAGGTTGGTGTTTCTTTTACTTACGTTTAATTCAATGTGGCCTAGTAGTAAAACTGAGGAGGACAGTTTTGTGGGGGGGTCGGCAGTGGGGGGGGGCAGAGCAGCTGTTGTTCCGCACACGCTTCAGTCACTCCACAC
>NC_024316.1:15746097-15754288 GCF_000523025.1 Cynoglossus semilaevis | reverse complement strand
TTTTTTTGGGAAAAAAAAAAGAGCGCCCCATTGTTTTTAAGGTTTTTCCGGGCCGTGTTTTTTTTTTTTTTTTTTTTAAACTCTTCTTTTCCCAAGAACCCACTCAGATCAGCGGCTGACCCAGAACAGAGTGGGAGCTGTGAGTGAAAGAGCTGAAGGAACGCCTGTAGAAGTCCAGCAGGAGTCGACCTTGGCAGCGTTTCACTGAACAACAACAGCAGCAACAGCAGCAGCAACAGCAGCAGCACTGGAACTGAAACGACTCAGGTCACTGACTCACAGTCCTGCACCGAGCTCATTTCCGACAATTAATTTCATTATATTTTTCGTATTCGCTGAACACCAAGTGGTGATGTCACGGCTAAGTGAAAGCAGATTGGCTGAACGTACTTAAAGAAAAAACAAGAAAGAAACTTCCAGAACTCATCCGACCGTGTCACCTACAGCAGCAGGACTTTCTTCTCTGAAGCTGAGAATAAACGGCAGCCTGGTTTCAGCGCCACCGTCCTGCTGCCTCAGGGACCGGGCCGTGATCGCTGCCTCTGAGTGATGGATGAGAGCACGGGGCAGAGCAGGAGGAAGAAAAAGGGAAAAGAAAGAAAGAAAACTGTGGCTGAAGGAGAACAGAGCTGAGAGCAGAGAGGGCGCGTGTCGCCGTGTAGAACCCAGAGTCTGTGATGCCACGTGAGCCTCAGCGGTGAAGGAGAACGGCAACAATAACACAAAGGTCCCGCCATCACCGCTTCTATACAATGAGGTACTTTCAAGTCGTTACCAAGGCAACGGGCCACCACCGGCGTGGCCGTGAGAGCTGCTCCCTCCAACCTTCATCAGCACACGGTACACAGCTGGCACCTCTGGGAACGCCTGTCAACTGTACCTGTGTCTTTAATCCAATGAACACACACACACACACACACACACAGAGTCGTTGGCAGATCCTCGACCCTTCATCCATTTTTAATGAGTATTAGCCAGGCGACCACGTCATTGGAATGAGAGAAATCGATCATGAATACAATATCCATTCCAACAGAGCGCGAGAGAGAGAGAGAGAGAGAGAGGGACAAAGAGGAAATATTGGGTCTGATCTCAGAGTCTCTGATATGAACAAATATAAACGGCACCACAGCAGAGTAAACCGTTGCTGCAGGTTTCTCCGTCTCCGTCTCCGTCTTTATCGTTACATCAACATTTTTGTTTCTCTGATTTGTTGCTGCAGGTTTCTCCGTCTCCGTCTCTGTCTTCGTCTTTATCTTTACATCAACATGTTTGTTTCTCTGATTCAGTTTCACTGATTCGTTGCTTGTTGTTGATAATAGGACTGTGGTACAACAACAGAACACATAGGCAGGTTTACCAACCACTGTGCCACCATGTGGATTTTTTAAGGTGTCAGAGTGTTTCCTGAACCTCAAACCAATCACAACAGATCGGGTCAGATTAGAGCTTGGACGATGGTTTGAAACTTCACAAAAATGAATGAATTGTGTGTCAGAACAACAACAACAACAACAACAACATCCTCAGCTGCTCAGGCAGAGCCAATCACATCCTGGTGTTGTTGTCTTCAACCACACATCTCAGTTAGCGTCAACTGTGCAATTTCTGTTGCAGAACTAAGTGGGAACGGTTCTGAATAAATGAGGAAGAGATAAAGTACCGTTGTTATTAGTACTGTTCCTGAAGGTCACCTTTAAATGTTGTACAGTTGGTAAAGTGAAAAAGGCTGGGAGGGAAAAATGGTTCAGGCAAGATGAATAGATGAGTATTCTGTTAGTACTCTGAAGTATTATGGTGTGGTGTAGTTAGGATTCAACCTCTGACGTCACAGACAGTGTTCCTGTACCTGGAACTTTTTGGAGTGTGTGTTTATTTTCCTGAGAAAGTTTTTCGAACTGTTTTTTTAATCATTATTTTTATTTCTAAATATGAATTTTTTTATTAAAATCTGGTACGACTGACTCTCCTGGTTTTAAAATTTGAAGTCTATAATTCAACAGCCCTGGAGCAAAGCATCAAGTCTGAGTCGAAGGATTCAAACCAACAACTGTGACAGTTCCAATGACTTTCAACTGATGAGAAATGCAGTTTTTTTCAACCTCATGAAACAAACGCAGAGTTTCTCCTGTTGCCAATGGTCCACTTCTCTGTCACACATTCCCCTCTCCCCCCACCCTCTCAGTGCAGGGCAGAACTGATCCCTGGCAGCTCATCAGGAACAACAGACTGGTGGTAGACGGAGTGTCACAGGAAAGAAGGGGAGGTCAGCCGTGTGCCTTCTGACCGCAGTTTGAACCCTGAGGCTGAGTGTTCATCATGTCTCAGTGCTGCCCCCGGAGCGACAATGAAGTACTTAAGATGGAAATAATACAGTTTTAAACCTTTCTTCCTGGCACAGCCCGTGAGGAGGAGTAGTTGTAGTGATGAAACCGCATAAATGTTGCCGACTCACTCTTTTCTGTGGATTTAAATTGTGCTCTTTGGCACTGCAGACTTCACGGAGAAGAGACTGTTGTTGACTTAGTCTTCGTGGTTTTCTAGGTTTGACATCGCTGCTGCAGAGAAGTCAGAAACGTGAAACAGAAAAACCCTCGGGCGAAGCTCACGGTCCACAACAAATCACTTCTGAGGAATCACAAATCAGTGCCGTTTCCACTCTTAACGACGAAATTCACCTCTGGTTCTCTATTAGTTTCTTAAGTACCATTAAAATACTTATCAAATTCATAATCTTTTAACTTGTTATTTATTTAAACCTGAACAGTACGTTGGGACCAGATTTTACCCAGAAACCCTTGCAGTGCAGGTTTTTTTTTTGTTTGTTTTTTTTTTGGCAGTGTTTATATTCCTGAGTCGTCCTTTCTTCTCCAGCTCCCACTTTCCCATGCACATGCATTACGTACAGCGTGCTCACACACAGACATGCACACACACTCTGTACACTAGCATTTTTACATGGTATTGATTTTCACTGGTCCCTGGAACCATGGGCTGATGTTTGGATTCTGAGTTCTCTTTCTCTTCTGCATTTGTTTAGACCCAAAAACCTGAGGGATAAAATACCACCGGTGGAGGTTGATGGTGTTGGTGAAGCAGAGTAATGGGGGCGGGTGGAGTGTTTTATGACCCTCCAGAATAATGGAGTGAGGGAATCAACTTGTGAGAAGAACGAAAAATCCAACCAGGCAGTGGAGCCTGAAGAGGATCAATGATGTATGACTTCTATTTACTTTTGTTGGGTTTTTTTTAAACAGAGAGATTGAAAGTTTGTGTTTTTGTGTCCGACTGTTTACTGCACACACAGATAATGTGTGTTTATGCTTTGATAGCTCTTTTAATCCATTAATTAGTAACATAACATTTAAACAGAATCCTTTGGTGTGATATGAACTTGAACTATTGAAAAACTAACAGCACAGTCACTCACTGGTTTGTCAAGTTATTTAATTTTTGAAAGTAATAAAATAAAAATGTTAGATGCATGGGTATAAGGATCACTAATCATGATTAATGGATAGCTATCTTGTGATCAATCAGATCAAGAAATTGCACTCTACTTAACGACGACCCTATTTAAAATTAGGGATTGGTATCGATCCAACATCAATCAGAATTTCTGAATGGAGCGACGAAAAAAACAACTGTAGCCTGTTTGATACGATATCTAAGGACATAACTTTACGCAACACGCCAAGCCTGTTTGATACGATATCTAAGGACAAACGCTCCACATAACTTTACGCAACACGCCGTAAAACGCAACACTTTCACCTCAGCCACGGCAGTACGCTGGAGGACAAAAGAAGGTATCGGATTGATAACCAGCGTTCACTCTCTCACCTGAAGGTAGCGCTGCTGAGATGAAGGATGATAATACGATCTGAGAGTCGGGCTCTCAGCTCCTTCACACGTTTCCTCTTCCTCGTTAATCTCCCCCCACACCCCTAGTGACCCCACTCTCCTGCACTCCTGCAGTCACTCTCCACTCCCCCCCCCAGACCCCTCCCCCAGTGGAGGTTGCCTCTCTGCTCAGTAATACAGTCAGAAGTCTAACAGGAGGAAATTACATCCACGCTGCCTGGACACTTTGAACTCTCAGCGCCCTCTATCTTCTCCTGCTCACTGACAACTGGCTCGGTGAAAGAAATGCAAACAGGGAGCAATGAAAGTGTCACGGCCTTCTGGTGAATGCGTATGTGTGTATAAATATATATATATATATATGTGTGCACTTATATTTAAGAGAGGCCATAAAAAGGAGAGGCGGTTACTTTCTGAAACACTCCGAAAACACTCTGTTTTTTATGCTTTGATTGAGTATAACACGACTTCACTAAGTCACCATTTACAACTCTCTCTAACGCAGTACATGCGTGTACTATTGTTTCACACCTGCGTATAATGGCGGCCGACGTAAGTGAAATACGGCAAATGGCAGCCGCCTCTCGTCCCGCAGTTGTCGGGAATCAAAACAAACTGCGCACTTATCCGACAGACATGGGTCGGCTGCCGCTGCCAGGACTGATGACTCATTAATGCATGAGCAGCGGGCTGGAAATATTCAGTCACTTCTGGTGAAACGGTTCAAGAAGTGGAAGAACGGCGCTGGGTGCTGAACCTGCAGCAGAGGAAAATGAACGTACGTACAGTACGGCGAGGCGGAGTCCACGTCCGAGCGCCGCCTGGACGGATATTTATAGACTGACCATTAACATAGTGTTACTCACTGAGGGTTGAAATGTTTTATTGTCTTTATTTGTCTTGTTGTCTGCGTTTAATTGAGTTTTGAGGGTTTTTTTCTTTCTTTCCGTTACCTGTCTAGACCGCCTGTCTGCGTGCTGTTTTTGTTGTCTGTCTCTTTAGTGTACCTGCTCATCTTTTTATGTATGTCTGACTGTCTGACTGCCCACGTCCGTGTGAGTCTCACTGCGGGAGAGGCCCCGGCGTCGATGCAGCCAGTAATGAGGTGTATGCTCCAGTCAGCATGTGAGGAGTTAATAAGGAAGCAGGAGAAGCCATCACACATCAACAGGCATGTGTGTGTGTGTGTGTGTGTGTGTGTGTGTGTGTCAATAGTGGGGAACCTCCCTGCCACACTTAAGGCTGTCTGTCGACCACCGTGGTATTGATTTGGTGTGGAAAGCAGACAGAAATGAATTCTGATCCACACAGGGACTCCACGGTGTACGCTTGAGTGTGCACGTGTGTTTGAGTGTGCACGTATGAGAGCATATTTGTTGTCTTGGTCTCAGTGTCTCCTCCGGTGGAGAGGAGGAACATACAGATGAAGGTCTTGGTTACACCTGGCTGCTCCGGAGGGCTGTTGTCTGTGCACTAAGTGTGTGTGTGTGTGTGTGTGTAAATGAATTTTAATTTGCATACATGTGAAAGAGAGAGAGAGAGAGAGAGAGAGACAGCCAGGAGAGCAGGCTCAGGTGGTGAGGGACACTTCATCCAATTCCAGTCCAGACTGTTTGGACACACGTTTGTTTTTTTAATGCAAATGTCTGACTGTCAATGAAGGGGTGTGTTTTTTTTTTTTTCATGTTTATCAAGTATCATACACAAATAACCCCGAGGCAGACTCCAGTGGTTAATCAGAGTTTAGAAGTCTCACTGAGGCTCTGGACTCCGCAGTCAGAGGATAGAACTTTGATGTGATCTTATTTGATTCAATAAGAAAGACACTGAGACAAAGACAATAAGTAAACACACTCCTGCAACAGCGGGAGAGAATTATTAGATTGGACAATAAAGGAACTCTGCGGGGTGAGAGAGAGAGAGAGAGAGAGAGAGAGGGAGAGAGGGAGAAAACAGTGAATGATCTCCAGTGGTGGGTTTTAAAGTGCCTGACGGTCTTTGTTGGGCAGAAGAGAGAGAGGGACAGAGAGACAGAGGGAGAGAGAGAGAGAGTGAAATCAACATAATGAGCAGAAACTGCCTTTGTGTCTCACTCTCCTCGTCTCCTCTCTTTCCTCTACCCTCCGTCTCTGTCTCTCATCCCACCATTCAGAGACAGCTGCTTCTGAGCAGCCAAATTAACTGCTCCCTGGTCGCCGTTGGAAGGTGTGAAATAATTAAGTGTTTTGCATCTCAGGTTGGTGAATGACTTCTTTTTTTTTTTTTCTTTCAGCTTTACATCCAGTAGGAACTTTAACGGCGCCCTCTCTGGACGCAGTCCAGACCAGTGTGTGGTTTCATTACCTAGTGGACCTCTGTGTTACTACAACGTGATCCTGGCTCCGAATATCAAATATCCCATTTACCGCGCAGTATGAACCGCAATATATCTCCATGCAGTCGGCAGACGTACTGTTCAAATCACCGGTCTTATCGGCCACGACCCGAGGTCTTTCTAATATTCTTCCTCAAATATTACATTAACAGATATGCTATCCTCCTCTGCACGTCCGTCCGTCGCTATGAGCCAGTCTGAAGAACTTTTTTTTTTGCTTTATTGTTCATGTCTGTGTAGTCACTCATGGGGATCATATTATTTAACCAAAATCAAGGGTGTCAAACATCAGGCCCGCAGGCCAAAAGTGGTCCACTGGGGGGTTAAATCAGGTCCGTTTGATGAATTTTGAAAATGAAAAAAAAATTTCACAAACACTTGATGTTCATGATGTTTTGTGAAATTAAAAAAAAGATGGACTGATTGTTATTTATAGGTAATCACAGTCACAAAAGACACCAAACCCTATGGTACGTCTAACACACGTGTACACTGCAAACCCTATGGTACGTCTAACACACGTGCACATATTCAGTAGTTGAGGGGACCACTGGTGTTACTGGCGCAGTGAGCCGTCACCTCACAGTCGCTCTAAGACAAAAATATCAACGAGGAGCAGATCCTGCTGATTGTGAGTGGGTTTAGCTTCACAGCCCAGTGCATTTCACTCCATTTGGTGACTGCGGTGCAAAGTTAGCGCTAAAGACGAAGACAAGTGACAGACAGAGAAAAGAGAGGCAGAGGGCAGGAGAGAGAGAGAGAGAGAGAGAGACATCCACTCTGCTCCTCACTTGGTTCCTGACAAACCCTGTCATGATTCCTTCACCCAGCACTCATGTTTCTCCCTGACACTCTCTAAGCTCTAATTAGGCTTGTAAATAATTATTGCAATTAAAGCCCACAATTAGGAGGAGTGAGGCACCGCCATTAGTTTCACAATAAATGTCACGAGCGTTTTGCATAGGCACAGGGAGGAAATAGACAAATGCTGCGCCATTAGACTCAGACAGTCAGAAAGGAGGCGATGGAGGGTGGGGGGGGTAATGGGGGGGGCACAGAGTATTCACAGCTCTTAATTATAGAGCTGATTATTCTGGCAGGGTGGCTCTTGGACCGTTCTATTGGCTCCTAAGAAGTGTGCGGGGGCACAAACGCTTATACACACACATACACACACACATGAACATGCACTACTTTTTTTTTTTTTTTTTTTTTGAACTGAGCTCACAGACAGTCCTGCTTCATACACTGAGACTGATGAATAAACAGACGTCACAATCAGTGAGGTTTCAGGACAGGCTTTGTTTCTGAGGTGCAGTAAAAAAAATAAATACATAATAATCCTGGCCGTGTCTCAGTGTCTCAGTTTATTTGTAATGTTTGGTTTTATGTAACAACAGCTCCTCCCCACGTGTTGCCTTTTCAGCACGTATCGATTCTACCCACAAATCCCCTCACAGTTCACACTGCGCAGTAACTTCGTCTCCATTTTTAGGTTTTCCTCATTATCTCATCTTAGAGGGAGCGGTGAGGATGGCTGGGAGGGTGGGGTGGGGGTGGGGGGGCATGATGGGGGCAGGGGAGACAATGGTACGTCTCTAGCTGCTGTCTGTGTCTGTGTATGTGTTTAGTCATTCAGTACTGGTATCTGGCCCAATACTTCATTGGAATACTTTGTTAAAGTAGGTCTAAACTTGTATGTATGAACTGTATTGATTAACAGCAGACGTACTGCAACAGGCTGCCCCTTGGAGGCGCCAGGTAGGTGGTTCCTCTGGAAACTGAACCCAGGCTGTGAAAGGCATACGTGCTAACAGCTACACTATGGAACCACACAAAACTAGTATCAGCAAGTACAACAAAAAATGGTAATACTAGTACTCAATACTCGTATCAAATGATTTCAAATGGTTTCAGAACGACCCTGTTCCCTTCACATCCATCTAAAAACAT
>NC_024316.1:15739661-15744870 GCF_000523025.1 Cynoglossus semilaevis | reverse complement strand
TGCAACAGGCTGCCCCTTGGAGGCGCCAGGTAGGTGGTTCCTCTGGAAACTGAACCTAGGCTGTGAAAGGCAGGCGTGCTAACAGCTACACTATGGAACCACACAAAACTAGTATCAGCAAGTACAACAAAAAATGGTAATACTAGTACTCAATACTCGTATCAAATGATTTCAAATGGTTTCAGAACGACCCTGTTCCCTTCACATCCATCTAAAAACATCCATATTGGACCTGATGATACACTTCAACCTTTTCACCTGAACTAGATTATCGTCTGGCCTTATATCAGACAGATCAGTCCAACAGTCTGTATTCAGTCCTGTAGGGGGAGCATCTCCAAAGGACGAACCACGACTGATCACAGTTTTTGAATTTTTCCACCATTTCTTCTCACTCCTGTGCATTTATATATTCATGCTCCTGTTCTTCTAACATTTATGCAGCAGCGTACACTACAGCACAGGATCACAGTCTCGTCCAATCATTTATCAGCAGCCTTAGTGTCTCAGATAAATCAAATCTGGAGGGTGAGGTTGGGAGTGAAGAGTGGTGACGTTTTTCCCCTTCAACTTTCTCCTCCTTTTGTGGGAGGCAGAGTCATTTACGTCTACTTAACCCATTAAGGAGAAATGTTGCTCTCAGTCTGGAAACAGCCAGAACTACCAATGATAATATAAACCCAGCCATTACTCTGATGCAACACAATCTGCCAACAGCTGCTGACCCTGCGGATGTTTAGTTCTGCTCGGAGCAGCTGCAGGTCTGCCGCCGAACGGCGCGCTGATGGAGCCGTCCTGATGTGTTTTTAATGCAAATGTCTGAGCTGTCAGGGGGAGATTCATCCTCGCGGCTCTGCTTTGGTGTTAGAGTAAATAAAATGTAACCCCATGACTCCATATATCCTGTAGGTCAACCCGGCTGACAGGGAAACTACGCCACGGGACCAGGAGGATGAACACGTCTAATAGAAAGAATGTAAATCTTAATATATGTCTTTGGAAGGCCATGGAGAGACAGTGACCTTTCATAACAATCCGTTAGCATTTATGCTTTAGCACAGGGATCCCCAAACCCCGGTCTGGGGACTGGTGCCGGTCCGTAGGTCATGCGGTACCTGGCCACAGTGGGACAGAGTGAAAAATGTACTTCGGTTTTACTGATTTACTTCACTCAAAAATAATCGGGTCGACTCCCTTTATGTTTTCATTTAAAGATAATCTGGCAACGTTTCAAAACATTCAGACTCTGATACTAACAGAATAAAGTCTAAAAGATGTTTTATTTGGATCAATCCTTTATCATGTAACGGTTAATTCCGGACGAACGATCCGTGGTACAAAAAAGGCTGGGAACCACTGCTTTAGTAGCAATGTTGAACGAAGATCAAAAGAAATTATAATTGATCGTCACTTTTTCTAGAATGATGTTGAGTGTTGTTTTTTTTTTTTTACTTTAAATGCGAAATTAAATACTTGTAATTAACACCATTCAACGCAGGACAATGTGACTGATTACACTGTGTCTGAAGAAGCTGATGACCCAGGAAGTGGTGGTGAAACGGAAGGACGGCTAGATGGTTGCTACGCTAGATAAGTGGCAGTTCAGGTTCTATTAATTAACCGCTTGATGAGGACGGACAGGATGTGTGTTACTATCAATTAATGAGATTATGATTGGCCAGCAGTTCCAGGGCACAAAACCTGATTAACACCAGTTCTGGCTTAAGTCAATTAACGAGCTCTGCTCAGGGACTAATGCAAATGAGGTGCCTTTGATATGTTGGTCATGGCGGAGGAGAAAATAGAGCTCGACATTCAGACTTGGTAACACATAACCAGAGCTGAGGGGGAAAAAAAGGGACATTTTTAGAATGTCACTCATTATGGGAAGGAATTGTTTGACCTCTGATGGTTAAACAAACAGATGCTAAAAAACACGCACGTCAGAAAGAAGGTGTGTCTCCGACTGACCCTCCGACTGACCCCGTCAGTGTGATGAACAGATTCAGTCGACCCCTGAACTTCCCACACCCCCTGACCTCAGGACGCTGAGAGACGAAACATGAAGAGCAGAAGACGGGGCACGAAACCCAACATGTGGAGCATGTGTGTCAACATGGAAGCACATTAACCTTCCAACATGTACCATTCAGACAGGAAGTAGGCTGCACACCCCGGGGGACGGGCAAGAAGTGGAATAACATGATGAAAGATAGTGAAGTTTAGAGTTAACATCCGAGTTCAGACTTCAACCACAGCTGGTGTTGTTTGGTCTAAAACCATGAGGGTAAAATGAATCGAAGGTTTGGGGAGGAGGTCTGGGCTACATTTCTGACTAAATTAATTTGTCACTTGATTTTGATTTTGTGTCAGCCCAAACCAAAGAACTTAAACAATACGACAGTAATTAGCGATGTCTTACATCATCGGCCCGATATTAGCATGATTATGTAATATCTGCGGTTTTTCCTTCGATAATGACAACTTTATAACGCAATGGCTGGGTTTCACCAGATGGTGGCGTACATAAAAGTGAAAATTAATTATTGTCCCTAAAGCACAGTACACAGTGCACACAATGTGTCCTCTGCCTTTAACCAATCACTCAACTTCCTCACCTAGCTAACACTGCCCCAGTATATTGGTATCAGTTGATATCGAAATTGGAAAATAAGAGTAATATCGACATATCCGATATCGACTCCCCTAACTGCAATCCTTTAAAATTCTCGCAAATCTGATTTTTAAGATACACACAAAATAGAGGTCAGGATTAATGACGCGTCACGACGGCGACAGAGATGAGAGCGCCTCCGTCAGAAAAAAACTTAAATTGCATCATCAATAAAGGTGCGTGTGTCTATTGACAGGGGAATTTATCCTAATTTGTTCAGGTGTCAATAAAAAGTCAAGCCATCGTAGGAGGAGGAGGAGGGAAGAGAAGAATCAAAGCACACGCTTTCAAGCTGCGGCTCCTGCATCCTGTTGTAGAGGCGGGTCGTTCTGTCGCTGAGATTCTTTGTTTGAGTGACAATGATTGACAGGTGGCCCGCTTGCTCAGAGATGAGGGTCAGTGGTCAAATGGTTGGTCTTTAGCAGCTGTAGACGAACCAGACTGCCCTGTTGTCAACACAGTCATGAGAGACTAAGAAAAACACGCACAAGGCTAGCATATACTCCCATTATGTAGACAGATGTAGATCCCATACTTGCCACTAGTAGGCGCAAAAGTCAATAATTATGATAATGATACAGCTCAGAAAGAAAGGTCAGTCGTGGTCTGGGCTCTCCCTGGTTCCATTTCTGTTGTTGTGTCTTCGTTTGTTCTGTTCCTTTAAAAGGCTCATGTAAGCTATATTGCACAACACTGCCCCAAGAGGTCTTGGTGGTACTACTCCTTTTCATTTATTTGGGTAAAGTGTCACATATATTTTGAGACTTTTTTAGCCTAAGCTCGGCTTCACTGCAGACGTAACGTAATGATAAAAAAAAAAGAGGAGGTGAAAAGATTACAGACGAGTTTGAGAACCATCTGAGTCTGTTGTTGTTTAGGTCTTTTTGTTCAGTGTTCCCTCGTTTTAGGTCCATTGCCTCGGCTTGAACTTTTGCCAGACTTCCATCCTCCTGCTGAGTTACTGTATCTCTTCAATTAAACAACAAAGCGGGCACCTTCTGTTACGTTCTGTAATGGGACTTGATTTTTCTTTAGAGGAGGAAAAAAAAAAAGAAATCACAGAAAAAAACATGCACACATGTATGTCCATGAATGAGTGGTCTGGCCCAGAGCCAGTCCAATCAGGATGTAAACAGAAAACCCGGGAGACAAATGTCTCTCAACCAACTCCGCCGTTGGTTGCTTTGTGTCTGCTTGATCTGTAGCACCTCCGGTGCACAGAGGAAGGCTTGGATGGAAGCCATCATGAATTCCATGCCCATTAACACATGAAATCAGCATGTCGTACACGCTAAAATCCTGAATAATGATGAGCCAGCAGCATGTGAGCTAATCTAAGCCAGGACAAGGTGTGAATGAATCCTATTTCCTCGTGTCTTGATAAGCACTCAACCCATTTCCTCTCCATCTAACCACAACCAACCAAACAAAGGGTCTGGGGGATAAAGTGGAAGGAGGACAGAGAATCAGAAAACTGCGGGGAAGGAGGGTGAGGGTGAGGGTGAGGGTGAGGGTGAGGGTGCGGGCGCTTGGAGGGAAAACAGGTTCAATAGAGGTTTCGTACGGGAAAAAAAGTTAAAAGAAGAGGAAAGAATTCATGCATGGATTTCAAATTTCACACTTGAGCACCTAGAAGAAATTGCAAGATTTTTTTTTTTTAAAGGTCGTCTTTTCTTTTCGAGATAATCTCTGCGCTGTAATGTTACTGTTCCATACATGGGACTGATTCAGGGGGAGGACGGTGCCACGAGGTGGGAGGTTGGGGGAGTTTAACGCTTGCTAAAGAGGAACGTGTGTACTGGAGAGTGACAGCAGCACATGGTGGAACCGTTCTATGGGGGTGGGGGGGGTTTAGCATGGTGTCTCTTCTTGAAAGTCGAGTCTGTTTTTCACGCCAGCTCGCCGTCCCTCGGTCGGTCATGCTAGGAGGGATTTCGCACTCAGCCTCGGACAAAGTTCACCATTAAAACCCTACTTCTTCACTGGGACGACTGTGAAATCTGTTGAGCTTTATTACAGTCGCAGTCGTAAAACATCACCAAAACATTTAGGTTCTGTTTCAAAGACAGCTGCTGCCTTTGATGTGGACACGTGACAGAACCAAGACTCCACCCACAGGTGACATTTAGAACAATTTTGGAACGTTGAAAAATCCTGGTTCAACATCAGCACACGCGCTGACCAACATAATCTACATCGAGCTACAATTTCGAGGATAAAGTGACAATCAGGGACGATCATAAAGTACTGTTGGAACGGTACGGCGTGTTCCTTTAGTAGTTGCAGGGCTGGGCCACGGGCCAACAGTTGATGATCACTGATCTACACTATTTCTTCAGCTGCCTCCATCTCAGTAAAGCACAGCAGTATCCACGAGTAAATGAACTCTCACTTTAGTTTTATCTTGACAACAGAGACAGCAGAAAAAAAACCCTCATGCAAATCCCACAATGAATTTGCATGGTGGCAACAACAACAGCAGCAGCAGCAGCAGCAGCAGCCGCAGCAGCAGCAGCTGTTGGCCACAAACAGAGG
>NC_024316.1:15733539-15733848 GCF_000523025.1 Cynoglossus semilaevis | reverse complement strand
AATAATGTTGCAGGGGCGGGGGGCAACAACAACAGCAGCAGCAGCAGCAGCAGCAGCAGCAGCAGCAGCAGCAGCAGCAGCAGCTGTTGCCCACATACAGATTTATTCCTCTGCTGTTACAGTGACTCAGTGTATTTAACTTTATGCAAAAAACAAACTAAAACCCAGTGTGCTTTAGCACGTGCTGTGACGTCCACGCTCCTCTGTTTTGTCGGCGTGGTTGTCAGTGTGAAACCTTCACTGAGGTGCTGCATGAATTCAAGATGATTCACAAGGACCGTCGTGTACAAGAAGTCATGAAGGAAAAAG
>NC_024316.1:15731354-15733454 GCF_000523025.1 Cynoglossus semilaevis | reverse complement strand
GCCGCGACCTTTCTTCTCTCCGTCTCCACATCCGCCTCTGGCATGCACCGAAATCAGTGTAACACTGGTCTAAACATAGTATCCACACACAGCATGACTCACACATGTGATGTGGCTGTGGTACATGGAGTGAACGTGCACTCCCACAACTGGACGCCGACATTTGGAAATCCAAAATGTGTTTCCACATACGGCCACAGAGGGCGCTAAACAAAGACG
Source organism: Cynoglossus semilaevis (assembly GCF_000523025.1). Taxonomy (NCBI): domain Eukaryota; kingdom Metazoa; phylum Chordata; class Actinopteri; order Pleuronectiformes; family Cynoglossidae; genus Cynoglossus; species Cynoglossus semilaevis. Next base: position 15,733,235 of record NC_024316.1, on the reverse strand, counting down.
CGTGACGACAAATACTGCCGTGAAAATCTGCTGTTAAGTTTTTCAGCGGTGTCAGTAATGATACAGCGTCCCACAGGAAGCACACACACACACACACACACACACACACACACGAACACAAGCACTTACTGCTGCGGGAAAAGAGGAACTCAGTGAGCCAGGACTTTTCATCAGTTCCGCTGCTCTGCATCACATTGGACCACTTTCAGCCCATCATTAATACACTGGATTCTATAGTCATTACGAGGCGGGCTAGAACATGGCAGCACCACAGATTGAATATGAAAATGGAAGTGCAGTAAAATATGTTTGGAGTGAATGATGGTGTGAAACTGAAATAAGCTAAAGTGTGGGAGGAGGGGGCGAGAGAGAGAGAGAGAGAGAGGGAGAGAGAGAGAGAGAGATCCTTCAATACTCGTCTTACGTTTAAGACAAATTAAAAGAAAAAAATCTTCATGTCTGAAAAAAATGAGACTGTGTTCCTACAAATTTTAAATGTAAAGTACATGTGAGTATAAATACTTGTAGTAGTGTTTCAACTATGAGGTACTTCTTTGAAGCATTCTAAAATACTAATACTGCAGTGATTTTACCATCTTTTTGTAAAAAGTACTGCAGAGCTACTTCTTATTTTTCATATTTAAAACAAAAAAGCAAAACAGAGGTATTTACTATATATATATCTATATATATATATAGATATATACTATATGATAGTATAAAAAATAGTTAGAAAATCAACTACATTTCTTCTTCAACTTTACATCTGGACTAGTTCTCCTTGCATGTTTAATAAAAGATTGTGTGGGGGGGTGAGGAGGAGTGTTTGCCAACATGTTTGTTTTTACAAAGGCTTTACACATCCCATAAGTCTCGGCTCCACCACAACAAACACAGACAGGTGTGAGGACTGCAGGGAGCAAGGAGCACGGCCTCAATAAGCAAATATTACTCGCTTCCAATTTCTGTCTCCCTCTTGTGCGGCGTGTCATTCAGGGTCTGCCTCGCTCTCCCTGCATTTTCTCTTTCCCACTGTGCCAAACACAGAGGGCCTCTTTGTTATTCAGAGTAGGAAGTGCAACTGGAGCCAAATCTGCCCTGCGTTCTACTTGATATCATCCCGTCTTTGTTCTGCCTGTCTCCCATCTCCATATGTTTGGCCTCAGACTGCAGCAGCCCAACACACGGGACACGGCAGAGCCAGAGACCGCAGAGGTTCTCGCACTGCTCTAGGAGTTCTGACTTTAAATGTAGCCGGGGCTGAAGCCAAGGTCAACCTCCTGATAAAGGTCACATGCTGGATTTCCCATGCAGATGTTGGAAAGACCCAGTCTTCTCAGTGAAACACAGACATATATTTGCATCTCATCACAGTCTAGTAAAATACGTGACTTAGGATCAGGTTCCTGCTCCGAGACTTGGAACAACACAGATCTGTCTCCAGCAGGGGTCCTCGGGAAAAACGAGTTACGATGCACGGTAGAAACAGAACTCTGACGCCAAAGTTGGCAACCCCTGGTCTTCATATTTGTTTAGATATTTCTAAAATTCTGATAGTGTATTTTTTTTGTTTTTTAAAAACACTATTGCTGTAGGGACACACCGTGAGAATTGTCTTTTTCTGTATGTGAGTACATGAATGAGTATTTGAAAAATCACAGTTTTTGCGTCAACAGGCTGTTTAAGTACAGCAGTTTTGAAAAGACGGAGAAAAAACCTGCAGCAGGCAAAAACATTTAGCCACACAGCTAGCTTCATTGACCACCGACGTGCCGTCTTTCATGCCCTACATGTCGATGGTGTCGATGCCACGACACTGACTTTCTGAAAAGTCCTGGTCGACGTTCAAACCATGTGTCAACCAAACATTTTTGGAACCTC
>NC_024316.1:15726331-15731335 GCF_000523025.1 Cynoglossus semilaevis | reverse complement strand
GTGGGGGGGTGAGGAGGAGTGTTTGCCAACATGTTTGTTTTTACAAAGGCTTTACACATCCCATAAGTCTCGGCTCCACCACAACAAACACAGACAGGTGTGAGGACTGCAGGGAGCAAGGAGCACGGCCTCAATAAGCAAATATTACTCGCTTCCAATTTCTGTCTCCCTCTTGTGCGGCGTGTCATTCAGGGTCTGCCTCGCTCTCCCTGCATTTTCTCTTTCCCACTGTGCCAAACACAGAGGGCCTCTTTGTTATTCAGAGTAGGAAGTGCAACTGGAGCCAAATCTGCCCTGCGTTCTACTTGATATCATCCCGTCTTTGTTCTGCCTGTCTCCCATCTCCATATGTTTGGCCTCAGACTGCAGCAGCCCAACACACGGGACACGGCAGAGCCAGAGACCGCAGAGGTTCTCGCACTGCTCTAGGAGTTCTGACTTTAAATGTAGCCGGGGCTGAAGCCAAGGTCAACCTCCTGATAAAGGTCACATGCTGGATTTCCCATGCAGATGTTGGAAAGACCCAGTCTTCTCAGTGAAACACAGACATATATTTGCATCTCATCACAGTCTAGTAAAATACGTGACTTAGGATCAGGTTCCTGCTCCGAGACTTGGAACAACACAGATCTGTCTCCAGCAGGGGTCCTCGGGAAAAACGAGTTACGATGCACGGTAGAAACAGAACTCTGACGCCAAAGTTGGCAACCCCTGGTCTTCATATTTGTTTAGATATTTCTAAAATTCTGATAGTGTATTTTTTTTGTTTTTTAAAAACACTATTGCTGTAGGGACACACCGTGAGAATTGTCTTTTTCTGTATGTGAGTACATGAATGAGTATTTGAAAAATCACAGTTTTTGCGTCAACAGGCTGTTTAAGTACAGCAGTTTTGAAAAGACGGAGAAAAAACTGCAGCACACAAAAACATTTAGCCACACAGCTAGCTTCATTGACCACCGACGTGCCGTCTTTCATGCCCTACATGTCGATGGTGTCGATGCCACGACACTGACTTGTTGAAAAGTCCTGGTCGACGTTCAAACCATGTGTCAACCAAACATTTTTGGAACCTCAGGTCGAGTCTGTTGATAAGTCACCATCGGACCTGTTGCTGTGTTCGTCTCTGTTCTGCCTCGGCTGAGTTTAAGACTGTTTGTGATGTCACAACTAATTTACACATTCTAATTTGCTGAGTTTAAGACTGTTTGTGATGTCATAACTAATTTATCCAATGAAACTCAGCGGCAGCCTTCGGTTAGACTCACAGCTATTACGTTTTTATAAAAACTGACATGAAGTTGAAAACTGCAGATGTATTTTTTTTAACCTTTTAGTTTCTGTAGAGAAATCGTTATTTTAATCCTGCAGTTTCAATTCCGTCCCAATCAAATGTTACACATTCTTTACATTAGTCCAAGATAATAATAAACTTTTCTGTAGTATATTTTATTTCCCATCGACTAAGAATTAATAAGACGATCAATAAGGAATGAAACTGATAAGTGACATCCATGATGGAGAAACAGAGTCGATGAATTCTTATCCAATCACAGCTCTTCGTTTTCATCCAGGCCTAACCAATTAAAAAGGGACACCCACTTGTTTCAGTTACCTTCCCCCCCCCCATCATTTCTGCCCACCAGTTTCCAACCTGCAGCTCTGGCCAGGCAGTTGTTGAGTGTGTTAACAGCTCAGATAAGGAGCGAGGATGGCAATCTATCACCTCGACTTGACAGCCCTTCACGTTGTTTGTCTCCAGGGTTCTGTGATGTCTCCCTCCTCCTCGGCTGCAGCTCCTCTTCTACACTTCTTTTTCTCCGTTCATTTATTTTCCACGCTGCTTTTTTCCTCTCGTCTTTTCACCTTTGTTCTGACTCTGCAGCCACGCTCCACTCCTGCCGTCTCTGCCTACTTAGTATGTCAGGAGCGCTGACGGCTGCTGGCCTCCCTCCACCTGTCTCCCGACGCCGTGTCACATCGTTCCATGTGAAATGAAGGCGTGACCTTGTGCTCTGTCTCTTTTCTCCCTCTCAGTGTCTCTCTTTACTCTTTCTAAATCATACGCCCGCTCCTCCACCGCCACCACCGCCGCCGCCGTCGTCCCTTCCATCACTCTTCTTCCTGTTCTACGCCGGTTCCAGACAAGCAGCCAACCAAACAGGCAAAAAGTGCCCTTCATCTTTCTCTCGCCTTTTCTCATTTATGCCATGTCTTTGCCTTGACTCCCCCCGACCCTGTTCTCCTTCATTATCAAACGCTGTCACCACGTCCCCTGCCGTGCCACCTGGGTTATTTATAACCAACCCAGGGTGGCAGTGCCAATGATGTTGGTCTCACACACACATGTTCACACACACACACACGTCTGCTGACATTTAAACGTACGCTCACTCAGTGACAGGTGTTTGGTTCGCGGTGTGATAAGAGGGGTTCGAACTCCTACCTGTCTCTCAGACATTACGTAGATGTAGTTGCGGTCGAGGGAGAAGGCCATGTCCCGCAGGATAGGGCTGCCGTCCTTCACCACCGTTATCGTCTCGTACTGCGCGCCGCCGTACGGGGGTCCGTCCACTCGGATCTGCAGAACACAGAACACAAACAGGTCAGTGATTTTTTAATGACAGCAGGAAGAAAAAGAAAAGAAAATGATTGACAACAATGACAACCTCACGTCAAATGGTATAAACAGAAACTCTTTCTCATCATCGTTGGACCTGTGGATTATTCAGCAGGTTTAAGGTGACGTTACATTAATGAATGAAAGAAGAGTGGGTTTAAAAATTGAAAATAGCCGGCAAGGGGGAGGGGGGGGGGTTATTTAACAGTCAGGAACTGGTACCACTCATGATTAAACGTGTGTGTGTGTGTGTAAATATTAGCCCCCTGTGATTTCATGCTGGATCAGGTTACCACAACTGTTATGAATTATATGCTGATATGACTGGACCTTTGTGAAACCCGAGCTGTGTTTTCTTTTCCTCGTTCCCTGATGGATGATATATTGTCACAGCACCAGCTTTGAACCTGAGGCCAAGACCACCTCCGTACAAAAACACCAACGCAGGGGATCTGATGACTGAAGTGGTTTACGTGACCCCAGGTGACCCAATAAGACTAGAGCCCACCCTATTTCTTCTCTATCTATCAGAACCTGATGGCCAAATACAGGGGGCGGGGGGGGGGCAGCCAATCAAAAGGTCAATGGTCACCGGGTATTGTGATGCATGAGATACGCTGCTGTGATGTCACAACATGTCGGCGGTGCCTTCTCCGACCAAAGAGAGATGATTGCTCTATCATCTGTGCGTCTCCGCCCGCTCTGATCCGCCCAAACATCCATCCATCCATTCAGACGGTGACAGCATCAAAGAGCAGCCACACTCCCCATAAAACATCAGACAAGGGGAAGTCAAGGTCACACGTCTGTCAAAAAAAGATGTGCCGAGGGAGCGAGGGAGCGAGGGAGCGAGGGAGCGAGGGAGCGGTCCATGGAGCGGCCTCGTGAAGGCTCACAGAGGCGGCTTGAGCACAAACACAGACCGCCCTCCGTCCGTGCACGTATATATGCATGTGTGACTCACAGAAATGTGATGTAAGTTCAGGCAAGGCCTCCGGAGCTTTGTCTTCAAAGACGGAGGGTTAGTCCAGTGAAAGACAACAGACAGAGGGTCGAGCGAGCCACGCCTGACCTACGGTCGACCTTGGCAAGCTCGGAAAAAGACATGGGTGGTGAGGGGAGGAGGGGGGAGGAGGGGGCACGTGCTGTATGTGTAAACCATATGTAGGAGGGTGAGGGCAGGAGGGGAGGGGCCGTGCCAGTCTGCATCTGGTTACTGACACTGCAGTGGAGAGAGAGAGAGAGAGAGAGAGAGAGAGAGAGACCTTAGCACGTCTGCTCTCCTGTGCCTGGTCAGTCTGGCACACCATGTCAGTATGTGTGTGTGTGCGTGTGTGTGTGCGTCGGATGTGTGCATACACACATACTTGTACACACCCAAAGGAGCAGCGTGTCGTGCTGTGATATGTGTCTCAGCAGGGAGCCACCAGGGATCACAAGATAACCCGACCTTCCCCACCTCTACGCCTGCAGTTCATCTGAGTCAGATGCCTATCACAGACCACCTCCGCCTCCCACCTCCTCCTCCTCCTCCTCCGCCTCTCACCGCCGTCCTCTTATTTCACATTTGGCAGGAAACACACAATCAAACAGCTGAGCTACAGTATCTCTAAGGATGAATCCAACAACAAAACAAGTGCCGTGGTTTTAACATTCACTGAAACATAACAACAAGGTTAGAGTCAAACTGACCTGAATGTTAAAAAGTTCACGGACCAAAAACACGTTTGATCAGAGACGACAAACGGGCTTCAAAAATGAACATTTAAAAATAATAATTCTTTAACTGCCGACACTCGTACGTAAACGTCTGCGTCTCTTTTTGTTTTTTTTTCCACCGTTGAGGCCAAAAACCCAATAACACCAGTCACTCCCATCACACACACACACACACACACACACACAGTTGCTTTTCACATCAAGAAGCTGCTTTTCTATGGTGACTGTGGATCTTGCAAAACGTGTCACATTCTCACATATTGCAGACACAAACACACACCCACATAATTGTACGGCGGCAAAGAAGTGTGTGCGCATGTGTGTGTGTGTGTGTGCGCGAAGTTGCTGAGGTGACTGCGGAATTCCTTGCGTGGCAGACACACGTCTGGGTCTGAGGATGAGGCAAACACAGAAATGTGGACGATAAAAAAAAAAAAACGGGAGCAGATTAAATGAAAAACAAGTCTGTGATGAAACAGAAATAACTGTCTGTAACCAATGCTAACGTGCTAAGCTAGTCCCACACACCACAACACGCAGCATAAGAGTCTCAGGTCCAACACATCCATTTCCTCTGCGTCTCTTTACTCCGACCTTTAACCTACTCTCTGGGGTACTTAAAACCATCCTCTCCTCGGCCCATTTGACCCCTGCATTATTTATCA
>NC_024316.1:15714013-15726282 GCF_000523025.1 Cynoglossus semilaevis | reverse complement strand
GTCTGTGTGCCAATATTACTATCCCCTATTTCTAGAGGAGCCATCCATCCCTCAGAGCCCCAGAGATGTGTTCGTGCTTCGGCCCGGTCCAACAGCGCCCCCCCCCCATTTCAACACCACAACCATTAGCTAACCTCTCTCCATCACCAGAGCTGCGAGTGAAGCAAATGAGCTAAAGGGCCGAGAGGGCGAAGATGGCTGAGTGCTGAGGAGAAAAAATGTTGTACAGGTTTCCAAATGGTAAAATGGGCTGGATAGTAAATCTGTAAAAAGAAGTATTCACACGACAAAAAAAACCAAAAAAAAAAAAAAACCTGAGATCAACATTTGAGTTTTTGATGCGGTACGATTTCTAGTATTTTTTGACAATACCATAATGGAGTCAAGTGGAGAGGAGGATTTCTGATCAGTTTCAAATGGAAGTTTTCTTCTCACACAAACTCATCGTCTCCGTGTCTAGTCTGTCATGAATAAGTAGAAAGGATGGAAGCACGGGTTTCAGAAGCAAAGGGAACTGTGGCAGAGGCATCAAGGCACCCCTGGGGCAACAAGGTCCTCTACCAGTGGGGTGTTTTTGATGTAGCCATGTTAGCACCCTGGGAAAAAAAAACGGACTGAAAAAAAAGAAAATTGACCAAACTACGACTACAAATGCTCTCAGTCGTCGTCTCTCACTTTCTCTCTCTCTGGTTTTGTACTTTGTGCCGTTACAAGATCCCGACCGTGGGAGTCTGGTGTAAGACAATCTGCAGAGTGGAACGCAGTGAATGAAAGTGGGCTGAAAGCACATGAAATATTCTGTCATTACATGACGGATGCTGCTGCTTCTGTTCAGAGACAGGAGGCAAAAGAAACTTCAGCAGTCGCTCTTATGCAACATTCATCGGTCGGCCAGAACACGGTGCTGTGATTGGTTGGCGTAGAAAGCCAGAAATGTTGCTGAGCTGCAAAATCGTGTAAGGCACGAACCAAATACATACCAACCAAGAGAATTAGTTTTACATGGAAAGTTGTAATATGAACCTGATTTCCAAAAACGAAAAAAACAAAACAAAACCGTTTGTCAGGGATGATTTGCTGATCGGCTGATTTGGTCTGGGTTTTATTGCTCGTCCTGTTTGTTTAACATTAACCACAGTTTTTTTTAATGGCCACAGCTGCTAACCATTACCTGTTTTCTGTTCACATTGAGAAGGGCCTATTTCCAAACCTTTGCCTGGAGGGAGGTTAGCGTTTCTGAAACGAGGCACAGACGTCTACAGGTGGCTGCCAACACCAATAAAACCATCAAGAGTGAATATAATTTACCAACATATTTCAGCTCGGAGATTGAACAGCCCACTAAACCACATTGTACAGCCGCGGTAAAACCTTGAACCTAAATGGGATCAGGTCAAAGTTTGGTCGTTTCACCTCAATCTTTACGAAAACAGAACTTTTAAAAAGTTGAGTTTTGGGAGGTTCTTATTGGATGACGAGGCCAAACGATGTAGTAAAATCTCCAGTCTTTGAAAAACAGAATAACAGAAAATCTTGACAATGAATGTGTTTGTCAAAAAAATGTATAATTCCAGGAAATCACTCTACATTTTGACTTTAAATGAACTCAACTGAGTTGATAAATAATAAAACAAAGAGTTGTGCTGGACAGCTGAGCATCAGGAGAAAAACTGAAAAAATTCCGGCAGAGAGAGAGACAGCTAGCGTCTCTCCTACATATCTCTTGGATCTTTATTAATCCAGTCTGTGGTGTCACGGTGACCGGGCGTTATCTAGCTAATACCATGAAGTGGATTACAGTCTCAGGTGTCAGCACACCAGCACCAACCCACTCCCACTCTGGGTGTCTTTTCTCATACACTGGCCCTGTCTTCTCCTGAAGCTTCCTGTCAAGTGAGGTCAGACTAAAGACAGACTATGAGACCATGGTCAACCTCCTCCGATCAAACCACAATCCATCTGAAAGGTCCAGTTTTAGCCAACATTAACAGCCCCTCAAGTTTTTGGTTGGATGATGGAGACTGAGTGACAACAGGTGACAGAATGATGACAGTCTTTTTAGGGAGCGCTGAAGCTTGTCAGAGAGGCAGCCAGGGGAGTGGGGGGGAGGGGGGGGCGGCGCTGGTGCAGGACTGTAAATTGCTGAAAGTTTAGAGAGTGTTGAGCTTCCGTGGTAACTTTGAGATCTGTCCTTGGTTTCACCACTCCTGAGTCACACTGCATATTTTATGTGGCCTCAGCCCAATTAAAACCTTGGCACTGTCATTAACTGAGACGCTCTGCCAGCGACGTGTTATAGTGTTGCTGTCGGAATGTCGTGCGTGGATGTTGTTGACAGAGTGATGTTGTTGGTGTTGTTGTACGAGTGTAGGATGTCGTGGCGGTGTGGTTACTGTTGGGTTTTTATATAAGGAAACGTCAGGGCACGGTGGACTGATCATATTGATCAATCACTCTGGTCACTTTTATAACACAAATACACACAGAAAGTTCTAAGACAGAGTTTTTTGATAAATCTGTTTGGACATGTCTTTAACTTAAACTTTACAACGTTTTTTTCCACATTTTGTTTTGGTCAGGTCTTTGTACTATTTTAAAGATGGCAACTCATGCAGCAGCCTTCAGTTACCTACAATGTTTCCAGAGTTCCCAGAAAACTTAGCCAGGTGATACCAACCCATTTGACTCACACACCCCCCACCCCCTCGCCCCTGTAGAAACAAAGATGTTCCTCCTGACTCGGTCTTATTCCCTTAGCATGAAATGACCTGCACGACTGAGAACGTACACGTCATCCAGGTCATCTTCTCTAAAAAGAGAGAAAAAAAAAACTTTGCTCCGTCCAGTTACCCTCGATGTAACTATTTTTGGCTCCACACACATTGATTATATAATTTCTATTTCCATTTGAAAAGGAACTGGATAACAGTCCTGAGACTGGAGGAGGTGAAGAAACGGGTTGGATTCAAAAACGTCTTCAAGAATTCTGCAAAGAGAAAATCCTACAGTATATTCTACATATGACTTACTGAATTATTTTTATCCTTAAATGTAGGTTATATAGATAAATGACTTTGTTGTTAACAGTTTTTAGCCGTAAATTTACACGTATACATTTACCACAGTGAATGAGTTTCGAACGTAACAAAACACCAGCACATTTTTCAAATTTGAGCTGGAATGGTTGCAGGCTCCTGGGCCTGTGTGTGTGTGTGTGTGTGTGTGCATATATCTCTCTAAGCCTCTTTCTCTTGCTCCTTTCTCCTGCTTTCTTTCTGCACACACTGAAAAAAAAAAACCCGGAGCCGCACTCCGCCTCGATAATGCATCTAATCCATCACCGGTGTCACGCTGAAGAATTCTGGTGTCAGTAGTGAGAGCCTGGTAGAAATGTGCTGCGTATGTGTGTGTGTGCGATGACTCCCACCAGCCCAGCATGACGCCCCCTTTGTTCCTGCTCCTGTTGTACAATATAAGCTCCCGTGAAGCCCATGTTAGCCCGCTTGCCTATATGTGCTGTGTGTCACTTCCCATTGGACAGAGCCGAGCTGGATGAGTCTCTCTCTGCGGTGAAGGACGGTGGGAACATGAGTTAAGACAGGAGGAGAAAAAGGAGGAAAAAAAAAAAGTAGACGTTGATGTTGGAGGATCGGTGAGAAAGAGAAAGTAAAAAAGAAACAATTCGGTCTCAGGAAAAGTAAAGAGTAAAGGTGTCCATAAAAGAAGCCGACACAGGGAGAAGAAAAAGAACCTCAGAGCAGACGAGGGTGTGATTGTGATTCTCTCCCTGACATTCTCATACGCTGCCACTGCTTTATATCTGCAGGAAGTGGCAGAGCAGAAGGAAATGACTTCATATTTTATGCCATGAAGCCTCTTGTTTTGCCTCCGTGAACAGTAGGAGTACCATCCTTACCCATCCGTCTGTAAAGAAGGCTGGTTTTTAATACTCAACAACAAAAAGCTAGTACTGACTACTGCAGGTCCTCCGTTAACAACATCCTCAACCTCGTGGTTACATCTCCATCTCCCATAAACTTATTAACAAAGTCTGGTTCCATCATTCCAACGTACGGCGTTTGCGACATTTTGCAAAATTCTCAGCAATAGGAAATAATTGCTCGAATGAAGCCGAATCCAATATGGCTTCCACGTCGCACGCCATATTGGATCGTGCTACGCTTAACCTAACTTCTTTGGTTGCGAGCTAACCTCAGGAATAAATGTCCAGTATTTCTATGTCCTGGATTATGACTTCACCAATTGGAGAGTTCCGACTTGTTTACTGGAAGACGGGTTAAACAGTGTCAACGTTAATGAACTGTTAAAAGCTCTGCTCACTTTCTGTTCAGCCGGCAGAGCTAACTATGGAAAATGTTTGATTTTATGGATCTTTAGTTTTTGTATTATTGATTGATATATATATATATATATTATAATGTGACGACTGTTTGAAGACTTTTTGTTTAATACGGAAATACTTTTGTTCCCTTTTGGTTTGAAATATCTTCCTGTTAACGAGAGGGAAATAAAACTGTCTGTATGTGTCTCACTGCTTTGTGTCTACACACACACACATAGTACCGATTTCCCACAGAGCGCTGTCACTGATATGACACCCACTTCCAGTTCTTTGAATATTTGGGTTTAAACCCAACCTAAAGAAACATCAGTACTGGTACGCGGTATCGGAGAGTAAACAAATGAAAATACTTTGTAAATGGTTTGGGACAACACTACTCAGAGACAAATGAAACCTTTGACCACTAAGTAATAATGATGAAGCGGTGGTGTCCTCTGTGGTTCTGGTCTCAGTTCAGCTCAGTAATATTTCCATCTCTGTCTCAGTCAAACAACTCAAAACCTTAAAACATGAGTACGTCGGCACTTTCTCTGGTTTGCCCCCCTCTCCCAACAGAAACCACCGACCGCAGCATGCATTAGGGCTCTGTGGAGGGATGAGATCAGGCATCCACTCTAATCACCCCGAACACACATATTAACTGCAGACGCATATAGTACTAGACCTATATTTAGATTCACATTAAGGATCTGAACAGTGTCCAGCGCGCTGCCGAGGGACGGGGGCCAATCAGGTTCGGAGGCAGCGAACAACGGGGGTGTGGGATGTGGTGGGGAGGATTTTCTGCTAAGCTCTCGAAAGTGGCTTTTGCCAGAATATAGAAGCCATGGTTTCTGTTTTATTGAGACCCAGGCATTAGGGTGAACTGGATTTGTTTGTACGGAGCACATGGCTGACACCACAGTGAGTTTTCCTTTATAAGCTAATCCTGGTTACAGAGTGAGGCAGCGCTTCCACAAAGATGAACCAGGTGCTTGAAACACCAGAAGGGTTGACGTGAAGAGTTAATAAAAAAAAAAATTAGAATTGGAACGTGCAAATGGGAAAGTAAAACAAAAGCACCGTGACAATCGGAAATTGAGAGACGGAGGGAATTTACACCGCAATCATCACAGTCGCATTTGACTAAGTGGGAGCGTCGCTCCAGCGTACGATAACAGCGTCTTGACACACTTACACAAACTCTCACGGTTATTTTCAACTCTTCAATTTTTTTCCAGGTAGAAATACATCTTCACAAATAACGGCACAGCTCCTGGAGGTGGGAGTCGAACACACACAGGTAGAAAAGAAAAAACCAAATTAAAAATAAATATGCTTTCCTGCGTGACTAAGGATTGAGACGACTGGTGCAAGTCGTAACAACAGCCGAGCAGAATGTGAGATGAAAGATGCAAACGAAATGTCAAACTTGTATGAGCAAAGATAATCAGACCAGCTTTCTTTTTTTTTTTTTTTTTTACCTTGGCACACTTTAAAGTAGATCACAAAGACATAAAAAGAATCCCAAGGAAAAGTTCAAGTGAGGGGCAGAGTAGCTGAAATAGTTTTAATTTGTTTCCCCCGCTCCTAGATTGGTTTAATAAAATCATAGCCAGCGGGATCTTTAAATCAAACCTCCTGACAAGAGTGCTTCAATCATTACATTTCTCACCTGTAATGCGTCTGAGTGTTTCAACAACCTCCTTATGTACAATCTTTGACGCCGTGCTTGATATTACCAAGATGTATTTGCCACAGATTAATGAGCGGCCTTCTGATGGATGGACTGTAATATTTTCCAACACGGCGTCGTGGCTCAGTAAAGTCTTCATCAAGGCCACATTAACGCCGGCCTTCTCTGACACGAACTCAACCAATTCACTGCCAGTAATGAGACGTTACCAGCCTGATGGAGTCGGGACTGAAGCCGAGGAATAAAAAAAAAAATTAGAAATGTTGAAAGTGCGTGGAGAGGAGGACGCGCGGCTAAAAGCCTTCTCCAACACAGCAATTAACGAGCATCACCTGCACACCAACAGATCCCGCAATTATCCAGTCAGCCGATTGAGGCAACAGGAAGTGCAAAATGTCACACAGAGCGAGTCGGGTTAATTTGAACAACAAACAGCAGAACATGATAAATTGTATTCATTACTGAATGAGGCGATCTAAACAGCACCCAAAATAATGAATATATACTATTTACAGCAGCAGGTCGTCTGACTGACGTAGAAATCTATGAATATTAAACACTCTCCTTTTATGTAAATGAATGCGACTTGTTGAAGTGAATGAAAAAGTTAGCGATGACGTAGTTGAAAAAAAGTTTCGATTTGAGCAGAGCTGGATTCTTTCTCCACCCGTTTTACAAACTGAATTCTACGCCTTTACCTTTAAATGCTAATGAGCCACCGTATGCTCCGCCCTCTTCTTCCAATTAATCAGGGGTTTTAAACATATGGCCCGCAGGCCAAAACCAGCACGCTGGAGGGTTCATCCTGGCCTGCTTGACCACTTCATTGTTGTGATGTTTTGTCAAATTATAAAAACATCACATCATCATCACAAAGTGGGTGAAATCAAAACGGCTCCTTTTGAGGCACATTTCCAGATTTTGGCAGATACCACATGCATGACACCATCAATCGCACACCAAAGTCATGTCCCAGAGCAAACGTTTTTGCTGACTATAGTCCAACTGTGGGGGAAAAGGCAGCACAATTTGTATAAAAGTACAAAGTCCAGATTTATATCCAGAATCTGCACAAACTGCAAAAACAACATCAGTGAGCTTTGTTGTAATAAAACGCTCGGTGTGTGTGTGTGTGTGTGTGTAGGACATCGGAAGTGGTTTTTATTTACAATCCATGTTTTTTTTTCTTCTTGAAATCAATACGTTTTTGTAGTATTTCTGGGCTGCCAAAGAAAGTGTGTTATTGGAAAAACTCCTCATTTCCTCATTTTTCTAAACTTCTGGTTCCACACAATTCTAATTATAAAAACAAATTAAGTAACTTTAAATTTAGATTTACTACTACTCTGATTCAAGCATAATTTATTTAAAATGTTTTGGGCCACATACTGATTTGCCCAAGAGCCGACACCGGCCCCTGACCCAGACTTTGAGTGCAGACGCTGAGGTAAATCTCTCCGTGTTGTTAGAGCAGAGCAGTAAAACCAGATTCTCATTCCACATGTAGCTCCATAGAGACTGGTGTCACAACCTTTCACCCTGTCCTGCCTCAGACCTACCAGGTTCCCAGAAGGCCTCAGATAATTGGAGCTTCTTCTCAGGTTTCCACAAAGACACAATGGAGAGACGGACACCGCACCACAAACCTTTAACCTCTGCTGGCCAACGGAGGAACTAAGAGGGGGAGGGGATTAGGAAACAGCAGCAACAATACGAGGCGTCCAATCAGCCGTTTGGAACGGGGCACCGTGTGTGTGTGAGTGAGAGAGAGAGAGGGTGAGAGAGAGAGAGAGAGTTGGTGGTGGTGGGGGACACTAGTGTTGTCAGACCCCATTCAACATACTCTCAAGAAAAGCAGGCCAAAGTCCCTGTGCTGGACGAGGGTTGCCACGGTAACCTCTCTCTCCCCCTGGGCGCAGGATGTGTGGGGACATAACTGAAAGTGTATGATGTTTATATGAGTGTGTGTGTGTGTGTTTGTGAAGTGGCACTGGAGGATATTGAAACATTATATGTCACTTTCACAGCTCCAGACATTTATGTCTCAGGATGAGCAGGTTGAGAGTTCTGCTCATCACTTTTTAGCATCTGTCTCGTCAGTCGTTTTAGTGTCGACTGCTTTTCCCCAGCGAGAAAATGTGGTCACGTCAAAACTGCCAGGAAACAATTCCAGCACAGACTCTCCCCCAGACTGAAAAGACAGGATATGTGGGGTCATGACTTCAGCCTGACCCTGTTTTATCTGGGCGGTGTAAGGGCGGGGCCGCAGCTACAACCCCGACGCTGCCACTGTGGGTCGCAACGGTAAAATAGTTTGTTTTTTTTCCTTTATTTTTAACTTCAAATTCAAAAAATATAATGTGAAATGCAAACCCTCAAGATATTCATTTATAAATTATATTTATCGAGTTGTATATTTAGATATACATATGTATGTGAATAAATATATGTATAGATATGTGTGGGTATATATGTACATATATGTCCACATATAAACAGTGACCGTTACATTCCAAGAAAGCCAGCGATAGGTGGAAAACCGCAAAATAGTTATTATATTATTTACATATTAACCCTTTATGAACCCAACGCAGGGCACGAAATATGGCAAAAGAAATTCACAAATCTCGTTCACCCGTACGTACAGGTTATTTCTTTCAGTCCCCTGTATGTTCTGTATGTGATGTCCAAGCTAGGCTAACCAATGAAATGCAGTCTGCAAATAAAACAAGCTGATGAGGTGTTTTTTTTGTTGTTGTTGTTTTTTTTAGCATATTTGCGCTTTGTCAAAGAAGTCACTGTGAGCTTCATTCATCAGATGACGACATAGTGTGTGAAGTGTGTGTCACTGAAAGGTGTGAAGAGTGTAAATGAGTGATGAGGTGTGAATGGGAGCGCGGGGTGATCGGTCTCCAGCCCCCCTCTTTGGCAGAGAGCGTTGTCCTCTAACCACAGACTGTACATAAAGAAATGGACCTTTTCAAATTAAAGGCCAGATCTTCAAAATAAGAGTTTTGTTTTACAACTTGCTATAAAAAAAACATTTGATTCCCAAACTTGCAGCACCTAAGAAAATAAGAGTTTTGTTTTACAACTTGCAGCACCTAAATACATTCTGTAGATTAGACCTTGTGTCTCTTTGGGACACGCCCCACACTTTGGGAAACTGTAGTAGGTTTGCATAAAGCCAACACCTTTGTGTGAATTAACGTTCTTTCTTGTGTATAATAAAAACAGGTAAAAATCAGTGATTCATTCGTACATTTTTATACTCAGATGTGTAGTATTTAATGACGGCTACACAACGTCTGACCATCTGTCTGTGGACACAACAGACACAACAGACCGTCGTCTCCCTGTAGTCCACAGACCAGAGACATCCTCAGTGTTGGGGACAAGGAACCTTTCCTTTTATCCTCAACACCCAGAAGCCAACAAACCAACCAATACACACACCTACACACACACACACACAGACACACACTTCCATCCCCTCAGCTCATAATTCATACACGTGCTGTACGGCAGCAGGCGGCGAAACTGCTGCGTATGCAGAAGAGACGTGCGGCACACACTCAGGTCAGGGTGAGGAAAAACGAAGAAAGAAAGCGAGGGAGAAGAGTGTGTATGTGTGTACATGGTGTGGGTGTGTGTGTGTGTGATGCCCGCATCGTTGTCTGTGAATCTCCACCACAGCTCTTTAAGGATTGCCCACCAATCTTGCGTCAGGATTTAATGCCTGCTTCCCTGAATAGAGCAGCCAGTTAAAGTATGCTAATTCAGTGGCACTAAATACACTGCTTTAAATGTCAACCTTCCATTATTACACACATTCTGTCTGCCTCAGGAGTGGCACGGAATCATAAACACACACATACACACACAGAGGCAACACGCGTCTATACACACTCACCAGACACACCATACAGACACAAAGATTCTAAAGACTTATGGATTCCGGGCACTTTTTAGAATCAATAGGACATCGGCCAAGAAGGAACATTATCAGAGCAGCTTTGAACAAATGTGTGATGAATAAAAAGACACGGTTCAGAGGAAGAGAGGGTTGATGAAGATTAAAGGACAGACACAGACGAACACACAAAGAGAGTCGCAGTGTGGCTACAGCATCACGCAGCCATCAGCCTGCAAACAGCGAGCAGGACGCCTGACACTCCTCCCCAACCAAGGGTGACAGCGCCATTAATTCTATTAACCCGATTAGTATTCCATCCTCACTGCCTGGCTGGGTCAATACACAACTCCGTCACACGGCCAAGCTTCTGCTTCCCTGTTCCATATGCAGCGGGAGTGGGACGTGCCGAACGTTTAAGGGATGAATGGTTAAACAGAAGCGAGGTCGTGGCACGGCCGCTTGGTCACCAAGACTAAAACTAAAACATAGTGTCACAAGTTTGTCATCATGGAGGAGCAGCGAGGTGTGAGAGTCAAAAACAGTTACGTTTTACATTTAGATTGGAGGAAATAATCTGAAAAAAAATCAGTTTTGCACCTGTGGAGCGCAAGCCTCAAGATATGTTATCCACCAAGAAGCTCGTGGATAATGAATGGTATCTAGTGGATAACATATCTCTAGTGTCTTCAGTGAACCTTTTGACCACATGGAAGCGATAATGCATCAGACATTTTTTTTAACAAGCGCCAATAGACGGAGAACAAGACACCTACTTCTCTACGCTGGCTGTAGCAGAAAAAACAAAAACCCGAACAAACGTCAGTACCTGGAGAAAACACCACTGATCCAAGCAGTTATTGGGTAGAGTCAAAACAGTGTTCGGGGACGTTACCATGGTAACCTTCAGCACTTTTCATAAACATACGGCTACATGTTCTGAAAATTTGTTATTAGCACACGAGTATTTGCACAGATCGACCCGCGGCCAACGGAAGGTAGAAGTGTCGGAGAGGTGTCTCCTTCCTTCCGGCCCGTTCCCTTTCTCCTCATTAGCCTTCAACGCAGAGCGGGTGAGGGAGAAACACACAGTTTGCAGAGTATGTAGGGCAGCAACCATTAGGGCATTAGTTCCAGTTAGCAGCCATCCAATTTGTGCAAGTGTCTTTGGAGTGTGGAGAAGAAACTTCTGGATGTGCAGTGACGTCGTGGGGGAGCAGGAGGAAAAACTGTGGTGGCTGATGGGTCCACGACACAACAACTGTGTTCAAATTAGATAAAGAAGCGACAGTGTGTGTGTGTGTGTGTTTGCCTTCTGCTGCTCGTTTATGCAAAGTTTGTGTAAATAGGCGTAGCTCTTTGTTTGTCGAGGAACACGGCTGCGAGGACTTAAACCAACAACCCCAGAGTCCTTATTATTCTGTGCTCAAACAGCACAGAGCTTTGGTGGGAGTCAAAGTCGAAGAGGTCTGTGACAGCTCTGTCTGCCCCTCTGCTCCACAAATACAACACAGGGCTACAGACGTGAAGGGATATCGGAGGGCTATGTATCTGAAGCTAGAGAAAGAAAGAAAGAGAGAGAGAGCGAGTGAGTGAGAGAGAGTTAGGGGCAGGCAGGAGGGAGATCTTTCCTTCTCTCTAGCTTGACTGATTCACACCCGTTACCTGAGGGATTAGCTATTTCCTGTGTATAAATTCACGTTTCTGAGGTAATGTCTAGCATTAGCTACAGTAGCCTAACAGGCAAATCAAATCAAATAATGCAAAAGTCAAGGGTGTTTTTTTCTCCAACTGTTGGTCTTTCATTACATCTAAGATCAGGTCACGACTTCAAGAGTTCAGACTCATTTACAGTATAACATGGACACTCCACGTAATGTAAACCATATTTTTATCGTCAAGTTCCAGTGACTCGTTCGGCAGATTAAGCCCGCTTCTCATTAACTCGTAAATGAGTTGAAAAAAAAAACTGAGCTGCAAGAACCACATCTAACAACGTCAGCCTTCGCCATACTCTCCGTTTCAAGAGCTGACCACAGACTCCGGCCAGACGGCTCCATGTTTTGGTTCCTCTGTCCAGATCCCCCCATAATTCTTTGGCTTCCTGTTATCCCACAACGAGGCTTTCTGTCTCGTTGTGGAAAAACACATCTTTTTTTTTTCTTCCCATTCTCTCCGTGTCTCCACTGCTTGTTCTCCTTACTGTAAAAACCACATAAATGTTTGGGCTTGTTTTTTTTCCATTGTTGGATACAAGAGGGGGAGTGGGCACCGGGGCCTCGGGGGATTCGTTGCATGTTGAAATATTGCGTCTACTT
>NC_024316.1:15702047-15713963 GCF_000523025.1 Cynoglossus semilaevis | reverse complement strand
AGACTAAAACAAAAAGACTGTGTCCATATGTGGAAAGTAGCTACAAGGGAAAAGAAGAGTTGGAGGTGGGTGGTGGGGGGGGGTATGTAGGGGCGGAGACAGCAGTTGAGCGTTCAGGCGGTCACTTAACAGACACATGAATGGAGTTTCTGTTAAGTATAAGGGCAAACAGTCAACGCACCCCTGAGGCAAAAACACACACCAAAACACACAACCTCCCTGAAGGTTGATTTGACGACAGGTTGCATTTTGCTAAAACCGAGGTACGGAGGAGGGCGAGGGTTTAATGACATTTGCTTTTGATTTACTTTCACATCTGGCAGAGAGGAGTCCGAAAACCGCAGATGGCAAAGCAAACACTGTGTGCTTATTGCATAACGCTGTGCAACAGCTTAGAGGACAGGATAAACAGTGCTGCGAAAACTTTCAGCCAGGTACAGAATCCAGGGAAAACAAACGGGTTCTGCAGCCACTAACAGAAGGTGAAAAGTTTATTCTTTTTTTTTTTTCTTTTTTTTTAAACAATGAGCCGTTGGTGATACAGTATATAAAAAGATGTGAAGATTTAGGATTATTAAAATCATCTGGTGTCTAAAGAGGATTGTTGGTGTTCATGCAGAGCCACAGATGTCGTGTTCTTTCACTCGGATGTAAAGAAAGACAGGGTTAGCCTCGGAGGTCAAAGGTTACCAAATCTCTTCTTAAGCCACCTCATGCGAAAAGAAAACCAAGTGTATAGTAGGGTCAGAGGATGTATTAAAGGGACTGGCTGGTATCATGAATCATTTCCTGGTGGATAAACCTAATCCCCAAAGATTTAGCCAACAAAGCGCCTTTACCCAGATTACCTCACAATAACAGACTGAACGTCAGGGCTAAGAATACGGTTCGTTGTCTGGCCATAACAATTTCACGTCACATGACAAGACACCCTAGACAATTTCACGTCACATGACAAGACACCAACCGTGTCGTCTTTCATTATCAATGACGAACTTGACTCTATAGTGTTTCTGTGTGAACGCCAGACATCAGCAAAGCCGGGATCACCTACTGTAATCCACTGGGCGAGGCACA
Source organism: Cynoglossus semilaevis (assembly GCF_000523025.1). NCBI lineage: Eukaryota > Metazoa > Chordata > Actinopteri > Pleuronectiformes > Cynoglossidae > Cynoglossus > Cynoglossus semilaevis. The sequence goes on along the minus strand of NC_024316.1, from coordinate 15,712,886 downwards.
AAGACGAATCATAATCTGAACGCTCCAAACGGCGTTGAGCCGGTGCTGAGCAGCTGTGAATACGTCTGTGTGTCTGTGATTAAGTGAGGAATATTGAGTCCAGAGGGGGGCGATGGTGAGCATAAACATCGCTCCCATCTGTTTCCTAAGCTTTCAACTTAATTATTCACTAGCCTAGCCTAACGCTGATGTAATGCTAATCTAAGGCCCGTCAGCTCTAAACGCTGCATTTCCATTTCCACCCATTCATGTGCACGACTGTGTCCGCCGGCGCACGCAAAAGATGCAATCATTGACTATTCTAATTCAGGGCACCAGCTGAAGCTATGATGATGGAGCAGAACTTGAAGTGGAAGGGTGAGGGGGGGGCAAAGAAGGCGGGGATGACGGTCACACACCAGCAGTCATGTGTAGGTCTGCCGTCCCAACTTCCTGCCAAGGACTGGTCTGGAGGGAGGCCCTCTGTAATTCAATAACAATAATCCCAAATGAAAGCCCATTAAGCAGGCCGCCGTGGGGTGGAACTAACTGGCCTTAACCCCCCCCCCGCCCCCCCTTCAAATTATTCTACCATCACTTATAACAGAAAGACACTGGAATTGCAAAGCCTGGTCGTGGGGCTGGGGGTCTAGGGAACGGGTCCAGCTGACATGCTGTCTGCAGCCTGCAGACAGACACCAACACTGTCTTCCCCTTCCTCCCTCCGGTCTTGCCTTATTTACCCTCCTGTTGCCCCAGCCTATCTCACCCCTGCCGGCTTCCCTGCTGTGTAAAGCTGCCTCCCATAAATCCCCGGATGACTGAGTGGCTGCGACCGTTACATTTGCCAGCAACAGTCGTCCACACACAAACGGACGGCTGTAGAGACATGTCTCAGTGAGTGGACAGAGATAAAGTAATAAAATCACAAATTAATCCAGCCTACAATTATTTAAAAACTGATACTATACTGACAATTTTTAAACTTAACATTAAAATGTAAATATACTAGTATTTGTCCATACAATGTCATATTTTATCTACTGAAAACTGAACCCAAGAAAGAAGCCAGTTACAGGAGTTAGCGGGATTAGCTTAGTCTAGCTAACCCTAAAAGACTAAATGCATATGCTTTTACTTTGCTTCGTAAGTGCAACCATACAACTGCCCTAATACTATTTAAATATTTGTATGGTAAGTCTGAAGGTAAGGTCTAAGAGTAAAAGTATTTTTTTTATGATTTGGTTTAAACAGAACAGAGAAAAGAGAACACTACTTGCTTCAAGTTTTAACATAAAACTGTTGAATTAGCATAATGCTATTTTAACATTATCCAAGACACAGATGCAGTAGAGTGTTATTTCTTGTTGTTGTTTAATGTCCAAAACACATTGTTTTTAAGACGGGATGTAACTCACCATCTGGACATACTGTTACTGGGTGGGTAGAGTCTGTTCTATATTTAGCGTGCCAGCCGTTTTCCCAACTCAGTCGGCCAGTGGTGATTGACTGCTGTTTAGGACGTTTAAATATTTACTTATTCTTGTGGGAAAATGTTCCAGCGTGAAACAGGATTAGCTTCATGAAAAACTCATTCAACATGGCATTACAACCGCCTTCACAGCAGCACCTGGAAGAAAATAACCACCGGAGCTACCTGCTTCCCATTACACATACAGATATTACATTTATTTAAAAACTGAGTACAAAATACTATAAATATATAAACTGTAAAAAGTTTTCACAATAACAGAGTTTCTGGCTTCTACTTCCTGTCTTGTTGATGGTTATACAAACACATCCTGCCTAACCTGTTCCATGGATTTGTCTGGTACAAAATTAATGATGATTAAAATCTAATTATTTACAATAACCAATTAATATTACAATGTAATAATCAAATGATTGGCACTAGATAAAATGTAACAGTATGAGCTTCTGGGAGGTGGTGATTTCTAGATATGTTGAGCAAGAAGTACCTGCAGTTGAGTCTTAGAACAATGTTGTAAGAAGGAAATTAAATTACGCCCCATTTGAAAACATAACACCTCCATTCTCGTGTCAAATGATCTTAAGTGTTGCAGAGAGCAATCCAAGAAAAACTCACGCTCCGAGGCCTGGCTGTCATTCTCTGAAACTTGAGCTGCGCTGTCTTTAAAGTAAAGGCATCGTTTTTAATTCCCAAGATACAGCATTTCAAAACGTACGCCAGACTGAACACAGACTCCAGGTACTGCTGAGAAATACTGCAGTCTCACATTCATGTTACCTGCTGTGGTATACAGTGTGTTGGTTAACTTGGTGTACGTGGTTGTATGAGTATATTTAATGTATGTCTGCAGACATATATCTACATGTATTTGTGGGTCTATTTCTTCATGTGTTGGTCTTAGTTTCTAGGCCTCTGTTGACGGGAGCGCTCTGCTGTGAGTGAGTTCCAGGATTTGACTCTACGAGAGACAAACAAAAGTTTTTCTCTTTTTATGAAATGGGAAGTTATTTCTCAACAAATCTTCCATTTAAGTCTAGACACTAAAATCTAGATCTCTTTTGTTTTGAGTTGTATATTTTTGAGGGATGAAAAAACCTGATGAAAAAAAAAGAAAAATCAAACACCTTCATCTGTCTCAGAACTTTTCGATTTACCCTGGTATACGTGTATGAACAGAGGTCTCCATGGAAGGCTACGCTCATACTCATAGATAGGTTGTCGAAACATGGAGTAGTACACCACCACCTCGCCCCCAACCCCCGCGTACACGCAGGAGACTCCCCAAAGCAAAAACAGACATTTACCACTAAAATGTGAAAACAGACGTCTTCGCTAGCTCGCATGCACGCGAGTCCACAATCCTCTCAAGTCAAAGCAAAGCTGTCATTAAGTGAGCAGACTGGTAGGCTGAAACACAAGCAGACGCAGAGCTAACAAAGCTGTAGCAGGGGGGAAAAAAGAGAAAAGACGTCTTACTTCACTCGACTGAAATAAACAGTGATTTTAATGAAGGAGAAGACATGAGCTCAGACTGTGTTAAGGAAAAAAACAAAAAAAAAACAAACATGTATGAGTGTGTTTTTCTTTGACATCGAAAAAAAAAAAAAAAACTCAACAAAAAGGCTACGACTCATTTTCCCCCGACTTTATCCAGAGAATAACTGCACCGATTTAAGACATCAACGGGGAGCCATGTAATTGGACATAGCTGACATATTTGTTTGGTAAAGACACTTCCTCTCTGGGTTCTAAGAATAACTGGGTACGCCAGTGCAGGAGGTCACCAACGTGTCAGCACCAACACCGACTCTGTTTGTGCAAAACAAAACATGAAGTGATTTTAATTAACCAGTCTCTGAGCGGGGTTTAATGATGCTTCATTATACCTACATGTTACATTAAAAGCCCGTGAGCCAACGATGACTCAACCTGCACAGCGGGGTCAAAAGGAGGGAGCGGAGTGAAATACTTCTTGAATTGAACTGACAGCACACAAGTTTCTTCATATTCCTTTGAGTCTACGGCGTCGTGCCGAGAACTGATGTTGACACGGACAGAGGGGAAAGATGTGTTTACCTGAAGGAGCCGGCGTGGGCTGTCTCATCCACTTCTTGTGGGAACCTGTAATGCCGTCTGATACCTGTTAAGAGCGCAGACACGCAGAGGCCTCTACACTTCGCCCGCGGTCATGCCTCCTAATGGCTCCTCAGCCTCAGCAGTACAATAACTCATTATGAGTCACAGACAGTCTGAGTCCTGAGCCGCTACATTAATGCTCTGAACACAGGATATAGTGGTTGTGGCGAGGCAATGCACATGCAGCTGCATGCATACGCACACACACAGGCAATTAGTGACATGGCCGGGCTGAAAGGCCTCGGGTTGGTTCAAGTCAGGAAACGCTGACCAACAATACAACCAGACAACAATACAAGAAAATATATGTGTTGCTGCGGTGGGCGGTTTGACCAGCGTTAGCCTTAGTCACACCTCAATGTGATGATGTCACTGAAACAGCCATTAAACATGGGAGCATCAAATAAATCTGACCAAATACTTCAACCAACCAATCAATACCAGCCATTAAACATGGGAGCATCAAATACATTTGACCAAATACTTCAACCAACCAATTACATCAGTGTTTCCTAAACTTACATCAACTCCTGAGAAACATGATGGTGACCCCCAAAAAAACAAAACTCCTACGACCCACCTGAGGGCCGCGACCCAGTCTTTGGGAAACAATGAATTAAATGATGGCAGTGGTGCAGTCTGTTTCTAACTGTAGTCAATTTGATGCATCAACGTGACGATTTTCCACTAATTTAATTCATTTAATTTCATTTAAGTCATTTGGTTCATTCACAAACGTCAAATGTGACCCTACACACAGCCTACAGTCGAGGCATAGAAGCTCAGTAGCCACAGGTTACTGACCTCTGACCTGGAGAAACTGCTGCAGAGACAGCTGCCTCCACCATCTGGGCTAGCTGTCAGCTCTCACTCCTGCTGGAGAAGCTCAGTATCACAGCTTTTTTTACTTATATCCTGTGCTCCACATCTTGGACTGTTTTTTTTCAGAAAAAGTGTTTCTCCACACAGAAATCATAGATATTGAAAATTAATTTTTTTTTTAGTTAAAGTCCCTTTAATTCTACTACAATTTGGGTGAGTGTGAGTCTTTGCAAACCACACAAACTGCCACAGATGGCGCCATTAAATATATAGTTGCAACTCACAGAGTACCACCCAGGAGGCACCGTTAAACATGTAGTCCCTCTGGGATTCGAACCAAGGACCTTCTGAGTGTAAGGCAGATGTGTAAGGCGATAACTGCTACAGTATAGAACCACTAAAATATACAAAAATATAAAATTTAATAATAAAATATAAAAAATTAACTATAAATATAAAAATTATATTTTGTTGGATATATGTATAAATATATAATTTGTAGGTATGTTTGACATTAATTAATTTTTTTTTACACTTACGTGTTCAACTTTTGTATATAGTCAACCATTCTGTTCATGAAGTCAGACAGTTTTTTTCTTCTTTTCAGTGTAAATGTCGACATCATACACAGCTTGAGTTTCTCTTAATTAGTCACCAATGATTGGTGGCTGCTTGTGCGTCACTGTGCCAACATTAGAGTCACACGCCTGTTGAGCAAACAGGTCATCTCATATCAGTCAACAACCGCAGCAGAAACAACACACACGGCAGAAAGATCAGCTTAGCTCGTACTGCATGTCGGCTGTTGAATGTTTAATTCCATCTCTGCTATTTGCATGTCATTCCCTGCACTCACTGCTGCTGTCGTTTCCACGCTCCCATCGTCCAATCCCTTCAGCCTTAATAAAGAGCAGAGACACGACCGTCATCCAGAGAGCCACGAACCACGTCAACATCCCATAAGAACACTCCAATTAACAGAAGAAGTGGTCTAATGAAAATGTGTGCGAGAGCGAGCGACTATTTGTCTACGGAGAAAAGGCGGAGACAGCAGACAATGGGGCCAATCAGTGGGCTGCATTAGGTCTGATTATTGGACGAGTTCATGGTTGAGTAGTTTTTTTGGGGGAAATCATACCAAGAGCAAGATCAAACTATGGACATGAGTCGTCGTTCTAATACAGTGTTTTTCAACCTTGGGGTCGCGACACCATACGGGGTCGCCAAGGAATCAAATGGGGTCGCATGAAATAGATGGATAGAGAGATAGATAGATTATTAATCCCTAGAGAGGGAATAAATGTTCATGTCTAGTAACAAACATGATCAAAAACTAATTCTAGAAGAACAAAAAAAAAATTCTGGGTTCTGCAGAAATTTGCGATGTCAAAATATGTACACAAGGCAAAAAAAAAAAGTTGGGAACCAAAGAGAGCAGCGGAACAAGAAGCTGTTTTACAAAACAAACCGTCCTGACGCCATAAAAAGACAAGAGCAGAAAAACAACTGGTGAAGTAAAAACTATGTTTCCTTTCTCGTTGCTCTCTCTGAAGTGACCAGAGAGGAAGGATGCGGGACGGACTAATGAGCTAGTTAAGGTGACATTTCTCTGCGGCCCCAGGCTACAGTAAAACTACAGGCCATTACCTGGACACCAATGCATAGCGCTTGCATCAGCATCCACTGTAGTGACTGGCATTCACGTACACAGACAGGAAGAAAAAAAGAAAAAAAAAAAAAAAAAAGGAGAGGACGGAAAAAAAAAAAAAAAAAAAAGTAGAGGACGTAGGTAAAAACGGTTCAACACTGCAAGCTCATCGATATAACATGCATTGCATTAGAGCCACAGTGGATCATGTTGAGGAATAAGTGCATGAGCAAGGAGAGCGTCTTTAGTCGTTTTTAATCTTCTTTCCATCGACAGAGAGTGTAATGAGAAAAGAGCTTTTCTGGCTGCTTTCCACTCAGGTGTTGACCGTGGTGTGCTGGCTTGTTAGCTGGCAGCCGAGTTGGTTTGACCTTTAGTAATTTATTCTCAAGTCCATCTAGAAGAATTGGTTTTCTCAAATTGGATCACTGCGAGTTTCCAGGAGAGCACATTTGTAAGACAGTCAAAGTTGGGCACAAACTGACAGGCAACTGAAATCATGTCTGAATATCCATTAGCAGCAAATTTACTGCCCCGTCAAAACGCACAAAGGAAACACAACCCAGACTTTTTGTGGTCAGTTTTTTTTTTTATAGGGGACTTTTACGAAATATGAAAATTGACTTTGTTGGGGTCTCTGTACATATTTGTGCCACTGTAGCTTCTACCAAACTGTTTAAACAACAAAGTGGATGTTTTATAATCAAAATGGAAAGGCTGCCAACTACGGCACGCCAGCTTTACTTCCAACAGAATCCACAGTTTGCCTCAAAAAGCTAGCACAGCGCTAAATGAACACCAAAATACATTTTGTAAACACTTAAGGTTCTAGAAGTGTCCAGAGTAACTGACCACTAACCACTGACAAAAATCCGGGTTCATTCTGCGCACGTGGAAACAATTGATCCCGGCCACCGCAGAGCACGCAGCGAATGATCATTTAAAGGTAAAGGCGCAGAAACTGTTCGCTAAGAACAGTTGTGTACAAATGTCACTGTGTTTAGTCGTCCTTCCTAACATTTAATTTATACATCAGGGACCATAACAGTTTCATATAAAAACACCATAATGTAACTCACGGTGTGACTGCAGGCATCAGAGTCCGTGGTGAATGCTGGAAATGAAGTGAAGCAGCTAAAAGTAAAAGACCAGTTCCAGTGGAGTTACTGCAGCGATTTCTAAATCTGCTAAACCACATTAATCTTTAATTTCACAGCCTGGGATCAATAAAGTACGTCTATGTATCTATTTATTAATCTGAACAGACAACCGCCTGTAAAACTGTTCCTTTTGGGAGAAGCTGAGCTCGTAAATTCAAATGCACCACTTGACAATAAACGTGTGAATTTGACCATTTTCACACCCTCGGTGTTTAAAGTCCAGCATCTCAAATCCAACCTGACAGATTCCTGGCCACTTCAGAGTACTAAAAACACACATATGTTCATTTCATTTAATTTTTTGTAATGTATTTTTTTTTTACACGTTTTATTTCATTTCATTTAATTTTTTGTAATGTAATTTTTTTTTTTACACGTTTTATTCATAGTCACACCTTAAAAACTTATGGACCGTTTATCCCCCCGTCTTTAAAAAAAGAAGAGTCCCCCCGCACTCGCTGCGATCCTCGCGGCCGTTGAACAAATAAACTTTATTTGAGTTTTAAATAAAGCCCTGAGCTTCTCTTTAAATACACTGTGGCTCTGCTTCCCCACAGGTTTCAATACACCTCTGGGTCCGGCATAAGTAGCTGGGCTGCTACCCATATGCTCCCCTTTGGATTAGAATAAGAAGCCCAGACGAAGAATGGTGAGGCCCGGGGAACCATTAAAAACCCATTAATTGTGAAGTTGGAAGCTCCTTACGGCAATGATATGCTAATATTTCTTAGCAGCGCGGACTGAGTGACTGAAGAATGGAGAAGAAACGAAGTTAGGAACGAGCAGCAGAAAGGGAAATTGTAAAAGGATAAAACATAAAAGTACATATAAATTTGCAGACTCTCGCTTCGGTGTATTCACACACACAAATCTGAAATCTGAAGTAGGCAGTGGAACAAGGAGACGGAGTATTAGAGGGTAAAGAACAGCGGGAGAGACAGCAGGCAGCCGAAGACAAAGAGGTCAGCGTGGTGGAAAACATGAACTCTGACAGTAAAGTAATGTAGTTCAGCTTCCTCCGGTTTTTGGCGCCAAGGTTGAGAGATCCGTGAGTGCAGAGAGCAAAATGGGGCCAGATGTTAGAAAGAAAAAAAAAAAAACGAAATACAAACGAGTGTAATAATGAAACTTCCTTTCTGCATATCCTCACGATTCCACACCTCGATGAAACCCACTTGATAGCATCTATTTGTGCTGCACACAGGTGTAAGGTGTGAGGATTTTCTGCACATCTCTGCACTCCACCGTGGTCCACGGAGTGGACGGGGAGGGTGGGGGGACGTTAGCAAAACTAAATCCCCACCGAGCAGATTAACCAGTCGCAGTCGGGAGGACCAAATATAGCTGCACAAATGAGTTCAAGCTTTTCACTGGCAATTACTCACGGTGTACATTTCACTGTGTACAGTGAATGTTTCACTGATGCTGACCTAATCTGAGACCAGCTTAGAAACCGGGGGATTTGGACGAGTTTCCAGTCAAATGGGAACAAATGAAGGTGATGCGTTTACGGTCAACATTGTATTTTCTACTGATTTAAAGGGAAAAAACAAAGCAACTGTAATTGTAACAAATGGAAATTCAATCGTAGCTAATGTGAGTTATACACTGATACATAGAGATAGATTAGATAGATTGGATGGATGCATGGATGGATGGAGGAATGGATGGATGGATAGATAGATAGACAGATAGATAGATAGATAGATAGATAGATAGATAGATAGATAGATAGATAGATAGATAGATAGATAGATAGATAGCACATGTTTTAGCACAGCTAACACGACAGTGAAAGTGAGACATCAGCGTAAAAAAACCACTGGGACCACAATGTAGGAAATACAACAAGTGTGTTTTGAAGGGCCATGCAGTCTGACACCAGTCTTTCTTCTGTGTAATTAGGTCTTTCCCTTTGTGAGTTCAGGATGCTGATGAAGGAAAAGCAGAGTGGACTTGTCATTTCCTCCTGGGTCTCCAGGGAGCCAGGTGTCTCTCTTTACTGGAGGCTTGTGCAGACTATCATAGGTTAATGAGCTTTGCAGGCCTCGGAGGAGAGGGGCATTATGGGCTATATGAGATCCCCTCTCATCTCTCTGTGCCTCCATTTACGCCAAACCCTGGGAGAGGACGGAGGAACAAAGGAGATTGCGGCGGGAATAAAAGGAGAGGTGAAAGAGAGACAAAGCGGAAGAGATAGAAAGAACACAGCAGAGCAAACGCTGGATCGGCCACGATGTGATTCACTAATTAACGACACAGTAGATGGCTGTACAGACGGGGACGCTCAGTGGCGGGACAGACATTTCTGGAGGCTAAGCAACAAAAAAAAAAAACTGTCCACAGAACCTGAGACCAACACATTACTGCAAATTAAACACATCAGTAGCCTGGAGTTTGAGACAAAATAAACAGTGAAATTGGCTTCGTCCTGTGACATTAATATTCCTGCCGTGAGAGTGAGAGAGACATATCGTTGTATAGTGAACACAACTCTTCGAGACACCCAAGGGAGGCTATGTGGGTTGCACGTTGCTAAGCTACGGAGAGTGTTGGATTCTTGGCCTGTCATCTGTAGTAAGCAGTTACTTAGTCAAGTTCTGCTCTTGCGCGGCGGCGGCGGCGGCGGTGACCCAGGGCTACAGTTACACCACCTCCAGACTCAACCAGTGGAGGAGTTCTGGAGCCAGGTCTCCTGTATCCTCCAGGTTAATCTCTGAGTTGTAGAACCTTCTTAATGATGTCGATCCATCGAGTGCTGGATTTGCCTTGTGGTCGGTTCCTGCTTTTTGATTGGCCAGGAGAATCCTGGAGATGTTTTGATGCCAATGTATGTTTTCATTGGTCCTTAGTGTCTGGTCGTCAAAGCCATCAATCTTCTTGGCCTAGGTTTGAGTTCAGGATTCTGGGCTGGGATTCTTGGAGTTTCTGGCAATTCTTTTTAAATGCCCACAGACTGAGACTGTGTCTGGGCCTCATGTGTCTGGGCCTCATGTGGCCCACATACATCATAATCACAACCAGACACTCTGACACAACAGGCCTAACCACGCACACACACAAAAACAAAACATTTGTGCACACATAAAGGTTGACACTTTACACGATAGTGAACCGCAGGAAGAAAGAAAAAAAAAATCTGTAGGAACTTTGAATTGTAATGGGAAACAGACAGTGAAGACAATGGATGAAGAGAAAACTGAAGGAAAACAGAAACATGTCATAATGACAGAGAGGTGGGGGACGGGCAGGGGAGAGGGGTATTGTGGGGATATAAAAGCTGTCTGCTGTCTTTAATAGTTAATGTCCTCGGAGCCCAGTGTGAGAGGTGAATGTTCTTTTTTATGTTATTGTTTGAATTTCTTCTCAAAAAAATAGATTCACAAAACAAAAATAAAAAGAGACTGAAAGGTTTCAGATGGACGTTGATATAAAAAGAGACTGAAAGGTTTCAGATGGCGTTGATGAAAAGACTATACCAAAATATGTGTTCGAGTCTTTTCACCGAGACCAAACGTGGATTCATTTACATGAACGTCCTTGTCCTAAGACTTTGGATTTTGACAGAATTCCAATCATTTCTATTGCTCCTAGCTCTGCTT
>NC_024316.1:15692318-15701844 GCF_000523025.1 Cynoglossus semilaevis | reverse complement strand
GCGGGAAAGATGTTGGAAAAAAAGAAATTAAAAAAAAAAAAAAAAAAAAGAAAAGTTGCCCATAGATGGAAAGAAAGGTCAACGATTGGCACGGGTTTTGAGAAATGTGAAGGAAAGACCGGGGTGTGAGCAGGTCAGTGCCCATCAGTGGAGATCACGGGCCTGCTCGGCCGCTCAGCCAATGGGGAGGCAGCTCCACATTCCTGACTTGATCCCATGTAAACTCTGTCTGTTAGGGGAGATCTGATATGGAAATAAGAGGCCAGATGGGGGCTCTCACCGGCCTTATAAGGGATTTTGGCTCGGCCTGGATGGATGACAAGTTAAGACACGCGGTGAGAGCTGTGTCTGGAGAGAGAGGGAGAGAAAGAGGGAGAGAGAGAGACAGAGAGAGGGAGAGAGAGAGCTGGACCAACACAGACAATGTTTTAAGGAAAAGTTGATTCACAGAGAGACGAGGGGTTTTGAATCGCTGAAGTCGTTTCTGTGTATTTCTCGTCCTCATTTCATCAACACAGTTGTTGTTGTTGCTGCTGCTGCTGCACTGATCTGTCGGCTGTAAAAGTCGGATTCATTGAGGCGCAAGAACAGAAACAATTTCCTTCACACAATAGGAAAATGTAACAATAGAAGCCAACACTTCTCGTTGGATACGATTCACCCTGCTACTATTGTCTTCGTCTGGATCCCAGAGGTCCAGTTTATTGTAGGATTCTCTGGTAACTGCCAGAAAGATTAAGTCTACCCCTTGAGGAAGACTGCAGATGGAGAAAAGCAGAAGTCAGCAAATAAAAAAAAAAAAAAAGGATGGATGTTTACCATTTTAACAGCACGAGCTGCTCCGATCACAGCTGAACTCGGTAAAATCCATGTTTCAACTTCACATTTTCCAACAAAGGATTAGGAGGAACTGATAAGATATCTTTACGTTCTTCTTCTTCTTCTTTTTTTCCTTCTGTTTTATTGACAGAAGCATTTCTCTATCAAGATGCTCAGACGGTTGGAGCCTACAACCTGCTGGGAAATCTGATCAGCCATGCAAATGTGATCAGCCGCACTTTGTTCAAGTGTGTCATCTTTGAGGAGAACAACGCGGTGAAACCCAAACACCGTCCTCTCCGCTTTCAGCTGAGAATCCTGGGGCGCGGACAGAGACATCTGATCTCTCACACTCTCCCCACCAATTACCCTTTAGCCCCTCAGTGGGGCAGGCAGCACAGCGTACCTGCAGCCACGGCTCCTGCAGCCACATCAGTTTGGGCTTATTAAAGTGGAAACCCATGACACCAATATTTCTCATTAGTTAATCAGTAGGAAGGCATGGGCCCCACTCCCACTCCCACTCCCACATCCAGTGCCTGTGCATGTGAGTGCACGCGTCTGTGTGTGATGAAATACTCTTGAAATCCAGTGAAATACATACTGTCGCGTTAAAAAAATAAATAAAAAAAAGGGGAGAATCCAGATCTGCACAAAACCAAGGCGACAAAAATGTACAGATTTACATTTTGGCATCGTGCCGTCACAACACATCTGTCAACCAAGGATGGTTCCCTCTGTGTTTTATTACCAAAACTCCTTAAAATTAACGAGTCATGTTTATTCATTTGTTAAATTATTCCTGTTCTAATACAATGCACTGTACAGCCAATAATTCCAGTTTCCATCCACTCATCATTGACCTGATACACAGTCCATACCTGTGGTCACCAACTATATTTGTCCAAGGGTCAGAATTTCTCTGGGCGGGCACCAGACACTCAAATAAATTGAAATAAAAATCAAATTTTCATCTAATTAGTAATAATAATTTATTGATGCCACACTGTGTTAACAACAGATCTGCTGCAACAGGCTGCCCCCAGGAGGCGCTAAGTATGTGGCTCCTCTGGGAATCAAACCCAGGACTACCTGCTCTCTACTCCCACTATGGGACTATTAACATTATTATTTGAGTTTAGTTTGGAGTCCAGCGTCTCTGTGGTCTGGAGTCTGTGGAGGTTGGAAATACTGTCTAGTATTTTCAACCGTAGTAAATTGTTTTATTTGTTCCAGCAGTACACAAAACAAATGATTTTTTTTCTTGTTTATTTCATTAATTGTTTTTAGCAGTATTCAGGAATGTTAATTTATCTCAAACAATCACGAATAAATACCACCATGAGTTATCATGACTGATGGGAATTAGTAATGATCCAAATGAATCCTGATTTATACAGAGGACCACAGCCCTGACGGCTCTATTTGTTTTATACCCTTCTCTGACACAGTAGTCAGTCAATTCAGGTTGAACCCACACATATGTGGGCCCTGCTGAGCCGACAGCTGCTTCCAGAAAGAGCAAAATGTGGCTGCCAAATGCACCGTGACACTCAAACACGACGGACGGACGGTCGCATGTTTTCCGACCAAAAAAGTTAGCCCATCGACCGCTCACGTCTGCTAATCCACGTGCATTTCCCAGAGCGGTGAGTGGGAGGTCGGGGGGTGGCGTGAGGAGGAGGGATCTCACCTCAAACCTCTGGCCACGACCCCCTTACATTAGAGCCAGTTATCGGCCGCACAGACAGTGTTTTAGCCACTGCTAACCATAAGGGTCTAATGAAAAGCAGCCGTGTCTGCGGCGACCTGCGACCTGCTCCATTCTTTCTCTAAAAGCGTGGCCCTGTTAATGCCCTCTCAGGGTGACACAGATGTTGATAATCACACACAGGACCTCGGCATGTTCTCACTCACTCAATCATTAGTCCTTCACGAAGAATTAGTCCGTTTATCTATCAGTCCAGACATTTTCACGACTTTATTTTTTTAAGGTCCAGCTACAGATTTCTGCTAGTCTTGTACAGTATATGTGGCTCACAGGAAACCCCCCGCCCCCTTGCACCTTTACTCCACATCTCCAACGCTTCTACTTCTTCAAAAAACCACAAATGTAAATTCATTTATTTATTTCCTTTGATCCTTTTGAGAGGAGCAATGAACGATCATAAGGTGAGGCCGCGTTCACACGCGTTTTCCAGTCAATCAATCACAAGGCCATATATGGGCACAAACAACCATTCACACTCACATTCACACCAACTGCTCGTTCAGATTAACCTTATTCCTAATCTGTCTGGTTTGGGGCTGTGACAGGAAACTGGTGTTTCTGGAGAAAACTCCAGGAATAATGAGTACATCTTTTACAGAAGGACTGGGGCTCGAACCAACAAGTCATTGTTACTTGAAGGAGGTGGTTCTCAAAGTATGGGGCGGGGGTGGCCCCTTCTAGGAGGCAAGAAGTTATGAGAATGGGAGGGCACGTAAAGACAAATAAATCAGTAAGTTTTTTTGTATTTTTCAATAAAGTTCAGTGCAGTTTTTAAAGCTGAAGTGTGTTGATGTAGAGGTGGGTGAACTGGGGGGGCGGGGTCTATGGATGTTAAAAAAAAAAGAGCACTCTTTCATCATGTGCACCAAAATAATTAATTACATAAAAACTCATACAGTGGATTCATTTATTCTGGATAGATTGGGAATTAATTCAGAACCAAAAGATAAATTGTGGGCACTGAACCAAACACGGTCCACAGAAAAAAGTGTTCGCTCTTTTGTCTTTGCTGTGGATGGCAGGGCTATTAAGAAGTCTGGGCTGACACCTCCATTTCATAACAGCAGGAGGCCAAGACCTGACATTCAGCTGTCAAGAGGAAAATTTACTGTGTGTGTGTGTGTGTGTGTGTGTGTGTGTGTTTTAAAGGCCAGAAAGTGATGGGCAGGTAAAGGTTGAGTGAGCTCAGATCACCAGTGGCTGGAAATATTATCACATGTTATTAGCAGTGTATCACTGCTGATTATTCTGATGGCTAAATGGAGCTTCCTGACACCAGGAGGGGCAGGGGGCGCTCACGCTTAAAGGTGGAAACGCGGGGGGAGAACGGGATCTTAAAGATCTTTCTCCGTTTGAGTCCTTCAACAACAGGGGCATTATGGGATGTCAGAGTTTAAAGGTAAAGAGCTGTTCCATATTTAAAAATATTAATGGGAACGACAAACATTAGTTAGATTAGTTAGTTATAGTTAGTTAAGAGAATGAGAAGGATATAATAATAATAAATGGGAATAAAACAAATACAATAAGTTCAATTTTATTTAATGAGAATAGTAATGAAATAAGAATAGTGATAATAATAATAATAATCATAATAATAATAACTATTATTATTACTATTATTATAAGAAGAAGAAGAAAATTGAGAATATGAGTAGTACATTAGTAAGTAGTACACATTATGTGTAGTAATACCACATTATGGAAAGTATGAACTAAAATAAGAACTAGGAACAGTGATTACAGTAGTAATAAGACTGAGAAAAAAGGAATAAAAACCGAGTTGTTCTTTGGCTTTGATACATTTTTCCAAAAACAATTTTAAAAAACTCTTCTTGATCATTGTGGTGAACATTAAAGCAGACATGGGCCGACGCCGTCACCATAACAAACACAACACTGTGGGCTACATTAAATGGTAGTGTCTAGTAAGAGGAAGCAGAAACAGTACCAGACAGAAACATGTGTTCCTGCCACAATCACTGTCTTTTACTTCACTGTAAATCATCAAAGCAGGAAGTGCTCTCATTTTAGACTATTAGAGACAAACGACTTTAAAAGGCATCACGATGGGATGTAGAAGTGCGGAACACTGTCGGTCGTTATTCACGCTCTCAGACACGTAAACAATGCGTGCTCTTCATTTCGTAATAGTCATTACGCTGCGAAAAATTAATCAAGGACTTCACAAACATTCCCTTTGTGGTGCGTCACAGCAGCTGCGCAAGTTCAGAAAGTTACTTACGTCCCCAGCTCAGCCCCCGCCCCCCGCCTTTCTTTTCTTTTATCTAATTTTGGACCACTCTAATATCCAGCAGTAATGAATTGGCTAATCACAGTTATCTGGCCCATGCAAGTGCTTTGTGAAGCAAATCAATAAAACTTGGCACGGAGCCAGCCGTCTACTCTGACAGACGTTGCTTGCTAATCTATTTCTGTGCTTTTTTTTTTTCCTGTCCCAAATATGTTTACTCTTCCTCTGCCTGTTCCGCTCACTCTCTCTCTTTGTACTTCAGCAAGGTCAGAGGGGAAACTGGAGATTAAAAACCTGGTTTCATGCCAGCTGGAAACGCACGAGAGAAAGAGAGTCGAGAACCTAATACTAACACTTCGTCATAATTTTCCTTCTAATTAGTTGGTTTGTTGGACATCACTGAAGTTTTCAGGAAGAGGAAACACGAGCTCTACACCTGAAATGAATGATTTCTACAGTCATTGATCAAGAACAGCTGCCAGGTCCACAGACGAAATGAATCCACTCACACGTCATCATCAGTGAAAAGTAAAAAGGAAAACTTGGGGTCTAGTGGCCGTTCACAGCAACTGCATCTATCAACGTGTTAGTCAGGGCTCTCACTCTCTCATACACTAACACTTGTCCCCTGTCCTCCCTGTCAATGTTCCTTTCTACAGTCAGACGTTACATTTTGTACATTTACCCTGGTGACTCCTATGTTTTCAACAAAGAGAAGAAAAGTCACGGAAAACACACTCCATGTGGACGACCAACAGAGGCACTGACCTGTATTTGGAACATCACCAGGTTATTCTCTAGACCTGAACACGGTTTGAATAGTCTCTCAATGTTGGGACAAAGTCAAATGGAAATATACAGTATATACACACCCATATATACATGTACATACACATACCAATAATAATACAAATATTATTAACGTGGTTCCATAGAGTAGTGGTTAGCATGCTCGGAAGCAGAGAGCAGGTAGTCCCGGGTTCAATTCCCTGGTGGTTAGCATGCTCGGAAGCAGAGAGCGGGTTCAATTCCCTAAGGAACCACAATCTGCTGTTAAGACAACAATTTACCCCAAAGGAACCACAATCTGCTGTTAACACAACAATTTAGTCTGGGATCAATGAAGTTTAAATTACTATTAATTTTTATTATTTTTAACAATTACTGATGTCAAACAAATTGCCAAAAATCAGCATTTCTCTACTGAATTAGAGTTTTTTTTTATTAGGGAAATCAACTCCAACAGTTTTACTGATTGCTGAAAAACACTGTGTACACTTTAGAATATAATAAAAGTCTTGTTCCTGGTGTCTGACATTCTCAGGAGAGACACTCCATGTTACATCATGTGGGAATTTTCACCTTCACTTTCTCTTGTTTTTCTCTGCATGCCTAACCAGGACAACGTGGATCTGGAAAACAAGTTGCGTTTGATGTGGCTCCGCGATCCTAATGACACCACTGCTCCTGACATTTGTGGAAACCACAACATCCACTGCCACAGGCAGAGAGACTCCCCGGCTGAGGAACCAAAGCCGAGGCCTGTTGCACGTTATTTTCCCTCCGCAGCTTCAGTCACGTACCAAACCGGAATATAGAGAATAATGTTTTTTAAAAAAAGGTACAGATTGTTATTAATTACACTCATTAAGTCACAGTTGTCCTGATTATGAATCAAACCCAACAGGTCCATTCAATGGTTAAAAAAGAAAAATTGATTTTTCACTAGGAAGTCTTTGATAAATAAACCGTGGTTCTTGGACATGAGTGATGACGCCCTTCAGTGGGTTAGGCCGTATCTACACCGACATAAACGTGTAGTCCTGAATACCTCGTCATTAGTTTTAAGCCCACATGTAAAAGCCTTGCTGTGGTAAAATGCATGCACTGTATGAGTATTTGTCTCCCGCTGTGAGATAATGAAAAACGCCCCCTTTGAGACACTGGCAGAGAAAGGAGCAAGCAATTAGAGGAAGAGAATGAGGAGGGAGACAGATAGAAGGGGAGAAAGCAACAGAGAGCTGTTTGAATGTGATTAATGAGATCACTGCAGGGCCGGCCGTGTCATTAGAACAGTCTGAGCTGAGAGAAGGAGCACAGAAGGAACGTGAAAAGAGTGCACAGAGAGACCGAGACGCACGGGGGACGAAAGAAGGGAGCGTGTGGGAGTAAGAGAAGGCAGGGAAAATGAGAGGGGACAGTTGGGTGAGTGACCAGGCTACGTTTAATTTACTGCAATGAAAAGGAAAAGCAAGAGAAGGAGAGAGAGAGAGAAGGAGAGAGAAGGAGAGAGAAGGAGAGAGAAGGAGAGAGAAGGAGAGAGAGAGAAGGAGAGAGAAGGAGAGAGAGAGAGAAGGAGAGAGAAGGAGAGAGAAGGAGAGAGAAGGAGAGAGAGAGAAGGAGAGAGAAGGAGAGAGAAGGAGAGAGAGAGAGAAGGAGAGAGAAGGAGAGAGAGAGAAGGAGAGAGAAGGAGATAGAGAGTAAATCAGCGAGATGTAAAGGGGAAAAGCAGATGTAGGAGTGGATGAATGGAGCGGCGGGGGCTCTCTGTCTACTGCTGGCCTTTTAACAGTGGAGTGTTTAGAGGAGTCTGCTATAGGTCTGGTGGACAGAGATGCTTGTCCTCCAGACAAGACAGCCATGAAAGACGCAGCCTGTTGCCTGAGCCTGGAACTGCTGCTGGCCGACTCAATGGCTGGCTTAGGTTTAGGAACTGAGCAACACGGGGTCAAGTGGAGGCCAGCTGTCCCAAGGATACTGAACCAACCAATCGGTGAGCATGTTGCTCGGTGATTATGTTCATAAAACACAGACATTGACGTACATAAAAAAAAATGTCATGTTGTCTTGAAAAATGTAGTTTTTTCCAAAGTACAACTTTGGGTTTTTTGTTGGATTGCAACAAAGTTGTCTTCACAGAACAACCATTTACTCCTTAGGTACAAGCGTCAGTCAAAAAGTGTAATTGAAAAAAAAAGAAAAAGAAAAGTTTTTCTCTCCTTTTTAGTATAAAAATTTCACCAAGCAGTGTTTCCGGCAGAGAATTTGTAATTTGTAGAATTCCTTTTTCTTTATCACGTCTACGGTGTGACATCCAGTTATAAGGAAAGGAAGGAAAAATCCTCCGAGTCAAATCAAATTTTCATTGCGTTTTTTTTTTTCTTTTTTCTTGCCTTTCAGCAAGTTGAATATCAAATTAAACCAATGGCAGTTCAACGCATGATGATAAAACTTTGTTAAAGACGTTGAAAAAGCCAGAAAGACCTCATGGACGTGTTTCAGCTCTGAAATTCTGTCTTGGAACTTTTTGACTTGACCCACGCATACGACAACCCAGGAGAACACTCTTGATACTAAAATTCTGACTCATCTTCCGTTAGCGTTTCATCTAAATACAGGTGTGGACTTCGCCTCGCTCTACTGGAGCAGAACGTAAGGTTTCACACTTTCTCCGTCTGGTCTGTAGACCACCAGGTGATCAGAAGGTTCTCCGCACAGTTTGGAGCAGATGTTCGGTGAGTTGATGCTACGGCTGCAGAATAATATTTACTGGTCGTGCAGAAGCAACTGGAGGAAAGTCTGATGCTTAGTCTGTGTGCTCCCATCCACAGACATCGACAGCTCTCCACAGAAAAAGAACACACGCTGGTAGGAGTCAGTAGTAGAGTAGGAGTGAAGCAGTGCATGCTGGGAGTAGAAAGGAAGAAGACGGGAAGGAAAAAGAGATGGAATAAGAAGAGGATGAATGGTGAAGAAGATGAAACTGAGGAGATAAAGAAAAATATACATACATATCAAGACATAAGAAGAAAAAAGAAGAAAAACAAGGAAAATGAGGAAAAAGAAAAACAAGAAGAAACGAAGATAACCAAAGTACAAGAAGAACTAGCTTGTTGCTTCATCAGAGCATTGCCGCAGATTGGCAATCCTTACAGTGAAGTTTGGTCACGTGCTAAGCAACTAAAAATTTTGGGACAGGTTGGTACCGAACCCAGAACCTTCTGGGGGAATCCGCTCTCGACTCCAGAAACGTTAATTTAATAACAAGGATAATTTCGTCCCAGCTGTTTCAAAGTGAGGCCACGGTTAGTTGAACAAGATTAAAAATTGGGACGACGCCGTCTGCAACAGAAGGAAGTTGGCGGCTATCCGTTCAGCTGATCCGCTCGTTATGTCTGCACGTCACCTGTCATCAGGTCTGGTTTAGAAACGTCAGCCTTCTACTGCATTAACAGGTGGATAGAGTCGGGTGTTTTCAGAGCAGCGAACACAAACAAAGCAGATGTTCACGCCGCAATAATGAGATGCAATCATTTGTTCCATGTGGGACTAATTGGACCAGAGCCTACGATGGGAAACAAAGTTGCTGCACGTGTTTCAGGACTCGTTAAGATACAACAATTTATGACGACGATAATTGGAAACAGATTCCTTCTGCTGGCTAATGCAACAGTGCATTTCACTCCTAATTATCCTTCCTTTCATTTCAGCTCGGCGTTGGTGCCAGTAACACAGAGATGTTCAATAAAGTCATTAACAATAATTAACTGCAGTGTCGTCGGCTGCGTTGGTCAGTTGTTGTTGTCAAAGAGCCTGAGTGATGGTAGAAAAACAAAAGGCTGCCGGGATTTAAACTGGGATTATTGGATCACTGTGTTTTATCCATCCAGAACTATAAAGTA
>NC_024316.1:15680526-15691751 GCF_000523025.1 Cynoglossus semilaevis | reverse complement strand
CGGGGGGGATGGGGGTTGGACACAGCTGCAGGCATGTAGAACCCTTTCCCCGTCTCTTAATGCCCATGATCAGCTGCCACCATGAGCAGCACGGCAGGAACGTCCGCACAAAACCGCGCCACTATTCAGGGCCAAATCAGCCACAGGAGGCAGCGATGCTCTCCGTGCCGACCAGTTCATCAGTTAGTCCATTTAAACACCTGAACCAGCCTTTCAAGTTGTCACCTCCCCAGCTGCCCCAGCCGTCATCCAAAACCATTGGACGACTATTTATCAGGGCATGATGAGAAGATTTAATTAGGCTGAAGTATAATAGTGGGCTATTAAAAGCTGGGAGGGTAAAGAGCTGGGAGAGATTTTTTTAAAATTATTATTCTTCATCAGTGTGCAGCTGTTACCCGGGACCCACGGGTTCAGCACCGTAATATGTGGTGTTTGATAAACAAAAACAACACGAGAACCCCCTCCTCCCCCAAAGACTTTCTCCATGTTTGCTTTCAGTCAGTCCTTCTTCCCTATGTGAAATATTCCCACCAAAACAAACAAAAAAATAAATAAAAATTGAGCAACCACTGCTAATTGACATGATGCTGCTGTCTGTTATTGTGTATATAAAATAAACATCATGGCCAATCACTTCATGGCCCAGCAGTGGAGCTGTCAAGGGTTTAGGAGGAACAGTGAGGATGATGGATTGTGGGTATCCATCTTCATAGTGAGGAGAAACTGAGGCCTAGTCAATATCAATTTCAAATATCACAAAATAGAAGTTAACTGACAAAAGTTTAGCTGGGAGAGACGAGAGAGAGAGGCGGTTCAGTTTTGGTCATAATTTCAACAGTATTTTTGTGGCAGTACATTGGGAGCTGGTGCATTGATTGCCCTCTGGCAGCTTTCTGCTGAGGTGAACATTTTCCACTCTCTACAATCAATCACTGCCACTAGGGGTGCCACCCAGAAGTGCACATCCAATTTTTAAAAACCTCATGACAGTGACACTGAACATTCAACATGTAGGTTGTGTATCGACGTGCGACTTGTCTCTCCGGGTCCAAGGAAGAGATTTTTTCTGTGCAATAAAACGTCTGTGCCACACGGCATCACCTGTGCAGTAAAACTTTACTTATTTCAAAACTCCTCACTTCTGATTTGTGAGGAAAAATCAGCTCTGTTGTGATCGCTGTTGTTTCATACCTGTAGATATGGTTACAAGTACTTGCCTGCTACTACGTCAAGAGTATTACTATATTCCATGAAAAATGAAGCCACTGGTATATTAATTTTGCAAACAATTCAGTGTGAAAATATCCAAATGCCATTTATTCAATACCATTCCTAATATCAATGTACTGTTTCTTTAATTTACACACGCTGTGGGAAAAACGGTTTGTTTCACAGAAGTACCTTGTGCTTAAAATACCCTATTAACACCCAGTATGTTTGTTGCTTGCCTCACTGAGCGTATTTAAGGCCCGAGACCATTGGACTGCAGAAGGATTAATATGCAGCCGTGACTAAAAACCACCAACTCTATGAAGACATTTCTTTGGATCAGACACGAATCAACCAACTCTATGAAGACATTTCTTTGGATTAGACACGAATCAAAACAGGTCTCACAACTTCAGCATCGCTGCTTCCATCTTTACCTTTAATATTTATTCCCCTCACCTTAGTGTCTGCTCATTTCCCCCACCTTCTCAACCCCTCTCTCAATCAATCACTTCCAAAATCCTGCCACAGGGGGAGTTCTCCGCCAGCTCCATCCCTCCTGCTTGTCTATTCTCCAGGAAAGCCAAGGAAACAGCAGCATATACAGGGGTCGGTCTCCAGGGAGAGCCAAATGGAGTGGGAGGGAGGGGAGCAGCGATGAGATTGAATGGGGAAGCAGGAGATAGAGTGAAGGGAGGGGGAGTTCCTTTGGAAAGGAGCCAATCCAATTACAGGCAGCGGTGCAAGCCTGGTATCTTTGGTGTCGCTACATTCACATTTCAACACGGTGTCTCACTGTTTTTCCTCTGCTGCTTTTCTATGTCACATAATGCATTCTATACTACTCACCCCTCCCTGCCCTCTCTCCCTCCACCTGTCCATCTCTCATGGATGTAGGAAAAAGGTAATGGTTTGACACTACTATTAGCAGCGAGGCGTTGAACCTGTCACCCCGCAGCAGGGTCGTGGTCCGATCTGAAGGAAACCTCCGGCACGTTCTCCCCTTCGCTTGTTTTCACGTATTTCTGCAGGAGCTTATCAACACTGTGCAGAGCAGCTGCGGGGCCTCAGCTGGTTCCTCTGCACCTTCTGTAACACCTTCATGTAAACAGTACTCTGAACCAAAGAAGCACGGGGGGGAAAAAACTACCTTCAGAAGTTGAGAGTAAAATCTACTGACGATGACCTGAAAGTGTTTTCTCCCTAAACACACACACACACACACAGTCAACATTACAGTGTTGTTTTGTGATCACAAGGTCTACGGTTTCATTACTACACCCCCACAGAGAGAGCTGATCAAAGCTTCTTTACACTAAACAACGACGGTGGCGTTGTCTTCAAAATTTAGGATCCACTTTTCAGGTCATTTAAATGCATAACATTCCAACTTATTGCAGAATATTGGGTGTGAATCCGGCTTTAAACTTTTGACAGGGACCAAAATGGTTCCTGATTCCCTCCTCTGTCCATAAAGTGGCAGTATTTCATAACATCCTGTTTTTTCATCCTCATCTGTCCCTGGTTTTTCCCCTTTTAGTCCCTTAGTGTCTCAGGCATCACGTCACACTAGCATCAGCCAGGCTAGCGTTTCTGTAGCCCTGTGAAGAGTGCAAAAAGCCTCCTGCATACAGGAAATTGAAAAGACTAGGGGTCTGGACCTGGGATGTCAGGTGACGGTTACAGCCAGGAAGATTAAAAATAAAAATACTATAAAAGCTACGGTAACACAGGAGGGAAAACACTTTCCCCTGTCTCTTCAGTGTAACCAAGTAGAAAGAGTGCTAAATTATTAAGCAGCCCTAAAAAAATGGAGGGATGAATATTCTCTCCACTACAGGCAGATCAGTCTATTGATTTAATTATGAAAAGAAAGAGATAAAAATAAACCAGACCAACAGCCTCGGAGCTACATTCTTCAAATCACTATAACAAAGAACAAACAGCACAGGATTGAAGCAACTTTTACCCCCAATGCCTGTCATAGGTGGGAGCTGGGTAACTAGTCTACAGTAAATGAGAACTAAGTCAATAATGACAGAATGACAGTGACACGATCGATCTGGACTCACTTAAAAAAACATGGCATTTTCATGTATAACGTTATAACCAGTAGATTATCAATCAATAATGTGAATTGACCAATAAATGGATCACAGGTCCTACAGAGTGACGTTCATACACTTCCCAGGGTCCTGACATCACCATTCTGCAGCCAAACCTTTAGCATACTAGCTAAGTGTAGCTAACATAATGTATCTTGACTGACCTGGATACTTTTATTGTAATGGTTGGTTTAAAATGAAAAAACAAATAGATAACATAGATAACATAATAGATAACAGATTGGTATTTCTTTTAATAGTCTGTACCATTACAGGTTATTATAGGGGTATCAGCCATGAGGAGCAGAAACCATCTGGTTACCGCTATCACCTGAGAGAAAATCCACATCCGGCATCCGTCCAATATCTCTGACTGAAATTTCCGGAGGAATCACACAATCACTGTCTGTCTGTCGGTGAACAATCACACCCGATCCCTTTTTTTCCTGCGACTGTGTTGTATATCTGTAATTATTAACTGTCCAGTAGCCCCTTAACCCACTGTGGTCCCTGGATCCTCTGACTAAGACCAGGAGGTTTAGTGCATAGACTTGTTCTCCCTTTGCCTCTAGGTGTGCCACAGGCAGAGAAGTGCCTATTAAAATTAATGGGCCAGTGCGGGCTATTCAACACTGCAACACTGGAGCTCACAAAACAAGAAACTGGTAACGACCGGTACGGTGAGCCAGCCATCGCCATTACCCCTCTCCAGTACTTTGACAGCGGGCATTAAATATTTAGGAGATACATTTCTCCAGGACTATGATCCATCTGCACAGAAATAGGACCACTTCACCACGTCTGTGCACCACATACCACTGGGCAGTGCTCATGCATCACACTGATGAATTGAGTAAAAATTCCCTACTAAGGGGCTTTAACTGCAGGTGGAAGAAGAACCAGAGAGGTTTCGCACTCACCTTCTTCAGCTTTCCATTCTTGGTGCCCACAAACGCTACGCAGTAACCGTTGTAGATGTAAGAGGTGACGGAGGTCATGCGGTCCCGCGTCTCAGTGTAGAGCGTGTGACCGGTGACCAGCTGGGAGCCCCCCAGTGGTTGGTTGATGTCCAGACCACAGAAGGAGTCGTCAATTGGTACGGGCTGTAGGAGAAGAGGGACGGAGTTATTTATTTTTGTTTTTTGTTTTTTTCAACCTGGAAAGTTAAACGGTCATGTAAGCTTTGCAAATGACATTCTGAAGAATTAACATTTACATTTAAAAATATGTTTAAAACATAGGATTTTCATCAGGGTTTAATTAGGTGGATAATGTAATTTTTCTCAAGGTCAAAAAAAATGAGTTGACACTGAAAGAAATGTAGAAGAAGAAGTCAAATCAGGTCAACTGAGACTCTCTGAGTAGCAGTGGCCTCAAAGTGCCATGTGGAGTAAAGTGAGACGGTGCGACACAATAATCCTCAACGTACACAGCACATACTCCACAACCCCATGCTAACGTATTCTGTTCCCCGACCCCCAGTCTCTACCCCCGGGCCGTCTTTCTTCTCCATCTTCATCCCTGACATACTGTGGATGGGGGCGCTGTACAATACGAGAGACTTCACAAAACTGAGATACAGAACTGTTCAGTTCTTTGCACATTTTCATGAGCAAAGCAAAAGCAATAATGCTGACAGAGAATAAGGGTCTGGTCTGTCACAGCCACACTCCCTACGACGTGGCATTTGCTTTTATTTCTGTGGCTCAAAATAGCTCAGTGCTGACTGTTCTACTACAGCGCTGATAAAAAAAAAAAAAAAAATCGACATCATCGCTTTGACTTTTCCAATTGAATTATTTTCTATTCAAATCTTACTTGTCACTCAGAACATGCGCCATGTAGTTCACATCAGGGATGAAATTTACAGGCTGCTATTGGACCTTTAAAAAATAACTAAATCTGAGGTGTATGAAAATATAAAGAGTATAAATACAAAGAAGGACAAAATAAGACTGAAACACTGAAAAAGAAAAGGAAAAAAAAACTATAATATAAATATATTGCATCGCAATATAACAGAGAAGTTCCAGTGTGTGTCACTGTTCTAATACTGTCGTGCTACTGTACAGGACTATAGGTTATGTTTATGTACAGTTAGGCTATTTAAAACATGGCCCGCGGGCCACATGTGGTCCAGATTTAACCTCAGAGCGGCCCAATCTTTGGTCATACAAGAAACGTGCTGAGAAACTAAGAAAATTAAAATTGAAGAATAATCTAAAATGTCTACAGTAGAACAGACCCTGAAGGCAACACTCTCCGTAGCCTAGCATACTGCAGTCAATAATGATACTTCCTGTGTGTCTGTAAGTGTTCACAGTTGACTCTGCAGTAACATGTCCGTCTCAAAACTATATAAAATTTTAACTGAAAATCAGTTCAACTCGTTCACGGACTTGAAAACCCTGGTTAATTTTGTAGCAAACTCCAGTGCTGGTTCAAATGTTGATGTTACCTCCAATAGGGTCTGGCCCAAAAGGCTCTCATGGCCTGGTTCTGACCCAACTATTCTATATGTATAATTGAAAAGTGCTGCTGTATGGACTGGGGAAGTGAGCGGCTCTCATTAGAGACAGCCTTGAATTTCAAACATTAGCTTATCAATAGCCACTTTCACTCAGGCATACTGCTGTTTCACATATGGTTCAGACCATTTGGTCCTGATTATATCAAGACTGTTTATAGTGTTCATTCAGCAGACTTGGCAGCCGAGCCAAGTTCCCATGTAGTCCGTGTGGTTGGGTTTCCTGGTTCACCTTCCTGCAGGATTAGCTTTCTGCCTTCGCCTTACTACAAAATCTCACATTGTTAAAAGTTACTTCACACTCGGCCACAGATGATGAGCAGGAGTCTGTAGAGGTTTCAGCTGAGATTTCTAGTCTAAATGACTTGTCAGTATTGAATTACTGGACATTTTTTAATCTGCTCTGTTAGCTTGAACTTAAAATACACAATGAGTGGCATCAAGTGTTTTAACAACCAGATAGATTTTTGGAAAAAAAGGACAGCATACCAACTTTTTTATCAAACATTATGGCAGTACTAGATAGATTTTTGGAAAAAAAGGACAGCCTACCAACTTTTTTATCAAACATTAAATACCAGCTTTAAACCCCTGCTCCCAAAGCAGCAGGTAATTAACCGTCAGGGCATTAGCACAAAGCAGGACGAGATGATAGTGTTGCTCAGATATAGACAGACAGATATATAAACAGACCGATATAGAAAGAATTCCATTATGTCTATCCTCCTTGGAAGCAAATGCAGAGACAGCGTGCATCTCCAGATGGCAGAAGGCTGGACAGCCGGGTGATAAATCTTTGATTGGCTGCTGTGTCAGAATCCCCTGCCTCAGTCTCAGTTCTATTCCCAGCCTTAGCCTTGGACCGCCTGCACTGTTAAGTGTACGTGCGATGAAACGTCTGCAAGACGGGAATGTCAGCTAAGGGTATAATTAACATTTTCTACTTGGAGCTGGCTACCTGCTGTTAGCAAGCATCGCAGGAAAGGCACTCAGACTGTATGTGTAATTTACTCTGAAAACCAAGGACGGTCCAGTGATTAAAAAAAAACCAGGCTCCTGGGTTGGTCTAACCTTGACTCACCTCAGATTCAACCACATGTTTTGATGGATCTTGGATTCTACAATTACCGCACGCCGAGTTGAGAACTCAGAACTCAGTTGAAGTTCAGATCAAAGTTGGTAGACGATGTTAGCATGTTTGGTACGCGATGTCAGCATACCTCTGGTTAAATGGTAGACTGAAGGTCATTAATGTTTCTCAAACACTGACAAACTCCTGCAAAACACAACACAATACTTTCTATGGACTCACTGCACTCATGTGTATATGTTAGCGCTAACAGCTAAACCAATGATTTTGATTAATAAACAGAAAATAAAATTGAAATCCCTTCATTCGCCCTGAGGAAAGGACAGTGTGAGATTTTTCAACCTACACAGCCTGCCACAGGTGGCGCCGTTAAGAATGTGGTTACAATTCAAACGCTGCCACAAGGGATTCACCGTTGCTTATGTGGTTCCTCTGAGACTTGAACCAAAGACCTCCTGCGTGTAAGGCTGGCGTGAAAACCACTGCATTAGGGAATCAACCAGTTCATATATCTGGTATGGAGCCGTGGAGTGAAGTTAGAAGAGAAGAACCCACTTGGACAAAGAGGTGGAACATCTTCAAGAACCCAACTACTGAACTGCTTCAAACTCTGAAGCATTTTTATTGGCTGTGTGTCTAAATACGGGGGTTAGTGGGTGTCAGGTGGAACTGAGGCATAATGAACTGGTCTGTTAATCTGGATTACAGTTATAAAATTCAGATACTGGGATGTTTTTAACTGCTTTAGCGGTGCCTCCACGATGTTGTTGGAACCTACGGTACTATTCCCCAGTCCACTGACGGCGAGTGCTTCAATCCCCTGACTCCTCCGTTGAGCTAATAAAATCCCACACAGCTAGTTGGTGATAATGTCTCCATCATCCTGACAATCACCTCTGACATCGTGCTAATGGGGAATTTAGTGATTTTAATAAGACCGGTCATTTAAATCCCTGGAGAAGTGAGAGATCATCAACAAAGGAAAACGATTACAGAGGTTTTTTTTTTTTTCTATTCCCATCATTCTACGATGATATGATTAGGAATACTATTAAAAAAATAAAACTAAATGCCACTGCTCGTCACACACACATGAATACACAGGTTTTCCACATACATACACTTGTACAACACTCATGCAAACATGCACTCCAACCAATTAGTCATATGCCAAGCTAGTCATTAATTCTTAATGCTTTTTCTTTCCTTTTTTTTCAGTACTAATAGCAATTACTGAGTAGATGCGCAGGGTCCTGTGGCCTCCTGGGAGTAGGAGGAGATCAAGAAACTTAATTCAACATGACAACTTGTAAAAGATACATGGACTTGTAATGCAGCCCAACTGAGGATTAGGAGGTAATAGACTGGTGTGCAAACTCAATGCACCAGAAGCAGTGAGTAAATTAAACAGTTGTGTCTAATTGCGGTAGACAGATGTATATATGTTTATGACGTGGTTAAAAATATTAACCGCATCCATGTTTAAAATAGAGATCTATAAAAACAGTTGACCGCCAGTTCTCTTTTGCAAATTATACTTCTTAAAAACACCACCACTTAGAGTGAGAACCGTTTCTTTCTATTACCCTCGCAGGGTATTGCACAAGCATTTCCTGATAACTGTTTATTCTCATTACAGCACACGCCCTAAAATGTGAAGCCCTGTGGTTTGCAGGTTGACTGAAAAGCTGTGGTTGGTCGCTGTTCTGTTTACGTTCTGAGTTTGGGAAAGTAGATGTTTTCTAACCGCCGTACAAGAGCTTGCAAATTTTAAGCACTGTGGAGTTATTCTCCACAGTCTCACTTTCACTCTGGGGAATGTTTTATTTACCAATAACAGCAGGTATTGTGTCAATAACAGCAGAGGGATTCACGTAGTGTGAACGGTGAATGAATATAAATGCCTGTGTAACTGATGATTTCTTTCTGTGCCTGGTTGCAGTAAACTCACCGCTTTGGTGCACTGCACATCCTTTCCGAGAAGCCAGTTGAGCTCAAGGTGTCCTTCTCCCTGGTAGCAGGACTGGAGCCGCTCTTTGATTCGAGCGTTGATGTCCCGGATGGTGAAGATGCAGAGTGCTGAGTCATCTGGGGGCCGATGGAACTGTTTCTGGCCCTTGGAAAAGATTGTGAAGAGGACATCGTCTTGGGCACCGATGTTCAGCGAGGCGGCGAGCACGCGCCCTGGCTTGCCAAGGTAGGCGGCCTGCAGCAGTCGGTACTCGATGCCATTTTTTACACAACCAATGGGGAGAGAGACGTAGGAGTGAAACTTGTGGTCGTCTTTGCAGAGGCGGACAATGCGGGACGTGTAAAAAAGGTCGCTGGTGGATCCAGTTGAGGACATGCCATTCTCTGGCGTCTCAGGTTGCACGGTCAGAAAGTACACGAAGCTGCCACTGGCAAAACCATACACGTAGTAAATATCAAAGTGGGAAACTAGTGCCAGTGTGTCTGATGGTATTTTGATTAGAGAGGACACAAAGTCAGTGTGTAATTCGTAGTCAAGCATGGCTGAGGACTCAGGGTCACGGGGCAGCTTCCTGCTGGAGATGGTGGGAAAGTAGTCCTGCTTTCCATCAACTGCTGTGCCAATAAACAGAGTTCCATCCTGGCCATGTGACGGGACAATAACCCCGTACATGGTGCCAGTCTGATTGACACTAGAAAGGTAGTGCTCTTTCTTATGCGAGGGTTCCACCAGGATAAAAAGGTCATCCAATCGGAGTAGTTTACAGACGCCTTGGTAAAGGCTGCCACATGCTAGCAACCGGTTTTGGGAATAATCAATCAGTAAAAGCTTGTTGACGTTGTTGGTAGAGACGAGGGGCTCGGAACACGGTTGGACGATCAGAGGAGGGTAGCAGGCCTTGTTGTCATCCTCTGGTCCAGTGTCGTGGGAGACGAGTAAAGTAAGGTTGCCTGAGAGCTTGTACACACGGTTGACGGCGCCGATGTACAACGCTCCTGTGGTTTGGTGAACTGTCAGGTGATTAAAAACCCATTCCCGGCGTTCAGGATGGAAACTAGTAAATGTTTGCCCACTGCACATGACAGGTAACGCTAAAAGGCAAAAGAATAGGAAAGCAGTGACACCTAGTTTGGGGTCAGGCAACAAAGTCCTGAGTGTGTCCTGTCGGCCCTTCATGTTCACGAGGGGAAGTGCAGAGGATGCAGCGAAAATGGGTGAGGGTTAGAGGGGAAGAGACCTCCGCCTTTTTTGTTGTTGAAAGCAAGCCTTTCAGATGAAATCTTGGCCAGGGTCTTCACATGTTTCTGTGAAAGAGAAAAGGAAAAGTTCCATTAGATATCAAACACATATATGACTCATGAAGGAAACAGGTCTTTTCATGTGACTAAAGGTCATCATTTGTCAAGTGATGAGGTAAGGAGACAGTTGGTGGAGCTTTGCACTGACAATTGCTGGAAACCATTACAGTGCACATTCCTAAAGAGCTGCTGGAGACGGCAGGACAATGAAGGAAAGTGAGACGTGTTAAAGACAAATTCCCCTGACTGTGGACAGCTGCTGCTGCTGCTGTTACGTAATGAGCAAAACTTTTCCAAGAACAGAGCTGCAATCATTACAGTGACCGATAGGAGTGTGACATTATGTACATTATTATTTGTGTAACGACCAGTCTTAGTACAACTCATAAACAAACAGCTTATTGTTATCAATAAATGATGTGTAGAATCAACAAGATCTAGTTTCAAATTTTAAGTAAACAACAAAAGTCAGTGTACAGTAGATCAGGTGAAGCACGGGTCTGAATTAGCACTGAACATTTCATTAAGATTTGCTTTTTTTTCCCACATCTCATAGAAACCCCAAGCCCCCAACCAACAGCATTAACATCTGCCCTCAAGTTAAATTTTAATGCCACGCCTCAACAGTTAAGCCCTTAAAAATTAAAAAAACTTTGACACCAGAGCGAACAACAAATTTGAATCTAGACTTTAATCACTGACTGCCCCTCATTCCCCACAAAAAAAACTGAAAATACTTTTTGAAAGAAACTTCATTTTAAGATGAGACTAAGATACAGGTTGTGCTATAAAAGACCTTCCCCAGACTGTCTATAAACTATGAGACGAGGTTCTATGCGTTCTGTTCCTTGGACTTTATTATCTCATCTCCCTGAAAGGAAGGCCTGGGTCTTATTACAGAAACAAAGTGAGAACAAATGAGGAGCCACTTCCACACGCTAACCGTCTCTCTCTGCCTGCTGTTTAAGGGCCTCATTTTACAGAATCTGAATATGTTAATTATTCTCTTCTAAACGTTTCT
>NC_024316.1:15668537-15680490 GCF_000523025.1 Cynoglossus semilaevis | reverse complement strand
TAAGATCGTAAAGAGATTAATCAGTGGTAGCACAACCCTCATCCATAAATTAATCAGTCACAGTGTTGAATCTGTATAAATACTTCATAATAGATGCACCAGCCAATAGAGTAGAATACACAGTAAGTGTTTGTTAGAATGTCCGTGTGCGTCTTTTGACTTTTCCAGCGTAATCTCTGCCCCACATCAGAACCAAGCCGTGTGAGGGGCTAACAAGTGGAGACAATAGCGTTGCATTCCAAATCAAGTATGATTAGGCGTAGCAATCCAACAAGGGTAATTAGTGTGAAGCTAGAGGAGGTAAGCTGAGGAAGCAACATGGTGAAGCCAGGGGCTGGAACATGTCAGAGTTGGCCCTACATCGTTTGTCACGCTTCAGATTTGCATTTCCAGCAGAGCGAGGGCATGGTGAGAATCAAGGGTGAAATATGCGATTGGAATAATCAGTGAATGTGCCCTCAATTAAAAGAAGAAGAAGAAAAAAACAACTTGCAACTGGAATATTAAAAAAATAAGTCTTACAAGGGTAGGAAGGACACTAAGCATCCCTGTTGCTATAGCAACTGTGTTTGAGGACGGTTTGATTTGCAGGACCGATTTGGGATTCGCCGTGAACCGTGCCTGCCCTTTCATGGCCACTCACTCCATATCTTGTTATGGTCATCTCTTGTAATGGTCCCCTCCACCCCACCCCACCGCACTCCAACCCACCCCACCGTGATCAACGGGTTTGATACTCAGCCCAGACTTAAATATAGACCCTGGGGGAGCTTATTGATCCATGTGGCTATAAACACAGGTCCTAAGGCCCAGCCAAGCTGTTTGTGGCGTGTGTGCGGGCGGAGATGTGGGAGGTGCTCCGTCCCGAGAGCAGTTTATTAGCATGGCCATAAAAGTGCCATCGCCTCTAGAAAAGCAGCGACGGGCCCAGACCCCCACCCTCACTTTCAGTTTCATCCAAGCTGCCATGCTCCTTTGTTTGAGTTTGTACTTGTGCTAGATGTGCAAAGTGGATCCCTTTGGTGGTATAATCAGACTCCTGCTGAGACAGCGTTTTGCACGAGCCCTACAGCCTTTTGCCCTTTAAAACCTCCGCTGCACCCTCACTCTTTATTCCTATATGTGACTTCAACATTTATTACCATACATCTTTTGTGCCCTCTCCTCCCTTCCTAGGTCTCCTTTGGTGGCTGGAAGTGATGCATGAATCACTCTGATTTTTTTTTTGTTGTTGTTGCAACAGCTGCAGAGGCAGAGAGAGAGTGAGAAGAGAGTAGGTGAATGATGTAAATAAAAGCTTCCCGGAAAGGTTAGCCATTCATATCACTTTTGGTAAGACTGGGAATAAAGTCTTTGTTTAAGTTAATTGCATGACCACCCCTTTGTTGCACTTGACAGAATCGACTCTGCAGCAGTGGAGCCGACTTGAAAGGGAAAGAACAACACATCACCCCTCACAATCTTCGGGTTCAAAGCCCGGCTTTTCTTTTGTTTACGAAGAGTCAGAATTACCAAAAAGCACATTAACATATAAATGCAGCCAGGGATGAATCATACTCAAACACAGATACCTACTGACCCAGAAGAGAAGAGGCTACGACTCGGTGGAGACATGAAGAACCGAGAAAGAGAAGTAGGTAAAAAGGAGAGGTCACATTTCACTGTGTGCAGTGGTGCATTGAGTCACAATGACAAGAAGTTCACTCTTCACTTTTAATATCAATAAGCACCATCACCAAAAGTCAGTTTCTGTTCAACAAAACAGACAATTTTTGGCTCACAGATTAGACCACAATGGCAACTGCTCTCTAGCAGTAGCTGCGTAACATTACATTACAACAAACAACTAAAACGTTTTATATTGTGGCCAAAGGGGGAACAATTTCATGCCGGCACTCATTCTTTAGCACACATGAGATTTGAAGAGAGGCAATGAATCAAAGAGGCAGGGAAGATCTCGCATTCCAGCAAATGCACACAAGCTGTGATCATGGCCGGGAGGAAGGACAGTCGGAAAAAAAAAAAAAACCTTCTATTCATAATGAACACTTAGATGCACAAAACTATGTGTCGGCAAACATTCAGTGCGGGTTCTCCTGAGCAGTTTTCAAACCCACTCTTCTGTCATTACCGTTGGTTGTCTTTGCGGTGTTCCTGGGCATTTTTATAAGTACAGGTCAAGATGGAGCAACAATCCCTACTGTGGTCAGGGAGTGGGGTGAGTGGAGTGTATTGTGCCCATTATCTCATGAAAAAAAAAATCCCTAAGGAGCAGCATAATGCAATGAGAAACGAAAAAAATATGAAATGATAAGCTGTGCAAACACAACAGCCTGAGGAGCAGCAGCCAGCAAGCTGAATCAGGAAATAACAGGTTTTAGGAAGTGGCCACAGGGGCAGGAGCAGCTCTAAAGCCCCATGTCAGCCCAGAGGAAGCAGGAGGTTTTCTGCTGTTTATTTATTTATTTTTTGATCATTTTGGCCTCACTAAGCTTCTTAACACAGCAGCCAAATTTGCCTGATCTCATGAATTTATATTTACAGCAGATTGTACGGCGGCAGATACCGAACATAAACCCCAATCTATTTACGGTGCTAAATCCATTGTTGTCAGACGGGAAAGAGAAATGAGAGATCATAATTTCATGCCTCGGATTAATGTGTTATTCCCTGAATGATTAATGTAAAGCGTGAAATCCTAATCCTTAAGTAAAAGTGATAGGCCACGACAACAAAGACGATTCGAAACAAAAAAAAAATGAAGACGACAGCTCGTGAAAAGGGTTTTATATATTTACATCTCAGTGGGATTTTCAGATAATGTGGTCATTAGCACAGTTACACTTTAATACTCATATGTCAAATATAGGCAATCTCTTGAAAAAGAGGGACATGAAAAGTGATAAGTACCGATGGAAATTCTATTAGTTCTCTGTCTACGCTGTGGTTATGATGAAGGGGCAGAGGTGACGGCAGCGTTTGCTCATATATGGAGATGCTGGACCTAAGGTATGTCAGTACGGTTAGTACACTCACATGCGGCCCTGATCCAGTGTCGGCTTTGTTCATCGGCTTCCATGAAAACAAACCATTCCGCACACATTCCTCGTTCCAGAAACCACAGGAGAATGACACAGAACCAAAGGAGAAGGATAACAGTTACAGAAACCACCGGGCCTCCAGTTTCCACGGCTGTTCGCTCTTTGTATGGATTCCCTTGCCACGATGTTGGAGGCTACTGTTTATCTAATACCACTTCCAGCTCATCACTCCATCAGGGGTCGCCACAGCGGTAGGGTGCATGGTGTTTTTAGTTTGTTTTTTTTAATCTTTTTTTATTCTGAATCTGAACAGTTACGCTGCGTTTTATCTGACATATCACTGACGTTACAAACAACAAATGGACCAAAGATGGTGGACATCACTGATGGGCCAGATCAGTGTTTTTTAACCCCAGGGTCGTGTAGAATTCCAAAAAGGTCACCGGAAATATCTAGTAATTAATTAATTTAAAAAAAAACAACTGTATCCTTTCACTTTCAACATATAGAGATATGCGATCACGTGACTGCACAAGTTACAGTTACTGAAATGCAACTGGAATCCCCAGTCACGGTTTAAAAGGTGGGAAACCACTGGGCTAGATCATTGTTTCTCAAAGACTGGGTCGCGACCTTCAGGTGGGTCGAGTTTTGTTTTTGTTTTTTGGGGTCTACGAATAATGTCTATCGACTTGGTTTCCGAAGGTTTGTGACTTTTAAAATATGGGTCCCCAGAAAAAAAGGTTTGGGTAACACTGGGCTACATAGTCAAAATCGCTAGTGCCCCCACGCAGCCCCTATCCACAGGTAACAGTGTTTGACTGGACAGACTCACACTGACGTGTGTAACAACCATACTTATTGCAAATTAAATTAGAACGTGAACAATGATGCAAGAAATCAAAAACACAAAATGGTAACGGAGCATCAGGATCCACGGCATCAATATTGCCCAATGAAATTGGAACAAATGTAAACATAGACTAATACACAGACACGTGTACAGCATCCTTATAGTATATAAAAAATTCCCTTCAGCCACTGTTTCTGCTGACATAAGCTTCAACCTCTTTAATGTTTTCATTACATAGTCGTGGATTGTATCCCGTGGCCTAATATTCTCCGTCATTTCCACTACACAAACCACTGTGCTATACACCCCATCATTCCTGTCTGTCATCCGGTGAAAGCGGCTTTGCTATTAGAAGGTATTTCCATAAATTTAAATTGTAAAGAGTCTGAATAAGAAGAGCGGGAATCCTCGGTGGGCCAGGGAAATAAACACGGAAGGATTTCACCGGGGTCCACATATCAGACAGCGGGGCTTGAGCTCACATACAGATTAAATCTGTCTTGATTGACACCACACACAATTTATCAAAATGGACAGTCTGAACAATCCCTGGACAATACTGCCATCGCAGCAAAAACACTCACTTTGAAAGTCAATATATTCCTGTAATGGAAGTCATATGTGGAAATATGTGAAAGTGAATGCAGAAGTACCTGTTGTGGAGCGGCGGCCGGCGGTGGTGAATTGAGAAAAGATTCATTCCATTTGTATGCATTATTAAATATACAGCGGACACGTACGTGCATGCAGCATCTCTACTTCCTGTACTTTCCCCAATGTGCATTTCAACAGTTCCTACAGAGGTCCAAGGACCGTCTGAACGGAGAATGTCAGAGGAAGTGCAGCAGCGGGAGGTGGTCAAGGTGAATGTCAACTTCAAACATCGAAGGCGTCCTATTGGTTAGTTCCAGGAAATTGAAATTCAAATGCTGTTTTTTCTTTAAAAAAATAGAGATCTTGTTCAGTTGTGTTAAACTTCAGTGTGAGGACTTTCTTGCTGGTATCTATCTTTAGTGCGCTTTAAGGATCAAAGCGTTATGCATTTCATTCCAGACAGAATGAGCCATTCATTCATTTATTTACCTCGTTAGTTTAGTTCAGGTTTTACTTTAGTTTAGGACTCACAGCTGCAGGTTTAGACAGACTGATATATGAATGACCTGTTCTGGTTTTATAATAAACCTTCAAACAAGGCCAAGGTAGAGCGGGGCCCGGGGTCTGCAGGGTTTTATTGACTATTTACTCTGCTTATCAACAGACTCTCCCAGTAGAAAGGTTATCTGCCAGCTGTCCAGCTGCACTCAAAGCTAAGTAACGGCTCAACTCTGAACTTTGGAGTTCATCAAAAAATGACTTCCAAACGGAACCAACCTTCCGTCAGTTAGCCAGCTGAGCGTCAAGAAACAATGTGGCGACTGAACTGGAATATGTGGCTTCGAGCAATTGAATATTTCATGTTCACACAGCAAGATTAATGAAGATCACGTCGAGTTTGTCTCCCATCTCCATATAAGAATAACCACCCATGCATCCAGTCACTCTCTCTTCCACAATCCTGCATCGACATTTGTCTCACTCTCCGGATCATTGGTGCAAATGCATTGCTCAGTGGCCAAGGCAACTATTCTAGGATGGAGTGATACAAGGCCGAAGGCAGTGATCTATACATGAAGAGATGAGAAATTCTACGGACGCATGAGACAGGAGCTCTGATAAGGAATATCAGCTTTAGTCCTAAGATAGATAAGAGATCGCAGCGTACGAAGTCGAGGAGAGAAAGAATAAAAATGATAAAAAGAGGAACATACGAAGGAGGAAGAAGAAGAAGAAGAAATGGTCGTGATGAAATCAGAGGAGCCGCAGCAGGAGCCACAATGGCAGAGGGTGGCATGGTACATCAGTTTCTATTTGGAACACATTCACACTCATTGTAAAGACTGTGGAGAATGGCACATAAGGAGTACAAAGTACTATCATTTGGAACTAAATGTGGTATAAACAGTTCCTGCCTCAGTGTCTCGATGTATCTTATTAGACATTAAGACGTGTTATTTTGCTCAAGAGCCAAAAGTCCTGGCGTTGTTGCGTAACATTCGTTATTGTGCATTAGGCCAAATGATGGGAATGACTTTTTTAGAATCCCATCAGCCAGAATTCCTCACAATGTCTGCTGCTACTGTTTGAACAAAGGAATGTAATCTAGCCTGCTGTAGCTCTGCAGTTACAGAATGAGAGGATGAGGCTTCTGTGTGTTTGGCTAACATCCAAGGATCTGGAAGGCAGCATGAAACACACTCTTCTACTGAGCTCCTCCATCAAAAAACACATTTAAAGATCACAGGGGATTGGGCCGTGGATTGGAGAGGATAAGCCGGACAGGTGAGGAGGGATGAGGTCAACTGTTTTCAGCACAGTGACAGTCCGAACCGTAGCAGAGGAACGGTAAGATTTCTCGGAACATTTTCAAAAAAAAAAAAAAAAAAAAGGAGCTGATGATGTAATGTAGCTAATGCACTCCAACCCACTTCATACTACAATCAATAATCTGCCTCTGTAAGTGACACGGCTTTGGTTAACTGGCAGAGAGAACGGCACCAGAAATTGCTGGACTAAATCCCGAAGAGTTAGCATAAGAATTAGGTCTAGGCAATTATTTCTAATAAATAAGGTTGGCGAAGGGTGAGGAAATGCAAATTGTTGCTCATTCAGGTTGTCAATTTAAATTACTAAAAAGAAAAAACTTCTCAAAAATTCCTACTGTTCAGGACAGCAAGCATCGAATGGGATCCTACTGTTCAGGACAGCAGGCATCGAACGGGATGTAGAGGTTTTCTATAAAAAAAAAACACAATCTGAACCAAATACTGCAGTACCTACACCACAGTATCACGGACCACCAGGAACGTAGGAAGTGATACACACTTACACATCTCTATGATCTATTTTTGGCAGTCAACAACAATCTCTCCATCGATTTCCCCAGTCCTTTATAGCAGTGAAGTCCTATTACATCTTTACACCGTGCATTGATTTCTTCGCTGCTTCTTTACCTTTGACTTTCTCTTTCAGACCAACTTTTTCACAGGTCAAATCCTAAACATTCCCACGCTGCTCGGGGTCAGCAGTAGCTCCAGACACACATACTCTGCTTATCTGTGGTTTACTGTGAGGCAATTGCTCTTTTGAACCTGACCTTTGTGACCTGCGCTATCCTCCCAGACAGAGGGCAAGAGGCTAGTGCCAGGGCCGCTAAGAATGGAGGGAAGCGGAGGCTGCTCTTTGTAGCTGTAAATTATTACCAATTCTGTTAGAAACTCTAACAAAGAATAACATGTAAAACACGTATACACAAATAGATACATGTGTCGGCCTTATCACATATATTCTAAAAATAAATACACCCTGTCACAAGATATATATTAACTATAAACCCAATTTCATTCAATCAACAAGTAGTTAGGATTTTAATAGAGGTCACACTCTTGTAAACAACCAAATAAAATCCCTCCACTAAAACCTGAACAATTAATCAATAAAGCTACAGATGAATTAAGTAAATGATCTGTGAAACAGCAATTAACGAGCTCCATTATAACAACTTCTAATAATAGAAGAGAGACGCATGTAATTAATTTATTCATCGCCGAGTCGGATCCTTTTCAGGGTCACGGATGAGATTCGAGCCAATCCCATCGGTCAACGAGTGAGAGTGAGGTCAAACCTGGACTGAAGGAGTCAATCCCGGGGTGACATGTAAAAACAAACCCTCACACCCACGTTCACTCTTACAGTCAATTGAAAGTGAACAATTAGCACTAATCCCCAAAATGCAGAGATCGAACCAGTGAACCTGTGATCAAACGCTCGACCCATCTGCTGCAAGGCAAGAGCAAAAACCTTGTGTTTGATTCAAAGCCTGAAAATGTCTTTTTTTTCCCCCCACAAAGCAACACTGATGAAATGTAATCATAAATAACTGAGTGTAGCTGTGTTTCTTTGCCTGAGTGGTCTAGCTTCACCTGACTCCCGATGAGAAACTGTGAAACCGACTGACTTGTGAGATAAGAATGAGCAGGCCTTCCGGGCTGTTCCATGTGAAACGCGTACAGGATGCAGCGCTGCCTGGGATACGCTGGAAAATCCTGCGAGTTTCCTGTGAGTCACTGCACTGAGAGCAGAGCAGGCGACCAACCTCGGCAAACACTTCTCTGTGAAAACGCCTCAGTCTAATGTACTTGCCAAAGAGAACCGTTACTCGATCACACGACTGTACTTCATTACTGCAGTACAGTACTGCACAGGACACTTTGACAAGGATGCTCTAGGTGAACTACATTTTTTTTTCCCTCCATAAAAAAAGTACAAAGCATATTCTCAACCTCAGCAAAAACCCAGAGGGGACAATGTTCATAGAGGGGGTAATATAATATTTTTTCTGAAGACAAAAAAACAAACAACGACTTCTGTGTACATTTATTACACATGACAAAACTGCTCCCCAGCTTACAACAGAGAAGAGGAGTTGCAGGAGGTGTGGGAGGTGTAAAGAAGGAATGTCACGGTGACCTCGAAGGGCAAGGATGAAAAATTGTTTTTGTGGAGAGCATTAGCAATATTAACAACCAACATGTGGCCTCTCAGCCTTCACTGAATGGTGGAAAGACTTGAAGCTGTCATCAATACTCTATTAATCCCTTAAAGAGAAAAAAAAACTCTTTACATTTAACCCATTTGGGAAACATCCCAGTGACACTGGACACATGGGATCCGTGGGCTACACTCAGTGAAACAAGAGAGTTTATTGGTTGGCTTACCCAACAAATCAAAGTCAAGTCCCGTCTGCAATTCAACCCGACGATCGTCTGACTTCAGGCCCACACCTTTCAACCACCAGACCCAGACTGCCTCGGGAGACACCGACCCGACCACATGTGGGTTACTGTACATACGGCGTTCACCAATCCCAGCTGTCGGAGTCGGTCTCAGTCTGTCACCGCCGTATGAAGAGCTACTACAGCGTGTCCACTACATCAGTGAACCTGGGAATAAGTGCTTCACACTCATTTTCACAGGCCACGGGCTCCTGAGTCAGTCCTCTGCTCGGCCTCAGATAGAACACAGAGATAGTGGAGCCATCCATATTCCTCAGACAGACACCAGAGAGACGCTTTTATACCAGACCACTGAGCCTCGCACAGCTATCCATCAGTATTCTCCTTGTACTACAATCTTGATATAGTCCCCCAACTGAGCGGCTTGGATCTCTGGAAAAGAATGTCATTGATGTAATCACTTACACTTGCATGCACATAATAGGTGTGTGTGTGTGTGATGGTAGTGAGGGGGTTCAGGGGGGGGTTGCCATTCAGAGATGTCGCTGTCTAATTCCAGCTCTTGTCCAAAACCCTGCTGTACTTCTTCCAGGGCTTTACCTATCATGTGAAGTGCATAACAAGAGGAAATCAAGGTCTTCAGTGCAACAGCGCTCCAGGTGGCCGGCTCACAATGACTTATTTACCAGATTACATTTTAAGAAGCGTCTCTTCTCTCTGCGGCAGTTGCTTTTTAAGCCCTGGGTTTGATCAAAGACTAATCTACTCGGTATAATAACAAGACTTAGCATCTGTTTTATAAATGAATGGAAGACACACTGGGACGAGGAAGAGGGAAGAGGGGAAACAAGAAATGATGGCCATCCACAGAGAGAGAGAGGTTGAGGGTGAAGCTATAAAGCGGGCAGAGAGGTAAAAACCAATATAAAGAAGAAGAAAAAAAAAACAGAGCAATAAAGAACAGCAAAAGGCAAAGCAATAACTGAAAATAAATCAAAAAGCATTCCCATGCTCGGCCAGCGTGTCCAATGTCAAACACAGGGGAAAAGAATTCCTCAGTGGCAGATTTCACCTCACACTAACTTTTCCCTCGGACCGCACACAGAGACGATGAAGCCCGGCCGGTGGTGCAGCGGCTTTAAAAGCCATCACGCCGAGCCACAGGTTCGGTGCGGCAGTAAAACGACTATTCAGCAGACAAGCCGCCCGCTTCTCGGCTAATTTACAGATAGGACCGTAACCTCTCTGTGATAAGTGTTCTCAGATAAAGGATATAATGAAATGGATGTTTCCAGACAGCATAAACATAGCAGTAGGTAGCCAGACTATTTCCTCCCATCATTTTCAGTTGGAGGGGAAACAAGTAAAATATGGGGTAGGGTTCTGGCAGTGTGGTTTATGGAGCCAAACAAAACAGTTGTGCTGCCGCTGCTGACCAGAGGCTGCATCAGCACCTAGAAAAACATATAATCATAAAACTGTTATTATAGGGCTCTCAAAAAATGCATGTTTTAATCTGTTTAACTACAGGGCAGCTAAAGATTAGCCACATGATCAAATGTGATCATAATTTATCAAGATTAATTACAATTACTTGGAATTAATTGAGATTTGTAGGTGCCGTAGTGTAGCGGTTAGCATGCCTGCCTGGGAAGTCCTGTGTTTGATTCCTAAAGGAACCACATGCTTGGAGCTTGCTGTGTATTGAGCGTGTGTTCAGGCTAGTTTACAGATGGTGGAATTATTTGGATATGCGATGCAGTGCACGTCATCCTCCATGTTTGCTCATCATTAATGGGGTGATTTAAAAGTAAATGAAGGCAATTCATGTGTAGCATTGACAGCTCTAGTTTCATAGCCTTGAGAACTTGTATCAAAGGGAGGACACGCTACTGTACACGCGGTACTTCATCAGTAACATAAAGAAATAGAAGCTGCAGCGACGGACATATTGAAATGAGACAATTAGGACACGTGCTGGTTGGTTGACTGCAGTTTCCGTCTGGCTTGACTGACTAGTAGTCAGTGAGAGAATTTTCCTATTAGTCCTAAAGTATTGCATTTCCACACACACCTACAGAACATCGCCGTCTCCCAGGAGGCTGCTGAGGCAGAGCCAGTTAGTCAGCTGTTCTTCAGCCCTGCGTTTTTTTGGGGTTTTTTTCCCCCACTGTGTAAATGCTACCACTTCTGCCTGGTACACAGTGCCCTTGACTTCTAACAGATCTGTTTTCCTGTTCCGTCCCTCCCCTCCAGTTTCCTCATTTCTTCCTGTCTGAGTCGGTGTCAGGAGTAAAAATCTCGTAGCTGCCTGTTTTTTTCCTCTGTGGTACACCACAAGCCTGGCATACTGCATTTTTGTAGAAAAAAAAAATACCTGACCTCTCAGAGCTAATTGAACTAAACGCAACATAAAAAGGGCATTTAGCAACAGGAAGTTGGCCCACCTACTCAAATCAAGAAAACCCCCAAAACCTACTTCAGTA
This sequence comes from Cynoglossus semilaevis, assembly GCF_000523025.1. Classification (NCBI taxonomy): domain Eukaryota; kingdom Metazoa; phylum Chordata; class Actinopteri; order Pleuronectiformes; family Cynoglossidae; genus Cynoglossus; species Cynoglossus semilaevis. The sequence goes on along the minus strand of NC_024316.1, from coordinate 15,669,278 downwards.
AAGCAGGAGCTAATTTACAAACTGAAACATTCACCACAGTTAAATGGTTTGGACGTGAGAAGAGTTTACCACCGAGTCACACCTCCTTAGTTTTAATTTAAAATAATGTATATATAATACATTAGTATTATTAGTAATATTATACATACATGTATACATAAATCTTTTTTATTCCTTGTTTTTTACATGCAAACATTAACAAAGTATAAATCAAAATAAGAATCCTATTTAGACTAAAACGCTCACACGTTCATGGTAGCTGAAACAGCCCATCCGTCTTTGTCTTTTTCTCTTTTTCTCTTCTAGGTTGTTTTTTTTTTAATCTGCTTTCCCTTATTCTCTGATCAGCTGCGTCAGCGTCAACACAGACAAGTTGGGTGTGTTTACCTTGACCCAGAGTCAACTTCACGTGTGCTCACTGACACACACAGCCAGACACATTATATTTCATCTTTTCAGGCTCTCTTTTTAGCCATTGAATCTGCAGCTGCTTTGGATGACACAGCCCGTGAATACTGTAACCTTGGCAAAACAAACAAAGGCGAGGTGCCCTTTATCAGGCCTGTCAATGTGCACATGAAGAATCCATGAAGGACTTAACACCGTGGTGAGCAGAGGTGTGTGTAAAGATGAGTAGAAAAAACACAGTGTGTACCCTGCACCTATTCAACAATGACATATTACCCAGCCGCCCAAAAAAAAAAAAAAAAAAAAAAAAAATTTTCCTTTCAGGGGGGGGGA
>NC_024316.1:15661659-15667669 GCF_000523025.1 Cynoglossus semilaevis | reverse complement strand
AAAAAAAAAATGCATCAGAGCAGTCGTGTTAGATCAGCGTCTTCCAGACAACACAGGGATTTCAAGGCCTCTGCTGTGAGAGGGCTGGACCGTCAGACTGAGAATAACTGTCGAAAACACTCTCTTTAGTTTAAACGCTACAGGAAAGACATACAGGATCTGTCTGACCGGCGCTGCGACATCTAAAGATGTAGCGATCGTTGATGACATCACATAGTCTCCTCTACATTAACGTTTTCTTCCACTTCAGCTGACGTGACGATGGCGCTGTCACCGTTCCTAGTTCACTGATTTTGGCAGCGGTAGAATGATGTGAGCTGCTGCATTTGCATAGAAAAAACATGCAGCGTTTCCGTTAGATGGTAAGGGGGCAAAAGGATGCGAAAAACAAGGAAACAACATGTGACTTCCCTCTGTGACAGATCAGTGGTGATAACGTTCGTCTGGCAGGAACAAATACCAGTCATTCAGCGAGCAGACTGAAGTCACTGGCTGACTGTGGTCTGTGCAGCCTAATTCACAATGGCCATTTTGTTGATATCGTTTGATAAGACAGCCTCCCTGAAATGCATCGCGGGAAAACAGGATACATTATTCCTCGGCGTCCCAGACATTCCACAGCGCCCTGTACTCAGTGTGAACAAAGCTCTAACATTAAAGGTCTGGCCGAGGTCAGAATCAACAGCAAAAGCAATTACGTTCATAAAGCGTTATGGTTTTGCCCCCGAGCACAGGCACAGACTTTGTGTGGGCTCTATGACAAGCTGCCTCCCTTTTTTAAACAGCTTTAATCCCTTTTCTAACCACTGGCTTCAGTGCGTGGATTACAGTCATATATTCATGCATAAACATGACCGTGTTCCCTGAGAGGAACTCATTTCCCCCGGTCTGGACCTTATAAATCACCCTGAGCCAAAATAAAGAGTCTGGTGTTGCCCAACCGGCGGCGGCAGCTTAGGTCCAAACATCTACAGTAAAACCCTCCAAAATTCCACACCACTGACCCCACTGACTGACCAGACATCCACTGAGACAGAAACTTCTGTGGTTAAAAAAAAACAAACAACGTTTTTCACCTACAGCTGCAGTTTTTGTGCTGCAATCAGGAAAAATCTGACTTTGTCTGGATTTATTTCACGTTTGTCTCTCTCTCTCTCTCTCTCTACTCCTCAAGCCCCAGTTTCAACAACTATGTAGATCAGTGATGATCAAGCGGCGACTCGCGGACCAACTCTGGCCCATTGAACTGCCCAAACCAGACAACGACTGGAAATTCTGGTCCCCAGACTAATATAGTTGGTGAAGTATTCAGAGCCACCCAGAATTGTTGCCTGACTCAAACGTACCATTTATATTTTTTTCATATTCACAGGTTGTCGTTTTGCATATCTATTTCCACACTATTGTTCATCCAGGTTTTATTTCCATCCACATGCCATATGGAAATATCCTCTGAAAGTTCATGTTGTAAATAACTATGACAATATAACAGCAGTAAAAAAAACAACAAAAAAACTGTTACACCAAACTTTGAACCACAACTAACCCACACTCTATCGTCAGTATTAGTGCTGTTAGATCATTTGAAACAGGATACGTTACACAGCGACTACTTCCATTCAAAGGTATACATTTACAGATCAGGTAATAATTACATTACACCCTGAAACCTACGACTCATCCTCCAACTTCTAAACGTGATTTCGCCTCCTTCAACTATGTGTGCGTGCGAGTGCATGAAGGCAGGAGACGGAACATGAAGTGGGAAGCACTTTTCCAGATAGGATTTTTTTTCCTGTTGTCTATCTCACTCAGGAATGAACTTGGACGGTCCTGTTTACCACATTCTCTTCTTGAATTCTCTCCTGAGGGCTGAGGATGAGGCAGCTGCCTTACACTAAGAACGGCGAAGCCCTGAGATAAGGCCACGGCTGGGTGCAAAACAGTAACAATGAGGAGGGCGAGGAGATGCGGGTATTTACATGTCACCGGTTGTTACTGCACAGCATGAGAACATGAGTGAGAAGTGTTTCCTGTAGTCACATGACTAAAGAAACTGAACGTCATTGGCAGATGTGGGACATGTTCAGTGGTTTAGTCTGAGTACTGGGCTTCAGGAAATAGTAAATAGGTTTGTTTTTCTTTTTTTTTTTATTGGTAATCAGGGATTGTGGGAATTACCATGATAATATGCTGTGATTGGTCGATGATGTAGTGACGGTTCAAAGGTGCTGCTGGTCACACATGAACAGACCAGATGTGTGACGTCTGCACACCTTTTCCTGCGGTAACCATAGCGACTAATGTAGGCAGAGGCATCCTTATCACCAGGGGGCAGTATGGTGGGCAGCACAGCACTGTGTGTTACCCCCCTCTCCCCCTTCTTCAGTGCTCTCTGAAAACACACACACACACACCAGACAGACACAAACACGTGAACTCACATGATACATGTGGCAGAGAGTCAGAAAATAATGAATTAAAAGAAACACAAACACATGCAGCCAAGCACAAAATCCTCAGACACACATTAGGATATACAAACACACACACACACACACACACACACACACACTGTCATCTGCTCCTGACAGCTGCCCCACGGCGTCTCACACACGCCCCTCCCTCCCTACTCTTCCTCCGTCTCCTGCTTCTTTTTGTTTCTCACTTATTGTCAAGTTTCCACCACAGAAAAACACACACACACACACAACCACACACACACACACACACATCCTTCCATGACACCAGCTAATTGATTATTGATGGTGCCAAACTAAACTGTCTTGTATTCAAGTGGATGTAAAAAGAGAAAATGGTTGAGACAAAGCCTTCGATTCCACTCCACAAAATAAAGTCAAGGCGTTTGTGTGTAAAGCCAAATGTGCGCATGTGTGTGCGGGCGTGTTTAAAGCTTTCAGTTTTTTCTTCAGTTGTGCTGCACCAGGCACCAGCCATGGGATCAGTTTTAGCACTGAGAATTCTGGGAGGAAGCAACGTAGCTAGTGTTCTGGAAAGAAAAATAAATAAATAAAATCATCCAACAGAAAGTTTCAGAAGACAAAAAAAAAAAAAAAAAAAGAATCCCAACAGCCCCCACGGTTTGCTGAGGTAACAGTCTGACTTCAATCCAGTGTGAAGATCAGTCAAAAACAAACAGCCAGACTTGTAATTCTACGGGTCCCTGCGCCAGGATTGCTGCCCTTATCACTGGCATCGCGTAATTTTGTTACACCAGGGAAAATATAGGACGGCTTCTGACAGCGCAGATCAGATAAAGATTGAGAGCGCTTGGGCAGAGAAAATGTGGAGATGGGGCTGAATGCCTAAGCAGACTGTTGTGCGAGGAAGAGAGACTGATGATTATGGCAGGCAGATTGAGGCACTAAAGAATGGCAGAGGCGAGGGATTCTGTCCAATGGAAATGTGTCACGAAGGCAGTTCCATTAACATCCTAATAAAGGCAGGCCTGGCCCCGGACAGACCCCGTGAGCAGACTGCCTTCTCTTCCCTCCCCGGAACCCAAAGCTGATCTCACAGCATGTCAACGGGAGAACATTTAGACTCTGCCAGTATTACATTAAGAGGGTGTTAGGCTTCCCCAAGGGGAATGCTCCACTAAATTCCTTTATTCTCCCGTCCCTCTACTTTCATTTACTGTCCCTGTCTCCATCTGTTGGACTTAGTGGACCTACAAAGGGCTTTGTTTCAGCAAGCTGGCACGTCTTTGGGACAGCACCGCGCACCCTGACGTTCATTGCTAAGTTGCTGTCATCAACTGTCATTTAACTGCCCCGGTTGCACCTGGCAGAGGGACATTAGTGTAAAAGTCTATGTCCCTCGAAAGGAGGGGTCGTAAACTAAAATTAGCTGGGGGGCCACTGCTGCCACCACAAGGACCAGATTATATTAGAATTACCATCCAGTCACGAGCTGAATGTCCACAGATCATGGACCAGAGGTGGCCCACAAGCCGGGAGTTTGATACCCCTGATGTTTATGCATCATGGGCTGGAAGTGACCCAGATGGGCTATGGTTTGAGACTCTGCCCTAAACACAGATACCCACAAGATTATATTCCATTGACACATTTGTGTGGTCCAGATGTGCGTTAATTGTGGGCCAGCAAAGGGCCCACAGGCCGGGAGTTTGGGACACCTGCTCTGAAAATACCCCCGAGAGCTTAAAAAAAAAGATCAAACATCCTCCTGACAGACAAAAGGAACAAATATTTCTGTCACAAAACAAACAAAATCCATAAGAATATTGTGAGTTTTTCAGAATATTTTTGACACGTTTTATGAAAAAAAATAAAATGCAGGAGCGCCCATTGATTTCTGCCTCCTGTGCTGTGATGTGTTGCTTGTACAGTGCAACCTGCTACTTAGCAGTGTAGTGGCCTGTAGTCATCAATTCAGAATAGCTTCAACAATTCAATAAGTCACAGAGAGCTACAGAACATGCACGACTACTCAAGATGATGAGAACGGCACGACTGGACCAACGAACTCAGCCCCGTGGTGTTTTCCTACATCTGCTGTCGCGCGGGAGTTATCAGAGAGATCTGCGTGTCTATATGTTAATATCAGGGGCACATTTTCATGAGAGAATATTCAAAAATAGCTCGCCCTGTTAGGCAGAGTACAGAAGGCTTGTGCCGTGCAGCAGGAGATTTCACTCTGAGTTCAGTGTGAACTGAGCTTCAGAAAATATCACTCGGGGATTATTACTGTGTAAATCACACTGTTACCACTTGGTCTGAGAAAATGGGACACATACTGTACATGTTCCATATGGGCTGAGAGGGTTTATGTTTTCCATGAAGCCCAATTGAAGCCCACAGACTAGATGACCATTCCGGCTACAGTAAACAACACTTTCACAGACTGTTAGAATCATTCTTGTAATTTAGTCCAACATTATAATTAACTTTAAAAATCCAGGTTAATCATCACTTCAGTGCCACCTAGCCCACAAATCCCAGGTTGGGTTGCATCAGGAAGGGGATTGGGTGTAAATACTCTGCCACGTCACCATGAAGACTTCTGTGTTGAGACTCATTTCACCAACGTTGTGTGTATTCATTTGTTCATGATTACAATTGAAATGGGCCAGTGGTGTAAAAGCTCTGCTCACGTTCTGGTCTGCTGACTGCTGTGTTCAATCTATAGAAAGTTTTTCATTTATTATTATTATTGATATGTTGTCTAATGACTTCACAGACTTCTGTTAACGACATACTCATTAGAACAACACTATTTAAAATATATATTTGTGTTAAGAACATGCAAAGATTAAAAGTATGAAGAGCACCGTCTTTGTTTTCAGGTATAAATCCCTAAAATTTAGAACTTAGAGCAGCGACGAATCACAATCCCCAAAATTTAGAACTTTTGAGGCAGCGACAAATCACTCCCCAAAATTTAGAACTTTTGAGGCAGTGATGAATTGAAGTCCAGAAGAAACGACACATACTGTATAAATGGACACATTTAGAGAGCGACCCAGAGACAGTTGTGATGTGCGTTCTGCCTCGCTGTGCTTCACTTGATCAATGTCACCACAGATCTACATCTCCCGTACATCAACCGTCTCTCTCTCTCTCTCTCTCACACACACACACACACACACACACACACACACGCACTTACTGCATATGCCTACCACAGACATGCACACAACAAGTCAGAGGGAGCGGAACGTGTGTGGGTCAAGGGGGGATTGAGATCTCTGTTGTGACAGCTGGACAGTCGAGAGGTTCAGATAAACAGCCCACGGAGAGGGGAGACGGGAGGCCAATTGCATTAAAACAAACACTCACTCACTATTTACACACTCCAGCAGATAGGAAAAGGAGGAGCGATATCTGAGGCAGAAGGAGGCGCCCAACTCACAAAAGCACCATTATCTACATGTGTCTGTACGTTTGCGTGTGTGTGCAAGGAAAAGACAGGCAGTTGGGACAGTGGGGGCAGCTGCTGGGGAGGGGAGGGGGGGCATGGGGGGGGG
>NC_024316.1:15652254-15660808 GCF_000523025.1 Cynoglossus semilaevis | reverse complement strand
CGCATTCTGGTTTAGTGGTTCTGACCCACTGATGTTGGTGTTTCTTCTCTTCAAAGCCAGTAGTTCAAAGTGATTATTTCAGTAGAAATGCTCAGGAAATATTATATTGACTAAAAGTGTCTCACTTTAAGCTATAATTAGGAATAATAATTTGGCTTAAAGCTAAAGGCTGTGAGGAAAATTAATAAAAAACATTTCTCTTGTTTGGTCTTGTCTTTAAGGAAGCGGTGAAAAAATGGTTTGGAGGAGGTTAACAAAGGGTCATACATTTAAGCAGAACAAATAGCTGTGTATTAAACAGGTTACTGTGTAAACAGAGGACGTGATCGTCCAGCACACGGACAGTGTCCTTCTTCTTAATCTTGAGATAATGATGTGATAATCAAACCACTGCTGAATAGAAACCTCTGTCCGCGCTTCAGGGTCAAACTCCCATTTCACTCTGGGAACGATATTAAATTGATGATGTGAGGAGGTCGGGTTAGAGATGCCAAAATAAAAAAAGTGACTTCAACAAAAAGCAGCACGTTTTGATTGCACAAACGAGAGAATAAATATGATGCCCATCCACTGTGGCAGATGTAAGTTATTTTCATGCAAATGTAAAGCGATTCTGCACTTAGGACGGACATTTGTTTTCTTTACAGCCATTGTCAGTGCTGTTTGCCAGAATGGTGTCTGACAGCGGGTAAAGATTTGTGTGTGCATCTGCTACAGTGGACAGATGAGACCTGGAGTCCCCTGATCCTAAATTGAAGCATGTAGACAACAATATGGTCCTTTCTTTTCAGACTATTTCTTTACCAAGACAGAAAATCACAATTAAAAAAAAACTATTGTGTTTCAGGTCGCAGTGTCATATTTACTAGCACCGCAGAGCCAGGAATTAGATTCTAATTACCCGACTGAGGTTCACCTGTTGCACTGACACACAGGTACAAGTCATTAGCCTCCTACAGTAGCTGCCTCCACATCACAGCTATGACACTTTCATCAACTAGTTCTAGGGAAACATTCCTCCGCATTTTCAGCTGAATGTCAAGGTCATCAACACAACAGACGTGCCTTTTGTTGACAGAAACTCAACAATTCAAGTGACTTCCTTAAATACAGTTGAATGTGACACTGGACTAAACCCGTGTCATTTTTGCAGAGCAGGCAATTAAGAAATATTATGATGATAAACAACAAGAAACTGAAATTTGATGACAGAGAGGATGAAGATCAGGAAGTCAGTCATGATAAGGACATGCTATCATTGGTGCATTCACTGTAAAACTGTATATAATTATGAGAATCAGAATAGGAAATACTTGATTGATCCTTGAGGGGAGACTGTTGGTTATAGACGCCATTACTCAAGAAAGGCAAGAAGAAGAAATTTGAACTCAATGATTTAAAAAAAAAAGGTTAAAATAAGACCAAATCATTACTACAGGCAGATGGAGCCCCAAGAGTACAACGTGAAGCATAGCGGATTTTAAAATATACTTAATATTCAAAAATATAACATAATACAATAATATAACAGCTATGATGCATTTAAGTGTTAGGCTAAACTGTAATTGACTACTGAAGCAGGCAGAGACCTGAGACCTGACCGGGGTCTGCAGCCGAGAATAAAACTGTCTTTCTTCACTTGGTTCTCCCCGCAGACATCAGTCCTCCTGTGAAGACAGTGGCTGCTGTCTGCTCTGCAGCCCATGTGACATTCATGTGGAGTCCAAAGAGACATTTTCACAGCGCCAAAAGTAAATGAGAAAAAGAAACGCTTCACTCACCTATTTGTGTAAAGTGAGTCTCCTGGGTATTTAATCCCTCCGGCTTGTCTGACGGCTTCTGGGTCTGAACTGATGCGCTGGACTCGCATCCAAAAAACCAAAAATGTTCCACAAACGCTAGGTCGGAACTGTGTGTCTCCCTGTGCGGGGACGGTTCGACAATGTTGCCTTCACCGTTTCTTCCAATCCTGTAAGAAGAAAAAAATGTCTGTGCGTCTCCAACAGCCGGCGTCCTTCCTCACTTCATTCATTTATTCATTCATGTCAGAACCTCCGTGTGCGCGACTGACGGCCAATTCTGTGTGTAAACTTGGCAGCAGCAGCGGCAGCGGCGGCGGCGTCTCCAATGACCTCTCGATATGACTTTACTACAGCGTGTCAGTGGACACACACATTCCTTCGGTTCGGTCCTCTGTTCTGCTCACCGGTCTGGTCCAGGCTGTGGTCGGAGTTGTCATGGTAGACTGGCCGGAATGGTGTGTGTTCAGCTCCGCTCTATCCCGGTCTGTCTCCGCGCTCTGTCACAGACTGCCACAGATGAGCGGCACCATCAACGTACAGTAGGTGTGCGTGTGTGTATGTGTGCCTGCCGGCACACTGCGCATTTAAACCCAGCCCCCTCACACTCCGGCATATTACGGTGTTAACCGTTACTGCTCGGAGGAAAACTGAGAACAAATACGTCACTATCGTTTTTTTTAATCAATAAACAAATAAAAAAAGGAACGCGAGTCGAAATCTTCCTCTAGAGCCAACAGAATCATTTTACTGTAGCCTCGTTTCACCTCGGACAAAATATCAGGTTGCTTCGCGTTCCTTTTTCTTTTTTTTTATTAATATCCAAAAGTATTTACTTAATGACGACTTGCTAAGCTATGCTAATTATAGCAGAGAGAAGACAAGCAAAGGGGCTGAAATATTACATTTTGGAGAACAGTCCAAGGAGAATGATTTTAAGAAGTATCTTCTGATTTAACTCACCTAAATAAATAGTCTTGAAAAAAAGGTTTCATGTTTTTAGAACCAAACTATGAAAAACGACGACTTCGTTGTCGGACAAAAGTATTGCAATAATATACAGTACATAGTTTCTGTCAGTCCAGCAGACCTTTGAACTCGTCCGGTTTGCCCAAGTACAGATCTGTTTCTGTTAGAACACTGCCATCTATAGGCGAATCTCATAACTGCTTCCTATTAGATCCGTCTGCTTTTCTCTCTATTTTCTGTGGAACTTTTGTCATACTTTAGCTAAAAACAACCAAAAAAACACTTTCTATTTACATATTTAGTCTTCAGGATATTTTCCAGTATTTTCATATAAATTACAAACCAGAATTGTATCACTATCTGTCAAAATGAGGAACTTTAAACCCCTCATTTATTTTCCGTGGTAGTTTAAAAGAAATGGAAGAATATGAAGTAGAACCGGGAGTAGAAGAAGAAATCATCCCTTAAGGGAAATTCACCCATTACAGCAGCACCAGAACAACAGAAAGTCACTCAATACTAATTATTTTTGTTTTGTTTTTCTTTTCAAAACTAAAAAGAAAGCAAATGGATTTCAGTCCAAGGAAGAGGCAAAGAAGCAGATTGTGATCTGGTGCCATTGACATCCCAAAGTATTCTGTGAAGAAGAAACTCACTGATGGAAAAACAAAAGCACTGCAGTGATGTTTCAACTAAACTATGACGATATGTAGAAAAATACTTTTGTTATTGTCATAAAAATAATGTCTATACAGTCTTAGAACTTTATGACCATTACCATTGTATGTGTGAATGTATCTATACCAAGAAATAATATCCTGTTTTGCCTTTGTAATATAATACTCCTTAATATAATCAATGACATTATTCCTCGAACGTTAGCGTCATGTTGCAGGAGACAATATATTCATAGCAAACAAATGCTAATGCTACACGTGAGGTGTTTCCTCCGAACACTGCTCTTTCGTCATTTACTCTCAAGTCTATGAAGATTGATGTCACACCATGGGCGTTCGTTGAATTCTCTTTATTTATACTGTATGGAAAGTGCATGTGCCTGTCATTGTTTGTCCATTATTATTCACCAACAATAAATCTTTCATTCGATGATCTCCTTATCCTGTCCAATTCAGCTTCCTTTGCATTTTTCTTTACTCTTGGAGACCATTACCAATGTCAAATATTTCCTGCCTCGCTCTAACGACAGAATGGCGGTAGATGTTACCGCGTCGCACTGACTCCACTCTCTTACCCTCTTGCATGAGTGGTCTTATTGAGTTATGGCTAAAAGCAGGCTTCATACACGTTCTGGGGATAATAGGTAATGCACAGCAAAAAAAGAACAGCCAAACTGCCAGGAGGAAGGAGATTTGGAGCGTCCAGTAGAAGTACACTAAAAGCACAGCGTCCACTTAAATATGGGGTCAATAGCTGGAGGGCGTCCATATTGGTATTCCACTGCACTAGCTCTCAGATAGATCTTAGTCAACCCTGGGAGGCAGAGGTAATCAAATACAGACTTTTTCAATCCATTACTCAGTGCCCTGTTTGGATCCGAGCGGTTTTGAACAAGCTGTGATTTGTTTGATTGGAACATAACTCAATTCATTGGAAGACCATATCGCAGAGAGCTGTCTGGAAGAAGCCGGGCTGGGAGAAATAATGCATCATCCTCTACGGTAGAGCGAACCGTGGACACGGTGTGACATCATTAGTCAAGTTTTTTAACCCAGTGCACAGAAGAAATGAGATTCAACTGGAAAATATTTGTGTTTCCTATAATTACTTGAGTAAGTAATACTGATTACATCTTCAATATAGGTACCAGGGGGTGTACCCCAGGGGTGCGCTGTTATCAGGGTGGTCGACTACTTTACACCAAGGGCCACATCAGCATTGTATAGGCCTTTATAATGTATGCTCTAATGTAACATTTTTTAACAAACACTGTATAATGTATGCTCTAATGTAACATTTTTAAAAAAACACTTTGCTGAGTTGAATTTCAATCGTAACTGAAATGTATCCGGATTTCGCATCTGACTTTAAATTCCCTCTGAATAAACCTTTTTCTCTTCTTGAACCTTGCAGTGTCATTTGATTTTTTTGAAAAACTCACACTGAATGACAATCTGGTAACTAGGGAACCTTGCAGTGTCATTTGATTTTTTTTTTTTAAAAAACTCGCACTGAATGACAATCTGGTAACTAGGAAAAGAAACTAGAAACAGGAATCTATGAGAGTTTAGCAGTCGATATCGATATAGCTAATACTGCAGGTTTAATTCTTTATCGATATACCTTGTGTAAGGAAATAAAATAAAGCACAAAACCAGCACATAATGTGCTGAAATCCTTGACCCCCTTGAGAAAAGAAACTGTGTCAAGATGGCCCTACTTCTCCAGCGGTTCTGGGATTTAGGGTCCAGAGTGTATCTGAAATCAAAGCCCACGTCAATGGTCATTAGGGCGTTGTCAGGTTGGTGCGCCACCGGTCACTTTGCATTTATTTCTACATTTGGAATCAAGTCCAGTAGTCGGAGAAAAGGCCTGGTTAGAGATGAAAGGAGAAAGCCGAGGGATTTTAAAGCCCACAGTAGGTGAAGAGGTTAATTGCTGGAATTATGATTGTGTGATGTGCAGCACCCACTGTTTATCTCGGAGCGTGCGGGGCGGCAGATTGTGTGTGAAGGGGTTGGCAGTGAAGCTGCAAGGCATTTGTGACAGAAGATAGATACGGGGTAATTTGTGGCAAAGCGCACGGCTTATTTGCTGGAAGATCAGTTCAGCGAGCAAATCAAACACTGGTCAGGTGGTGGGTGGGGGGTAGGGGGGTGCACTGCGCTTGGGAGGAGGCTCCCACTGGTAATGTGCTGAGATAGTTGAGCGCAAGGCTGCCACTTGACCGTTAGCTGATCAAAGTGCTCGCACGGAATGATTTCATACTATGTTGGAAGGTTTCAAAGGGGCCTCCTAATTCTCTCTCCCTTCAGCCATATTCGAAGATATCACGAGGGAACGTCTGCAACCTGTCGACTCCACTGAAACTCCATCCCCTCTTTCATCTGACTCATGAAGGCATCAGACTGACGGTAGACACAAACATATACCAGCCCAGGGCTGAATGGAAGGCTTACTTGTCCATTATACATGTTTAAACTGTCCAATCAAATTATTGGAGTTAATTATATTTGGCAAAAGTCTGTTGGACATTTGTCCTTTGTTTGGGAAAAAAACTCTCATATTGCAGTCCAACTAAGCTACCTACCTACCTCCAGGGATGGCTCGATACAAATTTTTCATGTCCGATACTGATGTCGATACTGCGACTGGTACTGATACCAATCCGATATCTCCTCCAGAATACTTCAGGTTGCTGTTGCTGAGGCGATAGTGTCCATGTTTACGACATGTCATGCAACGTTAGGTTGACCATTTGGGTTTGTTATCGGATTAGACAGGCTGTAGTTGGGTGATACCAATCCTAAGTATCGGATCGAGCCTCCTCTACTCCCTAGCTATCTATCCATCATCCATCCATCTACCTGTGTGTCTAAGTTCTTCACTCTGCCAATCTAAAGGTGGTGTACCCTCCGACGACAGAAGCCAAATTTTATTCTCCAGTTATCGTACGGTCACAGCCACATGGTCAACAGACTCTCTTTCTTCGTCTCTCATTCGCCTTCAACAGTTTCCAGGTCTTCAGCATTTTAAAATTCAAAATGTCAATTTTTTTATTTACATGTATTAAGACTATCGTGAGAGTTCGGTGTCTACAGACACATGGAACATGTCGTAGGAATGAGAGAATGAAAAGGACAGTGCTGCAGTTTCAATGTCATCTCCATCAGATATCATCTGCTCTGGACCTCAGTTATGCACACGGTGGCCAATATGTGGCCTCGTTCTACATCTCTCACTGGAGCTGTCACTCGAGCTTGTCTGAATTCATCAAGAAGAAGAAAAAAAAACTAAATTAAAACAGCAATTATTTTGCACAGAGATGTAATCACTGGAGACACGCGGCTCAAACGTGTTTGCAGAGTGCTGTATTAAATAGTTTTTTTTTCTGTTTTTTTTAAGAATGCTTCCAGGCACCGGATGAGCCGCAGCCCCGCGCTGTAATCTCACAAATCAGACTTGTGGCGAAACAAATCACAGACCGTGATTCAGTCAATACGGAAACATGGCACTTTGGAAAAAATAGCTGAAAATGAGGGCGAAGCGAGAAGAGAGCGAAGAACTCCTGATGGTCCAACTTTCAACACATCAGTGCCACAATTAAGCTGTCAGAGAAGATGAATAATGATGATATAGAAAAACAATTAAGTACTCGGTGCCCAGAGCAAAAAGTAATTTACACTCCCGCCTTACTGCAAAGTAAGCAGAATCTAAAATTACCAGCAAAATAGGTAGAGACTTCCAATTTGTTGTTCTTTTTTTTGTGTGGGTGTTTGTTGCCCCACGGCCACCAACACAGGAAACAGGGGAACGAGACCAAGAAAACGACAGCAGAAAAAGAACAAGAGACGAAGACTGGCTTGGCAGCGGTCCTTGGAAAAACAAAGTAGCGTCGGTGGAGAGTGGAACGTTCTAATAAGATGTTTATCAGAACGTAAACACGGGGAACTGAGAGACAGTTCCTCTGCCTCAGCTCTTGATAAAACGTTTTATTTTAATTAGACACAATTCCACACTCCAACAGCGGTGACCTCCTATCACGGTGAAGTGGGTCGGCTCACAACCAGCTCCTTCATGCAGCTCAATCATCTCCATTTCTGAGACGTGGGACCAAATCCAAGGAGTCGCCATTAAGCGGAACCAAACTGTTCAACACAACAATCTCCAGCATATTTTTTATTTCTCATTCACGCAGGGTTTGAAATTAGAAACGAGACCTGGTGAAGAAAAATAATAATAAAGAAAAAAACAATGATGCAACGTGTCGCATGTTAAGACGGGACCTTGAAAATCCTCATCCTTCACGGGTTTAATCTGGAACTGCTCCACAACAATGAGATTCATCGTTCTTCATTCCTGTGGAAATCAGATAATTATCCTTTATAATTTAAACATAAGATGAACGAAGGAGAAGAGGAAAAATAAGAACTAACAGAAAAGTTCTGTCCGTCTGTAAATGTGGTTTCAAAACCAGAACCTGATATTTGGTGATGAACTTGAATCTTTATTCATCAGACAAAACCACATGGAACAGATTTAGTCTGTTTTTCCTCCCGTCGCTGCTATAATACTGCACCGTGTGTGATCAAATTAGGTTTTTAATAATATTCATAAAACTTATTCTGCTGTTTAGTTATATTCCCCTGTTTTAGTGTTTGTCAGAAGGCTAGTCTTGTAACAAACTTTTTAAAAAAAGTTGTCAAAAAGTCAAGTTAGCCACTTCAGTCGATCTTTGTTTTATTTTAATCATTTTGAAAACCAAGTTGTTCAAGTTGTTATTCTGTTTACAGCAAAGTTTCAATTTATTTTGAATTTAACACATTTTAGTTTAACAGCGAAAACCAACAAATTAAATGTATAAATATAAAATACACAGAGCTACGGACACACAAATATTGGACGTGTCGGTCCAGAAGCAGAAATCCCCGGCTCTTGGAGAGAGCACGACTCTGCCCTTCTCTTATTATCTCATCCCATTTGGTTACTTCCAAGTCAGAGAGGAAGAAGATAGATAGAGGACAAAGCAATTATATCCACCATTACATGCCATCACGCCTGATCTCCTAGGTATAGGGTGGGGGGGGCGGCGGGGGGGTAGAGGGGGA
>NC_024316.1:15646612-15652176 GCF_000523025.1 Cynoglossus semilaevis | reverse complement strand
CCCCCCCCCCCCTCCACCCCCCCTTCCCACCTGCCCATAAGGAAGCACACAGTCACAGTGATACCTTAATCCAAGCTGGCCTTTCACGTGGGGCCGAAGTCTGTGGCTGCTCCAGATATGGAATGCAAATGAGGGATTGAAGATGTCAATAGGAAAACGCCGGCAAACCCAGCTGATATAAACTCTATTATTTTTTTTAAATTCCTCATACTGCTGGCAACAAAAGGACGTTGACCAGTTGGTCCAGAAGTCCAGTCGGTCTTTATCAAACCTCAAACCTCCTTTAAACTAGTGAAGGGACCATTGACTGACTGTGGTACTGATATATCGATTTGAGTATTGATTACTTTCATAACGTATTGATGCTAATAGCACGTGTCACTTCCATATCTTTAAGGATTACATTTGTGTTGCAACCCCCCCCCCCCCCCCCCCCACACACACACCCCACGGTCCATTATTGTCACATGACCACTGACCAGAAGAGAGCAGTGACTCCATGTGATCGAGTCCCTGCAACTATGAAATGTAATTTGTTATAACTGATATATATACATATATATGTATACATATATATATATACATATATATACGTATATGTATACATATACGTATATATATGTATATATATGTATATATATATATACATATAAACACATATACATATATGTATACATATACACACATATATGTATACATATATACATATTTATATGTTGGTACCTAGCTAGTATTTGTCATGTGTTTTATTGGGTAAAAAAAAGCATCACACAAAGTATGGATATTGGTATAGAAATAATGTCTAAAAAAAACGATCAAACGTATCAAACATTCTGGTTCCACTCGTCACGACTTCAGTCACGTCTGAATTGTCTGTACACATGAAAACCCTCACATGTGCAACTGACAAACACAATCACAGGTGGCAGACAAACACGTCTGTATTATGCAAATTGTTCCGTTCACTCGGAATAATTTTAATAATCAGCAATCACACGAGATGTTTCCATCAACAGTCGCCACTGCAGTCACAGCTGGAGGTTTCCGTAGAACGCCGCGGCACGGCCGCCGTTCCCTCGCTCTCCCAGTCAGATTTAAATCTAAAATCACGTTCATTCAAGATTTAATTTCTCGACCATAAATTATTCACCAATCAAATGGCTGTGGACAGCAGCCAGTGCATCCTGGGAGAGTTCCAGACGTTCATTATCCATTAAAGTGATATTAAAGATACACGTCCAGCCTGAGGCCAAGCTCAGGAATTCATGATCGGTTCTCCTGACGACAGTTGTAGACGTTAACGTCAGTCAGTCTCACTGTGACTCGGAAAAAAAGCAATCGCACGAAATATCACTTTAAAGCGATGTGATAAATAACAACATTTAGACTCTGACTTCACATTTCTGAGTGGATAAATATACGATAAATATATGACGTGGTGTTAGCAGGAAACAAACGAAATCACTGAGAATCAAATGTTTCTATAATGTTTTGGCAGCAGTTCTCAGTCGTTGATGGTTGTGGTGGTGGGTGATGTAGGAGGTGGTGGTGCGGAGGTGGGGGGGTTTTTTAACCACAGCCCTCTCCTCACTCCAGTGCATTTATAAAGCCATTACAACAATAGCATCAGGGTTAAAGGTCAACGCTGTCTCCACACGTGCTGCTTTTGTAGAATTACTTGAAATAATCGCCGGCGTTTTTACCTTTACCTTTTGAAAAATTTGAAGGAAAAAAAAAGGATGTTTACACTGATTTTACGTAGAACCGAAGTTTAGCCCGATGGGCGTGGCTAATGGAATGTAAAATGGCTTGTTTTTAAATAATTTCTAAAAATCTCATCAAAGTCTGAATGACAAAACTGGTCAAAGATGTCAGCGTTTAAAGAAATAAAAAAATTATAATTCATCTTTCACTGTATTTTTTAATTAAATTGTATTAAATACCAGACGTTAACCTCTGTGAAAAACCCCAGTTGTATCAAACGTGACTAAGACCCACATCTGTGTTCACCTGCTCAGTGTTTAAATGTCTTGACATGAAGCAACAATCATCAGCCCTGTGCAGAGCTGCAGCTGCTGAAGCTGTGTTTTCACACCACGCCTGCTGAAATGATGAATCCCCCATCTTTAAGGACTGTGGGAGGAAAAGTGCCCCACACCTCCACCTCCACCTCCACCCCCTCCCCTCCCCCTGCCAGCCCAGTGCCAGTGTGAGTGATGGCTGAACCCGACTACAGTGTGTTAAATGACACCTACAGCTGCCTCCGCCGTGCACCTCCGAGCCCAGAAGGCTAATGAAGTCTGAACGAGTTCAAATATGAAGAAATAATTCCTACTTGTTTGAACCTCAGCAGAGCTGCAGAGCTGCAGAGCTGCGGCGCGGCAGAGCTGCAGAGCTGCAGAGCTGCAGAGCTCAGGCTGAGGCTGAGGCTGAGGCTGGGAGACGGAGACATTTCAGTCCCAGAACATCCATGCTGTTTTTCACTGTAATGTTTGGGCTAATTATCAGCTGCACTCAGGGGTCAATTCTAAAGGTGAGGTGTAATGTTTGGGCTAATTATCAGCTGCTCTTATAAAGGTGGGGTATTTTTTATTCCTTTTTTAAAAAAAAAACAACTTTGTGAGTTGGTATTTGTGAGACACGGCAGTACACAGGTTGTGTCTACAGTACTGCAGTGTTTGAGACAACAGTCTCGTCTCTTCTCCACCGCCTCACAACATTTATTATTTAGTACCATTACAGAGAACGACACGGAATGGGCTTTTAATTAGCCTTTCAATTGTAGTGTAAATCAAAGCGGTGAAATTTGACCACGGTCCATCTGAGGCATCAGTGAAAAATCCCTCTTTGTTCGCAGTCGACTGAGAGGGATGTGTAGCAGGTATCAGTGTACCAACAGGGGGGTCGGGGACCTCCAACAGCACAGGATCTATTTTTATTAATTATAAAGTTCAAAACAATCTACTACACTGCACTACTATCGCGGACGGGGCCAATATGTTATTTTGCTGCTAGCAAGAAAACTAAAAGAATATATTCTAAGATGTAAATTTGGTTCAATCTTGAATTTTGTAAAAATGCTCTTTGTTATGTTCTGATTTCTGTTTCTTGTTTCGGCTTCAGTTCCAGTTTCTTGCTGGTTTCAGATCCTTAAATAAACAAAGTGACAGAACTGGTGACTCAGCCCATAATCTCCCAAGAAGACAAGTTTTATTATTATTGATTTTTTTAAACAAATGAAAAAAAATGACTTCAACATTTAACTTTCTTAAAGTCAGATTCACACCTGAACTACTTGATTTAGTCTGCAGCTACATTTTGGGGAACCATATGTTTGTGTGTACTATTCATATTCAGTCTGTGGTCGTGTCGGGATGTCATTCTGAAACTCAAATAATAACAACAATAAATATTACAGAATCTTGTCTGACATGTCTGCAGCGTTTGGTTTCTCCTCATTTGTCCAGTGGCAGTCAGAGCAGAACAAGACCCTGGTCAATCAATACTGTGAGTCCTTCTACTGGACTCTACCTGGGCTTCAGACCAGTGATTGATAACACCTGACGACTGACTTCACACATGACTGCTGTCTGCCAGACCATGGTTCTCACAGCCACGGACAGGGGAGTAACAAAACAAAAAGTGAAGAAAACTGTATCCAATACCATTTTAAATATTCCAGCACACAAGTTGTATTATTTATTGATGTTGTGATTTTCTAAAAAATAATTTAAAAAATAAGAAAGTCATTTAATGTAAAATCCATGAGGCCATATTCCTAATGTAGCATGAAGCTACTTTCCCTCTGAGAGTACAGAGTTAATGGAGCCACAACCTGATGAGACATCAACGCAAAGAAAAAAACAAACGGGAAATGCACATTTCCTGCTAGGAGGTAAAAAAAAAAAGAAAAAAAAATGTGGGACACATCCTACGTGGACTTGTTTGTTTGGGATAACTGCAGTGAGTTAATGGGGGGGACAACGTCATGTGTGTTTAGTAATGGATAACAGTAGAAGCAGCGCACACCTCCTGACAGCAGGGTAAATTATCCATCTCTAATGTCCCACTGCGCCCCCTGCCCCTTGTGGAGTAGATAGGATTGGATCATAATTGAATCACTCCCAGCAATTATAATAGCATGCCCTTGGCTTTACACTAGGACACTAGGACAGTGTCAGTGTGACACACGCTGTCTATCACACACACACACACACACACACATCTGTGTATTTTCCGACGGCTGACCTTTAAAGCACCTTAAGTAGCGTTCAAAATGCTGCGACATGTTTCTGATGCCTTTAAGGTAAAAACCTTTTTCCATAAAGAGACGTCTGCTCTCTCACCTTCTCGCAGCTAAAAAACACTGAGCTCCTCAGTGTCTGTGATGGAGATAGTGTCAGAGCAGAGGCATGAAAAGGAGAGAGTGACGGTGGTGTCAGTCATTCCAGATCTCCACCTTTACACCATGCTAACCCACGAGCCTCAGATCTTCAATTCGATTGTGTCGCATTTAAAGGTGAAGAAAAAGTGAATAAAGTGTATTTCACTCAAGTATATCTGCGGCTCACGTTGTCATAACCTTGAAAAATGAAAATACTCTAACGCTAACGCAGCCGATCAGGGGGTGTATGGGTTATGTTTACATATATATGTATATGTATATGTATATATTCCATATTTATTTACATATACATATAATTCCACTGTCCATCCACTTGGGGCAACTCACATCGTGAATGCATCCCACACAGGCCGCCACCAGAGGCGCCATTAAGTAAGTGGTTCCTTTCGGGATCAAACCCAAGACCTTCTGTGTGTAAGGCAGGCGTGATAACCACTACATTAAAGAATCACACTTGTTGCTCTAATATAATCAATGTTAGCTTGTTATTTACACACACTGAAGGAAAAATGTCTCAGTTTCACCAGAGAATCTCAAGCTGTAAAATTCCACCTCAGCTCCCAGGTAACCTTTAGGATAATTCTTTTTTATTTTTTTACATTAATTAGGCACCAACAACAAATGAGTAAAACACTTACGTTGATGTGTTGTTCCTGATTTGTGTTAAAACAAAAAACCCAGACAGAAAAACACAGTGAGGCGTGTTTTTAAGTGTCCTTGACTGTGTGAGTGTAAATATTGGGGCGGGGGTTAGAGAAGGAGCCGCTGACAGGTATATTTGTTTAAGGCGGCCCCTCGGTGTGACCCGGTGAAACCAAACCCCTTAATCAATCTTTTAAACTGCCCTGGTGTTTTCCCACTATTAAAGAAATTACACGTGATTGGTCGACAGGTTTCAAAACCAGACCAGGACGCCGTCTGTTCTCAGACCACAAGAAAATGTAAATAAAATATATAAAATCCAAATGTTCACATGTTACAACAGTATATGTTCTCAGGTCAAAAATATAAGGTGTGAGGCCCTGATGAGGACCAGCAGCCTCAGTTCATTCATCAGTCGGATCAGATGTGATGTTTGTGTGTGTGTGTGTCTGTGTTTGAGTGTGTGTTGAAAAGGTGTGATGAGGCCAAAGAACAGGAAGTAAGTGTGTGTGTGTGT
>NC_024316.1:15640319-15645771 GCF_000523025.1 Cynoglossus semilaevis | reverse complement strand
CAGCAACATCTCTTCTGTGACCCCCTCCTCAATCAGCCGCGTCTGGTTTGATTGAGTTCCGCGGTGATGCAAACGGGCAGCGGCAGAAAGAGCCGTGGCGTCGTAAACAGAAACTTCAGATGCAGCTAAGGTGCTGGGGTCAAAAGGTCACAGCAAAGATAAGAGTTTTGCTTGATGAGCTTTTCTAATCAGTCTGGGTCCAGGTCTCCTGAAAGGACCATTTATTCCTGATGCGGCCTCTGAATTGGCTGGATTTGATTTGCCCGGTGCTTAATGTACTAGAGGCGCTTTAATGTCACTGGACGTCAGGTGTGGAGACAAAGGCAGGAGCTGTTCAAAACGAAACGCCACAAAAGAAGAGAATCAGTCCCAGCTGGACGGACCCCCATCTGAGGGCATCTGAGTCAGATCACCGCAGCCCCCCCCGCCCCCCCCAGATGGAGCAAACAAAAGCCCCCACCTCCGTGGCTGTATCAGTGCAGGCAGGAGAACTCTGTTAGCTGCACCGTGATGACATTAATGCTGGTGGGCACCAGGCTCTAAATGAATTTCCTGGCACAGTCGCTCAGCTGTTTACCCAATGACTGTGGCACTGTTTCTCATCTGTTTATTTTTCTGGTCTAAATGTCAAAAACACCCCCCCCCCCCCCCCCCCCCCCCCCCCCTGTGCCTTCCAACCATTTGGGATTGTTAAAAAAAAAAACACCCATAAAAAAACAAAGCAACACAACAATAGACGGCTAATGGAGAGATTTTTTGTTTGTTTTGCTGGGGTTTTTTTTTAATGTGATGTTAACCTTTTAGCGATATATATAGATATATAGATATTCACGGCTGATTTCTGTCAAATAGAAAATATCTCTTTTTACTCATTATTACAGTAAGTTTTTAATAAATTATTTTGGCAAATCAACACTGAACAAATGTAACACAGACCCAACGTGTTCACTTACTCTGCAGCATCTCATACAGATAAATGAAACTCTTCTTATGAGTGCTTGACCTTCACCGAACCAAGGTCACAAACTGAAGCGGAACTGGTGAGAGACTCTGACAATTTACTCAGTGAATTAATGATTCGAGTCAAGGTCAAGTGCTAACTGATTAGCTTCGCCATATGCAGCCGGGAAAAATAACATTCTGCAAATTCCTTTACACCTGGAGATGGGATTATGCATCACTTCCTCAGTCACATGTAGCCCCCCCGCTCCCACCCCCCCCCCCCGGCGAGGGAGAGAGCAGCGGCAGAAATAAAGGAGGGGGGCAGTTAGGGAGCCGCTTCTGCAGCCTGTCTGGGAAATCTTCGGCTTCCTGTGCGCCGTCTGGGGCCCAGCAGAGTGTGAGGAGATCAGTCACAGAGAAAGAGCAACATCCTGAAAATATGTCATCAGTATCAGGCTGCTGCTAATTGGAGATGTTAGTGCAGTGGAGTGGGTAATGACACGGGAACCTCCTTGTTCTGCCGCAGATGGACTGAAGATCCACACACAAATATATGACACCTCGGCTCACGGGCACATAACGTTAATAAGCTAAGGGGAAGTGAGATCACATGAAGGTATTTTAACGACACGCGGTTGGACACGAGTTGTACCGACATCGTGTCAGGTCAAATGATTTAGTAAACGTCCAGAAGTCTAGAAGCATTCGACTAAATTACTACGGCGAACTGGTACCAGTCAATAAAATATGGTACAAAGATTTAGTCGAAACAAAAAAAAGTTGTCATGGAGAATTTTCCCACCGAGACAGCTGTTATCCAGACTTAACTTTATTTCACAATACTTTCCCCTCACAGGTTCTGAAAACATTAGGCTTATGCGACGCCCCCTTCAGGTCAGAAAACAAATAGACCAACACTGGAGTTTCCAGGCTAATCCCTGACAAACCCGCAGGTACAATCAGCCTTCAATACAAAACAGTAGCTCGTACTCAACTCTTACGATATGTCGATGACATCCTCGTCTTCTTCTCTCGATACAAAAGCAACAGCTACATACATCAGAGAAATGATCTGGCTGTACTTTCATAATACCTCAGAAGACAATCACATGATAAGAGCTGTCATCCAATCAACAGCGACACGTCATGCGTGTCATCACCAGCATCTTCTGCTTCCTGCCAGACAAGAACTGAGGGCTCCAGCAGAAACAAAACTGTGATTCTGCTCTGAATGGAGGCTGATTATTTCAACAGCCTGCAGCAAACGCACGGACACAGAAAGTCTAAGAGAGCGTTGACGCCTCGCTGCAGAGACGACGGACGTCACCACTGAAATAACCATGGGTTTTAATTAGAACCGCCTCCCACCGTCCGCCGTCTCCCTCACTCCCTGCAGGAACGTTTTACTTGATTTCTGTGTTTTTCTTACTCTTACTCAGGTGAGTTTAGTTTTACTGATTAAAGCGCTGGAACGTCTCGTCACCAAATAACACCGACCACATGAAACAGGCACACGACGTGCCGCACCATGACACCATCACCCTGCTGTGCAGCACTGGGTGTCCTGTCACGCTGGAGGGAGGCGCGAGGGGAGAACACTAATGCACAGCCATCAGTGGTGATGACAGCCTATTTTTAGGCTGTAATGAAGCGAGGAGGAGAGTAATGAACTCTGCACGGAGGGCCGACCTCCGACGGAAACAGAACAGGATGCAGAGACACAAAGAGGTGGAGAAATCGGGACAGAAAAGGAGGGAAGTGGCAGATAAAAAGGCCGCGTTGAGATGAAGAGAGTGTTTCACGGCAAAGGTGACGAGACCTCGCAGACCTCATCTGATTTATTTAAAGATTACTTTTGTTAGATTTTGTTCTTTTGATTGACATTACTGCCCCCTGCAGGTTCTATTTCTACTAATAATTTCCAACAAGATAGCTAGAAATAAAAGAACAGAAGACAGGAAGAAAAAAAAACCACCTTTTTTCGTACTATATCTTTAAATAATAACGACAAAAAGGTTTATAATGAGAGGACAAAGTATTTGGGCCACGCTGAGGTGGAACAAAAAATAAAATGACGACAATAAAGCGGTTTATGAGGAAAAGTTGTACCGTTATGAGCAATAAAGTTGTAAATTTACAAGAATCAAGTCCTAACTTTGCAAAAAAATACATTTAGAAGATAAAGTCCTAAATTATTGACCACAGATTTCTAAATGCTAACACTAAAAAAAGTCGTATAAAAAGTCCTAATTATAGTCAGTGTCGAGGCATAAAACGACAGTCGGGAAGTCGGTGTCAGAGGAAGTGGACTGTCTGTGGGCCGTCTATGTAGGAGCAGTTGTTAATATTATTATAATTATTATTATTATTAATAAATTGTTTTTTAATTCTTCAATAATAATAATATTTTGTGGTGAAATTATGACTTTATTTTCTTAAATTAATGGTGGAGTTTGTTCTTATAAAAGTACAAAACGATTCTTTTGAAAATATACAGCCGCACATTACTGCCACCTACAGGTGCACTGTTTCTGTGGGTGCAGATGAACACATGACATCATATATATCAGTGACCATCAACTGGTGGTCAGTGGGCTGAGCCCGGCCCGTAGAACCATCCAATGTGGCCCACGACTAGATTCCAAAATAAACATCAAATAATAGTCTGACGAAAGATGCAGTCGGTGACTAATGACTGACATCATGGAGGATTCTACGGATTATTTTCAGCACTTCCTGAATATTATATTTAAAGCACTAAAGATATACTGCTAACTGTCGACAGCGGCTGGAGAAACTTCCTGTATCTCAATAAAGAACCTCTATGTTTTTTCAACCAAAGTTCTTTTTGGTTGCATTTCAGAAAAATTTGCATCACTTTCCCTGGGTTTTAATGGCTTTAGCACCAACTCAATTGAGCCCGACTGAAGCCAACGCTAATCGAAACGGTTGAAGGACAAATTGCTACCGTCAAGCCGCTGCTTATTTTAAATAACAATGCACACAGATGCACAGGCTGTCGAAACAGAAGTGTCTGTTTTTGGCTTCCTGACGGGGAACACTGGGCTGGACATTTGGCTACGACAACGGTTCGTACCAGTGTGTGCAGAACGAGAGAAGAGAGAGCGAGAGAGAGAGAGGGAGAGAGACAGAGACACAGAGAGAGAGCGCTGCGTCTCCTCTTCCCTCTTCCTCCAGCAGATTTACCTACTTAATTAAAAAGCTCATTACAGCGCGTGCAGGTGGGTTTGTCCTCCAGGACCCTCGGAGACCGCTCCCACTCTGTGTAATCATCAACATTTCATGAACAACTTTTCTAAGCAATTGTATTTGATTTCTCATTATCTCATAAAAGCCACAGATGTTAATGAAGCCTCTTTGTTATGGCCCGCAGCTCCCATGGTCATTTCCTGTGCTCCGACGACGGTCGGTTCAACAAAACGCCCCATTATCCTGATGTACTGTTTCACACAGACCCCGCAGAGAAGTGTTCTCTCTGTGATCAAACTCCCCCTGGAGGCGGTGACAATATGCTCCGATGTATACTTTTATATTGTCGCCGCTGAATCGCTTTGAATCTGAGAAATCTTCAAGCAAAATGGTGGGAAAAAAAACACATTTGTAGAAAAGTTCCTTCTAAAGGACGTGTACGCCGTGGACGTGACGGATGATGAATTTTCTATAGACTAGTCTGTTAGCTTTGAAGCTAAACCTATTTTTTATCACGTTAGCTCTTTTACTATGTTCGATACTTGCAGTATTTACAGAAAAATGGTACGTGAAGAAAAACATAAAAACAAGGGGAAAAAAAGGTTCAACAAACTTATGTGCAAACACATCTTATAACATTCTAAATAAGAGGGAAAATGAGGGGCGGGGACAGTCAGTGAGTCAACTGAAGGGTGAGAGTAAGAGAGAGAGAGAGGGGGTGAGAGACATACACTCTGTTTTGTAGTTTGTTGCATATGTATCGAAACCCAACCTAAAGGAGTAAACATCGGTATTGGTACCACGTATCAGATACTCGTACTCTTCTACATGGTATGTGACGGAAAACACATAAAAACAAGGGGGAATAAAAAGCTTAAACAAAAACCACATCTTATAAGACGCTCCGATCCTGAGTACCATCTGTACATGGAACCGAAAAACAAGAAAACTGCAATATTATGGTACACGTTTTTATGAGAAAAGGTTGATTCAATCAACGGAGCGAGGACGTGTGATCATTAAGGAGACAAACACAACAACTTTTAACACTCTCACTGAACAGATGGCGCTGCTGTCGATGTTGCCAGGAATATCAGAGAAAACCGCTCCACACCTGGGATTTGTTACACGGAAAGTACACGCCAAAAGATCAGACACAACTGGGAATTACACAAGACGTCTCTAATCCAGAGCCAAACTGGTGAAGGGATGCAGCTGTTGGACTGGACTGGACTGAACTGGACTGGACTGGACTGGAATGGAATGGACTGGACAGGACTGGACTGGACTGGACTGGACT
>NC_024316.1:15625054-15640113 GCF_000523025.1 Cynoglossus semilaevis | reverse complement strand
GGACTGGACTAAAATGGACTGGACAGGACTGGACAGGACTGGACTGGACTGGACTGGACTGCACTGGACTGGACTGGACTGGACTGGACTAAAATGGACTGGACTGGATGTCCCCAGTGTGGGAGCAATATAGTTCTACAATGGACTGGAATGGACTGGACTGGACTGAAATGGACTGGACTGAATGTCCCCATTGTGGGAGCAATATAGTTCATAAATATAAAAAATATATATTTATATATATAGAAAACATATATATATATATATATACATATGTACTGTACACAAACATACACACACATCTAAATATATACTGCAGCAATTATAGAAACATACAAAACTCTCGAGGTAACCACCAACATATTCAACTATGTTAGCATGAACTATTAGCATGTTCATGCTAAAGAACGATAATTAAAAGAGAGAATCAATCTCACGTACTCTTTCATTGTTAAATAGATACTGAGGAAGTACGTCGTACCTCAGCCTCCTCATCTCGTACCTGCTGCTGGAACCCTTTTCAGTCCCCGCCCCGCGGTCCCTTAGAGGGAGCTGTCAAGTCCCCGTCAGAGCTGCCAGGCACGTGTCTCTAAATAGCAGCAGCTGTAATTACAGGATAACGAAGGCAGGTAGCAGCAGACCAGGGAATCGTTTTTTTTTTTCCCACAGATTGAGACAGAAAGTTAAGGTGTGAAAGGCCGTCGGAGTGGAAGCCCACGGCAGGTACAATCTGACGCTTCAATGAACCTCAGTGATGAAACTTCCTGTGTTCTACCTGCCGCGGCTCCGCACGCACACGTGCAGGGGGTCTGAGGGGGGGGGGGGGGGGGGGGGGGGGGGGGGGGGGGGTGTACGGATGACATCTCCTTTAATCTGGGGCTGCTCACTGGTAATCACCTCGAGTACGACTGGAAACAATCCACTGCTTGGGATGAGATTTAATTTATCCACAGACACGTTTGAATTATTTCCCAGGTGGGACGTGAAGATAAAGCAGCAGATTGGCCGAGACTGTTGATTGGCAGGTGAGCACAATCAACATCGTGTGAAAATATGACATCAACTCCAACATCAGAGGAAACACATGAACCATTTCATATATTTTTGACACTTCTTCTTCTGATGTCACGACCATGTTGTTACGTAACGTTAAGTTTTCTACAATAACTCATAAAATATATGATCGAGGTGAGAGGATAAGGCACAGAGGTTACGGTACTATTGATCAGAGGTGTCAAACATACGACCCGTGGGCCAAAACTGGCCCGCTGGGGGGTTCAATCTGGCCCAACTTGATGAACTTTGAAAGTGAAAAAATGCAGAAACACTTCATGTTGTTGATGTTTCGTCAAATTATATTTCATTAAAGATGAAGATGTTCTAATATACATGTACTTATGTTCAGGAAAACAAAGGTGAAAAACATTGACTTATTGTTATTTATAGGTAATTATGTTATGATTGGACTGGTCCGGACCACTTGTTGTCTAATCAGGCTGTAGGTGACCCCTGAACTAACATGAGTTTGACACCCCTGCTATAGCTAATATGTTGAGTAGAGTCAACACCGTGAGGTAAAAATAAAGTCATGAAGTAATCATAACTTTTTAGCTAACTTCAAAAGGACACTGAACATTACTGAGGTCGGTAAGGATTTATTACAACTGTGTGTGTGTGAGCTTTTATCTTTAACACAGCTGAAAGTCTTTTTCTTTCATTGGTTTCCTGACGGTATCTTTACCACAGTAACTGCCAAATCAAATGAACTCTGTAGAAAACAGTCAAGAACTTACCTGAGGTGTTATTTACTCTGTCGTTCATAGACCAAAATAGAACTTCTTATTAAACTTATTGTAATTAATTGCTGGAGGAAATTGAATAAATGTACTGAAAAGAAAAATAAGACTAAAACCAAACAAGCCACTGAGGCTCCGACAGAGAATCCAAATTGCTCGGGCGTTTTACCCTCTGTGCACGAAGCCACAAAAATATTCCAGGAGCTTAAGGCCAAACAAGGCTGTCTGTTATTATAATGTATTATAATGTTTTCTTTCTGTCAACGGGAGACAAATAAAAATCCGTCAGACGGCGTTAAGCCATTCTGCCACTGCAGGAAATATTCATTTTTGATGGAAATGCACGCAGTGCTAAGAAACCCAGGCTGTAAGCTGATTGAGAGCAGCACTTAGCCACACGTGGCTCAAAGAGCACGGATAAGGATGGATGGGAGGCATGTGGAAAAGTTGCCCGAGGAGGCTGGCTGAGGACGTGGGCAACATATCCCCCTCCACATTAACCCCCTGCTGCGGAACACACTGCTGGAGCTGAGCATGTAATTAATGCAGAGACGGAGAGAGTGGGAGAGAGAGTATGGAAATGAGAGGGGAGAGAGAGAGAGAGAGAAAGAGTGGGAGAGAGAGTATTGAAAATGAGAGGGGAAAGAGAGAGAGAGATACACTCTGTATTCTACAGAGAGAAAGAGAGAGAGAGACATACACTCTGTATTCTAGTTTGTTTCATATGTAAAGAAAAACAATCCAAAGAAGTACACATAAGTATTGGTACTACGTGTCAGCAGGTACAAAACTGAAAATACTCCTTTTTAAAAAATCAATACTCTACACTGCCTTTAACTGCCTGGAATATTTATAAAAACACAACCTAACGAAGTATCCTCGGTGGTACAGTACTGAGTTCCTTCACATCCTGCTGTGACACGTGTCGTCCTGACAGTACTACAGTAGTGTGTACCGCGGAGAGTACTGCAGTTTACCACAGTAAACACTGTGAGGTGAGATCAACAAAAACCTCCTGGTCCTCAGCTGAAGTCACCGTGGGGTGAAAACGCAGCCGTGTGAGAAGCTACGACTTGATGGGTTTTCATCCCCCCCCCAACCCTCCCTGAGTAGGTGAACGGTTCTACACAGATGTGAGAAGACCACCTGGTCCAGGACCGACACCGACCAGGGTCAGGTTAAAAACACAGACGCAGCCCACGCCACAGAGGGGCTTCACCGCGGTGACACGGTGAGATTCCACTGGGAAGCAACCCCCTCCCCCCCACTCCCACCACCCTGAAGTACACACATATTTACATCCGCTCTCCTGCAGCTGCCACCTCCACAGGCACTGACATGTTTTCACAATCAATTCAAAATGGTTCCTGTCACTGTCATTGAATTTCACATCACCACGAGGGACGACGATGATGATGATGATGATGACGATGTTGATGATGAAGATGATGGGTTTTAGTGGGTGGACAGTTGAAGAAAACCAGCAGAACTGTCTCTCAGTACTGTGTCACTGCAGGACCGTGGTAACCCAGTGATTACGGTCAGTAAATATTAGTAAATTCACTAATGAGTATTTTTTTCTCCTTTTTTTCCCGATATTGAAAGATTTTTATGAATTTACTTTTATTCACTAAACCTCGTAGTTAAAAAAGAGATATTTTTGCTTACATCTAGAAGTATTATTTATTTAAAAAAAAAAGAAAAAATAACAATATAAATGGGTGTTATGGATCAGGTATCAACCTATCTAGAAGTATTATTTATTAAAAAAATAAATAAAAAATAACAATACAAATGTTATATTTTTTATTATCATGGATCAGGTATCAACTGGGTATCAAATACCCCACAATAGAAGAGGAAAAAAAAAATTTTCATGCAACCTAGAACAGTGGTATTATGATTATTGATATTATTAATATGTTTATTTATTTTTAAAAAATGAATTTGTTAAGAATATTTTTTTATTTGTGTATGTAATATTAATTATTTATTTTCTTTTATTATTATTATTATTCATTTTAGTTGTAGCAGTGTATATTTCTATATTTTTATTGAATAAAAACAAAGATGGGAGCCACTGGTAAACATTTTTTTTTTTGGTGCATTTTAATTGACATTTATTAAGTTGTCATTCATATGAAAATTTATTTTTAGTCCATTAATTAATTATTACCTCATTTACCTTTACCTAATTATCAAACAA
Source organism: Cynoglossus semilaevis (assembly GCF_000523025.1). Lineage (NCBI taxonomy): Eukaryota > Metazoa > Chordata > Actinopteri > Pleuronectiformes > Cynoglossidae > Cynoglossus > Cynoglossus semilaevis. The sequence continues at coordinate 15,636,111 of NC_024316.1, read as the reverse complement.
TTTCTTTTAGTTGTGAAGGTGATTAGAAATATAATTAAAAACATATGATATAACAACAACAACAACAACAACAACTGACAGTTCATGAAAATGAGTGAAAACTTCTGTTCTCAACGACAGCAGTGAAACATTAAGACAGCGTTAACTGTCGTCACGTAGAACAACAGTGGAGGTTTAACTGTGAAGCAGCCGTGCAATAAAAACAAGTCAATATTGAGGAACAGGACATGAATCTGAGGCTAATATTCAGACGAGGTCTGTGTACTGGAGCCCTTAATGAACTGCCGTGTATTAGCAGTACACAGTACAGGCTGCTACTGCAGTACAGCCGTGTCGTGTACCAACTCAAGCACAGGAATCCAGCCCACAAAGACTGGGACAGGGAAACAAAAATGGACGTCCCGTTCCCTTAATGGAGCGTCCATGAATGGGCAGAGAAAACAGCAGAGCAGCGGAGTGACTGCTGTGTCTGAGCGAGCCTCAGGCGGAGACACGGGGACAGAATGGAGAAAAACAAAGAACCAAGTGAAACATGGACGGCTGTGTGCAGAGGACACACTCCTGCCCCCGGGGCTTTCATTTTACACCATTAGGTGTAGTGACCTGGACAAGATCAGGGCGAGCGGGGTAAGAGAACACGCTGGAAAAGACAGAGGACAGTTTGTTTTTTTTTGTTTTTTTTATTTTTTTGGACTACCCACAGCCCTGGACAATGGCTCCGTCCGTTGGACTTGGCCTGAAGGACAGGCTTTTGTTTGTGTGCAAATGTGCGTGTTTTCACCACGTACGACCTTGAAACATCAACATGAGTGACAGTGGCCACAGAAATCTCCAGGTCCCTGACAAAAACAAAAACAGAATCAAATTCTGGATAAAAAAAATTCTTACTTTTTAATATTTTGAGAATAGAACCAAAACTATTTTTCCAATTAGTTGGAAAAAAAATGGAAATAAAAATCAGACGGAGCTACATCAACATCTGTAGCTTAGCCTTGATGATGCTAACAAGTTTATTTCTTATTGTTCAAAGTCAATATAGATGAATCCCATCTACTCTAATCTAATCTAATCTAACCCTAATCCCAATCCAATGGTAATACGGTGTCTCATGCATTCTCAGAAAACCTCCCATATTTTGCACATCACACACATTTAGCACCAACTGAACTTCACAGACACGTGTGTCACATGTTTAAGGTATTTTATTCTGATATCTTTTCAAATGATGACATCACAGCTGCGTGGTTGTCTCAGGTCGTCCTCTTACATGAGGCCAGGGCAGTTCATTGGCCCAGTCAGACACTGAACAGGAACTATCTCCTCTCCTCTCCCTCCCTCCCTCCTCCCTCCCTCCCCCTCCTCACTGTCCAGCCCTGCGGCCTTTTCACCCTGCTCTGATTAATGAGGCTCGTCAGCTACCGTCCGTTGCCACTCACACCAATTAAGACACAAGACACTTCCTCCAGGCTTAGCGCTCTTAAACTAACAGCAGGACCGCCGAGCCCGTCCTCTCCTCTCTCTCTCACTCACAGCAGAGACTGAGTTTCTCTCCCAATCCGCCGCCTGCTGACCCAGCAGGAGTTTTGCTTGTCCTCATTGGGGTGGAAAGACAGCCAAGGCAACATGAAGTGGACCTGTTAGTCTCCCACGGTGGAACCCAGCGCAGAAGAATTGAGCAATCAAAGCCAAGTGCAAAACAATCGCTGCGTGACACGCTGCTACACCGCGCGGAAACCCTGTCCCGGTCTGGACGCTCCAACCACGGCATCGGTGGAATGACACCTGGACTGGACCAGAGTCTAATGTGAGGAGGGGGGGGGGGGGGGGGGGGGGGGGAGCAAATTGCTGTCTTGACTTGATTGGATGCTATTAACCCTGATTCTCACAAAACCCTTGGAAGTTAATTGTGTCTGACCCTTCACTGCCCGTGTCAAGAATCTCTGGAATCCCTTATTAAGTACATTAATGCTTCCTCTGAAGTGGACACGAAAGCATCTTGCTTCTCGACGGAGTGTCTGGTGCTCGTGCCATCGACAATAATACACTGCTTGTGCCGCTTCAATAACAAACTCCCCCTTATCTGTGACATAGCCTAATGAGATTAGCCATGGATATCAGCCAGTCACATTATGTACCATAGCAGCCAGGGAGAAAGATGAGCGCTTAATGCGCAGTGATTTGTTCTTTGTGTGCATGTGTGACTCTGTTGTTACACGGACGGCCCCGTCCGCCTGCGGTCTTTATATGGCGGCGCCTGTGCTGTCGGTAGCCTTCACGTCACGTTAGCATGCCAGTCAATCAGGGGCTGGGGGCCTGTCTCTCATCAAGGTGCAGTGCATGATTGCCAATGCTTGAATGCACAGAAATGTTCACTTCCCTGGAGAGTCCCCTGCTGAGAGGGAGACTCATCAGTCACACACACACACACACACACACACACACTGCAGCCATCCACAGTGACAGATGTGCTCGGCTGTAATGGATGACAGCACAGTACAGGAGGCCCAACAGTATATACATGAGGGGACGCTAACCTACAGCTGGCTTAGGTGTTGGTCTACAACGGAGATGACGACCTCCATGTATAAATACATGGTATATGGTATTTGTAGATTGTTTTTTTTTCTCCCCTGAGGAGTGGGGGGGGGGGGGGGGGGGGGGGGGGGGGGGGGGGGGGGGGGGGGGGGGGGGGGGGGGGGGGGGGGGGGGGGGGGGGGGGGGGGGGGGGGGGAATTGTACCTAACATTAGCATTGGAGTCTGCGCCAGAACTGTCGGAGCTAACATTAGCTCTAGTGTCTGTACCAAGACTGTTGTAGCTAATGTGTCTCTACTGGAACTGTTGTTACTAATATTAGTTCTGGTGTCTGTACCTGGACTATTGAAAAATTATGGAACCAAGAAAATCTGAGTTTAAATGTCTTAAGTATTGTTTCATATAAGTAAAAAATCAGCCCTCCTTTTTTTCTTCATTCTTTGCCAATTCACTATCACACTGGCATCCACTGAACTCCCTGTTGTGATGCTACTTGGCGTTGGAACTATTACAGGGGTTTTTTTGACCTGCGACAGGAACAGGAAGCAGTTAACGCAGCAGTCGGCTACAGGGGAATTAGCAGGAGAGAAGAAGGGAGCGGCGAATACAGAGAAAGCTGGCTGAAGAGATGGGGAGACGGGGGGAAGCGACGGGACTGCAAAGCATCATGGGGGAAGGAAAAGTTTTTCTATGTCACTGCAGTCCCATATTGTCCTCAGAAAATGTCACTCCGCCCTTGGGAGGCAGCGCTCCAAGGCGAGACTCATCTGTCTGACCGCATTTAGCGAGATGTTCTGGCCAGATCCCAAGGAGCCTGGGAGGCGTCCTCCCGCACTGTGCTTGCCCATGGGCACCTCTCACACTGCCTGCTCCCCATTAGACCTACAATGGACGTGTTCTTTCAGCCACGCAGTGATGGTTGTTACTATAAATTGTGAATGACATCAGTTCATAAAATTATGATTCAATTGTTGTTTCACAACTGCATCAAAAAAAAATCTCAAATGCGACACATTTAATGTAAAATTAAAATAAAGATGATGAAAAAAATATTTTAAAAAAAACATTTTATTAATTTGATACTTCAGTGATGGCTTTACTTGGAGCAGTGTTCGCATTTTACCAAATTCCTTGCAGATGTTTGTACTCCACTAGGGGGCAGAGCAGCAAGGTAAACAAATTTAAAATTTCAACAATTTCTTTATTTGTGCCACAGTGGAAAAAACCAACAACACTGATGCCGAAATTGATTTCTTTTTTTTACAAATTTTGAATTTTTAAGCATTTCTTCTAAATATTTTTACGAAAGTTTTGACAGTAGTACTATTTAAAAATCGAGCTCCTGTGCATCAAATGTCTTTGAGGATTCTTTCAGGCCATGATGGAGGTTCTGGGTTCGACTCCACCTAGTGCCCAACTCCAAGTTGTGTTTCTGTCACGAATAGACCGGGATGAACTTACGAGGAAAGTGAGACGTCGACAGTATTACTCTATTTACAATCATCTACTGCAGTAATTAATGTCTTTTTGTAGAACAAACTCAATTGTCTGACCATTATTTCCAAATAGAACTATTTCACTCCTTGGCTTCAAACCACGAAATTGATTTATACCGTTTGTTTCTACAGAGTCGTAATTAAAGACAAAGCCTTGTCCAAGTGACGGATGCGCCTCTATTTCTGCAGTACTTTACTCTGCCTGGAGGTGGACGACGATGAGTTGAGCTGATTGTTGTTTCGGTTACAATGATCTGACGCCAACTGCCGGGTCGTGACAGGACACTAGACGCCGTCGTCAAAAGTGAAGCTGATGTGCGACTCAGACTAATATCCTATAACAGACATCGACTCCTTTTCTTCCTCCTTCTTTGAGTGGATTGTGTTGATGAATTATTACATGAGTTTTTTTGTGTTTTTGGAGGCACATAATCCTCTAATCTAGTACATTTTTGTCTCGCTAAAAGGCACGCAGCATTTGCCGGGGAGGATTTAAGCAGCTCATTATAGAAAAGCATTCTTTATTGAAATGGGCAAGAGCTCTTTTCTCTGAACTGGATAGAAGACAAAGGAGCTGAAGGAAATGAAGGGTTTATCAGGACTGGGCAGAACCCTCATTCTGTCTACTACAAACCCCAGACACCACATCTGCTACATCGACTCAGCCGAGCACCGGGATTAAATGGCTTATTGACTGAGACGGGACGGAAGCATCAGAATAGTAGACTTGGAGAAGGAGTCACCTTCAGACGTCATCCAAACAAAAGTCTCAAAAACAAACAAACACACACACACACACAAGATGATTCAGCTGCTTCAGGAGACAGAAGTGATTGATTTCTCATCCTAAACTTTATGATGCTAAATCCTTCGGTCAACAATGATCAATAATGATTGACAAAAAGAAAATCTTTGTTAGTTTTTTGGTCTAATTTCAGTCCCTGCTATTTAGAGACAAAAAGAAAATCTTTGTTAGTTTTTAGGTCCAATTTCAGTCCCTGCTATTTGAAATTTAGAGCTAGAAAACTGTATTCACATAAAAGTATGATTCAAAAATGTACATGTCAAACTTCAGGGTCACACCCTGGACAGTCGTCCAGTCCATCATTATGGGCCACATACAGGGACAAACATCCATGTCTATGGTCCATTTGGAGCAAAGGTCACAGGAATGTGGCACTGCAGCTTCTACGGCCACTACAGTAATAGTCTTTTCTGATGTGATGCTAATTAGCCAATTATATCTGTGCAATCAGACATGCAGAGAGTCTTAATAAGGACAAAAGAGAACACTGGATGATGAAGAACTGAACCTTCAAACCAGCTGATTTCAAACCTGTGATAATACAGTATTATAAGATTGGATGAAGTCACTTCAGTTAAAAAAACCCACTCAAATTAGCAGTGAGGACACAGGAAATAGTTCAAATATGGTCGATCCAAACCCATAATCTATAAAGATGTCAGATGTCACTCTGAGTCAAAGGTTAAGTCAGTGGTTCACAAAGTAGGGGGCGGGCACCTAGGTGGTAAGGTTAACCCATCCCAGCAAAAAAAAAAAAAAAGGAAACAATGCTTTTAGGGAAGTTGAGAAGAAAAAAGTACATAAAATACACTACACTACAAAAATACATAAATACATGTAATTGTTGAGCCCACCGATTCAAGTACTCTTGGGCCACACCACTCGATGTCAAGAATAATCTATATTTCTTTTTCAATTATTTTAAATTGTTGAATTTGTTTGTTCATCAAAATGTTTCAGTTGTTCATTTAAGGATGAGAAAGAAAATGGTATAAACTGTTTGTAATATTTTCAGTTGTTCATTTAAGGATGAGAAAAAAAAATGGTATAAACTGTTTGTAGATAGACAGTATTTGTAATAAACATGCAGTGAAGGACCACAGCAGTCGGTGGGACAGATGGAGTCACTGTAGGAACGGTCGACCGTCTTCAACACAACAAATCAGCCCTGCATATCAGTGACATTAGCACTGCCACTATTAGTTTCTCTGCCTACTTTATTGGAGCGGTCGGGGGGGAACATGCTTTAATAATTTATAAAGGACTCAGGGGCATCCATGGATGTGAGATTGAATTTTTAAAATGCAGTTTATCTGGAACCTGCAGCTGGGGGCCTCTTGGAGGCGCATTCTGCAGCTTGTCAATATGCTTTGCTCGTACGGGCTGTGACATTAAATTAAATAGGTTATTGACTGGCAGGTGAGTTGACAGTCAGGCTGCTGGAACGCACACACTCACTGGCTCGCTGACCCGACTGGCTATGGATCAGCGCTCCATAAATCAGAGCAAAATAGATCCAAAATCCTTGCCTTCTGTTTCCGTCCGCATCCTTTATTTGTTTTTAATTTGTACTGATGGTAATCCCTGGGCTCAGCTCAGATTTACAGAAGCAATAACAGAGGAAATGCCACTGCCTCTCCCAGGGCGCCCGTCAGCTGCTCACTTTCTGTGTCCTCCTGCAGAGAGCGCAGCGTTGGTGGACAACACAGATGTTAGCCTAACCCAGGACGTGTGTCGCGGAAATGAATAATGAAAATGTTGAGGAGCTGAGTGTATGCAGTGGTCACCTAAGGTGACGAAGGGGGGAGGGGGGGTGAGAGAGGGAGGGGGTCCCCACACGAAATAGTTGGAGTCTTGCATACGAGATAAACATATCATCGAGGAAAAAACATGTTTCAGTATATTAGCTAATTTTTCAGCAATATGTGTATATTTGGCGTTGCAATATATACATACATATATAGCAAATATATAACCATATGTACATATATGTATATATATTTATAATAAATATATATTTATATTATATTTATATACAGTATATATAATATATATGTATATATATTATATCTTCTTCTTTCGGCTTGTCCCTTTTTCAGGGGTTGCCACAGCAAATCATTGTTTTCCATCTCACCCATCTTCTACTCTGACTCCAACTATCTACCTGTCCTCCCTCACTGTATCTATAAATCTCCTCTTTGGCCTTCCACTTTTTCTCCTACCTAGTAGCTCCATCTCTAACATTCTTCTACCAATGTATCCTCTGTCCCTCCTCTGCACATGTCCAAACCATCCCAATCTGGCTTCTCTAGCCTTTTCTCCAAACCTTCCTGTCTGTGTTGTCCCTCTAATGACCCCATTCCTGATCCTGTCCATTCTTGTTACTCCTAAAGAGAATCTTAGCATCTTTAACTCTGCCATCTTCTTCACCTCTCTTCCACAGTCTCAGCTGCTCTGCGTGGATGAGATGAAACGCAGACAAACGACTGTTCGAGAAGCAGGAAAGTGAAAAGAGAAACCCGACGACTGTGCTCAGCCATTTAGCCTCACTCCGTGGACCAATCCTGGCACGGCTGCCTCCGGACCAGGCAAGGCCACCTGCCACGCTGTGCGGTGCACTCAGACACCGGAACGTGTTTGCGAGCCAGATGTTGTTTGCCTAATGACGTGTAGACGCTGCTGCCGTAATAATAGAATATCGCACTGAGGGTTCGGGGGAGAAGATGTCGTCAGGGTAAAGTGAAATCCTGAATGGTGGAGCGTATGTTGCCAGCCAGCGGTACGAGAGGGAGAGTGCGTGCAATACATCAAGACAGGAACATTAAAGTGTTGCAGCGCAGCTCGTTGCACAAAAGGCCAAAATACACCACCACGAGAGTTTATTCCACCGCAGTGAGCTCCGGGCTGAGACCTGAGCTGAACCACTCCAGATTAGGAATGACATCACTGTTTACCACTGACCCCCCACTCCCCCACCACCCCCCCACTCCTGCACGGGGGGCAGACACGGGGCCAACACTTTGATTGTGGTTTAGACAAAAACGACCAACAAACAAAAGTTCCAGCCGTTCTATGGTTTTACTTTTACGGAATGTAATTACTTTAGGAAAGTGAATCAAAGTTGTGAAGCCGACAACTTTCTAACTCTCTCTTCTCTGCCGTCTCTTCAGCAAACAAAGGACAGAAAATGGATTTCCAAACATGGTAATGTATCTCCTCTTCTTCCACTTCTTCTCTGCCTTTTTTTTGTATTTACTTTTAATTTGTATTGATCTTTCGCCTGCACCTCAATTTGCTGATGTCAGAAAAGGTGAGAGCAGCATTAAAATATACAATACTTTATCTCCTCTTCTTATCGTACAGGAAATGAAAAGCAAATGGCACTTTTGTCCAGGACGTGAGATCATCCAGGCGGAAGGGCTTGGGAATGGGAGGGTTGGGGGGGGGGTTGGTGTGTGTGAAATTGAAAAGGTTGTAGGTTCACATCCCCGGACAATGACAGCCCCTCTGCCTGCTCTCCAGCAGCTCACGGGAGATTAGAAGAGCTGGAGGGAGATACGAAGCAGCGCTGGCTAAATGTTTTTTTTTTTTCTTCTTCTTCTTCTTCTTCTTGAGCTGTGCAGATCGAAGAGCTCAGGTTAGCCAGGAGACAGACAAACAGACAGAGACAGGTTGACAGAGCGGAGGCTGACCTTGACTTTATCGTTCGGCACAAACTAGTCTACGGCTTCACAGATAAACACAGAAATATGAAGGGTATAGTATCAAGAAAAGGCATCGAGATGTGCTTTAAAAATGATTCATTGTAAGAAATTCATTTTTTTAAATCATTACACACACACACACACACACACATTAAAATAATTTGGTTGCAGTCCCAGTCCTTTGTGCTCTCCCTGACCTGCATAAAATATGATAATACATGCAGTAGGTCTGCAAAATAGGTGAAGCTTTGATATAAAAAAAAAAAAAAACACCACAGCGGAGCGAGCGGCCACACACACACACACACACACACACACACACACAGTGCACTTTTTGCTACTTAGCAGACGCCCTGCTGCTCCGCTGAGATACACACTGTCCTCTTCACTTAGCGTCTGGACCCGTCAGCCCTCGGTTCAAAAACTAACAACCTCCAACACCACTGCATCTTTAATCTGGTGTAATGACTTCTACGTCCACTAGGGCGGCTGAGCCGTGTAGAGAAAATATTGTTAACTCGGCAAAACCTCAAAAATCATTTTAGAAAATGTGGATTTTTTTTTTTATATTGTGTGGATGCTGTAAATTAAACGCTTCCGAGGCTACAATGGATTTTCTCCTGTCAGACCAGTCAATCCTCATAATAATAACATGACATAAAATATCTGCCCATTTCACTCTGTATCTAAGCGACCAATCAGCAAAACAAACTGCTGAAAGAGAAGGAGACATTTCATCAGCCCTCGGACCGATTTCAAATTGTCAAACAATTTTTGATATTTTCTGACTGAAGTCTCTCTGCGATGATAGTCCGGAAAACACAAATGTTGATTAATCTCAATTAATCATGATTAATCCCCAGCAGCTACCCTGTGACCACAGTTGTTGAACTGATCGTCGTTTCTTCTTGGCTTTATTGAGAATTACTCTCTAGGCTCTGCTTGGGCCACAGTCGCCTCTGTTTGGTTGTCAGTTATGGAGGAAGTGGTTATCCTCCTGTGTCTCCTGGTGGTTTGAGGCCGCCTTATATCTGTATCAGCCGGTGTAAATGACAGGACCACCTCACAGAGGCGCCCACGGGCCCCGCTCTCGCACGCTCGTTTCAAAGGCCCGGCGAACCAGTTGCTGTGGGCTTGCAGGGACAAGGTGTGAATGTGCGGCAGAGAGATAACCTGCGTGGGATTGAGCCCAAAGTCATATGCCTCTTTGACAGACTTATTAACGGGAAAGCGTCTCGAAAAAAAGGGCCTCAATCGGCGCTGGGATCAGGGGAGAAGAAACCTTCCGTTATCACCGAGACACCAGGGATTAAAGCCTGCTCCGCTCTGATAAATTAATTATTCTCTCTTATCTGTCGTGTTTAAAGACTGTCAGACAAACCCACCTACAGTCAGGGGCCTGCGCCACCTTTGCTGTGATGAGAGACGAGAACACGGAGCATCTGAGTGTCTGCACAGCAGTCTGAAAAACAAGGACAGAAACTGGTTCTGCTCGTACTAATGAAACGTATTATATTTTCTAAGTTGAAAGTTTAGTCGAGACTCAACGTTGATTGAACACATGGTAAACGTGTGAGGGACAACAAAACTGCTGAGTTACTACCTGTTATACATATATATATACTCACATATATAAATATACATATATATTTATTACGCAACTTTTGCGTAATAGAGTCATACTATAGTATGGATGGATATATACAGTATAAAGCTATATGTCAAAGGTGCCAAAACTAAAATATTCCTCTAATACAACTAAATATTCATTGAGTAACCACACAAACTTAAATTTCCAAAAAAGTTGGTACACGCTGTCCCACACACAAAACCTGCAATAACACTTCAATTTGGTGTTTAACCTGAACAGTTCAAACTGTTGGTTTAACACAGAGACTCAGGTTTAATCAAGCTGCAGTATATTTCAAAGGAGTTCTTTTTTTTCTCCTTTTACAACCTCTGCTACATAAACGTTATAATGAGTCCACTCTAACACGGACTGTTTACATTAGGGTTGGTATGTTAGCGAGGGAAGCAATTTAGCTCAATACAAGTAATGCACTGTTCCATTATCACGCTAAATGAGACATTAAAAATACTTCCTCACCAACAAATGAAACATTACACACACTCAGAGACGAACAGACACTCCCGGTTGTCTGAGCATCAAAGTCTTCGATGCATAGACGTGCACCGTCAGAGTCCTAACCTGCCCTTTAATGCCCCGGAGGGGGCTGCTTGAAGTCTGTCAGCAGCGCTCACCTCCAGCTCGACTGGGGCCGAGAGGCAGCGGCGAATCCTGCCAGGTGATTGACAGGCCGGACGATTGAGGGGCTCTGCCGCCATCCCTGCTGCAATAATATCAACGTCGGGGAAAATTAATTCACGCTTCATATTTTATTTAGTCTGAATTTATGGAATCATAAGTCGGTGCTTTGTGAAAAGAAAACATCAATTCCACCAAGGTAATGAGCGCTGGAGCAATTTGGGGAAGGGGGAGGAACGGGGTGTTTGACCT
>NC_024316.1:15621004-15624697 GCF_000523025.1 Cynoglossus semilaevis | reverse complement strand
GGGGGGAGGGGGGTTTTGTTTTTCTCAAAGCTTGTCACATATTTTAAGGCATCAAACTGAAAACGACAGCTCAGCGCAGTCAGAGCGACATCTGGATCCACAGAGTACGGAACAGTAAAGAGAAAATTGGCGAGGTCATCGCGAACAAAACAACCCGGAGTTTTACAAAGTCACCCCGATGAGGCGAGGAACGTTCCCGCCGCCGGGAAAAAAAACAATAGAGTGAATACGTTTTTAAATATAAATACATACGAAGTCAAAGGAGAGAATTTGAAGATTGACACGTTTCCCTTCGATGATTGCTGCCATATTTGATGTTGATAAAGTTCATTGTTCCTCTCATTCACTGCTGCTGTTATATATGTGTATATGTTTTTACCATTCATTGATGAAATGTTTTTATTAGGGCTGTCAAAACATGTTTAAATATACATATGTTTAGGTATATATAGATATGTGATAATTAATTGTCCACGATTAAAAATCTTTAATTGCAATTAATCAACATGTACCAGTGACTAATCCCATTAAAATTTCTTAATCGACTGACAGACCTAGTTTCACTAACATTAATGTCATTAACATGGATATGAAAGTCCCGCCAAAATAAAACACACAGAAAAATTGAAAGGATAACAACACCTTTTCTCGTGTTCAGAATGAACTCTGCAAACAGGCGGCTCGGAGGCCAGATGTGGACCACGGGGTGCAAATTGAGGGCCACATGTCTGGTGCGCTAATCTTTTAGTTTCGGTTTTTGATGCTTATTTCCTTTAATATCGCCAGGTTATGAAATAATATGCAGACGATTTCTGTGCGTACGACTGTTGTACGACTGTTGTACGACTGTTGAGCAATTGATGCGATTAAGTAATAAGAACCGCTGGATGAACGTGTCGTGACTAGAACCGTTCACCATTATTTTTGTCTTTAGTGTTTGGACCCACGCTGCTCTTACATATGCTGCACAGACCACCAATCACACGACGGCTGTTTGTTATTCTCCTCTGTGCTACATTGTTCTTAACGACTGTAAAAGACACTTTAATGGATTCTGGCCACAGCAACTGTTGCCATTTGGAGGCGGCCATTACATGTAATCATACGACATCTGGAACGGATCTGTGTCCGTCTCCCAGACGTTGCCGTTGCCGTTCTTCCCCTTTGTGTTTATTTGGATCCAGGCTGAATAATCAGTGATAATGACCGGCGCTCGTTCGTTAGGATTTCAAGTCCACAAGTCATCGTTTTTAGTCTGCACGAGTCCAACACTCTTCCCGTTGTGGGCTCGATTTATACAGGTGTTAAAACACCTGCCAACACTTTTCTTAGCAGCTTCTTCTTCGTGTACATTAGAGGACTCCTGCTGGTGTTTGTTCCACACCACCTCGGACGTCCGAGGGTGACAGCAGCACGGACGCAGCCACAGACTCCGTGGCAGTTATTATCTATGACACTCCTTAAAAGGTCACTGCGATATGAACAATCTTAATCTTTGTCGTTTAAGTGCAGTGAGCAAAGGTGGCGCTGTCTACAAATGGCTGGCTAAAAATATACACTTGCAGGATTCTGATTGGTTGTTGATAAAAAAAAATGGAATTACAGTATTGTCAATTACATTATTGATTACATTCCATATTGATTCCCTGATCAATTCTCCAAAAGATTCTTATTGTTTTAGGACACAAAATATAACGGCCTCAGACCATGATGGGAACACTCTGAACCAACCACAACCAAGCACATGTGTGATGTCATCACTCAGATGCATCTATGGAGACGGTGAGTGAAGGTTTAAGGAAGCAGACCAACGAATCCAACCAATGAAACCACTGGGAATTCTGTTACATCCCTGAACTGGAAAAATTCCATTCTTAATGCTGTGAAAAAAAAGCCGTAGAATAAAATTGTTATTATTATTAAATGATTTATATTCTTTTGTAAATATGTGTAATCAGCGGTGCAGTGTTTTCCAAACAGTGGGGCGTGGACCCTCAGATGTGTTTTTGCTGAGGGGCACATGGCAAATTTCATAATTTGACCCACAGTGGTATAGATCCATTGATTTTAGCTAATAATTAAATACAATAAAATAGCATTTTTTTGTAGGAATAACCGTGTCTTTTGGTCTAAAATCTACAGTTTTGACTGTTTTTACTCACAGAGTTTGAGCTGAGATGCTAACACTCCTGAGCGTGTATCCTTGGCAGACTCTTATTTTCCATCAGATATTTATATGGGTGACTCATTTAGAGCCAGACTAGGTCAAACAGGCTAAACTGCACGCTGAATAATTCAGAATTCTATTAACATTCATACGACAACATTTTACACTGATCTAACAAAGGTAGAAGTCTGGTTGAAGATGAGAAGCCGTGCAGTTGTCAGTGTTAAGACCGTTTTTTTTGTTTCATAAAGTGTTTTCTATCCGCGTGCAGTTGTCAGTGTTAAGACAGCATGTTTCATAAAGTGTTTTCTATCCAGTTTAAACACTTTTCCAGTATCTATCAAAAGGCTTTGTGTAAATGTCGCTGCCAAAATGATAATAATAATAATAAAAAAAAACATGTCATATTTTATTTGCTTTTCTTGTCTACAACGCCGTGAGACTAAACTAGATATTTCTCCTGGGCTTCGAGGAGCGGAACACTTGGCCCATCCGACTGTGTTTGTCAGAGAACTCACAAATCAATACGTGGAGGTCATCTTCCTCAGACGTCCTACCTCTGCCGATAAAGCAGCAGAGGCCAAGTCACCTCATCGTCTTTTAGATCTGTTTACACAAAGACATGGACAGAAGGGAGTGACCTTTGGAGAGGACAGACCTGCCACCAGGATCCGGGTCAATGAATACAGAAGTTGAATTAACTGGGCAGGTTCCTGCTTACGCCAGGCCCGTTGTGCTGCTGTAGACTAGGATATGTAGAAAACAAAGGAGAGATTTGTTCAGAGATGTGTGTCCAAACACCGGCTCAGGTCACCAAACTGATGAGAGTCAGAAAATAAATGCGGAATGTCAGACTTTTACTTTTTACTGCTACTATTTTGAAAAGGTTAATTGGGAACCAGCAGACGATTCCTGGACAATATGACACCCAGACAACCGACGGCAACGTTTGTGAGCGTCAGAAACATGAATTTAACAAATAACGGGGGTAAAAAAAAATTTCAATTTTTGAAGTTGCCTCAGCACGAGAGTCTTCTCATTTAAATATATCAACGAATATAAATTTCAGCAGCAGGTTTTAGTTAGAGGTTTGTCCTCACAGATGTCTGAGTCAAGTTATTGGATGAAAAAAATAAACTGAAGAAAAAAATGTTTTGAAAAATATTTCAAATATATGTATATATGTACATATATATTTGTATATATGTGTACATATACACATATATGGGTATAAATATACATATGTATATAAATGTGTATATATGTATACATATATGTTTATAAATAAATAAACATAAATATATACATATATTTAGATTTTATGTTGGTCACTGTTACCAGTTTGTAATATTCCTTTTCATTTGACTGGTGACAATGTGACAGTTATACACACACAGACACACACACACACACACTCATCTTTCTATGATCAATGGAGCTGGAGAATTCCTTGACGTACCGAGCCGTCCTGCTGTGAACGATAGCAAACGGTAGAAAAATGGTGAGAATTTTTTTTTTTTTTTTCC
>NC_024316.1:15607838-15618752 GCF_000523025.1 Cynoglossus semilaevis | reverse complement strand
GTCAGAAACATGAATTTAACAAATAATGGGGGTAAAAAACAATTTCAATTTTTGAAGTTGCCTCAGCACGAGAGTCTTCTCATTTAAATATATCAACGAATATAAATTTCAGCAGCAGGTTTTAGTTAGAGGTTTGTCCTCACAGATGTCTGAGTCAAGTTATTGAATAAAAAAAATAAACTGAAGAAAAAAATGTTTTGAAAAATATTTCAAATATATGTATATATGTACATATATATTTGTATATATGTGTACATATACACATATGTATACATATATGTTTATAAATAAATAAACATAAATATATACATATATTTAGATTTTATGTTGGTCACTGTTACCAGTTTGTAATATTCCTTTTCATTTGACTGGTGACAATGTGACAGTTATACACACACAGACACACACACACACACACACACTCATCTTTCTATGATCAATGGAGCTGGAGAATTCCTTGACGTACCGTGCCGTCCTGCTGTGAACGATAGCAAACGGTAGAAAAATGGTGAGAATTTTTTTTTTTTTTTCCCATTTGACACGAGGTTGAAAATAATTCACATTCCGCTCTTCTAACTGTTAGTTACCAGCACCACTCCTGCGCTACAACCTGCCCTGAGGATGAATAATTTTGCATATGAGAAAGTGGAAACGATCTCTGAATCATAGTCACGGCAATGACATTTGCCGCCGCGCGGATTCTCGGACAACTACGTGTGATGGATGAAGGCCTGGGTCAAATTGGTAAAAATAGAGAAGGAGCCAGGTGGGAGTGCAGAGGAGGTGGAGACGGGATGGGAGTTTGGGCTAATGACATGGTCCTATGTACACAGTGGAGCTCCGATGTGATTAAGGCAGTGATAAGACGGGTGGTGTCAGCGCTGAGCCTAATGACTAATGCAATGAGATGGAATTGAAAGCGACACTGGTGTCAGGCTGAAGTGGAGTAACGCCTGGAGCCTGTGCAGCAGGCGGCACGTGGAACGGCCGCGGTGAGCAGCCTCATGAGCACTGATTGTTACGCTAGCTGCAGACGCAGACATGTATAATTAGCCTTTATGTAGAGCAACGCCAAATAGAAATTTAGTGTTTCTGACATGTTGTCAGGCGAAGGAAAATAACCAATAAAATGAGGGTTATTATTTTCATGGTTCTTATCTGGATCTCAGGCCCAAAACAGTGGCCTTTACTTTAAATGAATGAAAGTTCAAGTTAAATTAAATAGGTGCAGACAGCTCTTAGTTTAGTTGGCATTTAGCACTTATATGATATCATATTAAATGATATCATATTAAAGACACAATTTCCTTACAGTAATTACTCAAAAAATATAAATATAAATAAAATATATCATATATAGCCTGCGAGGCAGGCGTGCTAACCGCTACACTATGGAAAGGACAATGAATCCCAGGCCAAGTTTCCCAATTATGGGATCAACATAGAACAAATGTATTATTTTATTTATTTATAAAAACAATGATTTAATGGTATGTTTCTCCATTTTTTTTAAATTTCGGGCACACTAACTGAGCATAATCCAGTCCATTAGGTGGCGGTAACGTACGTACATACTATCTGCTCATTACCTCAGTTGTTAGGTTGTTTTTGTTTTGTTTTTTCTTTTACTGATGATTGCTTGAAAAAATAATATTGTTATTTTTGTGCAAAATTTGCATCAGTACTTTTCTCATCACCACAAAGTTACTCACGTTGCTGTGAGCACGGACACCAAAGCTAACCTTAGCTACGAATGCTACAGCAGTTCAACTTCAAATACCAAATATACCGGCTGTTGTTGTACTGTGAATCTTTTATAGTTGTTAACCAGTACACTGACTAACTGGTTCAGTTTTCAACTACTGTAACGACTGTATACTGGTTGGAAAACGTGCACAAACATGTCTTATTTACTCTCTAAGGAAATGAAGTGGGAGAATACCCTTGACCAGGGCAGTACAGGGGGGTAAAAATAGGCCTCATTACAATGACCAAAGACTGATGTCTCCCCACCATTTTATTCCCATCTGGCCAGGAGGAGAACTGCTTGCGACTGCACATCTTCAGTTTGATCACTGTGTATACATGAAAAGGAGGAAGGTGAGGCTGAGAGAAAGGGCTCTGTTGTTTATGGTTGCAATATAGATTTTACACCACTCCCTGGAAAAAGGAATTATGTCCTAAATTATCAAGATGTCTCTGTGATGTGTCAGCTGCGTGAGTTATATGGACCTGCTGGCCGGGGGACACCAGGGAGCTGAGGGCCAGGGCTCGGCAGCGACAGCTGACCTGCGGTTCGCAGAGTCTGCTCCAAATAACAAAGTTACCTCAGCCCGCTGATGAAAAAAAAACGGCCTGAATAAGGTCAGTGTGTGAACGCCAAAAAAGAAGAAGTATAGGTTAGAAAAAAAAACACACACCTTTTGTTCCAGAGTTGGACTCCGGGGTAAGTGAAAATCCATATCCATCTTCTGACTGCAGCCACCAAAATAACTAAAAAAAAAAAAAACAAGCACAAACAGAGTCCACATAAAAAATGTGATTTTTTTTAACAAAAAGTTTTTTTTCAACATGATTTTAAAATATTTTAGTCAGGCTTTGAATAGCTTATGTTTTTGTGTTTTGTGTTGACAGAATGCAGATATATTTTTGTACCATTCATATATTTAAAAAAGTGACTAAAGTACTAAAAAAAAAGCCACATTTAGGTCATTTCGGAATCACATATTGTAAAATTGTAATATAAGCTGTGGCTTTATTTCCATGAATTACATTTTTCTGTTTTTTTTTAATGTAAATAAACACGTTGCACATACTATGTCAGTGTTCTACAAAAGACGAACAATTACCTGGTGCCAAAAATGTCCGCCAATATATTGAACTACATAAATATTTTAAACTTAATTACCTCACACAAAATCATACCTCAAAGAAAAATCTTTCACGTGTGAAATCTTGGTGAAAAAGTTTCTGCGCTGCAACACTGGCGGCTCCTTTGTTTTCTCCACAAATAGCCTTATCCCTTCTTATTACAGTGCCAGCTCACAGACAGGATCCCATTCATCACAGACGCAGCCCATTTATAAAATGACATTCCTAACTGGCCAGTTTCCAGCTATTAGAACCCGGCACTGGCTTAGTGAGGACTGCAGGTAACGGGACCTAAGGTAAAAAGGCAAAGGGAGAGTCAAGAGGTGAAGTGCATCCTTCTGTGTCCTCTGAGTCCCAACGTGAAGGTGACTGTGGATTCAACCACCGCACTTCAGCTCAGTGGGACGGGAGGAAAAATACAGCCGTGAAAACTCAGTTGTCTTTACTCCAAACGTCGCTGCGCCGCTCAGGAAGCTGCATCAAATTCTGAACAAATAGGTCATTTAAATGCACACGGTGTGACATTTACATTGTCACATCCGGAGACAGTGGAATAATCATTATAAATTTAAAGTGCGTTAAATTATTAAATATAGAGAATGTTATTTAGAGGTTACAGCTTTAAAAGTGTGAATGTCTCCAGCACAGACCTTACGTTGAACCGGATTCCATCTGCCACCGAAGGGCAGCACAGAGTATAGTTTAACGCTAAGGTAGAAATTGAAGAATACATTAAATAAGACTGGAATAATCTACAAATACCATGGAGGATTCATACAGGGAAGAGAAGTCGAGCCCCGAAACACATTTTACAAACAGATACAAATATTTTCCTTTTTGTACTCACTGATTCAGAGTACTAGTACTAATGATTCTTTAGGTTTTTCCAAAAATATGCATGGAAAACAATGCTATACACAGTAGAGCTCAGACCAAAGCACAGGGAGGACACTTTTTACTTTTTAGTTCCTTCCCTTCCCTTCCTTTACAGAAGAGTATTTCAATCCAGAAATCGGAAGAAATCAATCAAATATTTCTGTATTAAACTAGACGTTTTTAAATCGTCGATATCATCACTTTAGAGCAATTTATTATAGCAACAAAACTAAGGATACAATGAATAAACTTACTTTTGGAAAATAAAGATTATTTAGCTAGCTGGACTGGAGAAAGTGAGCAGAGCTTTTACACCAATCTCACATTCCAATTGGCTTTCCACTTAGTGTCCCTTAAATTCAAAACCAAATTCTCCGGACTCTTAAACTGAAGCAGCAGTCAGATCGACCTGGCATGTATTTGTATTAACTTGTTTAGTGAGGAGAGCAGCTGTAATCCTAATGGTTCTGCTAAGTCCCTCGAGGGTCTGTAACTGTAGATTAAGAATCTGACAGTGACACTGGAAGGCCTGTCGAAGGAGACAACCTAGCCTTGCCAACGATGTCCTTTTAGCCTCATTAGTGGACATATGTTTGAAATCCTTGCCTCAGGACGCAGATCTTTTTTTTTTTTTTCCTTCTTAATAACAGATCTCTGGAAACAAATCAAACCTGCTGTGTGTACAATTTACACGATTCAGGATTTAAGATTCAAAACTAGGAATGACAAATCAAACCTGCTGTGTGTACAATTCTACAAGATTCAAAACTAGGAATTATCATGGGTTTTGGACACTCCAGGTATGGCAGATCTTTAAACCTGAAGAGGTTTCTGAAACATTGCCCTCTTTTTTTTTGTACGTTTTAACCTTTATTTTTATTTATTACTAATATGAATCCTTCATGTTCTTGACCTCTGAGGTTCAGACCACGACATCGCGGCACCTACAGACAAATCCATGTGTCAGCTGGCGTCAATGAGGCGAAACACTGCAATATTGTTCTGTTTGTCAGTGTGATGTGGCTGCACGCCATGACTCTCCAGGCCTAGGGAGACAGCTCTGGCCAGGCTACAGGGCCCCCGGCCGGGTAATAAATCACCAGGGTGACAGAAATAGTAGCCCTTACATTAGGATACACCGGCACACAACACAACAAGCAGTAATACACCAGATTAGACAACCAAAAGGTCACCTTGAACCTTTTTACCAAACGTGTCATCGAATATTAAAAGGTTACCATGAGTATCAAAGTATAGCTACATTACTACAGTGTTTTTATGCAGTAGTATTTTGCAGTATTAAAGATGTATGACTTGCAACTGACTTCAACAACATCAACTCAGTAGCAGTTAGCTGCTCCTAAACCACACGTTGGCCTCATGTTGGATATTATGTTGATCTTAATGTTGGTGCTGGAATCGAGGTACTGATATATTTGCACGTTCCAGCAACCCAATCCTGCAGGGGTCACCAACTGTATTTGTCAGAGGTCCAGATTTCTTTGGACAGACATTCAAATAAAATGAAATAGAAATTACATTTTTTTCGGACAACATTATTTGATGTTTATTTTTAAATTTAGTCACAATCCGGATTGGAAGGTTCGTTGGCCTAAGTTCAGCCCCCGGTTTGAAATTTTGACGTCAGCGACGAAGACGAAGTATCAACATCATACACCTTCGCAGACGACCCGATAGCCAATTAACAGACAAGAGTCGAGCACTTGGTGAGAAATTTATCAAGCTGACATCTGTGATCTAACAGAGGGTGGTCGGGGTCATGACAGATATTACAGAACAGATCAATACACCTAAGCAAAACATTCACTAAAGATACACTATCTAATCAAAACTATCAATCTCACACGTCTGCTCGGCACTGCAGTCATTACCAGCCTGCGGCGCCCGGGGCTATTAGGGCCGCGGCTACCTAGTGAGCTGAGTAGAGTATCTGGAACATTAGTGTGTTCAACACCCCCCCCCCCCAGCACACCAGGATGACTGAATGGCAGGATAGTGAAGGCAGCAAAGCATGGTGGTAGTAATGGCCGTGGTAAATGGTCCAGTTCTGTGCAGTAAAGGCTGACTGACCTGCTCTGTGATCCAGAGCCCTTGTCATTTCATGGTGTCTGCCTTGAACCTGGCAGCACTCGCTCACCGAGATGGAGAGGTACACGGAGAAACCCGAATTTCATGACGGGTTAGTCCAAGTGGCTGGAAAGTCACGGGAGACACCGGCGAAATCTGTTGACGATGGATAGAAGTTCCACAGAGAACATCTGGGTCTTTGACCTCAAAGACCCTCCATCAACAACACGAGGAAGACGGAAAATGTCCCAACTTTAATAAGAAACACGTGTTCAGACACATCTCTCAAAAGTGTCCGACAGTGTTATAAGTTTTTTTTAAGAGGATAGTCTCAGGTCTTTGGCCCCAAGGGTCGATCTGAGGGTCTGAGGTAGAGCTGGGCGACACCAAAGGTTTTGATTCGATACGCTAGTGGGATCTTTTTTTAACAAACGCAAATAAAACACATGAAAATACTGCCCATGTAACACTTCAATATGTAATATATTAGTCATAAGAAAATACTTTATGTATGTAGTAAATTCCTCTAAAAACATTTGGCATCTGCAATTTTTTCATTTATTATATTAAGGTATTGATACTTTATAATCGATGCTCAATCAATAGTCGTGTGAGCATCAATGTTTGAATACCACGAAATCAATATTCCCATCACTAGTTTGAGGTCATTCTGCTTCAAAAAAAACCAACAGTTTGTTTTTCTTTCTTAACATTTGAAAAGACATGAAAAGCTCAACCTGCTTGAGTTTTTATGAAGGGATTTTTCTTAACATTTGAAAAGACATGAAAAGACCTGCTTGAGTTTTTATGAAGGGATTCTTCAACAGTGTTTTAAGACTTAAATGAGGAATTATAGAGAAATCATTTTGTTACTTTCATTAATAAAGACATTTTCCAATCTGTGGAGACTGCCACCCAGTGGATATAAGAACTTCACCTCGTGACAGACGAGTCAGGAAACAAGAAGACAAGACAAAGATAAAGCTTATCTTCAGCTCTTAGCCCCAAACTTTAATTAAGTTCTATCTGATACATCGACCGCAAATTCAAAAACCTTAGGTTTAATAACTGCAGCTGTCAGTCATAACTCTGTCTTACTAAATCCAGTTAACATGTACGGACATCTCACCTATTTTTTTGAGTATCAAATTCTCACAAGCAGCAGGCAAAGGGTAAGTTACGTAAAATATCTGTCATTATTTTTTTATTTTTTATAGTTTCTTCCAATAGTGTTGATGAATTTGAAAAAATTACGTTCAGATTTTCTTTTATTATTATTTCAAAAGTACAGACGTTCATGAACTTCTCAACCTAAATTAGCCGTCAGGCTGAGTTCTGTCAATACTTCATTTGCTTTCTTGCAATTTTGTGATTCATGTGTTTTACCTGAAACACATCCACATGAAATAAATTTTAATCAGCACCAGGGGGCGTCACGCTCAGGTAAAGGCCGTGGTGGACCATGTGAAGCGTTATCCATAATTCACCAACTAAACAAATGATCCCACCGTCCACTCATTGTTCTTTTGCCCTTATCTGTGCTTTCTGCCCAAACAGAACACAAAGCCAGAGGCCCAGGTGGGACAGATAATAATGATCCGGCCGATCCATACCACCTCAGAGTTCTGCAGCCCGGCCCGCGGATCTATAGCATTAATTACATACAGTATAATTAGTTTTTTTGCTCATCGCAGATTTTGGAGGGAAATCTAATTTAAAGGTTGTCTGGATTGAACAACCGTAGAATCACCAGACACCAAATATTTTGCGGGAGCTGAAAAAAAGGTTAAATACGAACGGCAAACCAAACTGGCCGTGAGGTTTTCTACCATACGATGTCCAATGTTTTTTCTATCTAGGAGAGGCAGATTGAATTAATCAAAAAGGCCATGATCCATCTTGTGTCCCATTTAGCCCGGAGCATATCTATATCCCAGCATGCACGCAGGTTTAATTACATGTGGAGGCATTATTAATCTTTTCTTGCTGCAAAACACTGCTCTGTTTTACTTGCAAATTCCAGCCCACTCTATGTTCTCTTTGTCAATTACTTTTTAAATACTGGGCTCATGAATGGAACACCTGTTTGACCGTCTGCAGATTTTTGAATACATTTTTGCAAAATATTGTAATAAAGAACAGGACGGGAATGCCAAGACGTGACAGCGGAAAACACATCGGGCCGAGTTTATGGACGTCCACACAAACAGCGGCGCCAAATACGTCTGATAAATTCAGCCGTGACCTTTATCATGCTTTCCTTTTCTCTTCATTACACAAGCACCTCCTCCACGGTCAAGCACGGCCTGTTATTGGACGGAGGAGACGAACGCCAGAATGTTAGGACACGGTGATTTCAACTTTTATTTGAAATACTATGTTTAACGTGGATAAATTATTTAGTGTCCTGGCAGAGAGCGACACAACGCATCTGATGATAATAATACGACGAGAAGGATGGCTTTCTGAAAGTGAGACAGATGAGACGAACGTTAAACCACCGGGGGGAGGCAGTGCATCAGCCTGGGTTGCGGCTTACTGTTAGAACCAGCGCGGTGTTAGCGAGCGGTAACGTGGTACCATCCCTGTTGCTGAGAGACCGCGACAGCCACAGCCGCCGCTGCAGCACAGACTCGTTATAATGAACAGGATTAACATTTAATCAAACCGAAAGCCAATTAAAAACTCAGATAAGGACGCCACAGTACCTAATACTGTAGTACCAGTCTGCCTTTATATGAGCGCCGTGATTGTGTAATCTGGTCTGCAACACTGAAAGGACACATTATTGAATTCTAATCCGTTATCAGTTTTAGAAAGAAAATTTACCACATCATCTCGGGAAACGTTGGATTAAAATGTCGCGCTGATGTAACGCTGATGCCACGACGGCTATCGTCAAACTACATCGTAGTCATTAAGGTTTGAATCCATTTTAAGGCCCGTTGTTTTCACGTGCTAAATGTCAGATGTTCCAAAATGCTCGCAGACACAGTTCATGGTCAACAGCTGCAGAAGTCTTATCAAGGATGAC
The DNA here is from genome assembly GCF_000523025.1 of Cynoglossus semilaevis. Lineage (NCBI taxonomy): Eukaryota > Metazoa > Chordata > Actinopteri > Pleuronectiformes > Cynoglossidae > Cynoglossus > Cynoglossus semilaevis. The sequence goes on along the minus strand of NC_024316.1, from coordinate 15,609,883 downwards.
AATAAACAGGATGAAACTGGAGGAGGAATGACTGTCTTTAAAAGACGAAGGTTATTCACAACCGTTAGCTGAGCTCCTGTCAGTCAGGGTGGTGTGTTTTCCTCCTCGAGTTCAATGACAACAAGATGTCGTATGTATTTCCACTTTTAAGACTGAAATGACTAAACCAAGACCTTAACCTCTGACTAAAAGACACGACGGAGAGAGACACGATTCTTCAGGCAGACTTTAACCTTGGCTTTTTAATGACAGAATCAAAAGGCTTTCTACTCAGCATGACGTGCAGCGGCCTCATTTGATAGCCAATAAATGTATGACAACATGCCACCACAGCAGCCAGCCAATGGCCCGGGTCTCATTTTAAAACCATATCCTGACCTTTCCATAAAGGTGGTAATTGCTAATGTCACACAAGGCGAGGATGTAAGTCTCTGATGAGCCCCGGTGCTGAGGATGACTGCGGTGACATCAGCGACGGTGGGAGCTTATGAAGGACATGGAGAGGGAGAGAGAGAGAGAAAGACAGAGAGAGAGAGCATGACTTCCATGAAAAAGCAGAGCGACCTATAGATTTGCGTACTGCCTAAAAGTCACCCTTATCAACCCGACACTTCAGCAGTAAATGAAAATAAAGTCCACATCACATCCTGCTGTACAGACGTGATACTACGGGGGATTCGTGTTTCATTTTCTTTTCCTCAGCTGCAGCCGTCGAGGGGTTCAGAGTAGATGACAGTGTGACAACAAATATATTCTTTTCATCTCATTTCTCCACTTCTCAAGTCATCGATGCAGCATCGGTGTAGCACAGGTGGATCACAGATGAAATTAGACAGACGTGAAGATGACACCAGGAGATGTGTTAGTGTTCCACTGAGTCAAAATAAAAAGGTTTGCCTGGCGAGTTCATTTTTTTATTATTATTTTGACCTTTTTAGTCCAGAGCTGTTTGGTCAGTTTCATTTCAAAGTTGTTTTTTTTTTACATAATCATTTTAAGTTAGCTTAAGTTTAAAACATAGAGTTTTACGACGCATCTTTGAAACATTTAGGTTATTTTTAGTGAAATTATATATTAAATTATATTAATTAATTCTGTTTAGGTTTTCTGTCTAGTGAGCCTAAGGTAATTCTCCACCCAGGGTTGACAATAAAGATCTAATCTAACCTAATCTAATCTGGATTAACTGAATCTAATCCAAACAAAATAAATATATACAGAATTTTTACATGAGCAAATGTAAAAGTTGTAAAATGTAGAATGTTCCTTTATATAGGGCTATAGTTAAATAAAAAAATATATTTAAAAAATATGTTTTTGCAGATTATTGCTCACGTAGTTTGTTTCTATGACTATTTTTCAAAATCACAAACTGTAATTGGTCACCAGCTGTGACCAGTTGAATCAGGAAAAAGTAGCCACGTGTTAATGCTAACAACGAGCTGAACTGAGGAGCAACCACTGTGTGATGGTAATCACGGCTGCCTCCAGTCACTGGCCTCTAAATCACCACTCTCCCCACAAAGCACAGAGACAATAATCTCATCACCTGCATCCACTGTGGATCACAATAATCACAACCCAAAGGGATGTTGGACCCAGTGAAATATATGCTTTTACGCCGCCTGGAGCAGGACGGAGGCAGGTGTTTGTTCCCTGTGCCATCACAAATGCCAGTGCTCGCTCACTCACTCACTCACTCACTCCCCGCTCCTATTAGAGCCTTCAGCCAAAGAGACAGCTTGCGAGGTGCTGGCCCCCTGATCCCAGCACATTAGTTTAATGCCTAAATCTGTGGAACTGTTCCTGACTCCGTCTCCAGGCTGGCACAGAAGCCCGCCAGACAGACAGAAAGAGAGAGACAGGCAGACGGGCAGTCTCACATAACACACTCACAGTCACAGTCACACACAAGAGCGTGGTGTCATCAGCGTACTGAAGCTCCAAAAATGTAAGGCAGCATCTTTCGAGAGCTGCTTTCTTCTACCGTCTCTGTATCTCCAGCAGTTGTTTTTTTTTTTTTTTTTTTTTACATTAACGCAAGT
>NC_024316.1:15598327-15607115 GCF_000523025.1 Cynoglossus semilaevis | reverse complement strand
GCTCGCGGCCCAGCGCTGATGTGGCTGCTTCCAGCACCAGAGGAACTGCTGGCAGCGATGTCCATTTCTTTCCCACATGGTGTCCAGCTCTCAGGAATCCGCCCTGTAGCTCTCAGTGCTGCGCCGTGTCTGCACGGACATGTCGCACACGGAAGAGCAACTCCACAGAAGCAGCAAAACAGAATTGCTGGTCACAGTCCAGGACTGTGTTACTGTGTCAACACTCCATTATTTAGTGCATATTAAAATGACAGCAAATAACTGACCCAACAAAAACAAATTTGCAAAACATTAAAAATACATTGACTACAACACATTACGTATTAAAGCTGAGAGCAGGCAGTCCTGGGTTTGAAACACAAACATTTTAAATTATTATTATTTGCCATTTAGCGCAGCTTACGGCCGGAATCAGGAATCGTAAAGGAATCACGGGTTTAAAGGTTTGTTTATTGAAATGTGGAAATAGTGCAATTGTTTCATCAGAAAAGAGCAGGAGACTTTTATATAAAAGCTCTGCTCACTTTCCGTTCTGCTGGTTGTGTTTACTATGTAGAAAGTAGAAAATGTATCGATTTAATCCGATATGGATGCGTGGTAACACTGCGTCCATACAGTTTGTCAGATTAACTCCCCCGTATCCCAGTTGTTTTGCACACAAATTAATCAGAGTTTTTTTACTCCCGCAGACCTGGATGAGTCGATGACTGTTTTTGTACACGTGACTCGAAAGACCGGAACAGTTACCACGTAAAACAAATAAATTCTGCGGACACGGTTTTCTCTTCCACGGGAGTGTAATCAGTTTAACTGTGGTAAGGCGTGCTGTAATCACACTGCCAACACTGTCCCGAGACTCGGGGCCTATTACACCACGTAAAATATTAATGACTCTCCAGTAAAAACCATTAAGAGCAACTCCCAGAAGAAACAGGAGCCGAAACCTCCACCCCTGCTGTGCACAGGCAGCCGTCTCTGCCCAGGCTTTAAACCACGTGGTCCCCACAAACCATGCTGAATAACAGAGCGCTTCCGTACAAGACAATATTGGCAGGAAATATTCAGTTGTTGTTAGAGGGCGGCGAGAAAAACAACAAAATAAAATGATACGACCAAAGATTGGCAGGAAATATTCAGTTGTTGTTACAAGGCGGCGAGAAAAACAACAAAACAAGAAAATGAATAATATTCAAAGAGGATTTGGAAAGTTTTTGGAATAAACTCGTATTTCAAGCAGAAAATCAAACGAAACTTCCGTCAGTTTTTTTTTTGGTGGTGGGAGGGGCTGGTCTTCTGTCTCCTCCGAGTCTTTCGGCTGCAGCTCCACTAAAGAGCCTGAGATGGATTTCGTGGTAGATGATGAATGAATGAATGAATAAATGATGACAGGCTATGGGAAATTTAAATTTTGCAAAGGATTCTGGGGTCACATGTCACTAAAGGTGTGACATCATTTCACCTAAGTATGAGCAGTCTATTTCAACGTCGGTCAAAGATTCCAAAAGTTCTTTGAGGCAATTTTGGAGATGATGTATTCACAAGTAAGAAACGTTTTTCAAGTCAATTCAACGTTGACCTTTCACCTTCCGTTCTTTTCACAAGTTCCCAACAAAGAAATGCTTTTATTGTTTTATCAGGCAGCAGCAGCAGCAGCAGCAGCAGCAGCAGCAGCAGCAGTGCATTATTTACCTCTTGGTAGATCAGGTAAAAGTCAATCAGCATTAGTGCAGCATTTTCCTGCAGCACCCCTTTAGTAACTAGGACTATCGGGGAACCTGGCCAACTTTTACTAGTATTGAAAAGAAATCTGCACATGACTGTTTCTAGTGTTTCTAATTGAGCAACGGAAACTAAATTACAAATCTGCGCATTTTAGCCAGCGTGTGACAACTGAAATTTTGAAAAAGAAAATTTGCCTTGTAGGATTCCACACACACACACACACACACACACACACACTTTGGGAACCACTGCATTAGCCTTTTGTAATTGTAGATGAATGGTCTGTACTTGACCACTCCAGTCACTTTACACTACGGCTTAGGTCCTGTGTAAGACGACAGCAACATGTACTCACTACTGCCCCCCCCCCCTCATCAATGAAAGGGTATTAGGCTAATAATGTTTGTCTTGTCCAGTGGGGGGTGACCCTGGTGGTCCTCCTTCTCCAGCTCTCATTCCCAGGAGCTGTTTGTTGATTGTAATTGAAGATGGTGGAAGGCTTTCTCTCTAGCGCCCCCTCCCTCCACAGAGTCAACAAATCCACCCCATCCCCAAAAGACATCGAGTTTAGCAGAGACGGACAGTGTTCATCCACAGTGGTACTGTTCAGAAAAAAACCTTCTGTACGTAAGTGTTTTCCCTCTCTCTCTCTGTCGCCTTCATCTTCACTTTTCTTCTCCAAAACAGTCGCCACGTTGACGCCTCAACTTTTATTTGATTTAATTATTTCATTTATTTTACTTTAATCAGCAGGTTGCAGGTTTTTAATTTATGTTGATTGTAAGACTTGACCTGCATTCGTTTTGGATTTGTCTAAGAGGCAAACACAGTTCATACATAAACAACGAACCATTAATCACGACTCATTCGTATCATTTAAAGTGTCATTGTATTTGAATTTGTATGAGATGATTAGTATTATGAGAAATTGCATCTAAAGCCCAAAGGGATTGTTTTTTTTCTAAAAAAGTGTCAAAATCTTTCAACCATGAAATTAAATTATAATAAATACATTTTAATTAAAACAAGATTTTTTTTTGTTTTGTTTTGGTTTTTTTTTTCATGTTGAGACGAAAATAAATCCTGGTTAGACTCTGCACAGCAGTGCATGTTGGAACGTTGGCTATTGTTTCTATTCAGTGGATTCTAGGCTGAAATCAAGCGAACCACAGTGGCCAGTAAAGCCACAGGAAACTCTGGGTTTATGCTGAAGGTCCAGATTGCTCACAGCGGCACTTCTCACCTCCAACGAAAAATGGATGCTCTCCCCGGTGCTTTATATGCACAGTACGACTAAGCCCAGTCAAAATGCATAATAGCTGCTATCAAGCTGTTTAATATTGAAAGAAAAGAATAATTGATTTGGAACGTTTCTGAAACAGTCCTCCTGAAGTTTTTATTTGGTTTTTTCCTGAAGGCCTATTCACACAAATATATGCGGGCCATCAATATTCCTCACAGCATGCACTCCCCAGTGATCAATCCACTACGTTTTATCATTACGACGCCATTTACAACAATGAGAGTGAGGCGGAGGCTTCACTGAAATACAAACCTAAATGGATAACTGTGAGGAAGAGTCAGTCTGAGTGATTCATTCAAACTTTAAGATTGGCACAAAACTTCCTACAGCTGGTCTATTCAAGCCGTGGCCCCGGGGACATTTACGAACCACATACAACATTGGAGAGGCCCAGTCTGTGGTCATTAAGGTCAGGGGTTCCCAATTAGCATTAGCTTCTGGCCAGGGACCCCCCTGTGTAAACACACGGACAATACGACAAAATGTGTAAAGAAACATCAACATTTAGAATTGCAATAGCTTGATAACAGGCACAAACCGCCAAATCAACAAGGATTATGACGTCATCATGCCGAAGTTGCTGTCGTTTTGCATCTTTTCTTATCTCACTCCAATTTTCTGAGGCCCCACTACCAACCCCTACTTTGAAAACCATTGATTTAGCTGGTATGGTTTTACCAGCCAGGTGAATAACTAACCAAATTAGTCATAATTACCTTTATACCAGAGTAAAAACGTGTACAAGCACAAATCTATCCATGAGAAATAACTTCGTAGTTCGTAGTTTTGTTGCCATGAACAAAGTCTCTCTGGCAGTGAACCCTGCTGCGGTGCTTCCTCTTAGAGTCCAGTCACCTCCGATTAGCGGTGATCCGATGTCTGCCGGCGTTGAGTGTGACCCGATGTGACAGACCGGTGGGTCTCACCAGCAGGAAGGAGTAATGATGATGGTCACTCCGTACAATGTCCATTTTCCCTGCTGTATCTACCCAGATAATACAGGTCGTGACCGAGGGGGATTATTGGTACGACTCAGGTCGACAAAGGATCACGTAAATGTAGAAGCAGATCACATCTGAGAGTAACGGCTGTGACAATACACAATAATGTAGTAAAGGGTCATACAACAAAGTAATGATCAAGAAGTGAAAGTGAGGAATGTCTGATTGGTGACGTGACGTGAAGCAAAAATGTTATCAAATTTTATTAACAAAATGTATTTTATTTTTTCATTCTAAGACCTATTTTTATACCACCTCAATATCTCGGACACTATCTTGTCATGTTTACAAGTGGCTTCTTACATGTTGAAGTACTTTAGCAGTTTAACTAGTACTACAGTACGTGCCGAGTTTCTTTACGACTGTGAGAGTCGTGGTTATTTCTCTCGGGAAACACTGACATCATTCCACATGTGGAGAGGCCTCGTGTTCCTCAGTGAATATGACTTTTAATGGACCCCAGGTTGTTTCAACACAGCTACGCCCCCTTGAGGATGCTGCTTTAAAGAGCAGACAAACCCCAGCTCTCCAGGGCACTGGCTGGAGGAGGTTTACTTTACTCCTTCAGGTCCATCAGTCGACAAACACCAGAAAACAAACAACACGCGTGTCTTGCAGCTAATTTACATAATTAACACCCTAATTAACATAATCAAAAATAACATTTTCCTCTCTGTCCACAGAGTGGAAATTGCACCGATTTGTCATTTAAGTTCCACTATCTCAGTGAGAATACAAGATGCAGAACAGCAATAGAAAGAGATTCATTTGTTTTTAATGAAGTTTAATGGCGTTTTAAAAAGCAGTTGCTTTGAGTTTGCCGACGTTGGTTTGGCTCAACAACCGTCCTACAAAAGCCTGGAGAAAAAAGGTCGATACCTTGAGTTTGAAGTCAATAGACATCCTGTATATGGGTTATGACAAGCTAGTGTAAAGCTAATTTATTGTATTAATATTTTTTTATTTGTTGCATAAAGTGGTGAAAACAGTTTTCATATCTTTGCCAATAAAAGTGAAATTTGAATTAATATTTCACATTGTAACTGTAGATGCTTATTACGACACATTTTTCTCATTCACATGAACATTTCAGCATTGACTTCTGGGTAATCTAACCTCTGACAGTGGTTGAAAGTTAAATCGTGTAAACAGCACGGAGAAGTCCTTTCCGTAGTCAGCAGGTCATTTGGAGAAATACTTGCTTCACTAACTCCTCAAATAGCGCTGCTGCTGCGGAAAGGAAGTCAAAATGAATAAAATTCAGGTTACTGAAAGCTTTTACCTCGCCCGGGTTTTCGATCGCACAGCGTTATTTCACAAAAGGGCTGTCTTTTTATATTAAAATGAGTGACCACCCTCCGTCGTACAGACCTACATTTTTGTCATGCAGTTCGCAGCGCTTTGGGCAAAAAATGACAACGTGCCTTTTGACCAGAGCTGATGGATATTTTTTCCCCCCTTTTTTTTCTGAGACACAAGGGGAAAATGTTACTTCCAATTCAATGGGCATTTATTGCCCTTCAAGTGATGTGTGACCCTGTTTATATTTGATTTCATTCGTTTTCTTTCATCACCGTTATTCACTTTGATTTCATGGCAGGCCTTTGCAGGAAAAGCGAAGCGTCTATTTGAACTGACACTGAAAAACTAAAGTCAGGAAATCAAATCCTGTGCGTGAGGCTTCAACTGTCAGTAATAATGTCGTAGGGAAACGTTCCAAGAATTACACGGTGAACAGAAACTGCTTCGGTACATTAGAAAAAATGACATAATAGGATTGGAACTGAGACACAGCATAATAGTACTGTTGTTAGCATGAGCCTATCCTACGACCAGTGAACATCAGAGTAACATCGGCTTAATAGACACTTGTGCTAAAAGCTGAGTACACACACATACACATGGTATTATAGGTATCGGATCAGACAGGATATAGTTGTTTTTGTTGATGTTCAATGCTGAAATTTTGGCCAATATTGGACCAATAGATTGATACCAATCCTGAGTATCGTACGGAGCCACCGAAAACATTACCAACTACAAATTCTTTCTCGTCTGTGAATCACCTTGTTGACCAATCACAGGCAAACTAGCTGATTTATGCAGATAATTTAAGACAAGAGTACATTTATCAAAAAAAGTAATATAGTCTCAATCTATATCAGGTATCAAATATATATAATAAATAAATATATATATCGATATAAAATCGATATAAAAACTTATTATATCTCCAAATTTGTGGGGTACATTTATCAAAAAAAGTAATATAGTAATATAAAATATATATCAATATATTGTAACAACTTCTTATATCTCCAAATTTGTGGATAATTTAAGTAATTTTAGGTAAGCGATCCTATGGTAATAAACTGGAATAAACCCCTGATAAGGCCAAATTTACCACCTTGTATGTTGCCCACACACACCCTCGGTGGCAGAACATGAACACGCTGCCTGGAAATACGTTTGTCGCTGATCTGCAAATTGTCTTGCTAATCTGTTTCTCCTCAAAATGAAAATTGGAAATAGAGTTCTGCCTTGTAACCAGTGTCTGTGACATGCTGAAGAGTGCGTGGGGCAGAGGGCGGGGCAGAGGGCAGGACAGCTGGCATCACGGTCGGCTGACCTCCAGCTAATGAGCACACGGCATAATTAGCCATTTAAAGTCACCTTACAGGCTCTTCCTGTGCCCTTCACACTCGGATCCTTCTGGAAACAAGGTGGAATTGTGGCCCGTCTTCCCTGACATCTCATCAAGCAATTACTGACTGGCTCATGACCAAAGGTAAAGGGATTAGTCATGGAGGAAGAGGAAAAAACACCAGACAAGGGCAAGAAAGAACAGAGTGTCTGAATATCATCGTCCATGTTTTTAGCTTTGAAATGATTTGTCAATGAAATCATCAAACTTTTTATCCTGCTCTAGTCCCCTGAGGTCTGTCTCGCAATGATTAAAACTCCAATAATCCATTAATTATTTAAGCTCATGCATTTAGTTTCACTTTAAGATGAGGGAAGACGAGAGAGAGTTCTGGAATTGGTTAACTGAAAAAAAAAACCTGTAAAAAGATTTGATTCTGAGTTTGTCAGAAAGTCACTGAGGGACAGTTCTTGGACAGGAAAAACTGGAAGACAGATGAAATACTTAGGTCACTTATAACAGGGGCTCCCAACCCCCGGTCCGGGGACCAGTGCTGGTCCGTAGGTCATATGGTACCGGGCCACAGCGGGACACAGAAGAAGAAAAAAGTAGTTCAGTTTTTCTAATTTACTTCATTCAAAAATAATCCAGTCATGTCCGTTCACTTTTTTTCATTAAAAGATAATCTGTTAGTGTTTCAAAAACAACAGGTCAAAGGTCATTCAGACGCCAGTACTAACAGAGCAAAGTCCAAAAGATGTTTAATTAAAATTTAACACCGGCCGACCGGTCCTTGGTACAGAAATGGTTGGGGACCGCTGACGTATGCAAATACGTTTAGTTTCTAGTTGCAAAATATTAATATCCTTCAACGATGGCGTGGTATTACCAGTAGCGGATGATAGTTGGGGACCGCTGACGTATACGAAATACGTTTAGTTTCCAGTTGCAAAATATTAATATTAATAAAAGTTATTAATACAATTTGAAAAATGTAGTTTATTTTATTGTTGTTGGTATCGGGAGGGTGTGTTGATGCCGCAGAGACCCCCCCGCTCCAAAAGTTGGCGCTCTGGTGGACTGCCTGATTTATTTATATATTGAAAAGAAGAATTCATACAATAAAAATGTATGTAAATATTCCACGTACTGAGACCACAGCTCTTTAACAGTCAGACTATTAATGACCCTGTTGTCGTGTTAAAAAGTGAGTTTTTCACTTTAAAAGTCTTCCTTCGTCCCATTTCTGTGGGACAAACAAAGACTTGCCCTGCGGTGGACTTTGTCATCACTGGTGGATGTAACTTGTCTCTGATGCAGAGGGACACATGACCCACTCACACACCGATTCCAGACCCCGCTGATCTGACTGAACCAGATGGGACTGACCCCCCCGCCCCCTCCTCCCTGCCTCTCTCCGGGGCCTGTCACCCACAGCTAGACGGAATAAAGCAGTAGGGGACGGTGGAACCAGGCTGCTCCGCCCAAGGACCGCTGCTGCTGATGCTGCTGATGCTGCTGCTGCCTATTTCTCATCCCCTACTCCACTGCCCCCCAGTGTTTACAGTAAATCCATGTGTTGTATGCTGTTCACCATGACTAAAAAAAAGTTTCTTCTCTCTCTCTTTCCTCAGAAACCTCAGAAAAGCACACACACAGTACCAGGACCAGGCAGTGGATAAGGTCAAACACCAGCTGGCATAAAACCAGGGGTGGGGGGTGCGAGGGGTTGAGGGGGTGATCATTTGTGGACTGGGATGGGAAGTTAAAGTCATTTTAACTCTGAGCTCCGCACCGTTTCAGCTGCTCCAAGTCATTTTTTTAACACACCACCTCATTTGGAAAAAAATATTATCAAATAAATCAAAGCGAACGCTTCAGATGAAATGTCTCTGCAACCAGTCACCATTAATGCATTACTATGGGTTTCCTCTTGTGCAATCTCATTAAAGCACTGTTCATAATTTATTGCTGTTGACTCGCTAATGACTTCTTAAAGAACTATTACAGGAAGCCCTTGCTGTTCTCTCCATAATGGCCACCCGTCAAATTAAGAGGGAGCGACAAAAACAAAATAATCTGCAGTATATTCCAGAATCAGTTACTATCAGGGAAATA
>NC_024316.1:15586774-15598308 GCF_000523025.1 Cynoglossus semilaevis | reverse complement strand
CAGGAATCAGACGCAAAAAAGACATTAATATACGTTATATGTTTTATATGTACATTATGTATGTATGCATGTATATATGTGTATATAGACACAATTTATATATACAGACACATAGAATGTATAGACAAAATACTTATGTAAATATATACATATATAACATACCATACCTTTACATACACATAAACACAAACACATGTATATATATTGTTTTAATATATGTTCAATTAAATAAACTATATTTTTTGGGTGGATCCTAGAAGAGGTTGTTTTTTTTTTTTTTTTCTTGACTTTCTTGCTGCTCTGAGCTCCAGATATTGTCCATATCAGAAAGCACTGCTACAGAATAAAGCTCTACTTCTATTATGGTAATTTAAAATGAAACTAATTAGGACATTTAATGGATTCATTTTTTTTTTCCTACATTAAAACCAGGAACACCATTCAAAGCCGTGTGAGTCTCACAACCGTCTCGGTTCTTTGACACATGACTTGACAAGATGTGAAGGCAGCGCTTCAGTCTCAGGGAAATATACCATGATACATATTCTCTGCTGCGCTGTCAGCTGCCTCCACATTCATGCTAACGTTTCCTCCACAGTTTTTCTTTCAGAGAAGCTGCTGTGCACTGTTGTTTATCGTGGAGCGGGGCTTCAGCTGTGATGAATGCTACTGCAGGAAGTTTTCATTAAAATATGGTGATCTGTTGCTGTAAAGGTCAGATACAGTACGACACTCGTCCAAACGCCTGAGTGATTGGTATCAAGTACAGCCAGCAGGATGTTCCTCGCAGCGTTTTGCTACAAGCATCTGCCAAGTCGGCAGAAATTAGGATTTATTGGACCAGGCTATATTTTGGGGTTTGGAGCTTCAATGCTTTTCTTTGGACTGTCAGTCGGGGAGTTGTATATTTCTATCATTTTTTATTTTATTTTATTTTATCAATCAGTTAAATCTGTCTAAGCGTGGTTTACTACGTTGTCACAAAAAATGAAGGTCTGGTTGCTAGAGGTTGGTAATTGTTTGGTGTATCTCTGGTAAAGTACTACAGTGTGTGCTAATGTCATGGAGTATGTGTCCTCACACATACAGAACATCCATGACAACATGAGGGTAAGTATAGAAGTTAAGGCACTAAGACAGAGGTGTCAAACACATTCTAATTAAATGTCAAATGTCCCAAAGCCAGTACAATCATAACATAATCACCTATAAATAACAATAAGTGTTTGTCTGTGAAGAAGTATAAATAACAATAAGTGTTTGTCTGTGTTTTTCCCCCTTTTTTTCATGCAAAGAAGTGTCTTAGAAAATCTTACTATTTATTGAAATATCATTTTACAAAACATCATGAATTGCATGCATTACTTTTAAAATTCATCAAGCGAGCCGGAATTGGCCACTTTAGTGGGCTGGTTTTGGCCCGTGGGCCGTATATTTGACACCCCTACACTAAGAGAAAGAAACCGAACATCAAATAATAAGCATCCTGATTGAAGAAAAGATTCTAAAAAAAATTATTGAAGCTCTGCAACGAGATTTGATCTTGTTCCATCTGCTTCTTGTCTTGTAACAAAACTGAAGAACGTGTCCTAAGAGTAATCCAAATATTAGATATATCAATAAAACACACTTTAATATTATAAAATACATAGGTCTTTACACAGGCGAGAAGTAAAAAACAGTAAAAGTTAAAGTGAAGTGATTAAATATGTGTAAAAACAGTAAAAGTTAAAGTGAAGTGAGTGTGTGTGATGTGTCTAGAAAACCAGGAGAGCTTCACAGTTTAAATAAAATACGGACTTTTGGGTACAACTGTGTCACGATTATGACAACTGCGTCACCCGACCTGTTTTTAGTCCACATCGCCTTAAACTGTCTGCGTAACAAACGAGTTCAAATTTTCAATCTCTTTAAACCCGTTTTATTTTGGAACGGCAATTTATCATCACGAATAAGTGCAATGCAATACGATGTTGCCAAGAATGTCTCTGTCAAAGTAAGAGAAAAAACAGATCGTACAAAACTGTTAAGGTGAAGATTTGTCCTTGCTTTTACGTCAGCTTTTCTCGGCTGAAACAAACCTAAAATGAACAACTGACTCTTTAGTTTGGTTTTTGTTTTTTAAATAATGGAGCAAAGAGTAGACGGAGTTGAAATGACATCAATCACGCCAGTAAAACAACAGTCGTATTTGTGGTGTATCTTTTGGGCAGATTAAAAACACTTGCACTGATTATCACGGTTTCTACATCATTTGAAGGATCACTTGTTTCCCTGTCAGCCAATATAATTTACTCTGCAGCCTCTCCTGTGTCTGAGACCGTACTATCAAGTACTCTGTACTCTGATTTAACACAGTTTTAGTGTTTTGTACTGATGCAACTATTCTAAATTCATAGGAAAAATAAATTTGAAAGTTTACCCATTTTAAAAATATTGACATTGTTTTATCAAACCCACGATTTCATTTTTCATGCACAAAACAAGAGCTTTTGAAAGGATTGAAGAGCACAAATGCTCCTCATAGAAAAAAAAAATACAATGAGGCAGAGAAGGGTATTGATCAGTTAGAAACACAGCTATGCTGACACTTGTCGATAAAACAGACAACCCTTGTCACTGTGAGAGCGCAACAGTAAAGTCCTTAAAGTATGACAACAGACTTGATGAGTCGCAAGCCTGGTTTGAGTGACATCTTCATTTTGTCATCAATTCCTCATAGAATTTAGACATCAGAAAACGTACCACCATATATTCATTTCCAGAGCTTACTGCGTTGTGAACACTTTAGGTCTGAATTAGATAAAGTCTCCACAAGGGCTTCTCAGGGGATGGGGAGTTTGGGGGTGGAGGCAGATGCACTGCTCTGTCTTTGTTCAGAGACGTCCAATTCACCTAATGACTTTACATTATTATTTCCATCTTTCTCACCAGCCAGCGAAGGCATGAGGATGGAATTCAAATCAATCTGTCAGACGACTACGCGGGAGAAGCCAAATGCGTTTTAGCAGCACACTGAGGGGAGATGCTTTCAGTCACCAGGCAAATCAAAGCCCAGAGCAGATTACAAAGAGGGGAAGGCAATCGAGTCTGGTGCAGGATTTCCATTCAATTCCGTTTTAATTAGATCACTAGCCTCTAACTGACTGTCTAATTTTTCAATTAGCAATCAACGTTAAGTTGCCTTTTTTCCAGGACCACGTCACATTCAGACTTGATAATCTTCTCGAGTGGGAGAGCTGCGACAGAAGCCTTCTATAATGAGTGAAATATTCAAGAATCCCTTAGAAATGCTTCAGCGTGCGATCTCACGAGCTAATTATGAGTTGCTCTGACAGGACGACATGATTTATTGTTTGTTGTGAAGAGCCGTAAACCACGCAGCAATGACCGGCTCTACAGCAGAAACGAAGCCTCCGACGTTACGTGGACGCCTCGTCTATTGTGGTGTAAACATCGACTCTTAATCTGCATATGCAAACTCATTAACGCATTAATTAACAGACAATTAGAAGTTTTACTCTGTCCCAGCTTTGAATGTGGAGTCTTCAAAATCTGCCATTTAAATAACAATGCACAGAATTTAGATGAACCATTTAAAGCGCTTTAAACTTCGAAGAAAAGAGAAAAAAAATAGTTGCTAGGCAACCAGACACAGTTTGTAAGAATGACTATTGTTACTCTTATTGTCAATAAACGCCTCTTCTGCTCATTCCTCCCTTTCCTTAATGTGCACTCACCCATGCATACAACGAAGGATGTGATGTTGTAAGTAGAACAGACATAAATTCGAAGAAAAGAGACGGGGACCAGATACGGCCCGTTTGGCTTTTTAATCTGGCCCGCCAAACTTGTCCAAATCATATTATTAATTTATATTATCACTGTACTTCTTCCTTTTCCCTGCAATGGTTTTCCCTGCAATTTCTGGAATGACCAGTCGATAAAATCAAAACATTACGTCTGTGCTTCTTCCTTTTCCCTGCAATGCCCACACTTCTCGAAATTTCTAGAATGACCAGACGATAAAATCAAAACATTATGTCTGTATGGGACAATTTGGGAAAGGTTATGACGTTACAAATTTGACTTTATGGAAAAATAATTACATACAATTAAGAGTTCATTCTACAGCTTCATTAACCTTACTGTCTCATTAGCAGTATATATTCAAAAAAGTCCGATTGCCTCCGAGCATTGGAGCTTTAAAGTCAAACTTCAGCGGCGGAAACTTAAAAACCCGAACCACAAGGTCCCTTGTATCAAAGAGCTGGAGCAGGGCACCTCCTTTGGGACAGGAGGGCCAATTACAACACATAATAATTCATAGCATGAAGGTAATAATCCCCATCCTCATCAACTTCAATTAGAAAGACGTGAATAAAAAAATAGTAAGAGGGTGGGCGGGGAAGGGGATGAAGCAGAGGAAATGGATTAGGGTTGTAGAAAATATTTCAGGAGACTGATTCCTAATCCCTCTGTAAATACTCATTTATCTTTTTTTTTTCTTTTTTTTAAGAAATACAGCAAAACTCTTTTTTTGGGTTTTTTTTTTTTTTTTTTTAAAGAAATACAGCAAAACTCTTTTTTGGTGATGGTGACAAATTAACAAACGTGAGCCACAAGGACATCATGTCACTGCAAGTGGTTTTGTGTTTCATCCCTTTAAAACATTATTTTTGTCAAACCAAAAACATTTCTCCTCTAAGCTCTGGGAAATGATTCTGGTCCAGAGGGTAATGAAGGCACAGTATAATATTTCTTTTGATGAGGTCTGACTTTCCCTCTGTGGCCAACCACCCACAGTGGGTAATACATGTTTAACAGCCTCCCACCTCTCTGATCTGATGGTATAGTGCTGAGGGAAGGATCCTCATTTAAATCAGATGGGAGAGTTATTTTTATTGGATTACTAGACTGTAATCTGTGTTGTCAGCGCTGCTGGTTAAAAAGAAAAGAAGGAAAGAAAAATAACGACTTCTTGGTTTCCTGGCAGAACATTCAAGGACAAACAAATGGACTGAGATCACGCCGCTCAAAACTATGCTAATGCAGGGCAGAAGTGGAGCATGGATTTATGAGTCAAAAGGAAGGAAAGTGGATAAATCCCTCATTTAGGTGTTTGAGTTTCAGTGCGGAGGGGGGGGCGGAGGGGGGGTTGAGGCAGTGAGGAGCAGTCACAGGTGCCACTGTCTCCTCAGGGACTGAAAGTTCTAAAATAACACAATTTAAATGGTTGGTCTGGCAAAGTAATGTCAGCAATTATCTCAAAGTCACCATTAGACCAGACTAGTCGCTCCGGTGGGACACCGTCTGTGCTCACAGCAGATAAGGTCAGTGTCTGCACGCCTGCATTCAAAAGAAAAATACAGACAACTGCATATTATCACATTGTGATGTTAATGTGATTTATAAACAGCTACTGTGGGGTGGAAGGGACAGAAAGGTCATGTGACATGTGAAATGGTTCCTAACTGCACAAATATTTGACCGACAGCGTTTCTCAGCCTTGGCCTGAACATTGATTTTATTCATTAGCCTCACGCTGCGTCTGGCTCACAGGACTACAAGAGGACAGAGTTGATCCCTGCTGACACTGGACAACTGGGACGAGACAAGTCCATCACAGGCACTCACCATCACAGTTACAGCCAATCTGTGGTCACTAATTCAACCGACCAATGGACAAACTGATCAATCGTTCATTTGGGATTTTAAGTTTCTTTGGTTTAAGAAGAAAAACAAGAAGAAGAAAAAGGGAATTAGTGATGGCTAACACGAAAAACGTGAAAACTACATGCAGAAGGACAAGGAATCGAACCAGAGATCTACTGCGCTAATCACAATTAGCCACTAACATATATATATATATATACATATATATACATACATATATATATATATACATATATATACATACATACATATATACATATACATACATATATACATATATACATACACATACCTATATACACATATATATATACATATATATACATATATATACAGTATAAGTATTCTCTGGGACTGATAGGGGTTGACAACACTATTTTTCAATTTGTGCACGGCCAAAACTTTTAGGATTAGCCAAAATTACCACAGATGCTACCGATGATTAACGGTACACGGAACTGTCTGTTCAAACTAAATTAGAATAGTTTGTCAGAGACGGTGTCACTGCCAAAGTAATGTTTTTGATGTCTAACTAAAACAGAAAGTACTAACTGTCAACCAGAAATCACCTAAATGATGGGTTCACACCTGGTAAATCAGATTGAGGCTAAAAAAAAATCTTCCAATAATGAGCAATAACGTGTGATGTGTGAGGTGCCGGCATCATCGCACTGATTTACTTTTATCAAATCACAACAGCTCAAAGCCTTTACAGCAAAATCACGCAAACAAAGCAAACCCTCTTGTGCATTGATCAACGTCGTTGTCAGGAGCAATTGCTCACAGAGGAAACTGAATTTCCAAGCAGGAATAATATAAAACTCCGACCAGTTCATCAAATACTTTCACAGTTTGAACGACTTAGATTTCCTTCCGGGCCCAATTTGGGGGCCTCCTTCGTTTAGAGAGCAATATTCCACCCCATAATTCAAATACAGTAATTATATTGGAGCGCCATAACATGACAGTAATATGGGGAGGAGTGATGGTGATGTGTCCCAGTCATATCATTCCCAACCAACCCTATTCCCAGTCGGTCTAGTTAGATGGAGGAAAATTGCCTTGAAATTGTTACCTCATTGCAAACAACAGTAATAAGGTGGTGGAGATGAATAACTGTAGTGGCACTAAGGGTTCCAACTGTAAACAAAGCCATATATTACAGTAATACTACTGCGTGGGATTGCCACACAGGCATCAAACTGAGGTTATTATGGGGTGAACGCTGTGTCTGTGCTCCCACAATTCAGTCCTCAGAGTGGAAAAACAATTGTTTCCAGCATGTGGTCTCTTTGCTGTGTAATAGTTTATCATTGGTGTTGTCTCAGTTCATGAGAGTCAATCCATTCCTTTTACGCTGTATTTCTTCCAGGAGTGTGAAGGAAGCTTTAGGGGGGGAAAAAAAAAAAAAAAAAAGCAAGAGACCACAACAAACATGAGCGTGTCCACAGACCTACAGAACGTGGTTATTTTTGGGTCTCTCCAGGAATTTGGCTTTTGTTGAAAAAACCACGTTCGTACGTTTGTTACAAGAGATTTAAGGTTTTGACAGTGACGACAGGGTAAGGTTTTTGTGCAGCTGATGATGGCGCTGTGGCACGGGGCCATTATGTCAGATGGAGACTGGGAATTCTGCAGTTACTTTTACCTGCAGTGGCAAATACAGTAACATCTGTGGCAGCTGTGAGGAGGTGCAGTCAATGTAACTGTATATACAGTAGGTTCTTCTGTGTTCCTCTTATCAGCAGTAACATCTGTGGCAGCTGTGAGGAGAGGAGAGGTTCTTCTGTGTTCCTCTTATCAAGTTTACCACAGATGCAGTGAGATTCTTTTAACAAGGACTTTAACTCCATGGACCAGACATAAATAGGCCTCACAATGAATCCACAATGAACATATATTCATAAAAAACAGTTAAGAAATATAGTTTTCCAATCGACAGGTCCTTCAAAATGATTGTGTTAACGGCATAATCTATCATTTTGAAATTGACGCCTGTGTATATCCGATAATTTCCCTGTCCATCCACTCATCATTGCTGAAAGATAATAATAAAACACTTCAGGTTTTCCTTTCACTGAAGCACCTTTAAGCTTTAAATACACTCTCAGTGCCGAGTATGTATTTGTGGAGACTTCAACATCAGGTCAAATATCCAGCTCGTGTCAGACCAAATCACTGAGAGCAGCGGAGTAAATACTGTAAGTCTAACAAGACTGACGAGCTGACTGAGAACGTTGCCAAATGGACTGTGAACCACTGTAAAGCAACATTTTCAGTTATATTTAGCATATTTTTCTTGACATTTGTATTAGTCGCAAATAAAATCAGGATGTTTATTTACCATGATTAATTAATGAGTACTCCACAGCTACACTGTGATTCATCAGGTTTTTAAAAATGTAATCATTTGACAGATTAGTTTATAAGAAATTATATATACTAATCTGTCAAATGATTACATTTTTAAAAACCTGATGAGTTAATGTTGTTTATGGGCGAAGAACTGTGGAATTAAATGTGTCATTTGACAGATTAGTTTATATAATTTAATTTCTATAATTTCTAACTGTTGGACAACACAAGCGCCCTAACATGAGACTTTTCATTATGGGATTTCATTGACAAAGTGTCTGTAAACGTGTTTATTATTGTGGGTTTTTTTGTTTTTGTTTTAACTAAAAGATAAAGAAGACGCTGCTGACCTATTTACTCCTATTACACTCATGTTCCGTGATTTTCTGCATCAACCGCAGGCCACAACAAAACCAACCAGGACCTGAGCGGGAAAAGGTTACAGGAGGATCCTGCTCACATCTTTGAACAGATCACACCTCGCTCTCAGCCATCTGACCTTTAAATACCTGGGTAAGTTTCAGGCGGACAACATGGATGGCCAAATCTCAGGATTATCGGAAATATTTCTCTCTCTCTCTCTCTCTCTGCCTCTCCTATCTGAAGGCGTTTCTTCAATTTGAATGCTGAACTGGAAACATTAGCCTGGAGTCAGAAAGATTCATCTCTGTCAATTTCTGACCCACACAAGTATCCAATTCTGACTTCTTCTTTGCAAAGTGGGAGGGAGGTGCAGTAAAACAACAACGACAACTGACATTAATGAGGTGTTTCGCTGAAAAATTACGATGTGTGCAGTCCCTGATGGCATCTGTATTTCCTTAATGGCGTGCACAATTATACAAGCTTTCATTAATTCACGGCTTGGACCGTCACCGCTGAGGGCTTCCCTTCGATCACTGCTGAGCCTCTCAGAGTTGACAGAAAAGAAAAACAGATGCTTCACTGCCTCCCATTAAAACACATGAAAAGGAGGATCACAGCAAACAGTGGCCCCAAAAATAGACATTCATTCATTAAAACAACAACAACAGCATGAACACTGTAAGGACACTCGTGGGGTCCTTTCCATGTGCGGGGGGTCCTCAACTTATGTCACAGTTCTGTTCCTTTCTTGCGACGTAACTTAATTTTTGCCATAAGTTGGAACTTGATACTATACATATGTAACTAAATGTAACTGACTTACGCTTGGGATCCATTATGAAGGGCAAAAAAATATACATATAAAAAATGAAAAAATATTTTAAAACTCCACTTGCCAACTAGTCCCATTACGAACGAGTAGGCGAGTTTGACGCCGTACCTCGGAACGATGGAACAAGACTGTCTTTACGAATTTATGTGAGATGGCGTAACGACAAAACATCGTAAAACGAGAACCTCCTATATTCAGTTCACCAGATAATTGGGTCCAGAGTCAGAAAATTAACCGCTCTAGTTGTAAGTTTATGGTTAATGTATCAGACAGATGACAAATGGACAAACAAATACAGATGAAAATGAAACACTGACGTTGCTTCAGCTCCTGTGTTTGCCAATCAAAAGTCATGCGATTTGAAAAACTCTGCTTATTGTGTCAAATATTGTTTTTTTTATGAAAATGTTCTTATCTTAATCGCAATTAATTCATTCCGAAGACTATAACTAATCAGATTTTTTTTTTATAATCCCATCTCACCACTAGTAATTATGTAACTGGTAAAAGCAGGTTCCTAAATCGCTGATTTCAGGAGGAGACTATAGTATTTGCTAATGATGGCCCAGGGATGAGCGTGGTAAATGTGCTGAAGGGTATTATAATGTGGGTAATATATTCAGGAGTCAGCTCCCAGGAGTGAGTGAAGTTACTGTCTGTTGTACTCCAGGTGCTGCACCTTTCACATTCACTCAGCCTGGATGGCACCAAAGAGAGTGAAGGAAAACAGAAGGTCCTTCAGGTAAACTATCAACCCTGCTGAAACAACAATTGTCAATTTAATTATAAATAACCTGGCCTTTCTGGAGGCTGCTTCTCTCTTCTTTTAGAAACCTTTTGTAACTGTGTTCTGTGCATCTAAAGATTAACGTGGGAACAATCAACATTTGTGGTTTCAGCCTCACCATCGTCTCTTCCTGTTTGTTGAAAAAACATTTGTCTAAAAGACGTTCCAGGAGAGTGGCTTTGAAAAGACTGCTTGCAGATTATGGAAGGTAATTTCTATTCCAATTTAAGGAAGGCAATTGTTCTGTTGTTTAGCCCTTTCATTTGAATTCCCAAAATATTTTAATTGCTTCTACAGTTATTTACACACTCAAAAATGATCTCCTCTCTACCTGAGTGTGTTTTGTTTAGATTGGCGTCAGGTGAAGGCTGCTGCTTTTCGCTGAAGCGACATCATCAGGAGGAAACAAAGCCACGTTCCTCACCATCTTAATTAACTTCTACTCTCATAGGAGGACACAGCTGAATAATTCTCAAGGACAACAGACAGGACTAATTCATTTATTTACCCCGGCAAGTGAGGCTCATCACATTATGATATCTCCTTAATGCAAATGGACCTGGCCTCACTCTGATGCATGACCCTTCTCTGGCACTGTGTTGGATTTAAAAGGCCTAATTGAAGGCACGGAGTTGGGAGGTCCTGTAACCATATCTCTGCAATCAAATAATTGTCTCGAATTTACTGTATATTAAAATCCCATACTCACAGCCTAAACAGCAGCACTAATTCTGTTGGAATATTTTGATAATGTATCCAATGTGGAACTGATTTTACCAATAAATAATAATAATGATCTTTTATCTTACCAAGGTATTTCACAAATTTCAATAAATAATAATAATAATAATAATGATCTTTTATCTTATCAAGGTATTTCACAAATTTCACAAAATTTTAATCTAATTTCATATTCATATTTTAACTTTAACTATTAGTTAAGTTAATTTTCTTTAGTGCAGTCTGTCACAATCCATGTTCGCCAAGCAAGGCTAATTGTGGTCCATAGTGCAGTGGTTATCACACCTGCCTTACACGGCAAATACTGCTGTTGCGCAATCAGCACAAGCTCCAAAATATGGATGACTACTGTATAAAAAATCTCCAAGAATGTACACGATGAACTGCAGGTTGGGTTTTTACACTCCAAATTTAGTAAAAATCATAAATAATGTCTGTGTTTTATTTCTGTATAAATGCTAACCCACACATGGACATGAGACATGTAAATCTGCTGATAGGCCAGTTCTAAAATGTAAAATGACTATGATTACACACCCCGGGGGTGTAAACCAAAGAGGGACCCTAACATAAATGTCATCCTCCACAGTAATTTAAAATCCACCAATCTGTGATATGCGCTCTGTCAGCTCCAGCATAAGTGGAGTCACTGCTGCACCGTGTGCAACAACATCAGAGAGATGTGTTATTTTCTTCTACACAGGAAATAGACATGGGCTTGATGGAAATTGCCTCCTTCACAGACCCCTGTGAAGAGCATTTTTCATATTTCCATGG
>NC_024316.1:15571647-15586744 GCF_000523025.1 Cynoglossus semilaevis | reverse complement strand
GGGGGGTTATGGATTCAGTATGGCACATGATATTTGATGCGTTCACCACTGGGTGTTAAACTGGATCAATGGAACAAGATAAAAAAAGCTGTTTGCAGATCTCTGTTGTGGCCCAGACTGAGACGACAGTCAGGTGGGCCAATGGGACAGAGGGTGGGAGGGGCCTAACGGTTAGGAATTCTCTATTGTTGTTGCCCCTTCATCTCCTGCTTTTTTCTTTTGTTTCTTTGTATTCTGTGTTCCAATGTCTTACTCCCTGAAAACAAAACAAGTTAGACAAATTAATTTTTGCATTTTGTTTTCTTTTGTTTAAATCATTGGTAGGAATTGCCCTGGAGCACGGCCCTATCTAGACTGTATGACACATTATTCCTAAAATTTAGTTAACCCTTTATTTATTTCAATTTTAATCACAATTTTTTGTGCACTATACACTGGTCTCTACACTGGGACACAATATCTTTGGTTTATTTGAATTATTTAAATTTGTATAAAAATGCTAATACATAAAACAATTTATGAACTTGTGAATTTACATATAGTGTCCTAGTAAATAATAATTCATGAATAAACACAACTTAGTATCTCAGTACTATATTATTCAAAACATACACAGCTTTATATATTCCAAGAGGAACCACATACTTGGCTCCTGTAAGAGGCAGCCTGTTGCAGCAGATCTGCTGTTAACACAATAATTTCCCAAGTGTGGGATCAATAAAGTTCAATTTTCTTTTATATATATATATAATAATATATATTCTTTTTTTATTTTAAATTTGTGCAAAGAACAGTGAATAAAAAATAATAATTCTGTGCCATAATTCACACTGTTTGCAAAAGCCTGACTACTGATTCCCCTGTAGGGGGTGCTATGAATGCAGTTGTAATAGTCTTTGGAAAATGAAATATTTTGGCACAGAAGTTCAACAATCTATAAGTGAGTATGTGGCATCCTTTCAGATAAACACAACACCATGGACTTCTGACTCCTTAAAAAATCACTTCCTAATCACAAATAATAATAATAATAATAATAATAATAATAATAATAATAATAATAATAATAATATAGTTGGTCAACAATACGACTAGCTCTGATCAGAACCAGAGATCGACAAGGACAGAGCCTCAAACTCTCGGTGGGTGTGAATGTGATTTGGAGATGGCGTGCACTGTTTACACAGTCTGCCTGGAGGAACGCTCGTCTGTTGGCAACGGAACATTGTTAGCATGGAAGTCACGTCACACCCACCCCACTTTGCTTTCTGTTTCTTACTCTCCCTGCTTCTCCAGCTGCTCAGGGCCATGCAGTGGTCTGGGAAAGATTAATGCAGTTTTAACAGCATGTCGTGAAATCGAATTAGTGCACTATGATCCAGAAACGTGGAGGGCTCAGGCCCGGGCAGCATCAGGAACAATTCCTCAATAACTTACAGTTCAGTGAAAGCTGCAGTCTGTTGATTAGTCCAACAGGTGACAAGCCGTTGTTTTGACTTCATTTTGTCAATAGGTGGCACTGTCTTGTCCGTCTAGTGATTTATCCACATCCTTATCACAACACCTTTACATGTTTTCATTTCAACGTGTCATTAAATTACAATACATCAGTAGAGTCATATAAAAAAAATTAAATTACAATACATCAGTAGAGTCATGTAAAAAAAAAAATAACACACAGGCAATGTCACTTTATATTATCTCAGGAAAGCCAACATTATTCCAGGTTTCCATCAAAATCAGTCAAGGATAAATCACTGCCTGGACACAATATGCTGTAAAATTGGATTTGCGGAGGGAAACACGTGGTTATTACCGTTTCAGTGCACTGTAACTGTACAGAATAACATCATATAAATGTCTCTTTGTGAGTGGAAAGCAGTGTCGTGTGCATTAGTGGGTAAAATGTGTCCTTGGATATGGAAACTAATAACTATTCCGTGTAAGTGGCCGCACACGGCCTGGTCACGTCGCACACGGCCTGGTCACGTCGCACACCCTTTAACCTGAGCGCTCTCCTCTGAATACTTCCATTGCTCAGCTCACGCCGCTCCTCAGTATTGATCATTGCTATTCAGTGTAGCTCCTGCTTACAAATGCAGCCAACATTATTAGCCTTGTGATTAGTATTGCATGACCTGTTCTCTTCCACTGAGAAACAGGTAAAACTACGCCATTATTTAACAAATTAGATTTAGCCCTCAGGTGCTCAGAAAATGCAGTGTATGCAAGTCCGAAGGAGGCAGTGAATTAATGCTATTTAAGAGTCGCTTTTATCAAAGGGTTAATATTGTACGCTGGACCGTACGGTGCTCAACTTTTGACCTGCGACTGCGGAATCGGATTATGCCTAATTGATTTAAGAGCTCAAAGGATAATCAAGACAAGATAAGGAATAATGGCTATTGACATTATGATCAAGATTACAGCTAGTCAATATAAGGCTTTATGCTTAAACAGTGAGCAACAGCTGGTAAGTTCTTCCACCAATCATGATTATTTCTTAAAAGTTTGAAGCCTTTGTGAAAAAAAAACAGCCTTCAAGGAGTTCCAAAAATGTTCAAAAACTAAAACCAAATAAAAAAATCCAACTAGTTAAGGTTTTAATTTCTTAATATAATCTAAGATCACTAAAACGCATCATTCGTTTATCTGTTAACATTAGTTTTAAAGATCAAAGGTAGTGCTTGACCGTGTGTTGTTTAGTGACCTTTAAGGTGTAACATTCAAGAAAAAAAATGAAATCCTATTGAATACAAGGAAAGAAAACAGGTGTCACCTTTTCAGAGAACACATCAATACCACCTTCCTTTGAGGCTTGGTCCAAGTTTAGGATTCAGAACATGTGCCCTAAACCCAGCCTTTGGACAAGTGAGCACATCCCTCTCACGAGCTTCTCTTTACCGTATAGACTGAGGATAAGGCTGTCACTAGATACGGATTAAAGTCTTAAGACTATCTATAAAGGGGGGGCAGGTGGGGAGGGGGACTTGTCAAAGATTTGTTTGCTGTCAGGGCCTTGTTAGCGCCAGGATCAGGTTCGACTGCAGAATTGCAGAAGCCAATTTCTTTTCCTTCATCAAAGTCACTTCAAGATCAAACCTCTCATCCCTTAGTTACAATGAAAATTAGGTTTTTAATTAATCATAGCCAACCTGTCATTACATTAATTAATCAGGAGGATGGCGCCGCCATTAGTTTTTCGTCAAATCTATTGAAACCAACGACTGTCACTCACAAACGAAGTTGGTCACTTTTTGGTAAAACAAAATCACCTGAATGTGGGTCACAAATCAGGTCAACGTCAGGTACTGCAGTGGTGCTACCCGTCAAGAGAGTTCGTTTTGACTTGAGTTCTTAGATCAGAACTGGAAAACCAGATACTGGCCACTCACTACCATACAGAGCAAAGTTTGGAGAGCAACTCACTACCATACAGAGCAAAGTTTGGCCACTTTTCAAGACAATAACAAACAATGCATCTAAACCTATTGCAAATTTTTCATGTTTTTATTCAAGTTGTTCATTGTTGAAGGTTGAAAAACCCAACAGTTGTGTCTCACCAGGGTTTAGTTACTGAACTCACCTGTCACCTCGTGAAATGCTAACATCTGTCTTAGAACTTTTTGACCCACCCTCACATTCTAACAGGGTTTAACCACTCAGGCTTCATTCACAGCTGGTTAAGATAAAAATAAAAAAAAAAACCTTCTGTGCTGCACTTCATACCTGACTGGATGAGAAAGCAAATAATACGTATTTCTTCTTGAGCTAAATGCTAATAGAGGGAAACCAAAACGCCTCCACACTGGGACTCACATGCAGATTACCTGCCTGTCGACCTGTCGCTCTAATTATTATTCATGTTTACAAACTTTCATCTCTCGGGACAGGCCACCGAAGTAGCTGCATAAGAAATGAGCAAACAGAGGCTGCAACAGCAGCACACAGGAGTGGACATGAATTTATTCATGGTGAAGACAGCCCAACAACATGGGGTCTCAGCTTCTCCCCCCCCCCCTCCCTCCCCCCCTGCTTCCCCAGAGAGCAGACATTTATGAAGACGTTCCCAAAATCATTATAATGGCATTAGCATTCCAAGCAGCCGCTATCTGTGTCATGATTGCATTTGTTGCTCTTCATACCCTCCACCCAGTGCACAATACCCCATCTCATCAACCCCCACCCCCCCACACCCCCACATTTACTCCAGTAGTTCTAACCAAGAGAGGTGAGAGAAAGTACATTTGAGAGTGTGCTTCTCTCCAGGGAGGTGTGAAAAAATGTTCCAGTATGAAGCAGTGTGTGCTGATGCTTTGCTCATATTTTGGAGTGTCTCCATCACTGCCTTTGACTGAGGAAATAGTTGGCCGAGTTCATCACAACCATCTTACCATGATATATTCATATTTAATAGTATTATATTTAAGATGTGGAGAGAAACAAACGGCATCAATAATTTCAGTTGAGAATGGTCGGTCAAATAATTCAAGAATTCAACTGTGGTCGAGAAACAAACCCTACCGTACCGCACCAACGACACATTAGATTTACCCTTGAACTCAAGACGCCTTCACAAAACAGTTTTATTGTTGTTTTGGAATAGAGAGCAGTATATTAATAAAGTACATGTACAGTAAAGAATTTAGGACATCAGATGGATGGATGGATGGATGGATGGATGGATGGCCGACATCTGGCCCTAAATTGAGCTTCTCGACTAGTTGAACAAACCTGAACAAATTCTGAACACCAAAATAATCACAATTTTTCTATATTGGATATTCTTTAATTTCCATTTCTTCATTTTTTTTGAAGCTTTCTTATACGGTTTGTTTGTCAAGGGATGATCGTCCTGACTTAGTAATTAGTTATTTGTTATAACTAATTTGTTATTTAAGTAGGCATATGCTTTGTAGGTCCTGCCATTTCTT
The DNA here is from genome assembly GCF_000523025.1 of Cynoglossus semilaevis. Classification (NCBI taxonomy): domain Eukaryota; kingdom Metazoa; phylum Chordata; class Actinopteri; order Pleuronectiformes; family Cynoglossidae; genus Cynoglossus; species Cynoglossus semilaevis. The sequence goes on along the minus strand of NC_024316.1, from coordinate 15,581,810 downwards.
TTTTTTGTTTTGTCATTTGTTGATCATCTTTGTTTGCGCTGCGTTAGAGCAGCCATGTTGTCAGATGCCTGCTTGTCTCTGCCTATTGTTCGACATACTTCACGTGTCTTTGAAATCCGCTTAATCTAATAAACACAAAGACAACGTCGGTGGCTTCATAAGTGACAGCAGCTATGTGGGCATTCGGTTTGGCGTCAGTCAACTCCGTCAAAACAAGAAGCCCGGTTCGCGATTACAATGCGCTGTCTCTTTCTGATGAGCCATGAAGTCGACAGAACACATTTGGCAGATTGAAGCTCACGCCGCTCAGATATTGTAAACACAACATGAAATACATGACGTCTGCCTTTGATTCCTGCCATGAAGACCGCACATCTTTAAATACAAGGATAATAAAAGACAGACGTTTTGAGTGACAATTTCATTAAAAATTATATGGCGTTATAATGGAGAGAAGGCACCGCGGCACCAAAGATGGGAGTTTGTTTTATCACTAGCTTGTCAGTACACACGCAGGAAAAGCCTTACCCACCCAGGACCAGTGACTTTTATTTGTAGCAGCTCCTCAAACACTGAGGGTTATTCCCGTTAGCTAATGGGTCGTTAATGCACTAATGAATCATTAGAAGAGATCACTCCAGGTTGGAATATGCCATCTCATAGAGTAATTGAGCTCAATTAAGTCAATCTCTGAAGGGCCTGCCTTGTTCTCCGACGGTCTGCGTGACCTCCAGCAAACAGCTGAGCTGTGCAGTCGCAGCGGCCCTAAAGGATCCATAAGAGGATGCAGACCCCAAGAGAGGGAGGGGGGGCAGAGTGTGAGCGGGGCATCCAAAATATTCCATGCTCCCAAAACAAATTTGCACTTGACTATAGTTCAAGTGCTGCAAGGATTTGCCATCGGGAAAAGACTCAATTCCAATCTGACCTTCCAACTTAATCACCACTTGCTTCGCTGCTGCTCTGTTGAGACCTCCAGCACCGACATGATGCAGAGTCTGACAGCAGGCCAAAAGTCAGCCAGTAAAGCTGTAGCCCACATTTTTAATCTATGTATGTAATGAGTGCAGTAGCTATTCTCAAAGATTTTAATTAGGATTTTAACTCAATAATATCATTTCATCCTACAGGCACAAATCGTATTTATTTCAAAAACAAGTTAAATTGGAAGGTAGAAAATTAATCAATTTACTCTAATTGTTTGTAAACGAAGAACATGTAATAAGAAAAAAAATAATGCAATGCAATTATCAACTTTTGTAGTATCAGTACTAATATTCTTTCCCATTCACTGTAGTATTTTCCATTTACACTTTTTGCATTTTTATTTTTCCTGATTCTAAGGTAATTGTCCGATTCAACAGCTTTCCTATGGAAACATGATTCAACCTGAATCTACAACAGTGGTCTCTGACCAAGAGGAAATTCAACTGCCATTTGTTTTTTTTTCCACAGTAAATATTGTTTTTCTGTGGTTTGACATCTAAAAACCACATTGATAACGTGGGGTTTTATTTCTTTTTATTTGTAATACACGGCTTCTAATTCTAGTCCGGTGTCTTTCGACTCTCTCCTGTCTGATCATCTTCCCATGCCCTTCACTGAAGGATAGAGTAAAATACCTTCTTCTTTCTTCCGTTGCCGATAAGCACAAATGTGCAGGCAGGTCTTCTGAGACCAGGCTGCGTTTTTTTCCACAGTGCATGAGCTCCTCTCTGCCCTGCAGAAGGTCACTGATAGAGAAGTCTGCCGGGGGAGTGGAATGCGGAGGAGACTTGGTGACCTGACACCACAGACCAGTGAGCTCGCATGAGCCCGACAACTTAAGGGAGTAAATTATGTATGATCTAGTTTGCAGACAGCAAATTCATCCTTGTTTGTCTTCATACCATTGGGACCGGGAGCTGTGTGATGAATGGATGCTGGACAAACATATGGCTAAGGAAAGGGTAGCTACGCCAAAGATTGCTTCCGGAGTTTGCGGGCACCATGGTTACACTTTATAGATCAATATTTGCTGGATGTATTGGATACAGCAGTCGTCACACAGAGCTCATTCCAACAGACTCTGGAAACCGAGTGCCTCTCCAGCTTGAATAGAACAAAATGGGTCGTATCCCAGTAATGCCACAACACGAAGCCGTGGAGGTGGTAATAAAGAGTCTTCTCCTGCAGAGAGATCTCACACCCTCACTCTTCCTCACCCTTAATTTATTCCCAGAGGTGCTGCTGATTTTTTCCGTTCTTTCCCTCATATTAAACATCGCACACTATTAGCTCTCAATAATCATTTGCTGCAGCTCAGGACACAATGATTTCCCATGGCACATAAAACTGCAATAACGCCAACTCGGTTTCAGAAATAATATTGCCAGCGTTCTTTTCTTTTTTCTTTTTTTTTTATGTGTCTCCCTCAGCTTGAGAAAATACCTTTGCATGGTTCACCCACTCAGATGGAGGAAAAGAGATTCCACAAACGATTCGTACTCACAAAAGTTACAGAATTCTGGCTTTTCACAAATCTAATTTTGAAATAGCAAAAGCAAACAAGATATTTCAGGGAGTGAAAATGGGCCACAGTCTTAAAGGAACAGGGAAATAGGCTCAGCCACACAGCCGTGAATGCTTTCACCATGAATCTCTATAAATAATCTGAGTTTATGTAATAACCTCTCTGGGTGCTTCTGTAGTGCTGATCCATCTGTGAGGTTTTTAAGGACAAATGTATTACTTTTTATCAATAAGTCTGTCCTTATGGCAATTCCTCATGGATTCATACCAAAAATGTGTTTTGTTTTTTTTTCTCCCCGATATGATGGCAACAACATAAAACATCGTCTGGACTGGTCTGATTTAAAATTCAAGGTATACTTCAGTTTATGTTAACACTGCGTGTCCATGAGAGTAACAGGGTGACATAAAGGGCAAAATATAATTAGATGTCAGAGGGAGGGAAAACATTGGGAGCCCACCGTGTTAGGCAGGGACAGGGGAGGTGCACACCACACACCCGCCATGAATTTCTCGTTTTATTAATTTAAAGTTCAAGTGAGGCCCCGGGCACTTTGAGCGAGGAAAGTTTCCAATATTATATCACAAATCAAGTCAAGGTCCAGAGAATGTCAGGATTTAAAAAGAGCTCTCATTCAAGGAGCCAATCAAAAGTCTCGGTTTATCAGTCTGACCCTAGTCCTGTTAACTGTAGCAGACAGACAGAAATAAATAAATGATGCAATTAACAAAAGATTTAATAAGATTATTATTTATACATAGCAGACAGACAGAAATAAATAAATGAATAAATGATGCAATTAACAAAATATTTAATAAGATTATTATTTATACCCTTTGGCACACAGATACGTGGCAATCAATCAGTAATACTACTATTATTAACAATAATACTATTTATAATCATATAAATAATCAAATTATGTATAGTGAGAATAATAATAAAAATAAGTAGAGGAAGAAAGAGAAGATAAAGTCAAAGAATGAAAAAAACAAAGTAGAAGAAGGAGAAAAAGAGTGAGAAGGACAAGTTGAAGAAGACAAAGGGGGAGAAGATGAAGATGAAGGAAGAATACAACGTAGATGGACGAGCAGAAAAAGAAAGAACAAATGGAGACGGAACAAAGTCTTATGTGCAGATAATGTGGACATGAGCTACTTTACGAACTTGCATTTATTTTAGCTGTTCTAGCTCCTTTATCCTTTTTTTAAGATCCTAATTTATATTTCGAAGGAAAGAAATAAACGAATCTATGGAACGTTTGGGATGCGTTAAACATTAACGTAATTGTGCAGAAACAAGTTTAAAAGAAAATGCACCTCCGAACTTTTCTGCCCTCTATTACAAAACCCCGACCTAAGTGTTTTTACAGTATGATTGTTTTTGGAGGGGGCGTCCTGAGTGGGCTAATTTGCAGATGTGTTGTTTTTGGCTGTGAGATTATTAAAAAAAGAAAAGAAAAAAAAACCAAGAATAATTGTTGCAATTTCATGAAATTGCTCCCAACACTGCAATCCTGGGATCCACTTACTAGAAAACATACGAAACATTCATTTAAAAAAATAAAAGTTTTAATCAGTGACCCCAGGTATGAAGAAAATATTTCACTGCTGAAACTTATTGATAAATATTGACTGTTAGACCATTTAAACAATTACTAATAATAAAATGATTTTAAAACTTGGAGGGAAACATGAATCAAATGTTTTCCACAGTAAGCTCTTGGTTTTTTTCAGTAGATGGCGCAAAAGGGCATTTTCAGCACATTCTTGGGCTGGGACAAGACACATTTTTGTTTGTTTTTTTTTCCTGCCGGTCATCTTTGCAGCTCAGCCACTCAGATTGTCCCCATTTTTCATTGTTTTCATTGGTATAAAAGGGGAAACAATGGAAACAAAAAAAGGTCTACACTAAGTATATTTTATTAAAGGGGCATTTCAGTTATGTCTGCCTTATTCAGGAATGTCTGCTATCAACACAGATAATGGTCAAACACTGCTGATGTTAGGCTGAGCGAAATGAGGTTTCGAATTGTACACCATTAACAGAGACTCATATCCCATTACTTCCATGCAAATGTGTTCAGCTAATGATGCTACTCCCACATAATAGACAGAGTAAAGAAGCATCACACTGCTATCTTCGCTCGAGGCGGTCACACTGTATTACTTTTCCATTTCAAAGAAAATCCCACTACTGGATCGGGTTTCACAGGCGGCCAGGCCCAGTGACTTAACCAGGGCTGATCACAGAGGGCGCAAAGCTTTACAAAGCTGCAGCTCAGGTTGCCCTGTGTCAGCATCGTTCAGGGGAAAATAAAAGCAACCTCCACTTTGTCAAATTCCTTCAGTAACCTCAGTAGGATACAGAGGACGAGTAGACGAGGAGGCGAAAGCAAAACAGTCATCCGTGAGTCAGTCTAAAACGCAGCAGGAGTTTTGCCCGAGATATGAGGTCAAACCTCAGTCAGCGACTTACTTTTCCTCTCATCACTACAGTGTAGCATGGACCATGAAACTTGAATGTACCCTGATTATCTTCCTATCTTCCTGCCTTCAATGCGTCAAATGGAAATTGGACTCAACATATAGTATATATTAGGGGTCAGCAACTATATTTGTCGGAGGTCAGGAAGTTTTGTTCTATTATTATTATTATTATTTGATGTTTATTTTGGAATCACGTCTTAAAACTTTACATTTTCTTTTGTCACATCTGAGTGAAGTAATCCTCCAAGTTTTGTTTTTCTTCAACATCTTTGTACAGACACTTGATGACATATTCTGCCACAGTGAGAGTCTCAGAGACAAGCTCCATCCTGTCAGCATTCCACAGTTCTGCAAAAACACTTGGTGGAAAATTCCTCTCTAAAAGATAGCAGCGAAGAGCTGGTGGTAAGTTTGGACAGGCTGGAAGACCAACTAAAAACATATGTTTAGATGGAAGGACACACATTTTAAATCTCCAATATCTGCAAAGTCCATGTTAGCTACGTATAATCTGCACAGCTTTGACCCAGCCCACACGGGAGACGGGTAAATGTCATGAAACTACATCTTGGAGATGACCAAACATGTCATTTATTCAGGTCTTTGCTATGATTGAATTAAAAAGGCCATCGGTTGAATATTTATCACTGATTAGACGGCAGTGATTTCTCACATGTAGGAATAAAAAGGCACGGCCATATATCAAACATACGGTCCGCGGGCCAAAACCGGCCCACTACGGGGTTCAATCCGGCCCACTTGATGAATTTAAATTTCATGTTTGTGATTTTTTTTGTTTTTTCAAATTATATTTCATTAAATATGAACCCTAACCCTAACAACACCCACATTTTGCAAAATAGCAACTGTCTTGGATATAAGAGGAACAACAGACCTGAAGACTGAGTTAAAAATATTCCTAATAAATGTTTTTGGTCTCACTTTCACAACAATTCCTCCAGGGGCACCAGGAATTACACGTTTTAGTCATAGGTATCAACACATTACATGACTTTCTGTAGACACTGTGATTTTTTTTTCACGCCCTGGTGACATTCTGTGTTAGCACATTAACAGAGTGACAGTATTTGAAGGTGGAATCATTGGCCTATTGTTGATCCTGACGAATTGTCTGGAGTAAAAAAAACAAAAAAACTCTCGAACATGAATTGTTACTAAAGGAAAAGCTTTTGATGGTAAATCTTATAAAGTGTTACTTTAAGCTCATATCAGATGCTGGTTTTATTAGTCACTAACTGCCCAGTCAGCAGGCAGGTCTATACCTGTCAGCCGGTGATGTGAGGTGTGGTAAGTGACTGCAATTTCCTGATAATTTATCTACATTTGCTTTAGTTATCTGGCTGCAGCTGATAACACTGGGAAACAGAAGGGATCGAGGAGAGTTAAAGAGGTAAAGAAGGAAAACAAGACAAACCACTAAAAGTAAAGTACCTAATAATTAAATGTTAAAGAAGGAGTAAAACAACTTTATGCTAACTGCTGCTTGTAGAACAAACAATGATGCCTCCAGGGTGCCAAATAAATCCAGTTTATGTGGAAATCAGATATACAATTGAAACATGTTAATCGTCTAGTCTATGCGTTTTTAGCCGTACCACATCCAGTTCTGGGCACCTGTGCTAACTGCTAACCACCGTAAAGTTGAACTTTTCTTAAACTCTACCGTACCACAGTTACCCTCGACACATGAAAATATGTTTGATATACTTGTGTATTTGTACCAAATGGTTTATTTTAATAGAAATATCTATTTTGTAGCAAAAACATTGATCTGGCTTGTACAGTGTGGCCTTATTTCTGTGAAATACTGCACTTCGTGTGCCTTACAGATGTGGTCGTGACAGATCAGCTTGTCAGCTCCTTCAGCAACACCTTAATCATAATAAAAATCTTAAAAAATAATGCACTGCTGCTTTCAATTTAGAATCGTTTCCATTATTGTTATTGTGAAGCAGGGAAATCGGCAGAAAACATCAGCAAAGCACAGAGTATTTTCACTGAAAACAAATAGGTTTTAAAACACGGCTTTAATATTAGCTGCTTCTCTACTCACTGGCTGTGTTTGCCGTCTGGGCCTTTTATCTGTCAGACCAGTAATATAAGTAAAAAATAATGCTAAAAAAAGGGGGGGGGTCTTGATTTTTGTGTGGCTTCACACCTCCCACACACTTCACAGGAACAGTCTCCTCCATACCACAAAGAGCTGGAGTTGGAGTCTGCACAACATACCTTAAATTTTCATATTAAAATCCATTCCAAATTGTTCAATAAAAATAAATCATGAATATACTGTAGTAGAAAACAGTACCTGACACTTATTTTTAGGTGATTTAGGCGAGAGACAACTGGCAAACCATCCACGACAAACACTTCTGCAATTATTATGTCTAGTACAGTTGAACTGAATAAATAAGAAGTTATTGTTACCAGTTAATGTGATACAAAACCAAATTGTACCTTTGTCTCACGACAAGGATAATAGATGGAGAAAATAAGGTACTTTGAATGTGTTTATGTAGAGGAATATATACACAGGTCGTTTACATACATCATACAAGTCATCTACATCTTTTATTGTCACAAAACCCCAATCGTTGGAGTATTAGTAGGAGGAGGTTGTCAAGGACTGGGAGAGAAAATACCTCTGGATGTTGGGATAACTGCCTAATAAGAATCAGGATTAGGAATAAGGTATTAACTTTTTACAATCTCAGTACTCAAGCTCAGCTTCTTAGGATTGTTTTTTTTTAAGTCTTTATCACTGGATCTAAGAATTTCCAAACAGGAGACAATCCTTAAAGGACCTTTACTGTGTTTTAAAACTTTGAAATTCGCCTCTCAAATCAATTCTGGTAATTGAAGAACACTCTTGGGAACACATACAAACACAGGCCTGAATCTTCACCTTAATTTTTCATCAGCTTTTTCCAGAGGACAAATTTGTGGCGAGCTAATATTTGAACCAGGGTCTCCACATCTGCTCTGCTGTGTGAACAGGTTAACTAATGGAGCAGCTAATCAAAGGCTGCCCACCTCTGTCAATAGAATGTTGACCTCTCAATCATGTCTGGCCCTGCTCCACCCACAACACGGACACGCCGCTCCATACATGCTCATTTTAAACAAACCCGGACCAATCAGCAGCTCGGGCCTGCTGGAATGTTCTCAGGTTCTATAGGAGTGCAGGCTTAGTGACAAAGCAGACAGGTATGCTGAGCAGGAAACAAGCCCAGACTCATTCACCAGTTTATGTCTGCAGAGCACCATTATAAAGACGAGTGGGTGTGTTTAGTGTGCTTGTGTGCCTTAGCGTTCTCACAGGAAAAACAAAAACATTCTTGGAAGAGAAAATGTTGCAAGTTCTGCAAAATACACTTATTAATACAGGACAACATAATGAAACAAGGCCTCTGATTACAGCACAATCTATTTAATCCCAACAGGACTTGTTAATACTCCATTTTTTCCCTTTTTATGGTTCAAACACTAACAGCTATGTAGCTTGTAGTATTATGTGCGCAGTAATGGCCTTGACCGACCGTTTACGCTCCAGTAATATTCAGATGTAGCATCGGAATAGATTTTTTTTTTTTTTTGTGATTTGCATGGTGATGCCATTCCTCCACTGTTATTACTGCATGTTTCATTGCACAAAGTCAGTGAGAGAAGTGCATAAACACAGGGTAGTGACAGACCCCCCGTCTCTCACATGAATGGGAGAATTACCCAGAATCCTCTTTTCCTCAAACACATTCAGTTTGCAAAGAAAGAAGTTGAACGGTTCTCAGTTTCTGCTGTTGGGTTTTATCTTTAACGGTAAATGAGATGCACCGTCACTGCCAATGTGTAGTACGATTCAGTAAGAACTGAGTTTGGTCTGAGTTTGGTTCGGCCCTGGTTACAACGGTAACTATGGTACGATGTGTTACCAATTCATATCGTCTACCTGTTGAACCTCAGAGGTCACAGAGGGAGGTGGGTCTAATCCCTTCTTTCAGCCAATCATGGACCTTCTTGTTGTACTACTACAATACAAACACAGTTCCACGCAGCCGTACAAATCTAATCCTGTTTCTTGGTCAAAACATTAAACTACGAATGCATCCCAGAGTCCTTTGGGGTTTCTACGTAAAATTTAAAATGTACATCATACGGCCACATTTCAGAAAGTAGTGTTTTATGAGCAGACAGAGCGTAACCAGCTAGGCCTTAGCAATGCTAAGCTTCGAATCCTGCACGGAATTTAGGCTGATTGACTGCGAACAACTGGCCGAGTGAAAAAGCCAAAGGAACCTTTTTGTGGTTGGGTTGTCTAGCACAGAGCTTGAGTACTGCTTTTTTTTTTTTTTTGCTTTTTTTATTCTTAGGATGAATAAGACGCCAAGACACTTTAAACTGATAAGTTATTCTCACTAGGGAGTCTCCACACTGCTAATTTGCCTTTAGGGTAAAATATGGCTTTCAGAATGTGGAGTTTTTTCCCCTTAGTGAATAAAAAATGAACCAGTTAAAATCTAAAACAGTGCATCACTTCAATAAATCTTTTGGGAAATGCACACCCTAAGTTCCACTTCCAAAGTACTAACATCACCATTAAGTAAAACTTGAACTCACAGTAAGATTAACTTCTAAGAAATACCATTAGAATGTTTTTGCTTCTTAAAATTCATACATAAACCAAAGCCTTCTTAAGATCTCTTTGATATCCAGCTCTGGCATAATAATTTGGAGTAAATAAGTTCTAAAAACTATTTCTTGCCTTGAGTTTTATTGATTGTTGTTGTGATTTAAATGACAAATTTAAAACGCAAATGTTGAAAAAAAAAACAGTATAATTGTTGGATGTGTGTGTTGAGAGCTCTTTTCTATATTTATGATCCTAGATTCTGATTCTGATTTAGATTCAAATCTCACCTATTTTTTTTTTGTACACAGGAAGAGTGTCTCACTAATAAATGGCAAAAGCATTTGTATAGAACTCCCACAAATCATAGCCAAGAGCCTTTTTCTTCTTCTGTTCTTTCCATGGGGCAGAGGCAGCGCATTTATATTCAGCGTGTGCCACCTCAAATCTGCATTCAAATGGGGAGAAATATTTATGCTGCAAAATGATGGCGCTCTTCATTGTCAATTTGCTCGAA
>NC_024316.1:15538301-15571616 GCF_000523025.1 Cynoglossus semilaevis | reverse complement strand
CCTGCCCAGGCATGTCAGAACAGAATCAGCCAAGGAAGCATCAGAGCAGAGGAGAGAGGGAGGGAGAGATGAGGAGAGTTTCAACGCAGAGAAAGAAAAAACCTCTGGCCAGCCTTGGGCTACAGAGCCTGCAGATCACAGCCAACACCCAGGAATATCAGACCAGATTTATACTAGCTATTAAAAGGCAGATAAGAATCTATTAAATTAGGAAAACTATGTGCATTCATAAAAAATCTGTGAGTCATGTTTAGATTCAAATGAGTAGAAGGTGTTAAACATAAAAATGAAAAGGTAGCACGCCCATAAAGCTGCACAGTCCATAAGTCCTACATACTGTACATGAATAAACAATAAGCATCAGTGAGAGCTGAGTTATGGTGATGAAACATTCACCGGTGCCATTAGTCATGGTATATATTGGTGTCACTGACCGAGCTGAAAAAAAATGTATTTAATGTTGACACAGACTAACGACATTTACAGTGATAGTCACTCACACTCGTTCATCTTACTCAAATGCAGCAACTATTTAATATAATGTTACTTCTCTACTTATTTACAACAAAATAACTAAGAGGTAGGAAAAATGCAATTACCCTCACCCTCAACTTAGGTTGGTATTTCATTTTAATTTTATTTGCGTCAGAGAGTGCTAGTCACATGCTGACTAGGGGAATAAAAAGGAAAAGAAGTACAACAGATGTTATCATTTTTAAAGTGTGACTTTTAATAACTAAAACATTAGGACACTTTCTTCAGGCGTCTCCAACGGCTTTGACAAGTCTTTTTTTATTATTATTATTGCATCTTTGCCAATGTGGCAAATTTATTTAGTTAGCTTTTTTTCCAAAAAGAACAGTTTGTTATTGAAGCGTTAAAACGGGTTTTCATCTATTTTTTTTTTATTTACACAAAAGTGAAAGATGAAAAAGTCTTTAATCCTAAGACAAGTCAAAGGAGTAGAAGTAGGTTGTGACCTGAAGCAACAGACAGTCTCTAAATGCAAAGACAAAAAAGACAAAAAAGGCATTCTAAATGTGGAATATGAAGAGGAACTGAGTTTTTTTTTTAAATCTATCCTAGAACTTTTCCAGATTAAGCATAGATATTGGTTTGAGTGGAGTTTGCGAGTTTGTGTGTCCTTACTCCACAGATCAGATTGCTGAACCCGGACCTGAATGCCGTGTTGAAGCTCACATTCCTCAGCGTGACGTGTTTGAACGAAGCCTTTACTCTGTCTGTTGCCTTCAGGGATCATGGTGCTGAAATACAGTAACACCTTCATTCAGCAAATCTCCTCCTCTGAGGATCACTCTTCATTCCCAACATCCCTGCGGAGAACTGTGGCTTTAACCAGCAACCATGTTCTTTTAATTTCCGGTAAAGATAAACATGCCGAGACTTGAGATGATCACAATTAGGTTGCTTTATTTGAATAGCAAGACCAACCATGTCTTGCACATAAACATTTCATTCACTGAACCATCTTCTCTGTTATGTTTGTTCGCAGCAGCATTTTTAACAAGCTGAACGTCCATAAAAGAACAAGCATGTTCTGTTAAAGGGTTTTTATTTGGTGCTTAATGTTTACATTTTGCACGGCATTTCATAAATCCATAAAAATCTATGTAGAAGCTTCTGCTTAACACAGGGCTTTTGATCACGTTTGTGGCAGCTGCACCCAAACGGCAAACATCCTTTGTCTGGGACTACAAGGAAACAGCAGTTGATGCATACTTTAATGCATACTGATACATGCTGTGATGTGGTAACGTGTAGCTGCAGGGAGGGTTGTGTTTTGTATGCATTTGCATAAACATGTTAAACTGAGCTAACCTGTTTAAAGTTTCAACAGCCAACAATGCGAGACACAACAAAGACCCAAAGGTTCCCCACGGTTCAACTCCAGACACACACACGTGGTTCTCCATTCAGTGGAGTGTTTTTGGGGGGACTCATTTTTCAGCTGTCACCTTCCAGTGGTCTGAAAGATTAGTCCACACAAGTCACATAGTCCACAACTGTCCCACATCAAATACAGAGGTAAAGCAGACTCTGCCTGGGGAGGACAACGGTTCATAACTCAAAGATATTGGTGTCCTTGTCAATATAATCACATTGAAAGTAAACTGGGCTCAAACGAACGTGATCTCGAGAGAAATATCTCCTCAGGTGAGGCAAGGCTCTCTCCACTTCAGGAATGTGTCAGAGCAGTTCCTCCTCAGTACACCCCCCCCACCTCCACCTCACCCCCCCTCCGCCCACCTAGCCCTGCTATTGTGATGGGAAAGAATGCTTTTCAAAGAACCAGTCCCCTTTCACAGTGAGTGATGTTGGGTGTCGCCCGGTTGAGACTGAAAGAGTTGGGTTTGGGGGTGTTTGGGTAGCCAGAAGTCACTAGCTGAGAGAGAACATCAGCCTTCAGTTACAAACCCTAATCATGTAAATGTAGTATAACAACATATGGCTGAGTGGTGTTCAGGAGCTATTTATTTAGCTGGGGCAAAAGTAATCATTGTTATCACACTGCAGCAAAATTAGTTTTGGAGAGGTTTTGAAATTCTTCAGAGACACTCTGGCCTAATGAAGAACACTGGCTACTCTAGAGAGCCAGACAATAATGAGCAAATCACAGCAGCATCTCATCAAATAAGGAACGCTGATGAATAACATCAAAACCTCCTTATTTAAATAAATGACCTTCATTAAAGCTCCTTAATGGATAAAGATTTCTGTTTGAGATTATTGCTAGTTGAAAACTTCCCAAATAAAAACAAATAACAGGACACGTTTGTTTCATCCCCGTTATAATGTACCGCGTGACACACGGCAGGGTGTGGTGAAAAAGTGGGCGGTACTCCTCAGAGGGTGAAATCTTATTGGTTAGCAGAGTCCTCTAAAACACCAATACCTGAGGCAGGTAGAGAAAAAAGTCAGAGGGAACTCTGATATCACCTCGTCGGCTGCACCGACAGTCCATTTTGAAACTGCTTTGAAAGGTTTAGGTGCTAGATTCAAGACATGCTAAAGGACTCAGTGGGACAGTCGAGGAACAAACAAGGTACGTCATGCATTTACGCAATAGTAAAGCAAGCTGTATCCACAGAAAAGGCTAGTCTATACTAACTGATATTACCAACAAGAGTTGTCCAAATGTTACAAAAGAAAATTTTTATATAAATTTAAATAGCATTTGGAAATTCCATGCTAAGAGACAACATCTGTACCACAAGTCTGCACTAATTACCAATATTTCTCGAATATAGAGTGAATTGTAAAGAAGGGTAAGTATGAAAACGCTTCAGGTGTTGGGGTTGAGCGAAGTATCCTTTCAGTGTTGTCTTTCTACAGATGTGGGATGCTCGAAGGAAGGGTTTTGTTTGGGCTGCAGCACTGATAAGTAGACATTCTTTCAGCTCAGGCCTGCGACAACTTGCCAGAACCCAGGATTTCAACAGCTGCCCAAAACCCTGAAGCCACAGAGCAGGACAGGCCTGATCTCGTCTTTGACTCAAATTCAGGCTTTACACTCCAAGTCACAAAAAGGGAGAGGCCTTTATCCAATTGTTGGAGCTGCACTCATTGCCACCCCCTCAACCTGCGAGGCCTCCTCATAAATCAAACAGTCCTGACCGTCTCACTCTGAACCAGGTGCCACAATGGTTACATGTTGCAGCTCAACATTTAAGCTTAAGGCTCTCCTTCATGTTACGTTAGCTTAGTGGCCCTGAAAATAACTCGATGCTCTGGGGTATAATATTCCAAGATAAGAAAATCTAAGAATATATTTTTTTATGATGCTACATGTACTGATTTATATGTCCTATAGCATCTTGTCATTAATCTTAGCCACCTTCTCCAAGAATATCCCATGTGTTCTATCCTTCATTCCACCGGAGTCTGTATCATCCCTTAACCAGATTTCAGTGGTGTGAAGTGTAAGAGACATGGGGATATGGCTTCACCTCCTACAAGTCCAATCGCTGGAAGAACTACAGCTCAGATATTCCCCTAACTTTCCCATGCATTTTAAATGTTTCACACGGAAATATAAATGCTTAAAATAAATGCTAAATTAATTTTGCAAATAATATTCGAACATAATTTTATTTGCCTTTGGCTTTATGTATCGTATGCATTTTTACAAGTTTTGCAGAACAAAAAAAACCAAAATGTTTTGCATATGCAACCCTGTAATGTAAATAAATTCCATGACCTTGTGTCTCGTCTCTGTTGTTTTCCTTACAGTCTATTTTTTTTAATAATTTCAGAGCCATTATACCACCCACTCCTGACTTTCTGTGGTACTCAGCCCCAGAGCATGTTTTTTTTTCATGCAGGAGCCAACACGGAGAGTTTTAAGACTCAGCCCACACAAACAAGCCTATTGTTGGGCAAATCATGCATATTAACAATTTAGAACATGCTCTTGCTGTTGCCTACACAACCATCATTAAACATGTTTCTCTCCTGTGGAGAGCTGCACCGCCATCTATGCACAGCACACCTTTTCTCCTGCATATGGAGTGCACACCAAGAGGAAATCTAACCTTAAAGTGAGGTATTTTCCCTACTCAAATACTGTAGTTCTGTAACTACATCCGTCTGTTTGCGTGAGGAGGTTTCTGGTAGATGAGGTTCAAAGCTGGGCTCGGTTTTGTTCCTGACACTCGAGACTCCGCAAATACGAAACGTAATCATTAAAAAAAAAAAAAACAATAACATCAAATTGTAGCAACATGTTGTTAAGCAAAGGTCATATATATGACTATATATCAATATAAATAAAACTCTACTCACCTTGTCTCGGTGGCATGGTCTGATGAGGCTTAAAAATGAGGTGATGCACATTACTATAAGCAGCAGTATTGACATCTGCCTCGGAAGCAGCGAGCAGGTAGTCATGGGTTTGATTCCTACGGGAAGCACAAAAATAAATAGGACATTTCAATTCCAAAATAGTATTAGTCACAGACGTCAGAATGTAAAACAGCATCGTACCTACTATATCACTACTATATTAAGGCAGATTCAGCAGAGTTACATGTTGGACTAAAAATAAAAAAAATAAAAAATCAGCACAATCAATAATGAACTAATCAATTATGTGCTTCTTAATCACCAGTTAATCTACAACTGGAGTCAGCATGTGCTCTATGAGGTTTCTCTCTCTCTCTCTTTTTTTTTTGGGACTGTGCAGGTGTGAATCTCCATTTTCATTTCAAAGGTTTGGATTTTACTTCAAAGGATCAAAAAGATTTGATCAAAGACTTCAAACACTAGGCAAACCTCTAGGCTAACCATTGATCATTAAAAAGAAAGTCTAATTACAATCAACAACCACATCTCTAACAAACATAGGTTTTGAACCTGAGACATTTATTAGCCAGTGGTAAAGGGACACTGCTAATACTCTGACTCACATCAGTTATTGGGTTTGTAGTACTGAACTGACATGAAAGTGTGGAAACTCTGTCTGTTCTCCATCTTTCCTCTCCTGAGTTTAGCCCTCGGAGGGGAAGACACAGGTGAGAGAGAGCGTTCATGCAGCAGGTGCTGTTACATCAGACGCTGACATTTTGTGAGAAATCAACTGAGAAACGTCTGCTGATTCCTCATGTTTTCCGTTGCCACTTGTGAAATGTTGATTAATCAGTTTCTATTTTCTGCAGATGATGGATGACAGTTTCATGTCACACAAGAGCACTTGCTAATTGACAGAACAATGCTGCAGAAATGTTAGGTGTCAGCACGAGGATTCATCATTTCCAAATTTCACTGATACGTACTGACATGCTGCAACGCCAAGTGTGAAGATGACAAGTTTTATGGCTGTTGTTATTTCAGCTGTTCATACCGTGTCTTATTATAACCATGATAAATAAGGCAACATACAGCCCTAATGTATGATCTGTCCTAAAGCCCCAACAGGTTGGTCTGGGAATAACAGATTAAAATCAGAAGCTTTTTGTCTGTCGTCTGACTAGAATTTGTTTTTTAAATCATGTATTAGCTTGGTTTGGACAAGAAAAAAAATAACTACAGGACCACAGGTCAGAAGTGACCCAAAGTGACCAAAGGTTTGAGACCCATGGTCTAAGATCACACTGTGTGATCCCCTAAAACATGTGATGTTATCTTTCTAAGATCTATCTAAGTTTAGCCCTTTGCTTTCTAAAGTAATCTGTAAAATACAGACTTTGTGTCTGTTAGCGATAGGCAAACGCTCAATCGCCCTAATTTGTGCGGTCTGTGTTCAGTGGCAGAGGACATAAGTGTGCATGAACTGGAACGTATGGTGGAACTGCTGACTTACAAAGAATGTGAGCAACTTCGGGTCGTCCTCTCCAAACCAGAGGAAAACATCTTTAAGCACCTTGAACGTCTCTCAGAGGGAAAAAACCTACAGGAGCTCAAGACACGGAGCAAGAGAGACACCTCTTCTGAAGGTTAGTGCTCATCAGCTGCCCCTCCGCCCACCCAGTTTATAGGCTGCAGCCCAGTTCATCCGCACGGATGAGTTAAATGTATTTGAGCAAACATTTGAGCGACATTACAGTCTATAAAAGTCTATTACAATTTCTATTAAAAAATAGAAAAAAGAAAAAAACCAAACCAAGACAGACGGGTGGATTACATGAATGAATAACTTGTCAAAGCATTCAGACCAAAAAAGTGAAAGCTTAAAAAAAAGAGAGACAGAATGCGAGGCCCTCGTCAGTCCGACTCTCACCTGTTCTCTTTTCTGTTTACTAGAGACGGAGGCTCAGTGCAAGAAGGCCCTGATGGACTGGCTGCTGAAGTACGACAAGCAGATGTACTACGACCGGCTCATGCGCGCCTTGCAATACGTCGGCAGAACTGACATCGCAATTGGTGAGACGCAAATGAAGATGGTGAAAATACTAATCTGGTGTAGCACCGAATAATAGTACAGATTTGTGTGAAGGGGGATTAGAGGGGGGTAAAACAAAGAGTTGTTGGTAGCAGCAAATCTCACAAGCAAACATCCCAACATGTCCCCTGACAAAAAGGAAATTGGAACAAAGCCTAATTTGTGATCGTGGCAGTGTGTTTTCAAAATTTGATTATTTCGGTCAAGTCAGCCTCTTCCAGACTTTAACAACAGTGTGTAATTGCTTCATTACTTTGAGATTTGTTGTAATTGGAACTTCAAAAGTGGCATATTTTGTATACTGCCAGACTCCGACACGTGTTAGCAGTCCAGCGTGCACACAGCTCCGGAGCGGAGTCAGTACAGAGAGGTGTAAATGATCTGACAGAAGACTCTGTGGAGCTGACACCAGCCGTAGACCAAACCATCTGCTCCTTTCATAGACAGCTTCCCAGAAAAAAAAAAAAAAAAAAGACAAGAAGAGGATGGTAAGAGATGTGTTATAAGACAAGAGTGGGAGCAAAAGCAGCTTTGATGGACAAAGAACACAGTTTGGATGTGGAATGTAGTAATTATCATGCACTTGATCGTCACTTGGATGAGATCTTCTCAAACGCAGAAACTTGCGTCGTTTATTTTAAACTAGAGGACAGCAGTTGTTTCCCTGCCAGAACTAATTACGTCTATGGCAAGAAAACAACAATTAGATCCAAATTTACAACCCTGTTTTGGAGGAGATACTCATATATTCGCTAACAGCACAAGAGGTGACAGAAAAAGTACTGGTACAAAGTCATTGTGTCCGTTTGTTTTCACAGAACTGGGAAAGAACATCAACCAGGACAAAGTCTTAAACCTGAAGCGCTTCGTAGAAGGTTATCACAAATATGTGAGCTCTTTAAAAATGCCATCGTTCAAACCCAGTCCTGAACACCAGCAGGACACGGGTCAGAGGTCCAAGAGGAGACACGGTAGGATTGGTTCATTTGGTTGACTTATCATTCTTATCATATACTGAGTGAATGACCTTGCTTAATCAGAAGGAAACTAATCAAAAAACTAAATACAAAGTTACACAAGGTTAAATAACACTGAAACTTATTCGTGTATTGGTGGAGTAACAATGAGTGGCAAGTGAAAGTCCACTCAGCCCAGAATTCGTCATTTAACTAGTCGAACAATGATAGAGATCTATGTTCATTCATCGGGTAGATGTAAAGCATTAGCTTCATGGATGTCATTCTGAGAGTAGCGCAAAGTAAAGAGACCAAAGCATTGATGTATGAACTAAACTGGCAACAAAAAGTTAAATATGTTGCGGTCTTATAGCAACATTTTAATATTACTGTTTGTCTGTGTCTACAATAATAATTACACTAATATACAATAATAATAATACATGTGAGTATTGACAGAGTTGATGGAGATTAGAATACCATCAATCCCTGAGAATAAATGAACCAAATGAGTTTGGTCAATTTTATAAACAAAAAATTTTTGCATGTTTTATTTAACAAAACTGATCTAAACTTGGTAAACCAAAATAACTTTTTTGAAATTGTCATAGTCTAAGTCTTTTTGTTGCTCTACTGCTATATTCACCTAAGATTAAATCTAAACCAAAATTGGCCATCAATTTTAACACTGCATGCAATGAGCAGTAACGGTATGTTAAAGCTCATATACCGTGGTGTCAAGAGAAGATTTTTGGGTCATCCCTCCAGAGGCCTTCTGAATGACAAATTATGTAACGTTCCACTGAACCATGAGTCTATTAAGATGATGAGATGCTGGATTAGATTCGGTGGCCGTGGGCGTATTTCCAACTCATTATTTCTCAACCACAGCCCTCTTACTGTATGAGAAGTATTTCCCAGGACACCTTGAAATTTAAAATGTAATTATCACCTGTCCATTTCCTCCAGTCCTCCTGTGTTTCATTCAAGTCGGTACATGACGGAAAATGCACCCTTTATTACCCTAAACCTGCGTGTCATGATTGTGTGGGTTTTAGTGAAGGATTTGTCATGGAGGGACCTGGATCTGATTGTGGAACGGGGTCCTGTCCCCCTGTACCAGAAGGGGCCGCTGGATGTAATAATGCCAGTATTGTATGGCTTACTGCTGGGATTCGGAGGCACCTTCTTCACAGGTCTCCTCATCCTGCTAGCCCTTGTGCATATCTCTAACAGAGACCAGGACAGACGTCGCCCTCCACCTGTCAGCAGCTCCAGCTGTTAGACCACCACAGAAGACAAAGAAACTTTCTGAGGGACAGACTATTCTCACGTTATTACTTTTGGCAGTGATTTATAATAAAGACACCATTAATAATAATGTTAGTCTATATGTCTTTGTGTTTGTGCCTAAATCTCCCAGCGTCTTTAGGACAGAAACAGAAATTCAATATTATTCCCCTGCACCAAAAACTAATTATGACAAATGGGACAGGAATAATGCTGTTTCAGATAAAGCAATTATCCACGCTGTGTGTTCCTAGACTGCTAAGCGTTATTGTCTCGCCAGTGGGTAGATGGGTTGTGGTGTGACAGATGCACTGGAACCCAGCCCTCACACCAAAGGATGTTCCTGTGTAACTGTGATAGTGATGCCACTTTCCATTTCCCCTCCAAGTGAGGCAACGTGCCCGTCTGGCATTGAAGAATAACTAATTATCCAGCTTGGCGCCTGCTTCCCCAGGGCCTGTCTATACCTCCACAGGCAGTCCAAAGACAAATAACAATGACAACACTAGCAGACAATGGAGCACTCATGGTTGTGATGGCAGCTTCTGGTGGGCGACAGAAGCCGAGCAGAAAACACAACGCTATATCTTTTGAAGGTGAGAACTGTGAGCCAAGGTTGTGTGCCAGCTTTACATCCTCGGATGTATGATACTGTAGAAGATGTGGAAGAATGTCAACGAGTTTGGGATGAAGTCTCTCTGCTGAAGTTTGAATTGCGAAAAGTTGTTAAGGCTGAGGGCATGATCCCATACTCTGCCAAGTAGTACAAATACTAATGATGTAATAATAACAGAAAATAGACTCAAGAGTACTTCTTTGCTTTTGTCTAAAAAGTTTCTTACAGTATGCATGTAACTGTTCTTAGTAATTTAACTAATTACTTCATTATACAATTCTGGCCCTAATGTGCTTCAGGAGGCAGGAGGATTGCTTGGATGCTAAGATGCAATTACAGAAAATGAGACCATATATCAAAATTTAAATCTAAATTATAATGCTCTGCTTTGTGAGCAATTATATAATGATATGGTCAACGGTGTATCATATGATACTAGGTTTACTGTGCTCTGTAGACCTTACATAGGAAATGGACAGACATAACTGCACTCTGTAGTTGCAGAAAAACAAACACTTTTCACCACTGGCATCGTGTATAGGATTTATTTTATCTACCCAATTTTTCTTTACAGAACTGTTAGCTCTGGATGGTTACAGATCTATATTTTCTATCATGCTTTGAAAGTTGTTGCCATCACATTGAAAGTTAATCTTTCGGAAATGTTTAACATAAAATGATGAGCTACGACCAATCCTTGCTTTAAAGGATTGAACCTCGGACAGTTACACTTTCATCCCTGTCTTAACGTTGGCTAATTAAGAAGTTTATTTCATTTGTCGAAGAAACTAAAATATGTGTCTTTTTCACTATTAAACTATATTTTTTTAATTTACATTGTATGACAACTTTTTAAGGCGACTTTCATGGAAATTTAGTTTATTTTGTTTTTTTGTCTCCCCATCAACATTGTGTTTCACCTTCATCTATAATCTTCCTGAGTAGCACAGCAGCCATTTTCATGATAAAACCTGTCCTTCACTTTCCCTCCTGGCTCTTCGGATATAGCAGGTGCTACTATGACAGGTTTACCTGCTGTTGGCTCACCCGTATTTCTGTAAACAGCACTGAGGAAAGTAAAGTACTATATGCTTGAATGACTCGCGGAAACAACACGCCACATGAGGTATGCATAGCGGTTGTGACATTTCTTCTCATATCCAAGGGCCCACCAGGAAATTCCTCTCAAGAGATATAAAAGTCTGTTTAGACACACTTTATAATTTGGGGACTTAACCAAACTGCACATATGAGAGTCTCTGAAGCAGACTGATCATCAATCTGGTCCTCTAGGACGCATTGGATTCAAGGAAGTCTGGGCACCAAAAGAAGCAAATGTTCATTTCAAGGTATTCTCATGCAAAGAGCTGAAGCAATCAAAGACGTCATGGACGATTGGAGAAAGAGACTGACATGAAATTGACATTTAAAGCCAAGGAAGAAAAACATGTGCAGAAATGGTTTCTAGGCGGATCCATTTTCATGTTAAGTCGTTTCTTTCCTTCTCTGCAGTAATTTCTTTTACATATATTTAATCACTGGCGGAGCAGCAGCTTATCCTCTGAGGAGGGCACATCTGTCTGTTGTCATTTCCTCAGTGCGGCATAAGGAGTCAAATGTTTGTCTGGATGAAAATGTAGATGGACGGGATGTGATGTGTGCCGAGGGGCTGCTCAGATGGAGGGGCTGCGTCCTTGATGTTCTGAGGCTGAGCGTTCTGCACCACGGCCCTCTGGGTGTGCTTAGTGTCACTAAAGGCTTTAACTTTTTCTTTCTTCCATTTGCATCTTCATTCATGGCTTGGCCACGGAGGTGCTCCGGTTCCGCTCAACCATCACTCGGCGTTTGCTCAATATATATGGATCACAGAAAAGGAGATCACAACATCGGCTCTTTTTTAAGTCATACTTTCATTTTAATCGCCTCGGCTGCCCCGCTCACAGCTTTGTCTTTGACCAAATCCTTCTGGTCGAATCTAAGACCACCTCAAAGTTTCTGCTGTTGAGCAGACCACAGCAGTGTAGTGACTTTAAGATAAAGACACAGTGCCATCCTCTGGTCAACACATGTAATTTCAGCACAAACCTTAAGGGATAAGGAATATTGATGATGTTTTTCAATCATTTAGGGACTCCATTAAGGAAAGGTTCCAAATCAGTGGCACCCATCCTTTTTTTAATGCCACAGGCCATTTTTGTGTAAAACAATATTCTCAATAATGGAAAAACACAACAGAATTCAATCAAACGACCCATATTAGAACAAATATTGGGTGCACAGGAGACTGCTGATAAAGATGCATTTTAAGTAGTGCTGTAAATGCATCTCTATAACAGACAAAAGCATGACCCACATATGGTTTGTGAAAGAACAAATGTGTAAAATTAGACTTCAAGGCTCTTTAACATTGTTCAGACGACTGAGATCAAAGAAGATTTTTTTTCACAAGCAATCTATTTTTCATATCGTGCAAACAGCGTGGAAAACAAAACATGTGTCACAGTGTCTCGTGCAAACAGCGTGGAAAACAAAACACGTGTCACAGTGTCAACTGTGCAACATAACATTCCGATTACAAAGATATACAAAAGGTTCCCTTTAAGCTGCCATAGCTCAGGTTTAGTCATTTGGCCGAAACAAATTGTCATAAAGAATGCAAAACAAACTGTCCCATGTGGTGTAACAGATAATTGCACCAGAACAAAATACATTGAGGCAATTTTTCCTGCACGCATGTCCTTCAACACTTTTACTGAATTCAACAAGTGAACACATTTAGAGCATTGAATAAAAAACATGCCATTGTTCTCTTCTCTTGTACCTAGTCTGCTGCATTTACTATAAAATAAAATAAAATAAAAGTTTATTTGGTCTTACCTTTACTTGTTCCTTTGGCCTGGCCCTTTTTACGACAATCTCCGCCACTTTCTGGTAAGGGTATTTCTTATTTCCATGTCGTTTTAAACGTCTCTTTGCCTCAGTGGACCTCAAAACGATTAACATTTTTACGATAATCATGATAATTATGACTGGGGTGTATCACGTCGAATTAAAAGAGCGAGAGTAATTAAATAAACAAACAAACGATGCCCAACAGTGCACTTGACTTTCTGCCAACGTCAACTTCGTTGAGAATCCCACTAACAAGCACCTGTTGAGCTCTCGGCTGCCCCGTTCGGTTCGGCATGGTACTGTTTGCTTAACCATAGACGTTTTCCTTGTGGTTTAATTGTCCGTTATGTGAAACTAAATAATTCCCACACGGTAATTACTTTTATTTGTAAGATAGGGAAGTATTAAAACCGGAAGTACGCAAATTCAGCGATTACGGCCCTAACTCGTATATCTATATTATAATAGTGTTTGTACAGACATTTCTGTGTCATCATATGCAGGATTACATGCAAATTCAGGTTCAAATGAGTCTAAAAATCAAGGAAAGTAAAGATACTTGAACACATACTGTGTCTTTGTACCTGTATTTACAGCCGTTTGAAGCTGAGGTTTTTTAGATCAGGTTTGAACGTGTTTAATTCTTGAAGCATGATTGTAACTCATAGCATTTGTAGGCTTTTAAAGACTGTTTTTGACAC
Source organism: Cynoglossus semilaevis (assembly GCF_000523025.1). NCBI lineage: Eukaryota > Metazoa > Chordata > Actinopteri > Pleuronectiformes > Cynoglossidae > Cynoglossus > Cynoglossus semilaevis. The sequence goes on along the minus strand of NC_024316.1, from coordinate 15,558,263 downwards.
CATTTCCATATTCTAATGGTCTGTATGAGTTCTTTTGCTTTTACATTTTGTGCCTATTTACACACAGACACTACTTTATTTCATATACAATGCTATTTCTATCAGAATTCTGCCACCTCTGTTCACCCGCAGCCACTGGTCTGACCTCTGGGCCTTCTAGATGGAAATTCACCCACTCTACCACCTCTGAAAGTGTGCATAATGTTCTTGTCAAATCAGATATGAATGCATTAAAGCAGCAGCAGGAAATGGAAATATTATAACAGCCAATATTGGCTCTTTGGTGGGTGTTATGATCTGCATTTTCTTCCCACATTTATTTGTCTTCTACTACTTTATCATACGTTACATGGAGTAAACTTTGAACAATACAAAAATTCTACTACTTTATCATACGTTACATGGGGTAAACTTTGAACAATACTAAACTATTTACATCTCATTTTAAATCCTTAATTCTAATGTTGGTAGTTTCGAGGAGAGACTCCAGAATTCCTAAGAAATCCTGACATCCAGTACATAAAAAAACAATGTTTCGCCTGGAGTGAAACTCAAACTGACCTTCCTGTAGGGGAGGCAATGGTGCAAAATGTTGTCCCTTTTTATTTATTTCTCAAAGGCAATGTCTATATTGTGCTGTCAGTGGGGAAAATGCATTTAACTTAAACATGTAGCAAAGTCCTATGCTAATGTTAAGCTATCTTCTTGGCTAACGTTTGTAAAAATGTCTCAGTGCAATATTTTAAGTCCGATGTTTTCAAAAGGTAGAGAGTAAAAAGATTTTATTTATACGTTAATGAGTTGTGATTTTAGATTTACGTTAGCAAATCTGTTGGCAGCTATGCTACAACTTCATTCATCATCACCCCTCCTCCCCCGACCTCTCCTTTAGGAGCTGTGATTTCACCATGAGATTCTCCAACCTAATAAAGCAATTCTGTACACACAAAAAATGTGACCAAATTATGATTGTGTATTAACACTCAACAACCCCTGACGACATGTTGAAAACAACCGTGTGGCTTCCTCCCACACTGCAGAGTTCTAATGAGTTCTCTCAGTTCTGCATCACACTGTGCTGTTTTGTTTGTCTTGTCTAATTTCCCCGCTGGTACTGAATGGCTCAGTGTGGAGCTGGTATCTGCAGTCATCACGCCACGCTTTTTATCTAATAAGAAGACGGCACGGCAAACATTACCTGCCGCTCGGTTTAATGAGTTGATGTCACGATAAAAGACTGCGCTGATGGCTGTGTGTCTGTGCAGCATGATAGCTACAGACCTGTCCGTGTCTTGACAGCATGCTTGGAAGCAAGGTCAAATTTGTTTATCTGTCTAAGCGTTATCTTCCTTCCTTCAGCCTTGGGTGGCAACACTGGTGATAGAATGTGAATCAATTCCCTGTGTCCTTTACTATAAAACTTTTTTTTAAAGACCTTTTAAGGCTCAGGCTCTTTGAAGCTCATATCCTACTCTAAATGTCAATGGCTTTTGACATTTTTAATAAAGAATTTTCACTTAATATGAAATCAGTTGAGTGAAACGACAAAAAAAAAAAGCCTAATTAAATCTACAAATTACTAAGGATAAAAAAACAGAAATGGCAAGTGGTATTTTTTCCATTCGACTTGGGGTCACTGTGTTATTTAACTGCAGTTGCCGACTCAATAATTATCGCGCCTTAATAACTCAACGGAGAACGCACCATTGTTGGTGCGTTTAATTGCTGTAGAACTGCTGGAACGAGACAATACACAACATTAATTAATAAGAGCTATCAGTGGTCGGATTTGCCCTCGGCAGCTCGGTAAATAGGCCCTGTCCAAAAACAGTCTGCTGACGCCGCACGATCAAGATTTATGATTCGCCGTTACAAAGAGGTGTTAATGAAGCAGAGTGGAGCGCTGAACAGAGGGCTGTAAAACACGTATGCAAAGCACCAACTGCTCCCACTTGATCAATGTCAAACAGTCATTATTTAAATTTTTCAGAAAACTTTTCAGATGCTCAATCATCATCATTTTCCTCCTCCAACTTTTCCTGCAGCACATTTCAGGAACCCTAACCCGTAATAAAATTTGTCTTTCTTTGGCTCTGTATTATTAATGTCCTCAGAAATCAAATTTTGACTCTGAAAGGTCAGAGTCGAATATTGACTCCGGGGCTGCTTCATAAAAGCAGACGAGCTCTAAGTGACAGGGCCAGGAAGTGGATGAGGTGACACCGTCTGACGCCACGCAATTAACCTGAACGCTATGAAACCAGTGAGAGTGTAAACGTGTTTAATACACACTTCTCTACATCTTATATTTCAGGGTTAACGAAGGTGCAAGGGTCGTTAAAAATGATTAAAACTTGAAGCATTTTAACAACTTTTTTTTATAATTTATTGTAATTTAAATAACTGGCCTGGTACTTGTTAAACTATATACGATAAGTGACATGGTCGGGTGTGAACTCCTCATCTAGCTACTCTGCCGTTAAACTGATTAGCGACATTAGCGTATTCAGCGCTAAGGTGTGTGTTCAGGTGTTTTATTCAATCGCTCCTTTCACAATAAAACAAATCTTACAGTCAGTCTTGTTCCTGTCTTTGCTGCTGGTGTTAAAATATAACTCTAATCTGCTGACGGGGCTCCTCCCCTTCGCTGGTTCACTGGTGCACCCTCTAATCTGCTGACGGGGCTCCTCCCCCTCTTGTATGCACTTCGGATAAAGGCCACTGCTAAATACGTAAATGTAAATAATTCACAGATGATGAACTTCAGTTGGAGCACAACGCTGGTTCACTGGTGCACAGCTGGTTGAGGTCAGTGATTACAGAGTTATCTAGTTATTTTTTTAATTTTTAAAACAACATTATTATTACTAATGATTTATAATAATACATTCTTAACTAGTAAAAGACGTTTACATCAGTTTATGGTCTAAAACCATTTTTTTTTTCCCATTTAAGAACTTTTTGAATTCCCCTCAGAAGTGAAAATATTGTAGCAAACAAAACTCAATTTCAAAATATTGAGGTTTGACAAACAACAGTCTTTGGTCAAACGTAAATCTTTGATTCATAAGAGAGAATCATAGATTTAAAGGCAGCTTATTCACCTTAATAATAATAATAATAACATTCAGTTTGACTTAAGTGCATAAGAAGCTGCAGAGGTTTCACTCACTCACTCACTCACTCACTCTCACTGACACACACATACAAAGTAATGTGAGACTTTTTGAGAGCTTCACTTTAAAGCTGGTGGCCACAGAAACTGCATAATGACTGCTGGTGTCAGGGTGTTGCTGCAGAGAGGATGGAGAGCGGAGGAGCAGATGTGCGCCAGAATACCTGAGGACGATTTCCTAATAGCTTCATAAATCCATTCAGGCATCGCTCGCTTTCCAACTTCACTGTCAGCCGACTGCTCAGTCAGACACTCCAGGCCTTCGAGCACCTGCTCAGCTGAGCCGGCCCAGATGTCATGGGAGTACATTAACTTTTTTAACATGGGCTTTTGGCTCGTGTGAAGTAAATTGAGGAGGTGGAGAGGGGTGGGGGCAGGAAGGGGGGGAGGGGGGGCTGGAGGGTGGGTTTAAAGGAGTAGTCATTCAAATTCTACAAGTTCGAGTTTTCCTTTGGCTTTCGTAGCTTTCCTAGTATTTGGCTAATAAGAGTGATATTTAGTTAGTGAAGTGAAAGTGAATTATTTGTCATTGTGACACAGCACACCCTGAAATGTGACCTCTGCATTTTACCCATCACCAAAGTGAGCAGGAAAAATGTGACCTCTGCATTTTACCCATCAGCAAAGTGAGCAGGGGGCGGCTTAATATGGCAGCTGGTGGATTCGAACCAGAAACTGTTTTAAATCAGAGTACTTCCGTGTACACGTACATACATGTACAGTACAGTACACTTTTCCTCTACTTGGCTACGAAAGCCTGACTGGACATTTTGCACTTTGTAAAAGTCAACTATTTATATTTTATAGCATTAAATGATGAGAATCTCTAGGCGAGAGTCGGGTGTTAAATTTATCAGCATATATCAAAAAGAAAATTTGCCCCGAGGCCCTGCTGGAGTCTGACCTTGCTGCGTACTTTACTACATTCCTCTACTGCGACTGGCAAAGGTTACAGGTTTTTATTTTATTGGTTGGGGCAGCTTTATTCTTCCTAATGAAAAATGATGCATACGGAGGATTTCTAATAGAGTTGAGAACACAACAATAGCACAGAAAGTGCTGATGCTGTGGACTCTTCTCATCTTGGTCCACACTTTCTTTTTCACCGTCCAGCTGCACGGACTCGGCCAAAGTGTTCCGGCGAGCTCAACCTCTCGGCTGTGGCCGCGCAGATTCTCATTTAATTACAGGAGCACTTGTGTACGGCTGCACTGTCAGCAGGTTCTGTCCAGTTATAGTGAGGGGGTGGCTGGAGTGGGACTCAGAGTTCCCCTCATTATCTGCTCAGCGTTGCCATCTCCTGTACTGGTGTGTACCACCCCCTGTCAGCAGCGGCCGGTAATGATGACAGGAAAGGAAGGCAGGAATACAACACCAGGTTTGGGGAATTTTAGTAACAACAAATTTTCATAGCACACAACGACACTGCAGCTCCAGGCACAGGTTTATATATTCAGATTCAGAATCATTGATCATCACCATAATTTAAAACTGTTATTTTCACTGCACTGCACTTTCCACTTGAGGTAGAGACAAGTACTTCACAACTACTTGGTTTACTGCTTAAATAGCAGTACAGTATATTACAGTATAGCCCACTAATCTCATCTCATCTCATTCTATCTCATCTAATCTAATCTAATCCAGTCAATTGCAGTCCAATCGTATCTAATATAATCTAACCTAACCTAATCTAATCTAATCCAATCCATTCAATTCTAATCAAATCTAGTACAATCCAGTGATTTCTAACCTAATGTAATCTAATCCAGTCAATTCTAATCTAATCCAATCCAGTCAATTATAATCTAATTTAATTTAATCTAATCCAATGCAATCCAGCCAATTCCAGTCCAAGCTAATCTAAGTTAAGTCAGTTGAACAATTGTGTAATTATCCATTGGTCTTTGTCAAACTGGAGGAGGAAATCTCTTGAAAAATAAATACTGCAGTATCCATCTCCATCGTTGTACCCACAGTAACCTCAGGAGTTCTGAGGTGTGTTTTTGTGTGGGATGTCGTTCACAGCATTTTTTAGTATAACATTATTTTCTCTCCTCTCTGCACAAGTGTGTTGAACAAACATAACGTCATCGTGGACAGACGAGGCAGAGATTACTGACTACGGCTGCAGTGTTTTGTCACCTGAGCTGCAGGCGGCAGAGTCAAACAAACAGTCAGTTATTGTGTCTCACGTTTACAGAGTAATACTGTAAATAAATCCTACTTACTGTAACAGTTGGCCCAGGAGGAATAGGTATGGAGGTTTACAGGAGACAACAACACTTCAAAAATCAATTAGATTTAAATAAAATTTCTTTAGTATTTACTTAGTATCTAGATTCTAGTATTTAGTATGTAATACACACACACATATATATATATATATATATATATACATAGTGTATATCTACTGTACATGTAGTGGATGATGGTGGCATTAAGAGAAACAATAGCATGGATGTACTGGTACTCTGGGCCCAGACTGAGACAGACGATGCTCGACATAACGCTGACACAGCGAAAGTGGCTGAACATGGAAAGTGATGTCACATCTGTTTTCATTGTCCTGTTGAAAACGGAGCAGTGTTAGTCTGAGAGCAGCTAATCTGCATGCTGCAGCTCTGGCAACTTATCACTGTCATGCTTAGAAATGGCGGCAGATAAATCACTCTGATCTACCTGGGACCATCTGGAGAGCAGTGTCTGTGAGAAATGATGCCGTGAGGGGGAAGAAAGAATCATACAGGCCAGTGACGGGACCAAGATTACAGGGAGGGCAAAGGTCGTGGCTGGGAAGAACAGGACACACAGAAATGTCAGCCCAATAAAAAGGTACCAGCTCTAGTTCTGATGACATCACACAGCAGGATGAGCTTTTCTATGTGTAAGTGAAGCCAGCCTGTCAACATCTGTCAACAAACACAAACTCTGCCCTATCAAATAGCGGCTCGTGGGCCAAATGCTGCCCAGAAAAAACAACATCAGAATGGTCCAGTGTGTGATCAGAGTAAAACTAATCAGACGTTCTTACAGACGACAAACACAGTGTGCTACACTCTATGTAGCCTAGCAACATGCAACCCACAACACGTCAGCCGTCAACTTTACTGCGTACCCTCTCATTATTTTAACCTTAAATACTTGTTTATTTCGACTCAACCTCCAGGATCTAAATAAGTTAATTTTGTGTTGATCATTTTTCTGTACTGATAATATTCAAGGTTTTTTAAAACACAAGTCACAATCTCCCATCAGGTCAGTGGTTTCCAAATTACAGTCAGATCCGACACGGTGTACTTTATCATAAATGCGTCTTTATTAGGTTCACTTTTCATGTAACATGTAGCATTTTTACATTCAGTTCAAATCTCCCAAAGCAAAAGTTCAGTTTACATGTTTATGGAGGAGTGTGGACTAAACATTACAGCTGAAACTAAACTACTCCTAAGTCCTAGGCTAACTTGACGTACACGTATAATAGTCGGTGCAACAGGAAGGACACGCACTGTATAGTGTATTTCAAGAAAGTGAAGGCGAGACGTGAGTGATGGAAAGTCGAACGTTTTCTTCTTCCTTGTAACAGGCTGTGTGTGCAAAACAATGGCGTCGACATCAAAGGTTAAAGTGCAATTATTTGACAAACTTCTTTCTAAAGAGGAATGGCTGTGAACTGTACACAGGCAAAAACAGGTCCCCCCGGTGGAGAAAGTAGTGAGGAGCGCTGACTCTACAGCACAAGATTATGGGATATGATCAATTATTTAAAAACAAATAAAAAAATAGCAAAGAGAGAATAAGAATTTGAAAATATAATATGCCCCGACCCCTCAGGAACATGAGGGGGCGATGTCTCAAAACACTTTAACTGTAAGTGCAACTGTTAAATGAGTGAATGACCAGATTAAAAAACACTTCATTTGATTTTAAAAGAGGTAAAAAAAAATCTAAAACTAAGATGCTATAATTATGATGATGTTTTGGATAAAAACAAAACAATCACAACCTCCGACATACAATATCAACTGCCTGTTGTCAGCAAAGTTTAGGTCATTAGTTATAGTCAGGGTTCTAAGGGTTCCAGCTTAGAGTCTTTTAATTTACAACAAACCATTACAATAAAACATTTAGTGATGAGGATTTCCTTTTACCTAAGTTTTTTTTTTAAACTCCCAAGTTAAAATCCTTCCTCCAGTTCAGTCCGTAGATATTTGACAGCAACATGAATAAAATGTGTAGTTCGTTAAAGTTGGAAAACAGGTGGCAATACAAACAAAACCTGTTAAGCGAGAGTGCAACTCCATGTAACCAAAGGTCGGGTGACGTTTAAATCAAGCCATGTCTGGATTTCCCCGTCTTTGTTAAAAAGCTCTTTGTAAAGCCCCTGCGTCAGGAGCCAAAAATCCTCCAAAAGTCCACCGGTCTGTTACATCAGTCCAGGCTAGAAATCACTGAGGATGCTGATGTCTGCAAACTCCTGACGGTACCTGTAGGAGTACAGAGCTAAAAGGAAGGACCACTTCAGGGTGAGGAAGCTCCACACACCAGAGAGGTAGAGGCTCCTGGGGTCAGTAGGAGCTGTGGAGGGGGGAGGAGGAGGCAAAGAAGAGAGATGACTTTGACTTCAAGTTTCTGCACCACTTCAAAACAGAACATACTGAATGTTAACTGAGTAAATATAACTGATCATAACTGTAGGTTTACATTGCTTCTGTGTGATGGCCAGAGTGAGGAAGGTGATGAGGGCAGTCAGTGCCAAAATGGAGAAGAGAACACCAACAACAATAAAGAACCTCAGCCCCTTGAGCCAGGTTCGCCAGTAGTCCTGAAGGTACATGATATGTGTGACCAGAGCCCACAGCGCCAACACTCCTGTGTGGAAAAAAAATCAAAATAAATAAAAAATGCTTAATTGTTAATTATAGGCCATTTTCTATCCAACAGTATCATTATTAACCTAAACATTCTCTATAAACTCATTATTATTACTAATAATAATAACGAGGCTGTTAAACAATTATATTTTTCAATGTGATTAATCACAGGGTTGGTGTTGATCAATCATTAGTGGAGATAAAGACACAGTTCTACACTATATGACAAAACATATATTGTTTAATTGGCGACTAATCCAACTGATGATAAACAATTAATGTAGAAAAATCTCAAGAAAATATGTAAAAGTTATCTGCTGATGTATTAAAATGTACATGGTTAATTTCACAAGTTGACAGCTCCAAGTAATAATAATGAGAATAACAGAATATTCATACCAATATTTGGTAGCTGTCTCTCTAAAACTCCTGGTGACCGTCCAAGCATTTGCTAATCAAAGATTTATTACATGAAGCAACATAATTACTGCAAAAATGCAGCGAGCGCCGTCACAACTACCATGACATATTCAAAACATATGCAATTGTTGTTATGACATCAAAATGACAAATGGTAAACACGTGTGTGACGACAGCTGCTGTTGACAGGGATCCATTTCAAACTTGGTCACATGGACTGATGTGACACCCGAGGGCCATGAAGACACTGTACGCAAATACTTGGTTATACCTCCAGCTGATGAAAATTAGATGAATAACAACAGCATTATTTTAGGAAATTTAATTTAAAAGATTTTTTTTGGCTAGACTGAGATTATCTTAATTAATAAATACATTTTCCAACTCCTTTGTATTTCCCTAGTACTCTGATTTATACTATGTATTACACATACTGTGATGATGACAAAGGTATTCACGTGAACACAACTGTCTGGTACGGTTACAGACCTGTTACTTTTGAATAAATATAGTACGGTTTTCTAGCCTCCCTGTGAAACTGGATACTTTGGGTCTTAAAGTTAAAGACGACACTTGAAAACATCAGAACATGTTAATGTACAAAGTGACATTTTTACACCATTACTAAATCAATCATCTCAAGAAACCAATGACGTAAAAGAAAACTAGTTAGACGTACATGTTAGTGAACAGCGTAGGCAGTACGAACGTAACAAATGGCATTATAGATGTTTAAGGGTGAACAAAACATATCCACGGTGGCATTAACGTATGACTTCTTACGTTATTTGTTAAGGCAAATGATGGAAATAACGTTAGATAAAAAACAAGTGGAGCCCTTTGTTGTCATCCTTTACATTTTCACGCAGCTCTTGAATTGAAACGTGATATCAAATGTATATATATTTGAAAAAACACCAGGATTAGCCTGTGATAGTGGGTTGACATGCTGGGCCTAGTTTAACAAACTAGCACAGATTACATTTAAACCTTTGTTAGCACAGGGTGTAATTACAAAACACACGCTAATAATATACGTTACACCTCCATTAGTGTGTTTACGTACCTGACAGTCCACCCATGGCCGCCGTCCACGGCTGATTATAGGCTATATTCCAGACTAAGAACGCCGAAAGTCCAACCAGTGTACCAAAGGTTGCATACGCTATGCTAATGTAGATCCTGTTGATCCCCATTGTCGAAAAAATAACTCCTGCTAGTTTAAATTTAAACAAGCTCACTCAACGAAACGTGTTTCGAGAGTTATTTATTTAAAAAACAGACCCGTTTTGGACCACATTAACGGCTTAGCGCCATATTTACTGTTATGTAATATCCTTGACACTAGCGACGGGAAAACAAAGACATAAAATCGACTTCCTCGACTGAACAAGCGCCGTTAAAGCAAACACAAACTTTTATAACGACCTTAAATCGTCAAAAAATAATCAAGGCGACAGTGCAATCCACAAACCAATGCAGCAGCGAATTTAAAGGTATGTGTTTATCTGACAGACGCCGCAAAGATGCTGATCTGGGCTAAGAGAAGTTAACCAGGCTCACTTCCGGTCTTACGTCTGTCACAAAATACATCGATTTCCTCAGTGATTTTGCATATTTAAAACAGCTAACTACATTAAATTAAAAAGTAAATAAAATGAAATAGAATATCACTAACACGTAGTGAAATTAAGAAGGGGAACACGTATGACTGCGACTCTGTTTCTTGTGTGGAGTCATCCATCTTCTTTTCCCTTTTAAATATCTTTGCCCTAGAAAAGCTGCAATAATTTAAATAGCGTCCATAGTGGAGACCAAAGAGAATGCATGCATCCAGCGGTGACGTAAACTCTCCTCTCGTCATACAGTATATATGTTACTTAGAAAAATATGATTATTATTTAATTATTGCATTTACAGGTGAGATTACAGGGCTGGTTAAAAATATGATTATTATTTAATTATTGTATTTACAGGTGAGATTACAGGGCTGGTTCACAAGTATTTAGCATTGGTATTTTCTGTAAGTTAGAGCTGCTGACAGTTGAATGTAGTTTATTGATAAACCACATTTTGTGATTTTTTTTTGGTCAATGATGATGTAAACAGAGCCTAAAAGTGTTTTAAAAAGTGCATTGTTTACTACCTGTGGTTATAACTCCTTTACATGTCCCTGGAGATACTGTTCTACATAAAGGGTTATTAAGTGTCAACAAGTTCTCCTTAAGGCCTTACAGAGTCATTATTGAATTCCCCCTTGAACACATCACAGCTTTGTGTTTATTAACACTGTGAGCGGCACACAAGAGAACACAGAAGACAGTAACCATGGACAATAATGAATTTCCCAGCAGAAAACCATAAAACATTCACATGAGAAGATGAGCCTGACAAATATGATTCAAGAACTCAAGTCACTTTCAAAACAAAAAAAAAAAGGTCATTCACATTTATCCTGTACAACATTTATCACCGTGACACCAGCAATGACACACACACAGATACAGTCTAATTGAACCTATGACGGGGCTTTAAGTATTTTATGGTTTTTTTATAGTTTTGAATCAGGAATGTCACGAATGAAAAAACATCCCAGTTCTTACTTATGTAAAAGAAAAGTAAGTGATAGTAAACAGAAGACTTGAAGCTATGTTACAAACACACACACACTGTTGTATTTCTACCCAGTCCCTGGAGCGCTCTCCTCATGACCAATTGGAAAGATACAGGAAGCCGTGAGCAGCAACACTCACTCCCCACATCTCACATAAACTGCCCTGCTGAAAAACCCTCCTCATAGATGTGAAAAGAGGCAAAGGCTGGAAAAGCAGAGCAGAAAAGCAGAGCAGAAAAGCCCTCACAAGTGCAAACTATTGGACTGAAGAGATTCATATGACTGAGCCAGTGGTGAGTTTGAGGACACATCCTGGAGTGGGTTAACGTGTCTGTGACTGTTAGATTCAGATGTTATGATTTCATGTGGATTTATGTCTTTTGAATTAGCTCTGGGTTATTGAGGTTTTTTAAATATATATTTTTATGTTAGGCTACATCTCTTGGAGTTCTTGGAGTTAAAACATTTTTCTTATGTATTTGCCCAAAGTTTTCCTTAAAGCAGTTAAAGCAGGTTTTGTGAGACTAACTCATCGTTTTTAGTCCGCATTTGACACTGAGGTCAAACATATAAAATTAGTTTCTCCTGATCACTGCTAACTGTCCCGGAGAGAGGAAGGAAACTCTCTTTGAGTGTGTGTGTGTGTGTGTGTGTGTGTGCCAGCTGCAGGACTCAACAAACACAGACAGATTAAGTGCCCACCTTGGGCGTAGATGTGCTACAGGAAACTCCACTCCCATCCCTGGAGTAACTGAATAAAAACATACTGTACGACATGGAAAAGAGAAAGAGAAAGAAGGAGAAAGAGGGAGAATCAGACACACATTTAGTGCAAAACTTCACCAGGTAAATAACAACAACAATAATATTAATAATAAAAATAATGTCATCATTAATAAATCATCAAAAAATAAATATTGCTGTTATAACTATCAGCTATTATTATTATTGTTATTATTGTTGTTGTTGTTGTTGTTGTTGTTGTTATGCATGAAAGCTTAAATTTATTACTGTGTTAACTCAAAATTGACCACTTCTTTAGTGATGCAACATATCTTTTATTTATGTTTGTTGTATTTTTAGTTTTTTTTCTTGTCTGTTTATCTGTGTTTAATGGAGAATCAGAAGGCAAACGACAAAAACAGCAACAACAATAATGTAAAAAAAACGATCTCGAACTTCCAAGGGTTGCAGGGTAGCAACATGGTCAATAGAGGGCAGCATTCATCTCGTGACGAAAGACAAGTCTTACGTGATACACATTCAGCAGTTTCTAACGATCCTGTGAGATTATATGTTGGCGCAGGTAATCGGTACACGGTACACAGTATCTTTATCTGACCGACTCAGACTGTCAGTAGAACAGTGACGTCAGTGGACACTGTTCATTTTTAACCACTGACCCCACGACCTACAGCACAAGATCTTGGCTCCTTTATCTTGAGTACCGCGATCAAAGACCTAAATACTGCGATGAAACCATACGGTACAAAAAGACACAACTGTCGTGTGAACACGAGGTTCTTTTTCAGATACTATAAAAAATACTGAGTGAATGTTTTATCTTCACTGGATTTTCAGCCGCTCTCTCGTGTCTGTGTTTTCTAAGAAAGCCTCGAGAAGTAAGACTACATTCTTTCATCGTCAACATACAATTTATTTTTGGAATACAACTTTACAGCCACACCTACACATGAAATAATATTTTCTTTTTTTATGGAGCGTTTAGGCTGCTGTGATTTATTTACTCCAGGGAAGACAAAACCTGATAAGAACGAGTGCATTAGATTTTTTTAGTGTTTCTTTTTTTCTAGGGATTAAAAAGTGTAATCCATTTCATCACGGGGCAGCTGTGTGTTAATTAGAATTAATTAATGTATCAATCTTGATTAATTGTGATAAAAAAAACGTTTAATCAAGCTAGATCCAAATTCCTAAATATGACAAAAATACTGCTTTCCAGTATAATGCAGAACAGCATGTTCAAAATACAAAAAGTATAACTCAAAATTTAGCTTCGAACGCGTAGGGAGTTACCTTCAAAATTTCACCTTTGTCCTCAACAATATTACTTTGCCTCCGCAATTCACTTTGCAATATTGTGAGTTAGCTTGTTAGCAGTAGCCTTACCTAAAAAAAATGCATGCTGTGTTGAGTTGGTATTTTAAACCTTAGGTGCTACGATGAAACAAAAACTTTTTCCCCACAATGTGTGTAAATAACATCTGTATCAACTGGTGGAATTATGTTTAAATTAGGGCTTTCCGATATTAACTTTTTGCCAATATCCGATATGCCGATATTGTCTGGGCCGATAATATCGTTCGGCCGATATTAGCATAATAAAAAAAATTACAATTAGGTTAGGTTAAAATTACAATCTGATCAAGTTCACAATTTAATTGAACGTTTTGATTTTGACAGCTATAGTTTCTTCTTTATTTTAATGGAAGTGGAAGGAATGGAAAGAAGTGCAGAAGAAGCAACATGTTCTTTGTTTGTGGTCCAACCCTCATTGTCCCTCAAAACAGATTTAAAAACAGTCGTCGAGACAATGGCAGCAGAGATAATAACAGTGTCCCGCTGCAGAAACATTTAACCCGAGAATTAGGCTACGGTAGGATGAATGTTGTCGTCTGTGTTTCTTGTGAAACTGTGCAGCAGACTGAGGTCAGGACAGGAAGGGCAGTCCCAGACTGGAACAATGGCTTGGATTAAACAAGTCTTACATAACGTTCAGCCTTCACGACACAGATGATGGCGAACCAGGAGTCTGGTCATTTAAAATGTAGGGCCTCTTGTTCATATCGGACGATCTGCACAGCTCCCCCTATCAGCTTCAGCCACCTACAGCTGCGGTGGCTAACAAACACACTGTCTGTCTGTATATTTTACACAGATATGCTTCGTGCCATCGTTTCTATGGAGAATCTGCTCAAATCCATCTGTTCTCTACCGAGACATTCTGCAACGAAGACTGAAGGAGTAAGTAGTCTGCTGCTGTTCTACAGGGTGTATAAATACATGAGTCTGAAAATCAACAGACTGAGCACAGACACTCAGTCTGGGTCAAAGACACTGGCAAATGTAGGTTTATAACCGTCACTCACGACCAAAGGAATCCAGTGAAGCCTTCCTGAAAGCATCACTCACTCATCTTTAAAGTAACTTATCCCAACGTGTGAACTGAAAGTAAAGACTATTACTAGTAAAGTACATTAAAACAAAGATTTTATCTCCACCTCCACATCTCTGCAGACCCAGTGTAGTCAGACAGCTGGACTACTTGATAAGTGCGGGACAGAGTCGTCCACCTCACCAGAGTAGCTCTAGAATAGATACGCAGATTATACAGTTAGTGCGTGGTCACTGTACCTCCTTAGATACTGCAGTACTCCTGTACCTGGATGCCTTCAAGATTAAAGATACAGAATGTCAACTTTTTTTGACTTTGTTTAATATATATCAGTGATCAACTGGCGGCCTGCGGGCCAAATCAGCTCTGGCTAATTTTAATTTTTAGTAACAAATGAGTGAGAGGAACCTGAGAAAGGTTCTGTGTTTGATTGGACAGATGAGGTTGTGTCTGTGTTGGTCTGTGTCCGAAGGTGAAATGAGCCTCAATATTATCATACCATATCGTTTACGGGAATAAACGATATGGATTCCCCTGCGGGCCAAATCAGCTCTTGCTAATTTTTAGTAACAAATATGTGAGAGGAACCTGAGAAAGGCTCATGTGAAATGAGCTTCAATATTATCATACCTTATCCTTTACGGGAATAAACGATATAAGGATACATTAGTTCACAAAGTGAGGAGTGGGTCGCCACCCGGGGGCAGGGAGATTTTTCTTTTTTTCTGTGTTAAATTTGTGTATATTGTGAAAGAGGGCGTGAAGATGGTTGGTGCAAAGGCAAAGGAGGTTTGAAGATACAGCTGTGAATGTAATGAAAGTAATAAAAGATAGAGACCAAATAAATGCTAAAATTGGGACAATATTTTAGTAATCTTTGACAGACTGAATTTAAATACCCAAATGACCACATCTGACCCACGGGCCATAACTTGTCCAAGTCCGGTCTGAACACTTCCGCAAGCAGTATTTCTTACTTTCTTACTGGAGGATGTCCCTCATACCAAATCTTTCGTTTGTTTTTGTCTGATTTTAAAGAAGTTAAAAATTTTGGGGAGGGGTAAAAATAAGCAAGTCACAGTCCAGGGATTCACTAGGGTATAATAATGAATCTGGTTTTAATTAATAATTAAATGAAAACATTACGTCCGTCTCAGAACTTTTTGACTCTAATTCTAAAATTCAAATAACCCCCAGCGACAAAGACGGCAGGCTCTCCACTGTCACTGTCACTTTAGGAATGAACGTGAGAAGTGCACTTGTTCACACAGACTCCAGTGAAGGTGGTTCCACTTTAAACACCTAAACGCAGCAATTAGGCGGTGAAGAAAACCAGAGGGGCGAGTCTCTCTGTCACTGCGCCTGTGTCACTCTCACAGCCGCGGAGTGAAGACACGCAACACTCAGACCAACACGAACACTCGCCTCTGTCTCGGTCCGGACCCAGGAAACGACTCCGATGTTCGGCGTGGGTTCGTGGAACAACATGCAGAGTCCTGAATGGAACCTGTTGCGGTGCCTCCTCTGCTGTGACGCGTCACTGCTGTTGCGTTGGAGTCCGTGAATAATGTCTGCAGGAAGACCGGCTCAGAGTTGTCTTCTCGTTTTCTCCCGATTCGAAACAAGATGCATCTTTTCCGGAGTCATTGCTACCAAGTGTTCCCGAACCGCTACCTGGACACACCGACCATCCGAGGAGTCAGCTGGGTATGGTACTTTAAATGTCTGCCGCTGAGAACCAGCTGAGGGGCACAGGGTGGTTAGTGTGGAGGAGACGACAGAGAGATGACTGTGATAGGGTCATTATTATTATTATTATTATAACATATTATTATTATTATAACTGTATGATTTAAGGAGGAACTGTTCAACAAATTCTTCTTCGGTACTTTCTAAAATAAAATTCCTTGTTGCTATTTTTTTCTTTATTCAGTTAAGTTGGTCTATTTGTCCATTAATCCTGTAGAATTTAATAACAGATAATCATTTCTTTCTTTTTTTTTTGTCCCCCCGGAGTTCAGTTTTGGAAACACATTTTGCTGTATTTTGCTAATTTTATTTACTTTTTTTTTTTTTTTTTTACAGTTGGCTAATTTTCCACTATTTCTGCTAAGGTTGTGTCACTTATTATCAGTCCTATTTTTATCTTTAGGCTAATATTAGTGTAACTCCTTGGTAATTACTGTTGTGTTTTGCATATCATTATCTTGGGCTAAAATGAATGTAATTCTCTGGTAATTACTGGTTTATATGTCACGGTATTTTTTTTTTTGGTTGGCTGGTTTGTCTTAACTTTGGGGCTTATTGGCTAACTGTAAGCATTATCGTCTGATGGTTTAATTTTTTATTATTTTGATGAATGATTACCCATTTTTGATCATTCTTATGGTTATTTATTGCTTTTCGTAGTAATATGTTGTTACTTTCAGCTTTGGAGCTACTTTCATGTAGCGTTTGGCTAACTGTAAGCTGTTTTCTTTTTTACTTTTAATACAGTGAGCTAACTTTTCACTCATTTTGCTAATGGTTAGCAACTTCTGTTCACTCTTAATGTTGAACATAGGCTAAAATGAGTTATTAATTATTGGCTGTTTGTTTAGTTTTTTTGCCCAGCCCGACTCTGTGTTATATCTACAGCAGACTTCATTATTTTAAATCAGCTAATGCTAGGCTACATCTGATCACTCTTATCTCGATGCTAAAATGAAGGCACCTAGTGGTAATAATTGGTTGTTTGTTGTTTGTATTAGCCGTGTGTATTTGACGTGTACACAGTTTTGTAAAGAACATCAAGGAGTGCAATTGTTTTACAACCGCCGTCAGGTCGTCAGGTCGTCAGGTCGTCATCTAGTTTTGTTTTTGGAGAACCCAGAGGTGGAGAAAGTGATAAAGGCAGTAACGTTCACACAAGAGGCGATGTGTGTGTGCGCGTGTGTGTGTGTGTTTAAAAAATGTGCTCCAGTTGACCCTCACTTCCCTTCACCTTGCTAAGTGACAGCAATTTGCACATATTTCACAAACACATTCAGAGGACTGAAGGCATTTGTCCATTGTTTCAGCAGCCTGGGTGTGGGAGACTCAGGAAGGCAACCCGGCTCAAAGCTTTTTTATTAAAGTCAGCTTATAAATAGTGTATTGTTTATTGTTCACCTTCAACACAACAAGTGGCTTTTGCTCCAGAGAAGAGTTAGTAAGAGAATGCACGGAGGAGCGGTTCTGACTGCAGGTCACAGGAAGACAGTGGAGTCGTTTCTGGGCCTGCGGTTTCTAAATTTACTCAACTTTGAAGCCCTAACAGGTCAGAGGGAACGGAAAACCTCCAAAGACTGCATCCTGGATGAGCTGCTGTTGCAACCAAATTTTAACTGTGAAGGTTGACAACAGTATTTTAAAATACCTTACGACTCAGATCAGAAATATACTATACTATAGTATATACTATACTATATACTATCAATTAGGTCATATCTGATTCTCATTATACATGAAACATGGTCAACTGTTACTTCCTGTCATATGACGCCGTCCAAAGGAACACGCTTCACTTGTTCCTAAATGTCCAGTGTAGCTCAACAACAAATCAATGAACCCGGCGCTTATTCCGTAGATCGTGTATAAGATGTGGACAGGACCACCCTAAAGACCAGAACTACTCTGCCCATTTCAACAGATAAAGTAAATCAATGTATAAATATTTTTATACGTCTTTTTTTTTCTCGTTAGCTTTTTAGTAGGGATGTCCGATATTAACTATTTGCCGATATCCTGATATGCCGATATTGTCGTCACACTTTTGATTCCGATATCAACCAATACCGATATAGACCTGGTAATATTTATTTATTTATCTGTACAAACCACTGCAATGCTGCCATCTAGTGACGAGTGACTCTCCAGACTGCGAGGGCACAGACACTGGATTATATGTGGTTATGGTTATATGTGATAAGTTCAGTGTCACAAATACTCTTCATACTCTTTTCTATTCCTTTAATTTATCAGTCAAAAGGTTCTAAGACAGATATCATCATTTTCAAATGACCACATTTAGATGAAAAATTGCCCTGAAACAGCTGTAGGTCCCAAATGACCACATTTAGATGAAAAATTGTTTAAATTATCAAAGCTTTGAAACAGCTGTAGGTCTTAAGACAGATATCATCATTTTCAAATGAGCCATACATTTTTTTTTTCCCAAAATTGAAAAATTATTTGAAAGAAAGTGGATTTCATTCCAAAGATGAGACGACGTGGCAGGATGTGGAAAAGATATCTCCCAGAATTTAAATATTTCAATGGAACAGAATAAATACACATTCTGAAATATTGGTGTAAAACTATATTTTTGCTTGTACAATTTTACAGTACAGTACAAGGATCTCTTTACACCTGATAGTAACTGACTTGAAGGCCAAAAGTGCACAGTGGCAGCAGTGAGAGGATCATAAAGTCATAAAACATTCTCCTATAAAGAGGAAGTACAGCTTTCACCAAAGTTCAGACATGGGAATGTTGAATATTTGCACAGGTCTTTATGTTCGTGATGATGTCAGAGAATCGACAGTAAAAACACACGTGTACACTGCAGGGAACTTCATCTTGAAGTACTTAGTCTTTCAAAGTGTTTTCCTGAGAAAGAAACACTTAAATGCATCATGTCTGTTTAATGACATGGCAGCAGACTCTGTGCTTGGATCAGCTGATGTCTGTGTACTTTTTTCCTCCCACGGTCTTTACAAACACTTGACACCCACCCACCTACGCTGCACTGGAGACAATGGTATTACAGCACAGGATCAGATCATGCATTTGGTGCTGACTCTTAATCCCAACCACAAAAAGACAATTCTTCTTCTCTTTGGACACTGATGGGAATCGAACCGCAACTCCCTCCAAGTGTTTCTCTGACTGTTGTACCATGTATCCCCCTGACAAATATCTGTCTCCCAGAGTACCATCAGCATGATCATTCTTTAAAAACGCCTTTAAATGACAAATATCTGTCTCCCAGAGTACCACCAGTATGATCATTCTTTAAAAACAGCAGCAGAGGCCTACTCTATTAAATTCATCCAGTCAAAGTCACACTGTACAATGAAGTAGTACTACAACTGGTACACAGTGTCGCCTGTAACATTAATATTCTCTCTCTAATTTTCTTCCAGTTTAGAACCACGATCGCAGTGTTTTTGATCGCTTTATTTTATCCACCATACACTAGGGATGTCCGATAATATCGGCTGACCAAGATTGGCATAATTACGTATTATCTTCAAGAATCGTTAGCGGTTTTTCCTCCGATAATGAAACCCCGATAACACATTGCCTGGATTTTGCCAAATATACTGGAATCCCCTTGTAAGGTCCTGAGATGTTCACCTCAGTTTTGGGGGCTGCATAGATTGGTATCGGTTGATATCGGAAACGGAAAATAAGCGTTTGGATAAGCGTTGCCTAATTTATACGTATATATACACATATATACACGAGTCATATACTGAACTTTGAGAGTCACTGATCAACAATGATTTATTATATTCTGTCTAATTCTCTCTCTCTCTCTCTCTCTCTCTACCTCAGACTCCTCTGCCAGAAGCCCTGGAGTCTAAGGACACCATGAAGCAGGTGTGTACGCCAGTGTTCACTCAACTGTTTGGTGAAAACAAAACCCTTCAGTAAAAACAAAGCAGTGTTTCACTGGTTAGTTGTTTTTTTTTAAATCCTGGTGGAAATTACTACCCAC
>NC_024316.1:15478247-15538283 GCF_000523025.1 Cynoglossus semilaevis | reverse complement strand
TGAAGGTCTGGGGGAAAATATGATTTGAATCTTTTCTTTTTTTTAAAACAGATGATTCATTCATGCACAAACTAAATAGAATCACACTGTAATAATGGGTTCCTTTTCATTTTATTGTTACTTTTTGAGTTTGAGTTTGGAAATCAATGACAACAGGTACAATTGACCAACTGAATTTTAAAGAGGAGAAAAACTCACGTCTGATGATTTTTTAAAATGTATTTTTATGCAAAAGAAGCTTTGTTAAAACCTAAGATGATTTTAGATTATTTATTATTCACACGTCGTTAATGGACCAAACTGCAGTACAGGTATGAACGTTTACACATATGTACAAATGAGATAACAACAGCATTAACCAAATGAACATAGTTGATCCTCATTAAATGTAATTAAAAGCAATGATACACACAGTACAAACAATCGAAACCCAGGTATGTGACTCGACCAGGGCGGGGAGCCAGCGTAAAGTCATTAGCATTAAAATACTTTTGTTAAACGCACACAGCCT
Organism: Cynoglossus semilaevis; assembly: GCF_000523025.1. NCBI lineage: Eukaryota > Metazoa > Chordata > Actinopteri > Pleuronectiformes > Cynoglossidae > Cynoglossus > Cynoglossus semilaevis. Next base: position 15,537,772 of record NC_024316.1, on the reverse strand, counting down.
TGGCTCTCTGTTTTGTTCCAAAACTTTCAAAAATCCCTCTGTTTTCAAACCTGGAGCAAACAAGAACTGGCGTAATGATCTCAGCTGAAAACCAGACTGTGGAACCAAAAACAAGCTGAGAGAGATATTTGACCTTCAGTTATCTGCGTTAAATAATAGTTCGTTATTGTTACTCATTAGCCTGTCAGTCAGGTGGGATTCTCATAAGAAGCTGCCTCTTTTTTTTCTATAACTTTTCTATTTGTTGTACTTGGCCTCGAGTAGCCTGCGCTGACCTCTGGTATCTTTCAGGATTGCAGTGCTTGCATCCTGTCAAACTGCTGAACTTGTCCTTTCGCTGCTATAATATCCTGCATTGCTACTCAAGCGAGTCTTTAAAAAAAACACATTCCTGGAGGGTCATGCAGTCAAAAGGAGTGTGAAGGGCACTCCAGGCCTCTGTGCTAATTGAACATCCCACCCCTCAGCAGCCTGACCTCGACCTCGACCCCCCCCACGCCTCAACGCTGCTTCAGAGCAGCTTCTTCAACTGCGAGTCAAAGGGAAAACATTTGAAACCCATGTAACGTTCGACGAGGGAAACGGATCGTGTTTGAAATTCCTGTTGTCTCCTACAGAGGACACTGACAGAAAGTCTTTTTTTATTCTCTAAGAAATGACTCCCAGGGATTTTCATTTGGTCCCAGAGCAAAGGAATTGATAAGATGGAGTGAAAGAGTCTGTGGGAGGCAGGTGTGATCAACCACCTGAGGCTTTGTTGGGTTGCCTAGCAAGTGTTCCTCGCCGTACTGGATGTTCTATCAACCACAGTACAGACTGATTCATATTGTTCAGGACAATCAGCAAAGTTCCCAGTCCCACAGTGGAGACGGAACTGTATCCAACAGAAGAACCTAACCTTCAACCACCACAGTTTACAGGGATCCCTGGTTAAAGTCTTAGAACAGTTCCTGTCACCGCACATCTGCTCTGCTGATACGTTTGTCACCATTGTTCTGGTTGTATAAGAAAGTTTGGAGTGTGTGACGTTGACATCACAGTCTGGGGGAAAATATGAGTTGAATCTTTTCTTTTTTTTTAAACAGATGATTCATTCATGCACAAACTAAATAGAATCACACTATAATAATGGGTTCCTTTTCATTTTATTGTTACTTTTTGAGTTTGAGTTTGGAAATCAATGACAACAGGTACAATTGACCAACTGAATTTTAAAGAGGAGAAAAACTCACGTCTGATGATTTTTTAAAATGTATTTTTATGCAAAAGAAGCTTTGTTAAAACCTAAGATGATTTTAGATTAATGGACCAAACTGCAGTACAGGTATGAACGTTTACACATATGTACAAATGAGATAACAACAGCATTAACCAAATGAACATAATTGATCCTGATTAAATGTAATTAAAAGCAATGATACACACAGTACAAACAATCGAAACCCAGGTATGTGACTCGACCAGGGCGGGGAGCCAGCGTAAAGTCATTAGCATTAAAATACTTTTGTTAAACGCACACAGCCTTGGCTCTCTGTTTTGTTCCAAAACTTTCAAAAATCCCTCTGTTTTCAAACCTGGAGCCAACAAGAATTGGCGTAATGATCTCAGCTGAAAACCAGACTGTGGAACCAAAAACAAGCTGAGAGAGATATTTGACCTTCAGTTATCTGCGTTAAATAATAGTTCGTTATTGTTACTCATTAGCCTGTCAGTCAGGTGGGATTCTCATAAGAAGCTGCCTCTTTTTTTTCTATAACTTTTCTATTTGTTGTACTTGGCCTCGAGTAGCCTGCGCTGACCTCTGGTATCTTTCAGGATTGCAGCGCTTGCATCCTGTCAAACTGCTGAACTTGTCCTTTCGCTGCTATAATATCCTGCATTGCTACTCAAGCGAGTCTTTAAAAAAAACACATTCCTGGAGGGTCATGCAGTCAAAAGGAGTGTGAAGGGCACTCCAGGCCTCTGTGCTAATTGAACATCCCACCCCTCAGCAGCCTGACCTCGACCTCGACCCCCCCCACGCCTCAACGCTGCTTCAGAGCAGCTTCTTCAACTGCGAGTCAAAGGGAAAACATTTGAAACCCATGTAACGTTCGACGAGGGAAACGGATCGTGTTTGAAATTCCTGTTGTCTCCTACAGAGGACACTGACAGAAAGTCTTTTTTTATTCTCTAAGAAATGACTCCCAGGGATTTTCATTTGGTCCCAGAGCAAAGGAATTGATAAGATGGAGTGAAAGAGTCTGTGGGAGGCAGGTGTGATCAACCACCTGAGGCTTTGTTGGGTTGCCTAGCAAGTGTTCCTCGCCGTACTGGATGTTCTATCAACCACAGTACAGACTGATTCATATTGTTCAGGACAATCAGCAAAGTTCCCAGTCCCACAGTGGAGACGGAACTGTATCCAACAGAAGAACCTAACCTTCAACCACCACAGTTTACAGGGATCCCTGGTTAAAGTCTTAGAACAGTTCCTGTCACTGCACATCTGCTCTGCTGATACGTTTGTCACCATTGTTCTGGTTGTATAAGAAAGTTTGGAGTGTGTGACGTTGACATCACATGCATGTTTGAACAAATACCTGACGGCACACAAATAACAAGACAGCACACTCCTCATCAGTCGTCTGTAGACTGCCTGTAATGGACAGTCCACTGTAAAATGACCTCATCAGTAGAACAAGCCCTGGCCATAAAACAGGTTTACAGCAGTGTTTCACACGCACTCATCTTCATCCTTCAGTATCAGTTGCACTTTCTTGCGATTCGCCTTCATGAAGTACGGTTTCCAATATTGTTTTTTCCTCAGATCTGGGTTACTACGTGGAAAATTACCTCATCAAGAGGACAACCAGGGGGCAGCGGTGGGTGTGTGTGTGGGGGGAGCGGGTTGACAGGCCTGAGAATGTGGCTGTGTAACTCCCAGAGAAAATATAAGCTCCTGGGAACACTTGTGATCTGGAGAAAACATAACTTCACTGGGGCACATGAGACGATTGAGGGCATTACTCTACAGTGGTCAGGTCTGGGAACCAGCTCAGTGTCACGAACACTGTTGCTCCCAGTACTTCATCAAAGTTGTGGACGATATTTGTCAGGCCCGTATGAACCTCGAAGTAACAAGCAAGCGTTACAGCGTCCTCCCCTCGTGAAAATGCAAACGATTGTTGTTGTCATAAAGCAGGTCACACAGGGTCAAAACACGGTGTTTTAATGCCGTGAACTTTGGTAGAACACCACGGGAGGCATCGACCTCAAGTAGATACTGTAAAACTTCCAACCAAAGAAAACACAATGTGAGAGTTGACAAAGTCTCAACACTTTTTTTCATTTCACATTTTGTTCATTTTTACGTCCACCGCAGAAATTAACGCCTGTGGGGAAATCCAAAGAACAAACAGGCAACCATCTGAGTGACTCGTGAAATCACAAGACACGGTACAGGACACGCATGAGGGAGAGTCTGAAAGGGAGGGACAAAAACAAGAATATTAGCTTCTGGTCAATCATTATATAACGTTTGGTGTTTAAATGTGATGTGTTTGGTTAAACAAAAAGAGGAGAAAAAAACTCCTGAAAACAGCAGCAGTGACTTCACTCATTCTTGTTGCATAAGCTCTGTTTCTGCATCAGTGTCTGGAAAGACCTGAACACCTGCGTCTAGTTTCCTTGATGTGGGTGGGATCTGAGTTGTGGGTATAGAGTACATGTACATGTGTGTGTGAGGGGTTAGGGGGGGAGGGTGTGGGGGGGCTGATGGTGGTCGGAAAGGGAAAGTTTGTTGTTAGCATTTGCCAGACGGCAAGTTTCTGAAACGTGGGGAAGAGTTTCCTGAAGCCATTTTTAACACATTTCCACCACAGATCTGACATCTATGTGACCGAACAAGAGTTCCATGCTGAGGTTCAAATTTATATAGGGCCTTATTTATTGACTAAAATGTATCCCACCAATAAGCAGTACCAATACCAGTATCTGTACTGGTATAAGTACCGGGAACAATCCTTACATAATCTTTATTTCTCACGTCCAGTTTCTTTCAGATCGTATCGAGAAGGCAGCTAGGTCCGTCTACAACGTCATGATTGAGAGAAACCCCGGGCTAATCCGAGACAGGAAGTACCACCTCAAGACACACAGGCAGTGTAGTTCTGGTAAAGAACTCGTGGATTGGCTGATGAAGCAGAACGAATGTCTTCAGTCAAGAAGTCAAGCAGTCGGGATCTGGCAGGTGTTGGTGGACGAAGGAATTCTCATTCACGGTAAAAGACGACGTTTTGTAGAATCAGAAGTTTAGACTGAAATTATTTATGGTGTGGTTCTTCTCACTACGTCTCAGCTCGTGGCTAAAAACGCTCGGCAGGAAATTAACATAATATCATTGTTGATTGTTGGTCTAATCAGAGAAATTCTGGTCTTCCTAATATATTCTGATTTCACTGCCCCAGACAACGCTGATTAATCTCCGTTAAAAGTGTCCGACAGACTCTCTTTAAGATCTTGAAGTGTTTCCCCTCTCTCTCTTACTGCTAACGCCGTCTTTCCAGAACACTCCAATCAGAATCGATTGCTTCATGATATTAGAAAGTGTCATTTAAAAGACATTTATTCAAGCTAACGTCTTCTTTTTTACAGCTAACACAACGTCCAAAAGCCAACACTGACGTGTACTTCACTGTCTCTGTCCTGAATGTAGTTAAACACGAGTTGAACTTCCTAGACAAGGACACACAGTTCTACCGCTTCAAAAACACAGAGTTCGGCCTGCATCACATAACGGACGACAGGGACTCGGAGGACGAGCTGCATGAAGGTCTGTCCCTGTTGTCCCAGCTGGGTCCTGACGCTCTGCTCACTATGATCCTTCGCAAATGGTGAGACAACAAACACATATTTCAGTGAAGTTCCAGTAGTGTCCATCATTGACTACCTCTGGATGTTGTCTCTTCTATTTCTGAGTTTAGTCCGAGTCAGAGAAGTGCCGAGGAGCTGGAGGTGATCTTTGAGGAGCTGCTCCACGTCAAGGCCGCTGCTCATCTCTCTGCATCAGTTAGTATCTGTCAACACACCTGAGCCGTCGTCATTTACAATCTCTTCTAACTCCTGCCATTGTCATCAAATATTTAGTCACTTTTATCTTGTATAAGATATCAACTCTGTGTTCGAAAAATACCGCAACTTGGATCAAGGGTGCCCAAGGTAGGGCTACTGGCCCAAAGTTGGCCCGTTGAATTATTAAGTGATGGTCAGACTGACATATACTTCAAAAGTCAAACTACATACACAAGATTAAAACTGCTATGAAAAATCACATCACATGAAACCGTTGCTGTTGCTGAAATGGACTTTTATACACAACATATTGTTGCTGTAAGACACCAGCACAACAATAGCAATGAGTTGCCAGCTCAGGTTACTACAAAGTCTGTTATGAAACTGCAGAACTAAATGTTAAAATAGGAAAATCATTTAACATTAGAGAGTTTGTAAAACAGCGCCCCTCTCTGGTTGCTCAGTGACTGAGCTTTTCTGCAGTGACGTCTTTTGACCCACAAACTTAATTTTTGTTCCCAGAAGGAAAACAATATCTGCCACTGATCTGAATCATATGATATCTCAGAGTCGTGTGCCCGACTTGGAACTGTTGCAATTTTCCTGACTCACTATTGTATCAAACACCTTTCAGCTACATAGTTGAAAAGCTGGTTCTCTACAAAAGATCGTCTAACACGACTGCCCTGGAAATGTATTTAAAAAATGCTCACAGTATATGAGCCTCCAGATTAACCTGCCTCTGGTCTTTATTGTTCCTTTCTCCGGTAAATTACGTCAACAACACAACACAACAGGTTTTAAATTCAGCTGATTTCTTTTCCTTTTTGTCTCCAGGTGCGTAAGGAGCTGGCAGCAGTGCTGGTCTTTGAGTCACATGCTAAGGCCGGAACAGTCTGTGAGTGTGACAGTTTTGCTGACGTTTGAGCTTTAGGTGATGGAGACGTTTGCCATCTACAGATGATGACACATCGCTTGTATAAAGTCAAAGTCATCCTTTCTGCATCAAAGACACAGAGGTGTCAGAACATGTTCAAATGTATATCCATCAAACACACCATCTGTGTATCACAGGTCTTACTGTAGATATGTTTTATCTTCTATCTTTCCTTCTATGTCGATTTCTTTCCGACGCAGTACTGTAAACCAATATTTTATAAAAAATCATCAGCAGATACTGTATATATATCGGACGTACTTCACCTACTGCTAAACTGTAATACTTATTTATTGCAACAATTTCTGACAGAGGATTTCTTTCCTGCACACTTGCAGTAAGATAGCGTATGCCATCTTGACAGGTATGGTAAATGGGCAGGATACTGGCATACCTCTGTCAGAAAAGCACCGTACTTTTGTTGTGAAACCAAATTTATAATTATTGTTACAAATTCTCACCCTGTTTGTCTTCTTTTATACTGCAGTGTTCAGTCAGGGGGACAAAGGCACGTCATGGTATATTATTTGGAAAGGCTCGGTCAACGTGATCACACATGGGAAGGTAAATTAAGTAGTTAACGTCTTCCTCCGAATTGCTCTTCGACATTTTAGGTTCAGATAAGAAAATGCTCAAAGTTGGTTTGTTCGTTCGTTTGTTTACAGGGACTGGTCACCACGCTACATGAAGGTGAGGACTTTGGTCAGCTAGCTTTGCTGAACGACGCTCCACGCGCTGCCACCATTATCTTGAGAGAAGACAACTGCCACTTCCTTCGCGTTGATAAACAGGACTTTATACGAATCCTCAAGGTCAGGCTTTGGTTCACAACATCTAGAGTCTGTTCCTAGGTCAGTTTCTCTGATGATGATAATGATCCACATCCTACTGTGTGTGTCGTCTGTGCTGCTGTCTACAGGATGTGGAGGCTAATACAGTTCGACTGGAGGAGCATGGAAAAACAGTGCTGGTGTTGGAGAAGAGCGCCACCTCTGTTGAACCAGGTGGAGCAGGAAACAACAGCAGCAAGTTAGTAAACGCACACACACACAGCGCTGGATGGAACCCGCAGAGATTTAGGAAACAGTGACATATCGAGGGCCACAGTTCACGGACCACACTCTGTGCAGGTACACGGTCATGTCCGGGACACCTGAGAAACTGCTGGAGCACTTACTGGACACAGTCAAGCTGGATGCTAACGGAAACGATGCTCTGGGTACAGGTCTAACAGATTGTTACGTCACGTCATGCTGAAGGCCGAGTCAGTCTGCAGGTTAACGTGTGATGTTGTGATGTTGTGATGTTGGTCTCCCTTCAGAGCCCTGTGTGAGCGACTTCCTACTCACCCACATGGTGTTCATGCCCTCCAGTCAGCTGTGTCCTGCTCTGCTGCACCAATATCCTGCAATCATTAATAAAAAACTGATAACGGAGGTGATGTTCCCTGTTACAGCCACTCCCTCTGTCACCGTCCCTGTTCTGCTGCTGCTGCTGCTGATGATGATGATAATATTTAGCCTGCAAACAAACAATAGGGAGTATTCAGTGTTGAGCAACACACAGTTTGTTCTGCTGAAACGCGATCAGCCGCCACAGGGTCGGATTCTTTGTCTGTAAATGTTTGCCACCTTAACCATCTCCGCACCTACCAGGCACAGCTCTCCGAGGGCTCGGACCAGGAGAAGGCTGCTTATGTTCTCAACGCCAAGCAGAAGGTAGTGAAGTTTATCAGCCAGTGGGTGGTGCTGTATGGCCTTTTGCTGAAAGACGACCCGACTGCCTTGGACTTTTTGGAGGTGAGGCTGCAGGGAGGATTGAACGACTTGTCGCTGCATTTTAATTGTGTTCGTTCACGTTTGTATTTCTTGTTCATTTCTTATGTTTTGGGCAGAGGATGAAGAAGGAGGTGGCGACAGACGCCCGTCTCTTCAACCTGCTGTAAGAACAATTTAGGGAAAGCAGGAGGACGAAAGTAAGTATTTTGTTAGATTTCTTCCTCAAAGCAGGGGTGTCAAACTCAAATGAGCTGGGGGGCACTGCTCCCCCTGCTGCCCCTGCCATGTCATTGAAGGGACCAAAACAATTAGCAGGGGGTCAAATGGGTGGTTGGCAGGCCTTTTTATGACCCACGTGCCAGGAGTTTGACACCCCTGCCTTAGAGTAACTCATCTGCTGTATGTACTGAACTTCCACTCAGTTTTCTCTTGTGATACCTTGACAGGATGGAGAATGGATATCACTCACTGAACAGGGTGAGCGACCTCCAGTGATTGGTGGTAGAAATGGAAACATGTCAATGTTTCTGATGCTATTTTCTTTAGATTTTCTTTCCGAGACACTGAGTTACTGTGGTGTCGTTGACAGAACCAGCCGTTTGATTGGTTTTCCAGTGTTGAAGAGCCTGTGGGGAGATTACAACCAATCAGAACGTGTGATAAAGGTCAGTACACCAAAGTCAGCAAATTGTCTGTGGTCGTTTCACATATCAATAGAAATTCAATCGGTATATCTGGAGAACAGACTGAATAGACCACGTATAACAATTCAACTAGCTTAGTGAAGATCGTCACATGGTTAGATGACACTTTAGTTTTGTTTGGACGTTTCCGACATTCCTCCACACTGTGTGTTTGATGATTCCATTGGAGAGTTCAGTCTTTGTAGAATCTCAAGAAATCATCTGTGTTATTTGGTTGCCAAACCCACATCATCCTATCTATGGTGAATCTAAAGTCTTCAAAACCAGACCTCGTTCTGCAACAGGCAGCTACATCACTTCACTCTACTGTATGCAGTCGATACTCGACCCTTTGACTCGTGTGTGTCTGGTCGTTTCAGTGCTGTACGAGATCTACAGGCCAGACAACAAACCTTTCACCCTGATGCTGCCAGTCAACGCGTCTGTACACGATGTGATGTCAGCGATAGTCAAACCAGTCGGAGATCACGTTCTGGTCAAGATGAACTCATCAGGAGGTTGGACATGTCAGGAATTCACAGCATGTTTTTCTATTTATTTTCTGTCATATTAATGGGGTTTCTTTTATTTATACGACTGCACACAGAGAGAGCTCAGTTGAAGCTGGACGCTACGGCTGTCTACACCGCTCTGGGACTCAACGAAAAACTCTTCATCTGCACAAGCAGTCAAGTAGAGCAGCTGGTAAGAAATGGAAATCTACTCTTACAGCAGCTCCTGATGAACAGAAGCTTACTCTCTCTCTCTCTCTCTCTCCCAGGTTCCTATGGTCGAGCAGCAGGGTCCGGAGCGAGGGACGGCTGACATCCTTGAACTGATGAGCTCTAAAGACCTTGCCTACGAACTTACAAATTACGACTGGGAGCTGTTCACAGCTGTGCATGAAGTAAATGCAGCAACATACGATACATTTTAAACACTATTTAAGTTTCTACACAGTCACAAAAGAACGCAAACCAATGATTTAACTGCTACTAAAGCCAGTCTGGAGCTCAGCTCCACAGCAGCTGTCTGTCTGTGTGTGTGTGTGTGTGTGTGTGTGTGTTATCACAGTCATCTGTTATCTGACAGCAGCAGCTCAGCCATCAGACTGGCCGGGGCCACAAATGAACTTCCTGCATGTTTCACATGTTTTCGTAGCCTTGACTCCAAGTCTGTTCTGTACAGGTGGAGCTGGTCTACTACATATTTGGCCGCCAAAAGTTCCACGGGGCCACCACAGCTAACCTGGAAAGGTTTGTGCGTCGTTTTAACGAGGTGCAGTACTGGGTGTTGACCGAGGTGTGCCTCTGTGAGGACGTGGTGAAACGAGCGAGCCTGCTCAAGAAGTTCATCAAGATCGCTGCAGTGTAAGAGCGACCGACACACAAACCCTAAACACCCCAGGACCAAGTTATCTCAGAACGACAACAGACTGAGAATTACATTACATTTACGCATTTAGAGCTTTTATCCAAAGCGACTTAGAAGAAGAGGCTTCTGGGAATCGAACACAGGACTCTGTGCTCTCTGCTTCCAAGGCTAACCGCCATTAAAACACAGTCTACATTGGGTGCTACGTTGCTGAGTATGCCATTTACAGAAATATTGAATTCGAACAACAACTTTGCAGAATCTGACCATGGCATTTTACCAATCTTGTAAACATTGTTTTTTAAAAACAACCAGATGCATGTTAGCCTCTGATGGGCCACATAAAATGAGGTGGCGGGCCACATTCGGCCCACTGGCCTCTAGTTTGACATATATGGCCTAGCCAGTCCTTCACCATTGTCTCACACTAGTTGACAGTCTGGGCTGTAGTGTGTTTTCTTAGTCTGGTTTACAACACACTCTGTCCAAAAAAACCTAACGTCCAATACAAAGTACTGGGAAAAAACCCAAGTGCACACTGGGAAAACAACCTCCATCCATTCACTCACTCATTCATCCTCCAGAGCTGGAACCCATTCCAGCTGTCAACAGCCCAGTCCATCGCAGGGTCACATATAAAAACAACAACCATTCACACTCACACCCACACCAATCAGTCAGTTTAGACTGCATAGAGAAAAACCAACAATTAAGCCTGGTTTCAGCGGGTCATCTGATTGGTGTAATGCAGGGTTACTAACCATCACGCCACCCTGTGGCCTCGAAATGTCATAACAGGAAGAAAAAAATGCCTAGAACATCCATCAAGTTAATCTATTGTAATCTTGACACCGTCACCGTGAGCATAACATCAACAAACAGTAACCTGTTCAGATGAGCTAACAAATGCTAACGAGTGAAATCTAAGTCAAACCTGAAACATTAATCAAACTCCATCCTCTCATTCTTTCAGCTTGAAGGAGCAGAAAAATCTTAATTCATTCTTTGCTGTGATGTTTGCTCTGAGCAACAGTGCAGTGCAGAGACTTTACAAGACCTGGGAGGTACGAGATGTCCCTGAACGCAACAATCAAATAAGAGTTGTTGTTTTATGACAGATTAAAAACTGAACGGAATTTATTAAAATAACGTTTTGTTTGTCTGTCACAGAGAATACCCAGCAAGACGAAAAGGATTTACTGTGCTTATGAGAGACTGATGGTAAGTTATAGGATGTGATGGACACAGTGAAGGAGCAAATGTAGCACAAAGTCAGAGAAAAATGAGAAGAGTTTGTTTGGTTTTAATATAAATTAAGGAGAGCGAATAACGTCCAGGTAGCAACGGTAATCTTAATGGTATTTATAGTTAAGTATAGTGGTGTGCCCAGAACTATTTAACTTTTTTTTACATATTTAGTTGTACTGAAACTATATAATGTACAACAATTTATTTAAGTTAAACTTAAAAAAATTCACACGCCCAGAACTATTTAACTTTTTTTTACATATTTAGTTGTACTGAAACTATATAATGTACAACAATTTATTTAAGTTAAACTTTAAAAAAAAATCACATTTATGTAAAAAAGTTAGTGCTCTTACCTTTATTCGTTAAAGAACGCCGCTCTGTTCCCGTCACGAATATTTCCATTACTTTGTTTAAAAGTCCTCGTTATTTTCTCTCCGTTCGAAATGGCTTTATTACAGTTGTCAATATTCGCGTGTGATTCTGCGTTTGAACGAAGCGAGTTATTGCCCTGTATTTTTAAGGAATTCTGACAAATAAACATAAACAAACAAATACACGAGCCGCTACAATGAACCTGACTTTCTGACATTGCTCACTTGGAGAGTAGAAGAACAAAAAGGCACTCTTAGTCTCAGGTCTGCCCCCGCAGGTGCGGAATGGTATAGGTTTCCTCGCGTTAATTAATGGGTTTTTGTGTGCGAACAGAAAAAGAAAGGTCGATATTTCACACTTTTATAAAATACTTCAACAGACTTTTGAAGATTGGGGTGTATGATAAAAGTATCAGCAAACACGATCTTGTTGTCAAACACAAACGGAACGAACTGACTACGGGCGTTAGCACAGCGTGTGAGCGAGAGCGTAGTCCGAGCTCGGCGTGGGTTGCCAGATCTCGCGAGGGAAACAAGCCTTTGCAAAAAAATTGATGTAATGACCAAATCAATATGTTCAGAAATGTAGCCACCTCTGGATCTACTATAATAGTTTATTTTTTAAAATAATGCATTTTCTCTGTCAAATAGTTTTATTTTTATTTTTTTAAATAATGCATTTTCTCTGTCTTTATGTTTATTGAAGGATCCTTCTCGTAACCACAGAGCCTACAGACTGACTGTGGCCAAACTCAGCCCCCCCTACATCCCCCTCATGCCTCTGCTGCTAAAAGGTAACAGATACACTGACTGTTTTGGGGCCTGACTTCATGTGAATGTACTACGTTTACGTCATTTTTTTTTCTCAATCTGTGTACAGACATGACATTTATCCACGAGGGAAACTCAAACTACGTGGAAAAATTGGTCAATTTTGAGAAGATGGTAAGACGAACGAATGTGCTTGAAAAATGCATGACTTCACACATGGTCACTGACTGCTCATCAGTGTACAATTAGGCTGAAATGGTTCCTTTTCCTCTCCCTGTCAAAGAGAATGATGGCCAAGACGGTGAAGATCGTACGGGGTTGCAGGAGCCAGCCATATGGTAAATGACCCAGCTGAGCCTACCATGTAGTACACACGGTCTGGGGTGGATTGTAGGGGCCCATCATTAAGAGGAGTGCTCCCCCTATCTATCAACTGTCATCTTGTTCATTTTCACATACATGAGAATGATAGTCAGAATTACTAACAAAATGCTGTTTTATGTAAAAATTGTTGATGTAGCATCAACAATTTTCACCATCCATGTTTGAGACCCAGTAAAAATTATTTTCATGGGCCCCAAAATCCCTAGCGGCGCCCCTGCACGCAGTACTGTCAGCTTACACTGTACACATCTGACATAATTCAAACAGCTGGTAGACGTTGTTCGTGTGTATATTAAAAAGCTCAGTTCATTTCTGTGACTCCTCCAGTGCCGTCGTCACCACAGAGAGGTCTGGCAGATCGGATGTTCCTGGATGGACCTGCTAACCGTTTATCAACATGTGAGCCACGTCCGACACATAATTTACTGTGATATTCCCATATTCTCACACTTATTCATTACATTAGAAGAATAAAACCTGATTTATTCCTCTTGTCTAGACTCTGACCACGTGTTCCCCTTGCGGAGTGTCACCAGCGTCAGACAATACATCCAGAACCTGAGGGTGATCGACAACCAGCGCAAGTTGACGCAGCTCTCAAGACTCTTGGAATGTTAGGACCTCAGATGTGCAGAGACTGTGGAAGTGTAGCACACATCTGTATGAAGGAGCTGGAAGGGTTTTTTTTATATATCGAATTTGCACCTTTATCTCCATCTAGTGGACACGAGCAATGTCGACCGCCAAGGAAACTTCAGAAGCACGGACATCAATGGTGTAGTGGACTTGTGCAGGAGTCAAACGTCCTCCACACAACACTCCAAAATCTCTGCTGTCAAAAATCACCTTAGGTCAGGTGTTTGTGCACTAATATTGTCACTTTTTTGTGCAAATGATGTCATTATGTAAATTCATAACTTGTCATTTTATAAATAAATTATTTTCTCAGTTATGTGTATTCCATAAAAGCACAGTGATTTTTTTTTACAAAGAGAAATATTTTTTATTTAAAGTACAAACCATAACAGATAAAAACTGAGTCCCCCCAAAACCCTCCCTTGCCCTCCCAACAAAAACGTTCTCCCCAATATGGGGTGGAAAGAAAAATTTCACAAATTAGTCCTCGATTGAATTTGTTACTCTCCGTGTCATAAATATGTACAGCGTCTTTTAAAAAGTCCTGGAGAGGCCTAAGGAGAAGAAATTAAAAAACAATAAAAATAAAAAACAAACCCAGTGCCTTCTCCTGGTGTGACATTTTAGGAAGTAGTGAAAGAATTCCGTCATTTTTATAAATAATATGAATCGACCTGTTCAGACAGAAATAATCATTGTTATCCTGGAACATTTGACAGACGGCAGAATAAAGAGTGAAATAATGGGAAAAAAAACTCAGGATAACAGTTGTGTTCAGACAGGTGCAACTGACACAGAACACATCCATCTTAAAACTGTGAGAGCACCCAACGACCTGGTGGTGGTGCTATTGTGTCAGTCTGTGAAATACTAACAAAACAAAATCAAAACCTGCTAAAACAGGAACTCGTGACAGGTGAGAGTGAAAAGCACAAAGTTCTGCTTTCCTACAAATTCATCAAAAACAAACCATAAAACAGAAAAAGCACTGTGATGTAAAGAGGGTGAATATAAATATTGCACTTGCAAATAACACAGAGTTCCCATCGCCGAGCTCTTAGGCTGTAGTGACTGCGGCCGTCGTTTTCACTGAGGATGACGTTGATTTAAAATTAAACTCTTATTTTGAAAAGGTCTTTTAAATATCCACTGTTTTGTGGCATCGACGTCGTGAACAGTGACGCAGAAGAACCTGTTGGTAAAGAGATAACCAGTAGAGGGGGCAGTGGGACGGGTGATCAATCCATACGTGAAACAAACATTCATAAATACACCATTCACACAAGTTCATGTTTGCATGAAGTCAATCCACAGACGTTACATATTTACATTTAAGGCACAGAAAATCTATGTACATGACATTTGAGCGACCAAAGAACAAACAAAAAAACAAAAACAACAGACTTTCAGTCCCTGTAGCCTTTGTGGTAGTGGGATGACAAACAACAGTGTCTCACAGTAACACACAGACTGTAGAAAATGGACGATGATCTGTCCAAGCTACGATACTGCTGATTGTCTTCGCGTCAGGCGCAATCACGCCATCATCTGGTGGCCTGTGACCTCAACCCGAACTGAGGACGAGGTGGAGGAGAGACAGTAAAAAAACTAAAATACTCCGAAGCAGAAAACAGCTCGATTTTGCTACATCTCTGTGGTTGTTCCAGTCCCCATCCCAGTCGACTCAACAGCAACGGCAATGTCAAACCTTTTTTTTTGTCTTTGTTTTTTTTAAAGTGATCAGTAGGAGTCAAAATCAAAACAAAACAAAAAAAAACTCAAAGGAAGATCAAACAGTGAGTCTCTGCTGTCTTTAAATCAGTAGATTTCCTCTGAGTGCAAAAACCAACGACTCCACCCAGCGCTGTCCACCGCTTCGAGGCAGAGAGAGATCGATCTCGTCAAACACCTGTTTATGTATCTTAATACCCGCTTTTTCTGTTCGATTCTGCAGGCTGCGTCAGCCCAGCAGGGGGCAATATTTAGAAAAAAACCTCAGACAGATCAGGACTTGGATTTGGGTCATTTAAGGGTTGTTTTTTTGTTAGTGATTTTGATCTGACTCTCTGGCAAAGAATTTGTGTTTACTTTTTGGACAATCAACCTTCAAAGCCTCAGAAACAAGACCACAAGCTACGTGTCGCCATATTCTGTCTGAGTCAGTGAACATTAGCAACATTTAAAGTAATTTTAGCACCCGCACGAGGCAGTTAAACTGACTTTCCTAATCATACGTCCTTGTTTTAGCCCTGAGGCTAAATTACATATTTGGTAAAAAAAAAAAAAAAATCCCAACCTTCTAACCAACATAAAATAAAAGTAAAAACATTCATTTGGACAGAAGATCTTTGTGTTGTTTTTCTCCGTCTTCTTCTAGTGCAGCACAGTGGAGTTCCAGTGGTCTCTCTCTCTCTCTCTCTCTCTTTTTAATTCAACTGCTTTCAGATCCACCCTTCAGGTTCCGTTGTGGGTTTTTTGTTGCAATCCTACAGCCAGGTAACGTGGTTCAGGTAACTCTGGTCAACTGTTAGGCCTCTGAGGCGGCCTGTGGTTTCAGCTGGGCCTTCTCCATGGCCGTGCCGTACGGTAACGATCGCTTGAAGAAGCCAATCTGTCAAAAAAAACAACAGGGCAATATGTCAGGAAACAGGAATCCACAGAGGACCATCAGGTGTGGAGTCACAGCAGGAAACATGTTCTGAGTGGAACTGACCTTATATAGAACATAGATGAGCAGAGCCAGGAGCAGTAAACCAGCCAGGATGGCCAGGATGATGATCCACAGAGGAACAGAGTTCTCAATATCTGGTTTGTTCCACACCACTGGGGTCACGACCTGAGGAGAGGAGCATAATTAATGAATTAGTTAATCACTTAATTAATCATCTACCAGGCTTTAACTTCAACTGGAAGAATTACAGAATCCACAACATGGTTAAAGACTGAAATACCTTTTTGTGGCCACTGGGGTAATATTTTGGTAAGATGGCGTAGGGCGTCTTCTCCACACTGTATCTGGCCATGCACTCCAACAAGTGGTTCTTATATGGTCTCTGGAAGAAGAAGAAGAAGAAGAAGAAGAAGAAGAAGAAGAAGAAGAAGAAGAAGAAGAATTAAAACTAGAAACACTAATAATGCATATAATGTTTTGTATTAATTATTGTATGCTACGTTAATATAAAGAATATATACCTTTGCTAAATTGACCAGATATACAGTTAATTAAAACTAGAAACACTAATAATGCAAATAATGTTTTGTATAAATGTATTAATTATTAATTTCTATGTTAATATAACTATATATACCTTTGCTAAATATACAAGATATACAGTTATACAATATATATTAAATATATATATATAATATACATATATTTCAATTTCTATGTTTTCTTTAGCAGTGACCCATCACACTGATTCCATACCGTTCTAGTCTAAAACCAAACATGCAATTCCGTATGATATCCACTAGAGGGCAGACAGAGACCAAATGTCGCTCACAGAGAAAACTCTCCTCAGCATTCCAATCCTATGAGCAGCTGTGAGGAGCAGATAATGACTTTTCAATACGTTCACACATATGCCTCGTGTTAGAGCATGTAGTGGGTTTTTAAATGTCTGTGTGTGTGTGTGTGTGTGTGTGTAGCTCAGATGTCGGGGGAAGACAGTGATGTGAAGTGGGAGACACTACTGTCTGCACAGCCAGTCTACATGCTCAGTTAACAACTGTCACCCCATTTGTTCAGGCTAATAACGGTGCAGCAGTCTGGGTCAGACCCGGGGCTGGTGTCTAGTCCACACACACGACAAGCAGAAAAAACCTCGGGTCTGTTCACTCACCTCAGTGAAGGTTTCAGCCCAGACGCGGGACCGTACTTTGAGGATCGCCGTGGTCCCCCGCTCCAGAAGTCCGACTTGGCACTGGAGCGTCCAGCACTCCACGTTAGAGCAGGACTGCAGGAAA
Source organism: Cynoglossus semilaevis (assembly GCF_000523025.1). NCBI lineage: Eukaryota > Metazoa > Chordata > Actinopteri > Pleuronectiformes > Cynoglossidae > Cynoglossus > Cynoglossus semilaevis. Next base: position 15,520,569 of record NC_024316.1, on the reverse strand, counting down.
ACACGAAAAAAAAAAGTACTGCGTTACTTAAATACTAGACACAATTGTTCAGTGGTTGATCTTTCAGTGATTAATCATTATTAACAATTATCAGGTTTAAGATACACTGAGCAGAGCTGCCATATGATGAAAAAATGAATCACAATTTATCACGATTAATCATGATTAATTGAGACAGATAAACATTCCTTCATTTGACAAAGAACAACTTTTCTCTACTTTAAATTTGCCGTTCGTCGGAGCTGATGTTGAAGCCAACCGAATGTTGAGACGGTATCGTGACCTTGTGGTGCGTTGGTGAAACTACAACCGTGTCTCTGCAGCACCAGTCAACTGTGTGAATCAACTGTGTTTTAAACAATGAAAAATGTTGTTGTTGAAATATTTGGACCCAGAGTGCACGTGGAGAGTTAATAATTGTAATCTGATTAATTTCTTAAATTAATTACAGCAGTTAACCTGTAATAATATACACACAAACAACCAAACACATCTGATATATTGTCAACTTCAGCATCAAATTAACCCTAACACCAATCAGCAGGTAGACTTCAGTTATCCCCTGGGATTCAAATCGATGACCTTCTCATTGTAAGGCAAGCACACTAACCACCATTACACCGCATAACGCTGCTAGAAACAGTTGTTCATAATTAAAAGGGAGTGAAAAAAAACAACAAACCTGACAGCGAGTGAGAGTTTAACGTGAAACAAGGGCGGGAAAAAAACCCGCCTCGGCACAGAGCGGAAAAACAAATAACAGGCCTGTTAATGCTGAAGGTCAAATAAATATAACAAAGAGACCAATGATCCCTATTCCACGCCTGCTTCAAATTAGATTGAAGGAATGTCATGAGACTGTAAAAATGCGGCGCGCACCGCTCTCCACATCGTTGTCCGACCACTAATACCAGCCCTTTTTCCTCACCGCTGTAGGAACAGCATTTTAATTAGGTCCTCATAATGCAGATAGCTAAGTATAACATTTACAGCTTTCACATAATGTACTCGACTATATGTGTGTGTGTGTGTGTGTTTAGCTGGGGCTGTATGCAGACCACCCCCAGTCTACGGGGCTTCGGCGGGTTTCCTGCAGGATTGGATTAGTTTACTTATTACACCAAGTTTGTCAAACACAGGAGGAGAAGAGAGGAAGAGGAGGAGGAAGAGGAGGAGGAGGAGGAGGAGGACAGCACCCTCCTCATGCCTTCAGGCTCAGATGGACTTAATGAGGCCACTCAGACAGACAGGGAGCATTTCAGTCCAGTCCTTCCTGGTGGACCACAGACTAATGTCCCAGAGCAGAGCGGCTACAAAGGTCTGAGGAAATGACATGAACACAGTCCAGTGACAAATACTTCATGTCCCATATCATCTCCCTGCTGGAAGAACCCAGGCCATCAACGGGTTTTCATGACCTCATGATTTGGTGTCTGCTTTTTCGCCAATGATGTGGTTTTGTTTATGCTTCATCTGAACGTTATCTTCAGCTCGCAAAGGAAACGTTCGAATCCTAGAGGAAACCCTGGAGGTTTTTGTTCATGAATTCTGGAAGGATGGAGCAGGACAATGGCAGCCAGATGGGGGCAGCATATAATTAATAATAATAATAAAGATAAGCTGTTAACAGGCTGCACCCAGCAGGCGCCAAGCACGCGGTTCCTCTGGGAATCGAACCCAGGACCCTGTGCTCTGTGCGTGCTAACCGCTACATTAGTTTGAGTTTGAGACTTTTCATCGCTCTGTTGTCGTGAAGATAGAACTGAACCTAATGGCAAAGCTGTAGCTGCGTTCCTATCCTGACCTATAGCAATGAACTGTAGGTGGCGATAGAGAGATGGATGGATTTTTGGAAGGTGGGACTTACGAATAAGGGGTCATGGAGTTTGGTCTTATAAAATATAGTTCACAGCTGCTCCACCCCAAAGACCTACATCAGTTACCATTGGTGACTGGCAGCGGGAAACGAACCAAAAGAATGTAATTTAAGTAATTATTATGTCTGAACAAATTAATTACCAGTTCCAGTCAAAGCTTAAGCCATGAAGTAGGAAAAAACATTTGAGTGACACTAAAATACCATGATTGTCATTTTCAGACTGTATTTTTCCAAAATGATTTCTTTTTAAACATCACCTATAAGCAACCGACATCCACCATCACCTTCAACCGTTTTGGTCTTTGTGTACTTTAAAACACAGGCTAGGTAACTGCAAATTCAAATCTCATCTGCTATATTTATTCTTTCATTAGTGATGTCGTTTCCCAGTGACAGTAAATCTCAGACGTGGAGAAATCCAAAGAACAGAGTCCTTCATCCAAATGTGTCAGTGGACGCGGTTGATGAACGAGGACGGTCTGGAGCGACAGGCCGACGGACAAAGGCTTCATTGGTGGAGCAGGTAATACAAAGACAGAGGCAGAGGGAGCAGCCTCATGCAGGTGGACCAATCAATAGACCCAGTGTGTGTCACGACACCCAGGGCTAGCACCAAGACAGCGGTCTGTGGAGTTAGCAATGCATCACTGACAAAAAAAGTCACCCGTGTCCAACGGCTTCTGAGGCTGCCCGCCCATCCACCACTACTTAAGGGTCTTTTAAGTTAATCCCCACAAAGCGACTACCCTATAGCCTTTGACCCCTTCCTTTCAATGACATCATAACTTAATTACCCATTCCCAGGGGCCTCGTGTACGAAGGGGTGGCAATGTCATGAAAAAAGGTCATTTTCACGAAACCCTAATGCTTTTTATTTGGGTTTTCCAATCACTTGCAAACCAAACCAGATCAACCTGAAAACCTTCTGTTACTAAGGGAGATTTCTATTCACTCACTTTTATGTCAACAATTGCATTACACTTAATTGGGCAACACAGGAGTTTCAATGATTTCCATGCCAAAGACCCTGACATTGATAATATATATATATATATATATAAAGTACAAGGAATCACATCCAGATTCTTCCTTAATCAGTGTTGGCTACAGGGGTCGCCATAGTTTCTCACCAGGTTGGTCAGCTGAGCCAGCTGACTCTTGTGAACGTCTGTCCTCACCAGGGGGTGCTCCTGGGCCTTCAGAGCCAGAATTGGTGGTTCTGTCGAAGTGCGCTGGAGCTGAAGGCAAAAAGAAAGATTTAAAAACACATAAACATTAGAGCCATTAGGAACGAGGAACAAACTGACCTCACTAACCAGAGCAGCACACCGAGCTCTCTGTCAATACAGGACTTAATGTTAGCGTGACCCCGAGGCTTTCCCTCATTAATCAGAAGCATGTGAGTCCTACTGCTCATGGATTCCCGTGGAAATACGCCGTACTTAGCAATTCACCAGGGGAGGAGAAACATTAGCTAAGATAGATGACCACTTCACCGCACCCTCGAAACATCTGTCTCGCCTCAAATCAACACAATAAATAAACACAAACAACTGCAGTTGATACCATGCCCACAACAGTCAAACACCCTAACTTGGTACGGGGGAGGTGTGGGGGGGGGCACATCCATGGGTACTGAAGATCAGAGAGTGTGTTTATCAAGCTGCGCCCAGTCTGGAGGAGAGCTGGAACATCAAAGCAGTGGTAGGGTGAGTGTCATGGGTGGGGCCTTAAAGAAACAGGGAGGAGGACTAGGAGGAAGACGAGGGTGTTGGTCCAGCAGTGACTCCTACTCCCATGTCTGACAGAGGGGAGGTTGGATCTTTTCACTTTATTTATGCCCTGAAGAGAGAGCATTTGTGGTTATCTGAATGGTATTCACCTTGAGGTGTAGGTGGTTCATGTACTTGTCAGAGGTACAGTTAATCAGTCCTTCTGTGGAGAACTCCAGAGGGTAGAGGATGGTCAGGTCCTGGACACTGAAGGGGCAGCGCAGCTCCAGCAGGGTGTGGCTGATCCTGCTGGGTCCGTTGTTCACCAACTGGAAAAACGAACACAGACGGTTGAAAGTTTTCCTCCTCCTCCGTTTTCACCAACTGGAAAAACGAACACAGACAGTTGAAAGTTTTCCTCCTCCGTCGCTTTCAGGACGTTCTGAGACCCAGAGAGTCTCCACGGTTACGGACGGTTACCTCATAGACGTGTTCCACTGCAGGCCCGACGTCCTGCTCCACTTCGTAGTTTTTGGTCACTTTCCAGTTGGCAGGCGGAAAGAAAACCTTATCTGGTCGAGACACCCTGGAGAAGTGAAATGGAGATGTGAAAACATGTACAGTACGAGGCCGTGTTTAGGACTTTTCAGAGTTCCCAGAGTTCATCTGAGGAAATCCTAAACCTCAGCTCACCCCTGCAGGATGACATCAGCCTGGACGACCACCTCCAGCCTGTAGGGCACAACCTCACTGTGGGAGTTATTCTCATTTTTGCTGTGGAAACAAAGAGAAGAGGAAATCAGTTCTGATTTGCTAACATCACTCACCAACAGTTCAGGTCAGCCGTGACGAATCACCATCCACCAGAATTCTATTAAAGTTTGAAGGAACCTCTGTGTAAAAATAAACAAAGGATTCGTAAAAAAAAATTAACCCATTGTTTCCCCATGTTATCAGGGGGAATTTCTGGTGGAACAAGCCACTGTTAACGCTATCACATATGTGGTTTTCACATCTTTTTTGGAGGTGTACGGCTCCAATACCAGTACTAGCTCGTTACTACGGTACAGTACCTGGACTTGCTGTATCGTCACAGTTGCTTTATATAAAACAATGCTATACCGACGTTCTGGTATGTTAGCACTCGTACTTAGAGAACATTAAGCATTGACACTGCATTTATAGCACCCCCTGCAGGGGAGTGAGAGAAAATGATGTCTCTAAATAACAGCAATAACGACAGCATGCTTTTTCTTCCGGCCGTACCTGCGAATCTGAAGTTCAAACTGGACGGTTTTGTACGTGTCCTTCAGCCGTGGCACGGTGAAACGTAGGCCGGCCCACAACTGCAACAGATCGACAACAGATATTACACCTCATAGAATAGAACAGAATAGAATAGATCACTACAGACTAGAATATAAAAGAATTGAATATTATAGAATAGAATGAAATAGAACAAATCTCAGTAAATTAGATTTTTATAAAGTGCAAACTAAGAGTGTAAATCCCAGGGAACTTGTATTACTACATAGTACTATTACTGTGCAGTCGAGCAGAGTATTTCCTTTCTGCGCCCTGCGTGGTGTTCTACCACAGGTCCTGACTCTCCTTCTTTATTGGGTGTAGATAAAGTGTTCATGGCTCTGGGTCCTGTTCACATTAGCTGTCATCAAATCCAATCCTCAGTCCATTCCTTCAGCCCTAACGACTCGCAGACGAATGTTGGTAACAGGCTACTAAATGTCTCGGTGAGGTTTATGGCGTTCTACGATGATTGCAGATCCGTTTCTTTTCCAAGGAGTCTGCACTACATCACCGCCTGTGCATTTTCATCCTCTTACAATCAATAACTTTACAACAGGAGTTGAGGAGTCGGCTGAAGTTTCAGCCTAATCTAAAGGGGTTTTGCTGTATCTCTCTAATTCACCACATTCTTTACAGACCCGTTAAACTGTGCCAGCTTCTCACTCCGTCATTAAAAAGGGCGGCACAGGACGGGAACCTGAGGTACAGATGGAAAGTTTCCTGTCTTGTTCACACCCTACAGGATGCTGGTGGTATTTCATTTTTATTTTTTTTTATCCCATCTGCTCAAGCCTTATTTGGTCAGAAAACAATATTCTTACACTGGTGCCAGACTTCATTGGGTTTCCCAAGTCACAGCTGAGGTATCGAGTCTGGTTCTCCGTCTCATAGCTGCAGGTCAGCTGTGTCAAGCTCTGGAAAACCGAAGGGAGGAATGAGTCAAACACAGCACTGGGCAATAATTAGGAAAAACACTCAAATATGAGTCCCGTGATACATACGAGCCGGGGGGAAGTTGTAAGTTTTTCAATCTGTTTGCAGTTTTACTCACCTCATTATTACGAGCAATGCCGCTGTAATCAGCTTCAGGGGGCAGCACCACGTGCAGCTCTGCTTCGTACGCCCCTCCCTCACCCTCGTTTCTGGCGTTAAAGGTTAGTGTCAACGAGTTGTCGTCACCCAGGTAGACTTCCTTCCTGTCGCTGAGGACCAAACCAGAGGAGGTCATTAGAGGTCACCAATCAGATTAAATGGAAAAGTAGACAAAGACATGCAGATGTTTGGATGTGGGAGGCGATCTTTTTTTTTTTTTTTGCATTATGATTCAAGCTTAAAAAAACTCAAGAATAAACGATTTAAGATTCAAAGAGCAATATTTTAAACCACAAAACTTTTATTTTCACATAAGTGGCTGAAGTATAATTACTTCTCAGCAAACCTTCTTTTGCGTTGACATTGTCACTGTACATTACTACCACCTAGTGGGCTGCAGGGTGTGTCTGCGTTAACAGTGTTTGGTACAATTAACCACGTTTACTTAACTCATTAACTGAAACGATCGTGTGAATGTCACAGCCCTGGTTTAAATGCTTTTTTTGTGTCAACAATTTCTTTCTCTGTTTGTTCTTACTGGAAACCGATTGGACGAGAAGCTGTTTTTTATTTAAACAAGTACGTTGGCCTTTTTGTTTATAGCTGAGCTTTAAAAAAAAAAAAAAATCACCTCATGGATTCTTCTCACAAAGCTCCTTAATTCAATTCAAACTTTTTCCGATGTGGTAATAAAGTCGTACACGCTGTTCAACAGCACACACTGCTGTACTACGCCTCCCCCTTTTTTCTTGCTCTCTCTCACTCCCAGCACGGTTCAGAACAATGAAAAAAACCATATGGTTGGCCACACAGACGCTTCTAATTACGGCCCCCTCTCATAAAGCAAAGCTGGAGAGTGAGCGGGAGATGATTTGTGAGGTTGATCCTCCGACGGTCTACCTTAGTCGGGAAGACCTGAACTGATGTTGGCTTAAAAAAAAAAACCTTGAAGGTTCCCTGAGGGGAGCCTTTGGTCTTGGAGGTTATGTGCGTTGGCTGTTGAAGAGAAGAAACAACACTGCAGCCGTGTTAAAGTATTAAAGTCCTTCCGGCTGAAACTTCACTTTATTATTTTCATCACATGAGCCAACGGAGCTACTGTTAGATTTAATGTTTTGCTACAAATATTGGACAGTTACTGTAGTTCTGCTAATGAACACTCTTCTCTCTTTCTTTAGCTTTTGTAAACAGGTGAAAACCAGACCTCCCTTTCCCTCTCTTCTTTTCTCTCTCTCTCTCTCTCCCACTCTTCACACGTTCAACACCCCCACCGTGATCATCAACTGGCGGCTCGCCGCTCGAACCCAGCCAGCCGAAGCGTCCAATTTGGCCTCGCAACTGGTTTCCAAAATAGATATGGAATAATAATGTGAGACAATGTGATTTATATTTAAATTTATCCGAGTGTCCCCCTCTCACCCCCAAGATGTCTGTCCAGAGAAACACTGCTAAATGTCAGGCTGTAGCTTTGCATATTTTTCTTCGCACTTTTCCATATTAATAATTCCATTATATATTTATAATTATATTTTTCAATCAGTCACAAATAAAAACAGGTGTGAAACACAAACATCTACCTGCTGTTATTTGTCTTTCTGTTCCAGTAACATACAGAAAAAAAGTCATTGGGTGATTTTTTTTTTAATGTTGATTAAGCTCAATTAATCAAAATGATTAATTATGAAAAATAGACCTGATTGTGATTTATCAGATTAATATTGATCATCTGACCGCTCCAGATGTGGTCTATTTTAATATATGTATGTATATGTGTGTACATTCCTACTGTTTGTCGAATGATTTGTACCAGATCACTATGTGGTATTTTTATAAAACAATGACGATTAACTATAGAACTGGACGTAGGTGAACGGGGGGTGAAGGGTGGGGGGCTGTGAAAACACACTCCCAGCAGCTTCTTCTCCATGTGATGGATTCACCATGTATTAGTAAGAAAGAATCAAGGCAGATGGTAGATAAATATAGGAATGTAAAATCAAAATGACAAGGCAGGGAAGAGATTGTGGGGGAGGTTGTTATTTTTGAGGAAAGCGCTAACAGATTCCTTAAATCAAAGTTTGGCAGGAGGAGTGTTCTCGACGGCTTCAGAAGCCGGAGAGGCCGGGCACACTTTTGACATTCTTTACTATCATTCATTTTGTAATTTACATCTTTTATGCTTTGTCCTTCAACTCTTCACCGTGGAGCAGAACTGCAGTGCTGCCCTGTGTTTGCAGGGGGGGGGGGGGGCAGAGGGGGGGCGCAGTGTTCAACGACACACGGCTGCAACATCCTGGCCACGGAGAACAACAAAAACAGCTGCAGTTCTGCTTTATCGCTCACGTCCATGCCTGCGCACGCATGGAGGAGGTGAAGAGTTCACTGCCTGTGTGACTTGTTTTCCATGGCATTGTTATCGTATGGCGTGGAGTACGGTGCGTTAGGAGGCGATCAAACTTACCCGTGAACAGCCAGCTTCAAATCAGGAACACAGACATTATCCTCTCCGCAGTCCAACAGGATCTGGGCCTGAAAGAAAGAAAGTGAATGATGATTTTTGGGAGAGTAAAAAGTTGAAGGAGCAGCAAAAAAACTGTGTAAAAAAACAAAAAACAATTCCACAAACCATTGTCATTAGTCATGATCATGATCATGACTCTGCAAACCATTGTCATTAGTCATGATCATGTCTCTCTTTGAAAGATTTGGATTCTTTTTTTTCCATATTATTTTATATCATGGTAGAGTGGAGCCAAATGTGGCCCAAGAGCCACCGTTTGCAGACCACTGCTCTAGGTCTCTGAAGACACACTTAGGAACCAGCTGTTTGTACTGATAAAGGGCACAAAGGTCACACGCCTATTTCTACCTTTTACACAGAGACTTTCAACATTGTCCCCAAACCATCACACAATTTTATAACCTATAGATCTGTGATTATCAACTGGTGGCCTGCGAGCCAAATCTGGCCCGCCAAACTGTCCGATACGGCCTGCGATTGGATTCCAAATTTGTGATGATCAAAGAGAAAGTGTCATGTGTGTCCCTGACACATGAAGATAATCAAACACACAAGATAAATCTGAAGTCTGTTTCTAGGTGACAACAGGATGAGTTCAGCAAGACGCGACACGTGCTGTGACTAATTCGTTCCATCTCAGCCTCTTGATAACCACCCACCACTGACACCTGCAGCGCAGAGGCCTTGATTTTATTACACACATCATCAGACAGCTACGAAACAGAGTTAAAACCCCAGAGACCCGGGACAGTATGTGAGGTCATGTCAGGCACAGACACTCCTCTGTCCAGCTGTCCCTCACACACACACACACACAAACACAAACACACACAAACACAAGTACATTCCTGCACTCACACAGAGCTGTTCTATTTACATAAATTCGTGACCTCACTCGACCTTTCTCTCTACCCTAATCATAGCCATTTAGCACTTAACATTAACCTTAACCTGAATGTACATTTCCATTATTATTCTTTCTTTAAACCAGTGGTGCTCAAACTGGGGGGCAGATCCCCCCCAGGGTGCACTGAGCTTTAGCCAGGGGGCAGAGAGGAAACTGATCTGCTCTGATCTGTAGGTTTTCTGGCTTTGGTCAGTGATAAAGTTCAGTAAGGTTTTGAGGAGGGTTTGGACCAGGTATCTAAGGACCAGGTATCAGTGACTACACTCTTCAACACGACCAGTAGCACAGCTAGAACTGGCCTGGAGTCAGTAACTACCAGCCACACTTTGCAGCGATGAGCGGCGGCCGCGCTCGGAGAAGTGCTCCTGCAGCGCCGCGGCACCAGCTGCCAGCTCTCACCCTGTCTCCACATCACAGCTCCATATGGTAAACCGCACGTTCACCACACACTCCACCACCCAGCTGACCACAGAGGCCTCGAAATCATATGGAAGCGGTGAAGCCCGGCGTCCTGGAGGAACTCTCTGAGACACAGGATACCTCTGTTGACCCGAAAACCAGCGGCAGAGGTTGACAGATGACAGCGGAGGCTGAGCAGCAGCAACACTGCTGGATAAGTGGACGACCGCTGGACGTGTGGCAGAGCTGTGGCCCCCGCCGGTTGCCAAATTGCATCCCGCTGCGCCGTGTGACGGCGTGACGACGCTCGTGACGACGAGGATAATAAATAGAATTGAAGAAGGAGATTAAAGGCGGAGACAAGTGGCCCCCCCTGTCATTACACCATCCAGAGGCTCTAATTATGGACAGTGGGGAAACCGCCGTGCTAACATGGCCAAAAGAGCGCATGCTGGTGTGTGTGTGTGTGTGTGTGTACACGAGGCAAGAAAACAACACAGGCGGGCACATCGCAGTTGTTAGACGACGGTATTATTCCTTGCTACAAAATGAGGGCAAACACGGTGCAGTGAGATGTGGAGTTCAAGTGCAGGGTGTGGCGTCCATTCATCAAAGCAACACTTCTTTCACCCACATGGTATTATTTCAGGAACAATTGGATGATTAATGCCATTTTCAGCCACGATATCAACGCGGATCATTACTGACTCCACACGACTGTATCTTTCATACTGGATCTGAGAATCGCTTGCAATTAATAATCCATCACGATGCCATAACTCCTCAGCGAAACATATGGGAGGTATTAGCTCGGAAGAAAATGAGACTCTGTCGGGAACATTAACTCCATCTCATTTTTCGCAGCAGCTTGAAAAGAGTACGAGTTTGGCGGAGACAATGAAATTCTACATGGCCCACCGCATACTCTGGGAGCGTACGCACACATCAACAACGCGTCGAGTGTCTGATCAAAGCCTCGCCTGTGATGTGACAGTCAGCCTCTGCTGTTTATCTGCTGCAGCATTCGCACAGGCTGAAATAAAGATTAATGGAACGTGTTGGCAGCCTGACATTTCTCCCACTTATGTTTTATACACACACACACAAACACACACACACAGGCGGCCTTCATATTCAAAGTTGATATTTTAGCTCGTGCTCATCTCAAGGTCTATGGTTCAGCAACAGACCACATCTGTTGGAGGCCCCACAGCTTTGATATCCAGGGAAGGGCATCAATGACAGGGTTTAGTCCTGATCCAAAAGGAATAAGATAGAAGCAGACCAGCAGAGAGGGAGAACAGAGGGAGGGAGGGAGTCGGTGATTGCTATTCCCTAAATGCTGTCAGCCCCATGAGCAACTCACACATGGCGCACGGCTGCGTGCTGTGCCACAGCTGAAAGGATGCCCACATGTTGAGCTAGCTCCACTCGCTGCCAGAAGGAAAAAAAAACGGTGAAATACCGGAATATTTCAAGCAGATGAGCACGACTCCCAGCTGCACCCCTCCCTGGAATACGGATCAAACTGAAGGTTCTGGAAAGACTCACCTTGTGTGTGCTTGACTTACCCACAGCTAATTCTGCGAGTACAGGGAAACACTTCCCTCTACATGTGCCTTGTTTTTTTTTTTCATTTCGCAAACAGCTTTCCAGACACTCTGGACTTATTCCCAGCAGAACAGTTTAGGATGTAGATTAGAAAGAACAGCCTGGCTCTTTCATCAGGGACAGCGCACAGCCGGTGAATAGATGGCCAGTGATATGAGCAGTGATTAGTGGATGTGGCGGATGTACTTATCATCAGCTCACAGAACACGAGTCTCTCTCGCTCAGAACCACATGTACGTTATTAAATCACTGCACCGCAGGTTACTGATGGAGGTTTTGTTCTGTTGTATCCACGCTCCACAAACAGAAACAGACGTGTAACAAACACCCACTTACTTTTTGCTCTATCAGCGTGGCAGTCTGGTAGTTGAGGACGGGTCGTAGGCCGTGCCTGTCGGCCGCCGCCTCTGGGTCCAGGCTGTAGTTAAAGGCCACAAAAATGGAGGAGAGTTTGTCTCGGAATTCCTTCTCGTCCTGCAGACCAAGAACCAAAAAAAGAATTAGAATTTCTTAATCTGCATATCAGAGCATAAATATTTTAGTATAGTTATTGGTTTACTTTTATGCTATTTAATTTCATAATAGCTAATAACAGCTCCAGGGACAACATTTATTTTGTGCTCCTCTCAGATAATTTCTTTTTCAGATAAACACACCAACACAAAGAGTTATGTATTCACATTTTAAGTTTAAATCTTTTTACGTTTTTAATTTGGAAAAATTAAATTTAAATTTCTCAATGAAAAGAAGACAAAAATCGATGTCCAACGCCAGTCTATGAAAATCAAACCTTTAAGTAATTGTTGTCATACGTCTGTTTTTCAGTAATACTGAAGTCACTCTTCTCCCATGTACTTGTACTACACATGTACTCCCAACATACCCATCCATTCATCCTGACAGACATCAGCTATTTTAAACAATTTTTTCCACAAGTTTTGGCCTCCTCTTATCCACTCTGGCGCCCCCCAGAGGAGGTCACGTCCCACCAATTTTCTCACAACACGAGGCTCAAGAACAGCCTGCACTACATACTGTACAACGACACACACAAAGTCACAAAAGAGCTATTATTGGCCAGAGCTGGTAGCCATACCCTCAGGAAGATCTTTGTGTGGTTGCACACGCGCTCGCCATGGCGAACCTTCACCCTGCCCTGGAGCAAAGGCTGCTGGGAATCCAAGAACAGAGCCCTCCTCACAGCACCTTTCTGCTTGTGCTTGTGACTGTCGAGCTGCACTTCTACCTGGAAGTCTGGAACACATAAGGCACAGACAAATGAGCATTCATGGAGTGATGAATGCTGCTGGCTCGCACTGTGACGGCTCCATAAATACAGCACACTACACACTCTCAATGTAGTCACTGTACCGCAAAACAATGCACAAGGAACTTTTCCACACAGAGGGGTAAATAATAATTACAGATATGGATGGAGTGTAATACAGAACTTATTTAGCTTTTCTTTTTTTTTTTTTTTCAAATATTTCCATGTTATATTATATCGTCATTTTTTTTCAATATTTATCTGATTGTTTTCAGCTTCAATTGTGGAAGCGATGGCTCACCTAGAACGTCCTGTAGGTGCTTCCCATCTGCAAATATGCAAAAACTCAGGTTGACGCTGAAGGAGAAAAAAAACAGAAGTTTATTGTTATGTTGTTCAGAGAAGAGCCTTCACATGTCGCTCACTTTCCCCTCACGCCCCACAGTCCTACAGTACGATCCGCACATGGTTCGCATTTCAAGACATGGGGTGTAATGGGAATGCAACGGATAATATGCAAACAAAAAAATGCCAAGTGCTTAAAGATGTACTGGCATCTGACTGCCTTCACCAGCCGGGCTGATAAACAGTCCCGTCTCCATTTCCACCCACTGCTCCATCCCCACGTCCAACAGGAACAGCAGAGTTAAGACGGGTGAAATTGGACATTGACTGGGGTTTAACTGTTGGACAGTCCACGGCTGTCCATCTGGGCCTGTAGCCGTCTCCCATGACATCACCAACGCAACACTGTCCAAACTCCTGTAACCCCAAAAGACTAGTACAGACCCAGAAGACACAGAGCAAAAAAAAAAAAAAAGGTGCAGCAGTAAAAAGTGAGAATAACAGCAGGAGTGGAGTGGAAATACTAGGTAAAAAAAAGGGGGAAGAAAAGTGAATAATGATACAGAAAGACACAGTGAACAGAAGGACAGCTTTCAAATAGTAGTAGTAAAAACTTCGTGTACTCTTAGGTCTCCCTGTTTCTGCACAGCTGTGTGCACACGCTCACACAGTCTACGTGTCCTGATGTTTCCCAGCTGTGTTCAACCACCAAACAATATCTCATTCAAAGCAACTGCAAAAAAAAAAAAAAAGAAAACTTTCAGCCCCTCCTCACCCTCACTCCCTCACATTATCCCTGCTGCTCTCCTTTCACCCCGCAAAAACTACTCCTCATCACCAGGCAACGCATAATCAAGACACGTGTATACAAGAGTTTCCTTTATGGACTCAGACCTGGGGAGAAGTGGGGAAAACAGACACACCGTCGCCTGTTTCCTCTTCCCTCTCCTGGAACCGAATCCTGCAAGCATCCATTCGGAAGAGGTCAATAAAAATTGAAAAAAAACTGAAAAAAAAAGCTGACAATGCTGCTATTCAACGCGCTAACTCTCTGCCTTTTCAACAGAAACACCACAACGTACTGTTTTAAAATGAGGTCAGATAAGAAGAGTTCACAGGACAGATGACACCGTGACTGCTGATGCTGAGGATATTCCTTATCAGGGTTTCCTGCCAGGGCTGTGTTTATTTATGGGGGGAAATGGTGAAGCAACTTTTTTTTTTTTTTTTGGTTTTAGATAAAGTGATAACCAACAGAGCAAGCACTGAACTGGTGTCACATGAAACCAAACGACCGTTTGCATTTAAGCTGACCGCTCACCAGGAAACAGGAATGCTGGCGTTGCCACTGGGGACCATGCAGTTCCTCTCCTCGGGGTTGATCATGGTTGGGTAAACCGTCAGAGAGGCAGTGGTGTTGACTATCGGACGGGATCTGTGGACAATGAAGAAGAATCGACGTCAGGAGTTTTCATCTGGATTCATTACAAATAACAACATACAGTCACCTGCTTTTATCGACGTCAGGAGTTTTCATCTGGATTCGTCACAAATAACAACATACAGTCACATTTGTGTTTCTTTCCCAGTAATATTCAGACAAAAAACTTTTTTTTTTGTCATTTTTTTAATGTTGATTAATCTCAATGACTCATGATTAATCATGATTAATTGATAGACACTGTGTGATTAATCGGTTTTAAAAAGTTCATCCTCTGACAGCCATAATAAAGACATAATAAATATGACTATTGTTGGACAGCCATAATAAAGACATAATAAATAGAATTGTTAATACGTCAGAATAAACCAAATTAACTGACTGTAATTATTCGATTTTACCCTCAGAATAAAATTAAATGTAAAAAACCAGAGAGGATTGTTACCTACTGAGGTCAGATGTTTATATGTGTCAGACACTCAGTACTGTGGTAAACCACATACTTCACATCTATATTTGCTATATATTAGTGTTATGTGTTTACTTTTCAAACATTTGTATCTATTATTCCTGTCCTGGCTGTGGGGTTTTCCCACCATCACCCGGTGACTGCTGGGATTGGCCTTGATTCCTGTAGTAAGAGTCGAGCCTGATGAGGTGGGACACCCCTTTGGAGAAGCTCTAAAGTCCAGGATTTGTTGCTTCAATCCAAACAGGCTACTAATGATTCAAACACACGACCCTGGAGATTCCACCTAAATGCTTTAAGTGACTTGGACTCTGACTCAGAACCCGGGGAGTTAAACGCTGACTTCAAATTAGATTCTACTGTTGCTTCAACTCTGCTCCCAAACCCCGAGGACTCAACTTGAATTGTGCTTGAACTTTCGACTTGGCAACTCCGACTCTGACTTGGACCCAGACAATAAAGACCAGAGAACCACAGTACTTTAGAGAAGGCGGAGCCATCAGTGGTCCGTTACGAGAACAGGGCTTCTTAAATTGTTCACCTAAGTTCACTTGTAAGAAAACGACTTTAATGTTTAATGTTCTCAGAAAAATACATTTCATTCAAAATATGGATACAACTGTTTATTTGTCACAGTCTGCAGTGAAATATAGACAAATCACTGCCAAGACGGTGCTAATGCTAATGCTAATAGATTCAAACAGATATGATCACCATTGCCAAAAATACAACATAGATCATTCAGTGGTTTCACTCTGCAAACTGTTCTAAATATATCAGGGGTTTTATTCTTTTTTTTCAGACACATTACTACAAGTATTGCCAACATACTGTTTGGTTTCTTTTCAGAATTTTCTTCTTTTTTGTTTTTTCTTTTGGAACCATATGTTGCCAAAACTAAACTTGATTGCCTAGCAACAGACACTGGCTTCAAGCTGGGAATTGTGGTCCAAAATACGAATAATGTTCCTACAAGTACCATGTTACATACACATATACTGAAAAGTATACTCAACAAGGTTCAACAAGTGTATTTATTAAAATAACATAACAAACATACCTGTAGAGAACGGCTTTATCGGCACCAAAGGCACCAACGATGAGATCTGTTTAAAAAAAGAACCAGAGTTTAGTTCATATATAAACTCTACCAAAATGATGATAATCGTATACAGTAGAGACATCTGTCTTCAATCACCTGGGTATCCGTTCATGTCCAGGTCCTCGGCACCTCTGAGTGAAAACCCAAAACTGGGCGGTATGGTCCCAGAAGCCCACTGACCGACGATCACCTGAGATGGTTTATCCCTGAGTCCATCTGAGAAACCATTGTAGATGTAGACCAGCCCCTGACGGTCGTCTCCTCCAAATGGACAGCTGATGGCCACATCTGTGGGAAAAAAAAGAGTACAGTTCTTCATCACACTGTTACACCACATATTTACAGTACATGATTAATTCGTTAGGAAAAATACATTTAATTGCAGGTTTTTCAGTTCCCTTGTTGGTGGGACAACAGTGACGCTGCAACACACACTCCAACCCTGTAGGTGGAGCTAATGTAAGATGACGAACATTTGGGTTAATGTTGGCTACAGTAGTGTCGGTAAAAGAGCAAGATGGTAAGATTGTTATTTTCACGAACATTTGGGTTAATGTTGGCTACAATAGTGTCAGTAAAAGAGCAAGATGGTAAGATTATTATTTTTTTTGCTGTTACTATGTAACTAAGAATCTCATAAAATGACGTCCTACACCTACAAAATCTTACCAAGATTATCAGAAGCAGACAGACCTGGACCAAAGATGTAGGACAGTGGGTTTAAATCAAAACATTACCGTTATATCCGTCTTTGTCCAGATCTCCCAGTGGAGCAATGGTGCTGCCAAATCTTCCAAACGCCTGGTTGCCGGTCAAATGAGGTAGCCGTAGCTCCAGGTTCAGGGGGCTACGCTGTAGGTAAACATACACCCGGCCCATCTCGGCCAGACGGCCGTCGGAGCCTTTGACCATTAACATGGGAGCGCCCACCAGCACGTCAGTCAGGCTGTGACGACAGAAGGCAGATATGAGACGCACAAACACGGCAGAGTGGATCAGAGACAGCTGAGAGGCAGTCGACACTCACCCGTCGCTGTTGATGTCAGCAGTCGCCACTGCGTAGCCGAAATATGATCCCATCTATGAGTAAAACAGTTTTGTTTTTCATTAAATACATGAAATCTTACTTTCATATAATCATATTTTCACTATCATGCTTTCTGCATTACCAGGATTACAGTAATGCTTAAAGGAAACGTAAAGGCTTGATGGGTTTTACAGGTCGGGGTCTAGTTGGGGGGAGGGGGGGCTGCGTTTATTCCAGCATTAACCCATGAAACACACAGTGAAAAGCATGAACATTGTCGACGCTGTTTGAATTGCAACAAATTCCCTTGAAATAAGATTGATTTCGCCGACTTGTTTGACAAGCTCGGTGCTTTTTTTATTCCCACAATTGTTTACACAAATCGCCTCCAAACTTCAGCCTGGGTGATTAAACTTTACGGGCAAACAAAATCAATTATGAAAGAGTGGAGCAGAGAAAATGAATTTACAGTCAACTCACAGGGAATATAAAATGCAGAGAAAACATAGAAAGTGAAGCTTTTCAAAAATCCTTCACGTAGACGGGGGTTGTGTCCGACTCACCTGCTCACCAGTGAAGTTTATCATGATCTTCAGGTCTGTACCGTTCAGTATGGACACCTGCAGCACAGCAGTCACATGTGGTTACACCTCTTTTTATAGATTCTAATGTAAACACAGTCTTCGGCGTGGAATTCGCTGCAGAAATGCTGTAACTCCCACCGGGGCCGTATCGCTCTCTTCTCGTTCTGGTTTTTTTCTTTCCTGTATCAGTTCCAAGTCTACAGCCCAGCTCTCGCATTCTCAGGTGATCAAAAACCAAAGCCAGAACTAGGATGATTAAGCTTTCTTACCAAACCCCGAAGCTTGAGGCCTTTTGGAACGCCGGCCACGAAATCTGAGGTGAACAGAGACGAGGCAGATTGTTTTAGGAGAGAAGGAGAGAGGGACTCCAGTACTGATGGCATTTCCAGATCAATAATAACATAAATATTGCGGTGACTTCATCTTTGTGTTTACATCAACGCTAATATTTATAGCTGCCGCAATTTCTCCAATTTTTTTGGACTCACCTTCTGACTGATCACCGCTGAATTCCCCAACAGCGACGGAGTATCCTGATGAGTCAATGGAATACTGATGTTATCTCAGGCCCAGGTGAGTGGAACGATGTTTGTGTTGATGTGAGTTGATCTTACAAGCATTCGCTCAAAGGCAAAACTCTCTCACCTTGGTAGCTGTCGTCATATGCAACTTGGACTTGTTTGGTCTGGATCAGGTCCTTGACAGACTGCATGAAGTACCCCGGGTAGTAGGCTTTGATGATGTTCTCCTTGGCCGCGGAGATCACCTGACCTACAGTGAGAGGAAAAGGGAAATTGTTTAAAAATAGACATTGAACAGTCAAACTACTGGATGTTTATTTTTTGTGTAGTAGTTGACGCACCTTGCCAAAAGTAGCTGCCTGGTCCTCCCAGAACAACCTTCCCATCCTGAGAAAAAAAAACATATGACAATAAGAACCAATAATATCAAATGATAGGAATGATTCAGTATGGGAGGATGTTTTTACCGTTGTGAAGTCAGCACTAAATCCTCCCTGACAGTACCCCTGTCCCCCGGCCTCGCTGATTTCTATAAAAAATATCAAAAAGAGGGGCAAGGTTTAGGAAGTGGTTAAATATCTGGTGCGAGGTACGTATCGAAGTCTCTTACCTGTGCGACAGGGGGCATACTCTACAAATTTGGTGAAGTTATGCACTGAGAGGTAGCAGGTTCCTGTAGGGTCCATGTGGGCAACGTCTTTTTCAGTCCGCCAAGAGTAAAGAGGAGCGCAAGCCTGACGTGAAGGGAAGAGGAGGAGAAATGAGAGGGTTCACACAGAAATGGGAGAACGGGGGACGCTGTGACAAGTTGAGCTTCTAAGAGAAAAACGTTTTCCCGAGCTGTAACAATATCCCAGTGAACTCGGGGGGGGGGGACCTGTAATGAGGTCACGGTACATCTGGAGCAGTGTATCTAGTGACTCAACTGAGGTCACTACCAGTGCTATCAGCCTGAACAGCAGGCGGATCAAGAAAAAGACCGAGAGTGGCCATAATGTTGAACAGAGCAGAAACTTTACTCCTTCAAAACCCAGCCCCCGGAATCTTCCCCATGACCTAGAAGGTTCTCTTACCAGAATCGTGTCACCGTGGGAACGTACGGTGGCGCCGAACCATTGGTGAGACTTAAAATCAACCTGATGTTCTGTGTTGTTGAGTGAAACAGTGCGATCCCCTGAGAAAAACACAAGAAAATGATTTATAGTTACTACGGAGAAAACATGCATTCCTTCAGCTGGACGTTCACCGTCCCAAATCCCTCTTCCTCTCCCTCCCAAGTCCTTGGAAACATCTGGACTGTAATTGGCAGACAGCAGGCCTCGGGACTTCAGTTCCACGATTTTTCATGCATAGAAAAGTGTGAATTTGAACAGATTGGTATTCGTTGCACGGCTTTTGTAGTTGATCCCAGATTGGCTGAGTTTGACGGGGTGGGCTTAACCTCCCTGACCTTTTTACCGTGTTTGACCACCTGGCCACTGACAGAGCAGGCAGCAGGTGACGTGACAGATGGTCAGAGGAGTCAGGTTTAAACACATCTTTATTGGAAGACAGACCACTGATGGGAGACAGACTGAAATCCAAACAAATTGATTTGGCCCAACTCGCAGTCTCACCACAGCAACGCTGAGGGCTGAAGTGAAAAAACCTGACTCCAAGTCTAAGCATTTTGTGAAACCACTACACCTTGGACTTTTCTCTCTCTCTCTCTCTCAGACACGTTTCTTCTCTGCGGATGTCATGAAACCGGGGCGGAGTTGAGAGTGAGTTCAGCAGCATCTCTCAGGGAGCGATAACTGATAGATACAAAGGATCGCGACCTGTTTGGATGTGAAGAAAGCAGCCTGGGCTCGGCCTCCCTATCCCGTCTGCCTGGCCCTGCTCTGTATTTCCAGCCAAAAAGGCAGCCAGGAGCTGAGGGCGAAGGCCTCCTCCGTGTCTTTATGGAAACAACGACGTGACTGATGTCCAAGGAAAACATACACACTACGGCCTTGGCCTCCTCGTAACAACTCCTCAGTAATCTCTGTGAAGGCCCACGCTTCTCTTTCATTCGGCCTCACTGTGCCTCCAGTATTATCTCCATCGCCTTGTTCAATTTTTCTAACCACCAAGAATTTTAATTTCCAAAACGTTTTTCTCTGTTCCATTCAGAAAGCAGCACCTCCTCCTCCTCCTCCTCCTTCTAAGCAGAGATTAGAGTTTTTTAATAACCAGCCTGTATTTCTGCTTAATCTCCATGTCTGGCCTTTCCTGCCCACGTTATTCATCATGGTCCAACAGCAGCCACCCTAACCCCCCCGCCCCCTCCCGCCATCCGTCCTCCTCCAGTGTGGTACATGTTCAGAAGTCCATGTGTGAAAACAACAGGCAATCACATAAGCACTTCTCCAAACTGCTCCATATGATCCTGTTACTTTAACTAATCTGCCTCAGCAGCCGGCTACTTCTTTTTAAACTACACACACCTCTACAATATTTTCCTAACTCAGGTGCCAGTGTTTTTATTAGACCGGTACAAACCCACCCTCCCACGTTGGGTTCTCAAACTTTTTTGGTCATTCCCCCAACCTGCCCCGTCGCCCCAACAAAAACTTGACCAACCGTCATATTTTATAATGAATTTTTAAATAATTGCAGTTGTGTCATCATCATTTGAACCTTGAAAATCACCTCCCGTTTGTCAGAGTACGTTAAGGTTACTGTTAGAGAAACAAGGTAACGTGGTCACATGGCAGTGCTAACTCTGTCGCTCCTATTATGGGCAGTGAACAGCTCTGTTTGTTGTCTGTGTGAGGCGACTGAAGGCCGACAGCTGGAGTCACGTGAAAAGCACTCGGATGAAAACGGAGGAGATTCAGAGGAGAAGCCAGACACAGGCCACAATAACATGTCATCTGACCAACGTCGCCGTGGGAAGCCGGGACGTGACACGGTGCCCGACACGACTTCCCATGGGACCCACAGAGCGGTGTTGGGGTCTGGACTGCATCCATACAGACCAACCATCCCCTTTGAAGTGTGTGTGACAGGACAGTCATTAGTGGGGTGACAGCCTTTACCATTGTGTGTGTGTGTGTGTGTGTAACTCGTGTGGGGTTGAAGACAAATGGCAAAATTCACTCATCACATCAGCTGTCCCAATAAGAGGAGCAGGAGACAGCAGGAGAGCACAGGGGGACCGACCGGGCAGAACAAGGCTCTAGTTTCTCTTGCCCCCCTCCCCGGCCCCCCCGCCTGGTCTTCTTACCCTCCCTGTTTTTTTATCCCATCCTGCATGTACCCACCCCCGCCCTCTCCCCGCCGCTGCCCTTCCTACCCCATCCGTCTCTCAGATAGACAGGCTGTTATCTCAGTGGAAGAGGAAGTGGATGGGAGGAGGCCTCTGACCATTTTGACCTAATTAGAAGAGTTAATTAAGAGGAGCTGTGTCCTGTGTCAGAGCTCAAACACAGTGAGACCTAGGACGCCACGTTTTAAAAATACTCCAGGTCCACGCAGTTAAACATTCCTTCAGTTTAAGTTTTAGAAACATGGTGAGAAATAGATGTCCAACACATTGGGGCAAAGAGATGGGTATAAAATGTGTGTGTTAACAGAGAGCTTTAACACCGTTATAACCCTAACCCACTTCATCTACTTCTGAGCAACTCAGGTTATGTGTAGGAGGAGAAGTCAAACTGTTCCAATACCAGAAGAGAGAAAAAAAAATCAAAGCTATTTTTGTACAATTCCTCCCTTTAAGAATAAACATTTCTGCTATTTCCATCAGAGTTCCTTTTTTTTGTAGAATTCTGGGGGACATCTTTCGCACAGATCGGTTCACGATCTGTTTCTTTGTCTTGAATAAAGACTGAACTCCCTTCTACCTTCTTTCAAGTTTTGGGAAAAGACGAATCAAAAGATGGAGCGGGATCAGACAGAGATTCAATCATTTTAACAGGTCTTCTATTGAAGTGTGTTCTGATCAATCCAACGATAAAACTATTTCGAGAGCCATGACAGAAACCTTAAGGCATCAGAACTTTTCAACATAAAAGTTCTGACCTTCTTATATCCTGGTAGAATGCACAAAAACAACACTTAATAAACCGCAAGAATTCGTTATATTCGCTTCCAAATGTTTATGAAAATCTCACTAAGACGATCTCTTTTTGGCCATTTTGTGAATGAATAACTTCTGTGTACTTTTGGTTGTTGTCACTCTTTTAGAAAGCGTACCAACGTTTCTAGAACTGGAGTACAAAACCGCGAGCTTCATCAATGAATGTATTTGTTTTTATGGCTCCACACTTAACTATCAACATTGTCAGAGAAAACGGTCACAGCTAGACTGAATGGATTCGCTGCAGTAAATGTCATCCATTGAACAGCTGTTTGGCTCAGGCACGGTGGCGAGCAGATGTCCGTGTATTGAATTTTTCTCCGTTGTACGGTCGCTCCGCTACGATCCAGATGTCAGAACCGACTCTGGCGCTCTAATCAGTTCCTTCAAAGACTTTTTAAAAATCTGAAGGACACTCTCTGACAACCCAGGGGACTAACGTTCACCATGAGGCCTCTGTGCGTGCACATGACATCTCCCTCAGTGGCCTCCGGCCAGCACTGAAGGATGTGCAACACATTTGAAGCTGCGCAGAATCAGTGCAAAGATAGAGAGGGTATCAAGCAACAACTTCTAACGAAGGAATTTCTTTTTACACCGGGCTTGAAAACATTCAGGAAAAGATAGAGAGGGTATCAAGCAACAACATCTAACGAAGGAATTTTACACCAGGCTTGAAAACATTCAGGGTAATAAAAAAAAATATATAGTGTATATAAAATTTGAGCTGTGTCGTCCTTGATGCTTTTTGTACCTGTTTTCAGTCACGACATGTTTGTTTTTTCTCTCTAATTTGCCCCTATCCTCACTCCATTGTTGTTCAAAACAAACAGACGGATATATTGTCATCTCGCTGAAATGTGGATCCGCTTACTCAGGCCACCTTACACACTTCCTCCAGAGATCCTCCACAGCTACTTTACTCACATCTGACTAATCCTGATCCTTTTGTCAGGACCGACGGTGTCTGATTCACCTGTCATACCAACAGGACATTTCTTTGTGTGACACATTTGTTTATTGGCCCCTTATCTCACGATAGCTTCCTGGGGCAAACCAACACAAACACGAAACGAAAGAATGAGGGAGTGTCCGGCAAAAATCCCTTCAACACTTCATTATCCTTTTCTCCCCCCCACAAAGAGCAGACAAAAACAAGAAGAAATGATTATCCTGGATCCAGGAGACAAGGTGGCCAAGCTCCGGTCAGTGGAGTGGAACACTGACGCCCGACTCCAGGTCTGTTGCTGACAACAGGAGCAGAGAGGAAATGGTCTAATGGTTACAAAATTGTAGGAGTGTAGGAACAACGGCCAGACTTTTTACGAGCCTTCGACTTAATAGGGTAATGTAATAAGATAAAGTCTTCATTCATTCAGACCGATCATCACATACACGTGACATTTAAAAATCAAATCAAATCAAAAAATCAAAAAAACACGTTGTACACTTTGTGTGGCTTGAAATAATGGTTGAAAACAACACATGGTTGTAAAAGTGTGTTCCACTGCAGTGCTTACCTTCTGAGTCAAACTCAATGGTGTGACAGTCTGAGTGTCTGGTACTCCACGGGCAGTAGAACACAGATCCACCCTCTGCAACATTGACCTGACTGGTGTTGGCCTTAGGAGCTCCTATCACCACACTCGCACTGCTGGAGAAAAACATGAAAAGAAGAGAGAGAGAGAATTAGAGACAGAGTCTGCAGTAAATCAAATATAACAATTTGTAACTCCAACATATATAAACTCAGGCCCCTTCCCTAACCCATGCTCCAAGTATTCCAGCATTTTGAATGATATTAATTATGAGACACATTCCAGCCCTCCCACTACACAAACGTGAACATGATGCTGAAAGCACTTTTTTTTGTTTTGTTTACTGAGCTTTACTGTGACTCAGGAGCAAAATATTTTAACAGGTTGCAGCGCCACTTTACATAACCCCATACCATGAGGCAGAGCTGCTTCTCCGACATGTGTCCTCATACAACTGAATTCACTTGTGTGCAGTCAAACACACATGGAGAAACTCTTGCGCAGTTCCACAGCCGTCCCTTAGGGGCATATTCAGGAGGAAAACACCAAAGCAGACAGGCTAAGTGGAGTCACACTCCCGACTCTGCAGCTGCCACACTAAAACCCTTGTCCTTGAGGCTATACTGTACTGCCACAGGAAGGGCAGCCAACTGCTTCAGCAGATATGGGAAGTAGTCATAAGACTGCAGGTGCATTCCAGACTTAAAAAATATATAGGACGTAGAAGGGAGATGAAAGAGAGTGTGATGACACATCAACGGTGGGTATCATTAAGTTGGCAACAAAAATCAGCCTTGAAGATAGGGTTTCA
This sequence comes from Cynoglossus semilaevis, assembly GCF_000523025.1. Classification (NCBI taxonomy): domain Eukaryota; kingdom Metazoa; phylum Chordata; class Actinopteri; order Pleuronectiformes; family Cynoglossidae; genus Cynoglossus; species Cynoglossus semilaevis. The sequence goes on along the minus strand of NC_024316.1, from coordinate 15,495,930 downwards.
TAAATAAATAGTTTAGCCATCACATCATTCAGGACTGACTTGACTTGACAAGCATCACAGATACAGAGGCTGGCACCGACGCGAGTCAAGCAAGGCACTGGATCAGCGCAACCAGACGGCGTCTGGAGGCCTCCAAGACAGGAAGCGCACACCCTTTCCTGCCACATATCTTCCAATAGGGCATTAAAGTTTACTTTTTGTCTGAAGTTAGCATCCTGTTCCCAAGGGTAAAGTACCCAGCGGGGTCGAGAGGGAGATGAATAAGCCAGCATGAGTCAAGCGGCAGTTAATATTCCAAGGCCTTGTAAACTGAGATAATTAATCCTGAGTAAACAATCTCTCCATCAAGAGACAAAAACACGGCTTCAAAAATCAGGGTGTTGCTGGTCAGTACGTGGTCTCCTCCTGACGGCACACAGCCAAGGACAAGAGAAAAATCAGAGGAGAGAAAAGGGTTTATGTTGGAACAAATCCCCATTATCATAACATTAGTAATGTAGCAGAGATTCAGTTTGATGCCAACTCTGAATGTATGGAAAAATCTCTGGCAGAAACTGTAATTCCAAAGGACCAGTATCAGTCTACATGTGCTATAATCTGGATTACCGCCAGCCAGCAAATACCGCAACATTAATGATCAGATTTTATAACGATGCTCTAAAGACATCCCAGCTCCCAAACCAACATGGCGGAACCCTGTTTGGTGTCAAAACACGAAACTGTAAGAATTAGGAGGAAATGAACTTGGACACTTTTATTTTGTGGCTCAGCCCGATGGGTAATCTGCATATGTCATCTGAAGTAGTCCTTGCTTTAGAGGACATTTTCTGATACACCCGCCCGCACACAGAACCCCCCCCCAAACTCCCAAAACACATTGGGGTTTTGTCAGTGCTCCTAACCTTAACCCTAACTGCTACTAATGTACACCTAATCGAAACTAAACTAATCAAACGCATTGGGGTTTTGTCAGTGCTCCTAACCCTAACTACTACTAATGTACACCTAATCTTAATCCCTAACTAATCAAACCCTAATTTAATCCTGATCCAAATTCAATCTTGAAGTTCAAAATATACCATCTCAAATCTCAATCTCAACATAATTCTGATCATATTTCAAATCTTGAAGCTCAAAATATCCCCTCCCTCAGTGGGGATCGTCGACAAATGATGTCTACAAAACAAAAAGTAATTTACCAAAAAGATGTCCCACAAATATAGCTATTCAAGAAACAAACATACACATTGGTTTTTATTTCAGTTTTTACAAGCTCACCATAAACCTAACCAACGACATGTATTTCTAATCTTAACCCTTTCTTTAACCCCAGTTATATTCCTGACTGATCATAAAATACTGAGCCTTAAAATACCCTTTGTCTTAGTGCGGACCTGAAAAAATGTCCCCCACAACAGTGGTATACCCAGTACACACACACACACTTTTAAAATTAGTTGTATAGAACAAAGAATCATTAACCTCTCGTCAAACAACACTTCAAAAAAAAAAAGAACAAACAAGACCAGAGAAAGTAGATGCCACCGTGTCTCCTGTTGAATCTGGACTTGAACAGAGTCCAACCATTGTTGCCCACGACAGGGGGAAAAAATTAAGGAAATAACAAAACATCAGTGGAGTGGCAGTCCAGGAAAGTTTTCCCTTTTAGGACACATCTCTCACCCAAAGCCTGAGCAGATACTCTATCAAACACAAACATGAACTGATAACCATCTGCAAGTGTTGTAAACGTGAAAGAATTAGCATCTAATTGGTCTCTATCTGTGGAGAATCAGTCTGGGGTTCCCCGCCCACCTCGGCTTTTGATTCATTAGCATCTAATGAAAGATTGCCATTATGTGTTGCATAACAAACCCTGTTGAAAGAGAATGCAGCTCTGGGGGAGACCGCGCCAATACATGTAATTATAAAGCAATAAGAAGCTCTCAGCTGATTGGCTGAAGGAGAAGACGGTCTTATCCAGTGGAGTTAGGAGAGTCCAGACCAAAGGTTGTTGATTGTGGGAATAAAGGAAACACTGTTCTGGGTTTAATACTGATGGTGGAGTCAGATGCAGCTTTTACCCCCAGGGGGGTGAGGGGGTGTAAACGCACAAACTTTTTGATCTTTGCCATGTAGATTGCACAACTAGGAACCAAAACATAAAATAAAATCTTCTTAAAAATAATTAAGAGAAACCAAAAGAACACAGAGAAGTTCTAACAAACTAGAATATTTTTTTCAAGTATCAAATCCCTATGGTCCAGAATCATGTTTGTCCTTGTTTTGTATTGTTGCCATGGCAATAAACAACATTTGGTTTATCACCTCCCTTGTTTATGGTACTGTTAAAAACTTGACAATATCCATTCACAGGTTCATTACGAACAGTTCAACAAAGCCAAAGCTAAGTAAACACAATTATTTATCTCCGTTGATTATATTTCTTCCTGTTATTTTTGGCTATTTGGCAATTTTTTTTTGGCTATTTTTGGCTACAAAACCCAAGTGAAAAAGAGCCGATTCACTTCCTTACAGTCACGGTGGCCTTATTAAAAGCAATAGCGCCTTCGCTATGTCACTAGTCCACGTACCAGCTGCCATACAGCAGCCACTAATGACCTTCGTGTCCCACCTCGCAATTAAGCATTAATTGAACTACAGTTACAGTTTGAGGAATGTGTAAACAACAGCTGGGGACTAAGTTTCATTCAAAGTTAAAGCAGTCGAAGAACAAGCAAAAAAAAAAAAAACTCTGACCACACCATAATTGCCCTGCTGTGACCATATTTTATGAGAGTTAGGAAATTAGGCTGGATTCAGAGTGCTGGAACTCGCTGATGTGACACTATCATGAGCAGCCATGGTTAATGCAATTTATGATGAAGTCAGAGCCAAAGACTTTTTTTTAACCTCATCCACACATGCAGTGCCCCCCCACCACCACCTCCTACCCCCGCCCCCCTGTTCCTACTCCTTGATTCCACATTTAATTGTCCACTGCACAGCTGCAAACGCTGATGTCACTTGAACAGCATTACAACCGCTTCACGCTGGAAATGGTGAGGAAAAAGAAACACACATTTGTTGAGGCTGCCAGACCAGTATTAGCTGCACTCACCATCTGCAGCCATAAACACGATACGTCACAGGCACATGGGAGGGAGTGGGGGGGGCTACGGACAGCATATGAAAGATTACCATAGCTAACTAGTTTCAGACTCTGACGGCAAGTTCTGACAGGAAGTTCGGTGGATTTTCTCGTACTTTACGATGCGACTCCTGATGGAGGTATATTTACGACACGACCTACACCCACCACCAAGTTTATAAGGACAGTAAACATTTTCCAGTTAACTTTGTGGTCTAAGTGTAAATGATCACAGTCACTGACTGAGCCCAGTTCCAGGACAAAGTTCTAAGATGTTGCAAATGTTGCCGTGCTTTCACTAACGACTGTGTCGTCAGTCCTTGGGCTAAAAATACAGTACGACTACTGGAGAAACTGTTCCAGAATCAGTTCCAGAGTCTTACAGCGTACAGTGGATCTCCCTCTCGAAACATTTGTTCTTGCGTTATCTTGGTGAAAGTACAGTGAAGGTCATGAGCAAAGTCTGTCTTGTGGTATTTAAAAGCTTTCTTTGGAAAGTGGACATTTCCGATTGGTCTGATTCTAACTCTAACTCTGTGATGATGCTCCAATACCAAGAAAACACAGTCGAGACAAGCAGAAGAATGCAGAGACCCAGACATGACATTGAGAAAACATCATTCTGCTGTTGACCAGGAAGCAGAATTTTTACATTTTTTATATATACATTTAATATTTCTTTACTACATCTTTACATTCAACACCTTTGACTCTGCAGCTCTTACTTTATTTCTCTAATCACTTCCTGTCTCTGATTTTCCCCCCTTTTGGCTTCACTGATTGGCTAAAGATGGTTGAGTGCATTTTTTTTACACAGTCTGTGGGGGGAGTGAACAGTGTTTGTCACTCCCCAGAATCACCTATGTTAAAATTTGCACAGACTCAGGGAGGCTTTCAACACACGCTTTAACTCTTAAGTGGTTCCATATCAGTAAAAGCACTCAAGTGCAGTGACTTGATCTGAGCCAGAAGCAGCTCTTGACCTTCACTGCTCTCAAAAAAAGAAAAAAAAATGCAGCACACCAAAATAAAACAAACTAAATTTATTTCCTGTTGACTCTGTAGAATCACTTAAAAAACAGAATTAAATCACACCTGGTTGACGGGGAACGGAAAAATGCATCTGGATACACATTTAATGTGTTTAACTAATTAGTGCATCCCTCACGCAGGGCGATGACATCATCGTACGGCAGCCGTGCTCATTGTTCAAAGAACTACATGGGCATGAGGGTGAGATCACACATTGGCAGAAATAAGACTGACTATAAGATGACTGGATCCTAAACCCGCACAATAGCCCGTGTCCCCGTTTGGAGCCAATGCCAGACAGAAGCTGTTTGATTCCTTAAGGCTGCCATATGGGTCTGCACCAGTCTACATACACACACGCACTCTCCACATACACATATGGTGCTGTCCAGGAAACTGAAAATGATGAGAGTAGCAGTGCCTGCTGGGATGGCGAGTGCTGACTACAGAGAGTCTACTGTGCTGAGCCGGAGACCCTGGTCTTTGGATCTGCATTAACTGCACTGAACCTGGAGCAATTCATATCTATGATTACACTGACTACAGCTTTTCCACATGCCAGGTTTGGCTCAACGAAGAGAGCGTCAGAGACTCATGCAACCAATCTCTAGCACAATACCCTCCGTTTCCTGTAGGTGATGCAATACAGTACATGCAGTTGATATGCAGTATATTAGTCTCTTATTCTTCCCACAATGGCGAAAATCACAGTGTGCATCTTTACAACCTACAAAGGCTGCCACAGGAGGCACCATTCAGCCTCTGGGGCTTGAACCCAGGACCTTCTGTGTGCAAAGCAGATGTGGAAGCTGAAAAAGTAGCAGTCAATTGCGATTTATTTTGCACAATATTAAGATCTCCCACACAGGCTGCCACAGGAGGCGCCATTGAGTATGTAGTTCCTCTGGGATTCGAACCCAGGATCTTCTGCGTGTAAAGAAGGGGTGATTACAGCTACACTATGGAACCACAAAAAATCCATGATTTTGCTGGTAATTTATTTATATTTTTGACAATGTCTTGGTCAGGGACTAAAACAAAAAAAAAATCTACTTTCCCTGTTTGTGTTTATGTGTGTAAATGATGTGCAGTTTACACACATTAGTTTACACTGGTATTCTAGTCATTTCTTCATAAGTTGTGTGACTTTCAGTCCCTGTGTCAGCTGTGATTGATTCCACAGTGAGTGAGAGTGTGAGGAATATTCTGCGAGCTCTACTCCACAGTTCATTTTCTCTCTTTCAGTTCTCTCTCTACCTCTTACGCAGCAATTATTTTTAGGCCAGAGAAAAAATATTCTTCTGGGACCTTCTGGTGCTTTCATTTAATTTGTGGTTCCGGTGTTGGAATCAAATGTGGGTACTAGTACATTTCCTGGCATTACACAATGTCAGACTCTGAAAACCTCCAACTGAACACAGACCTGATTCCCCAGCCTGGGTTTAAAATTTAACACAGTAACAAATAATGTGTTAAATATTAAAAACAAGCAATTAATGGGAACTGGATAAGAATATTAACACCAAGCTGATTAAGCTGTTGAAGTTTTATATTCATCCCTTCAGCAGAGAGCTCCTCTGTAAATTCTATACACCCTCCCCCTTGTTTGATTTTAATGTGCGAAAACCAACAGTCCCTTTGTCAAAACCACCAAACATGTTATGTCACAAGCGGCAAATCAAAAAACTCTGCGCCACCGCTGCAACACACAAACTTTCTTGTCAAACTTTCTTGTCCCAACCCGCGCCCCCCCCCCTCCCCCCGTTTTCTCACGTCAGCTCCCCTAAAAGTCCTTCTGCTTCTGCAGGGACTTTAACTGCCGCTGGTTCACACCTCTCCACACAATGCCCACGTCAGGGGGTCCAGTCCTCTCACCTCAGGATAGAGAGCCTGTTGTATTATCATTAAACATGATGGCGGGGGGTTGAAGCAGCTGTTGAAACACTTTGCACCCAGGAGCCCCAGCCGCACCCACACACACACACACATTCATGGACATTAAGAGCCAGAGGTTAGACCTTGTTTCGTTCTCAAAATTTGAAATTCTATGCAGATTCAAATTTCTAACAGTGGCACTTTCTCGTCGCGCTACTTGGACAACGGCTCTGTGTGCTGCTCCACTCAAAGTCGTATGCGAGTCTCATTCATGACCCGAGGTTAAAACAAACCAGGCCTGCAGGCGTTCAGAGATTTAATCTCGCCAAGTGTGAGTCGGGTCAACGCCAACCAACGGAGACATGACGTCCTGGAGGCTTTCCCAGCCCAGGACTGCAGACGCAACACCGAGGTCCATGAGACTTTTAAAGACTGTGTCACCATCCATACTGACTTCAACTAAAACACACACACACAGGCCAATTATTAACCCCCCTCTAATCCCTCCACCCCCTCCTCCTCCACCACCACCACCAGTCTACTGACAGAGCAGGAAAAGCTAGAGAAGCACTTTTTGCTTTACACAGTGTAGCCAATGCTATGTCTATCCTCACTGACCTTTAACCAATCCCCCCGCCCCCGCTTGATCATCATGGGGGGGGCATTCAACGTTAGACAGCAAAAAATGAAAGCAGCTATTCATCGAGCCAAGAAATTGAGACGACTTGAATCACTGAAAGTTTCGCCAATAAAAAAAAAAAAAACAGTAAACAACTTCTAGCATCAGACAAAGGAGCCTATTGTCTGCGTGCAGCTACAACAACCTGGATGAAGAACAGCCCAGCAGGGCCACATGTACGAGCCCAGTTCCTGCAGCCGTAAACACTTACAGAGTTCAATCTAGAAAAAGCTGCCGTGGACGGAGTTTGAATTGGAGTTTGGTCGTGCACGGAGAGTGACTTTGGTTCGGTCACACAGACGACGCTGCTGTTTCAGTGGTCAGAGGAGACCACAGTCCAATGTCAACAGTGGTTCAACTCTAACCCCGGTTCAGAGCATGAACTCTGAGCAGGAGAGTGACCCACATGGACCAGCTGAGCTCTGGTATGTGCTCCTAATGGTACAACTATTTATGAGCTAACACACATCACTGTCACCTTCTTAAAATATATCTGTAAGCTAGCATGTCCTGGGGTTAGAGCCCAAAAGGTTCTCAGACAGATGTTGAACATTTGTGATCCAACGGCTTTGACCAGTTTCATCATTATGTGTTTGTTAACTACAGTCCAACGGCTTTGACCAGTTTCATCATTCAGTCTTTGTTAACTGCTGAGCTTTGTTGTGTTTTATTTGATCGGGATTTTTAATCCTTTAAAAAAATGAACACTTTGTGAATCAATCTTTTTGTACTTCTATGAACATGTAGTATAACTACAGTACCTAAAACGTCTGCTGACAATATTAAAATGGTTTAAATGTTTTCACAGTTCTCTTTTACGAAGAAGAAATTCTCTGATAGAAACACATTTTTGTTTAAGTGTTTAAGGTGAAATGGAGGATATGAAAAAATTAGATACGTCAAAATATTTGATATCACTTCAAACTCTATAAAATACTTTTCATTACACACTGATATTTCTGATATCTTCACGATGATGAGCACCCACCCACCCACACACACACACACACACACCAGGTCTGTTATTATTTACGGCCCTTGACCCTTTGACTCTTCTATCTTGCTATGATCCACTCCCTTATTCCTGCCTGGCACTGAGGGAAGTCAAAGAACAGCCAGGAACTGTTGGTGATGAGCTGCGTGATGAAGTCCACCCTCAGAAGTTCTCCCCACAGAACTGAGGAGGCAACGAGCGGTGAGTGACACGGACTATAGACGTCAAGAAGTCCAACTTTTCAAAAGATAAAAAATACCATACACACTCACTCACGAGGATGTGGCCCCCCCGTGTGAACATCTGACAAGAGTCATGGTGAGTTCACTGACACTGTCCCGGGGCATTCTCCCATGGTGGGCTGTCTGCTAATGTTCAAACTTAATTTTATTACGGCAGGCCCAAGGGCAGGAGGGGACGTCATATACAAAGTCACTGTCCAGGAGGAGAGCAGGAGAAAGTAAGCCTTTGTTTTTAGTGGACCTGAAATTTATGGACAGGAGACGTCTCTGTCTCCCCTGTCTCTGCGTCGATATCTCCCATCAGTCTCATTTTCACTCGCACAGCACTGCAGTACGCACACTCACTCGCAAAATGTTTTACACACAAGTGGCGATACTTCCACACAGGAGGCCGGAGCCAGGCCCACGGCAGCTCATAAACTCCCCAGGCAACCATCCACTGACCTCGCCCCCGGGATTCCAGCTACTCCCCCACTGCAGCGTCTCCAGACTCTGGCTCATGATGATGTGATGGAAAACGCAAGAGATAACACAAACTGTGACTGATACTTTTTTTTTGGTGTGTGAGCTTCTGAGAGAGTGTGGATGAAGAGTGGCACACGCCTGTGGGTTCCAGATAAAGCTGTGATTCATGGTTTATACGCTTTTTCTACTCAACGTCTGACTTCTGACAACATCTCGTACGCAGAGAAATTACAGGGCACCGAGCTGTAGGAAGCTCCGCTCAGACGCTACTCCTGTTCTAGACACACAGTACACGCCATTGTCTCATCCCCATCTTCTACGCACGTGCAGGAAAGTTCAGATGAAGTCATTAGTGAGATGACGTCTACACCGTCTCGTTCTTAATAGCGTGGGGAGAGATGATGGGATGGCAGCAGGGGTGGTGGTCCACATGAAAGATGGATTAAAAAGCACCACGGAGTGACATCAGCGTGGAAGGAAGTGAAGAGAGGGACGGCGGGGGAGAACAGAGGGTCCAAGACCCTCACACATTAAATCACACTGCTCTGCTGAAGACCCTGCCTCTTAGACAAAGAAATGAAGAGCAGGAGACTCTAATAAGACGCAGTGAGAAGAGGAGGAAAAACCTCACCATGTCTGAGGCCATGCTCTGACCTGATATTAACATTAACATCCTGAGAGATGAAACAAGATGCAGTCTATTTTCGGAAATGTATCAGCATTTCTGTCAACGTGTTGGACTACAGCCAAAAAAGTACCTTGTTAATTAAAGGCGTTATAATTAATCTTGAAATAACCATTTTTTAAATTAAAAAATTACTTAAATGTTCATTTAAATCAAATTAACTCGCCACATGTTTTGTAAAAAACTGGTAAGCATAGTGGCGTGGTTTTCACATGCTGACATCACTTAATACATCCTTAAATCTTCTCCTGGATGGCAGACAGAAATGTGGTACATTACTGCCACCTACTGGGCTGGAGTGTGGGCATCAGTGTTACTGTTGGTCTAAAAATAATGAAACTGAAGTGCCATTAAATTTGTCTTTTCAAACCCATTTTTTTCTGTAATTAACCAATTAAAAGCATCAGTGTTACTGTTGGTCTAAAAATGATGAAACACATTATTTTTTTTTCTGTAATTAACCAGTTAAAGTCCCAGCTCTAATCAATACATGTAATCAGATTACTTACGACAGATGGTAAAACCAGGTCTGAGAGAGAGGTCTGTGTTTGCCATTCACTGAGGTAAAGTGAAGAAGACTGGCAGGAAACTGGAGAGTTGCTGCTGGCGACACACTGGCCACAAAGTCCTCACTCAGATCCCAGCAAACTGGCTGGTCACTCGGTGGTCTGGTGCCCACAAGACCCCGGTCCAGCCAGTGAGTCTGATCCCGTCTGAGTGGAACCCAAACTGCGGCCGTTTGACCTTCTGGTTAATGATTGTTACAACTACAGGTCCACACAGCAGACGGCGGCGCAACTGCAAATCTGTCAGCAACCAAGATCAAGCCATGCCTTCCATTTCCTTCACTTCACACAAAGACAACATGCTCCTCGGACAGACAACATGCCCCACACTATTATTTTCTCCACAGACTACTGGGGTATTAGACCTGACCACAGGCATGTCATGCATGAAATGAAGTCCAAAGAATGCCTCACGCCAGAATCTCTTAAGGAAGAATGTGGAGACTGTGGTAAAATGCTCAGTGTCACTGAGATCTCATCCCCAAAGCTGAGAGGCATCACAATGAGGGCAACCCTGCAGCCCAATGAATGGGGTTCAAAGGAGAGGTCGGAAACCACTGACATTTTCTTCATGGACTGAGAATTTAGAGCTGAATCAATGGAGTTTTGTACTTTATTAAATGGGGGTCACTCTTTTATACTGACATCACACGGACGTCCCTGTGTTGCATTCCTTACGTAAATGACATAGAATATATAACATTGTAGCTGTGCGTAAAAAACGCACCAAACGCCCAAAATAAACGCAAATACGACGCGTATTGTCCATGTCGGACGACAGAACCGTGAAACAATGAAACAAGCTCTGCTGCTTCTACTGATTCTTCAACTGGAAACTTGTTGCTCTGCGACTTTAACAGAGGGAATTTGTAAATGTTTTCAACTTTGGCAAAGACCTCCATCACAGACCAACGGAAACTTTGCACGCTGGCCGAATCATATTCAGAAACAACTGGCCCCGTGAACACCGTCAGAAACAAAAGGCAAATGTTTTTGAATCTATTTGCAGTTTGTTGATGAACACAGCGAATGTTTAAACCTTTACACCCAGTGATGGAAACTCACCTGGCTGAATCTGCCAGATAAAAGTCAACCGCATATCCGAAGTAGCTTCCCTGAGGTCCGTCGTAAACCGTTGGATTCTCCACGTCCAGGTTGAACGCCTGGCAGACAGGCGGAGAGAAAGTTAGTGATAAACCGATGACACAAAGAACGGAGCGGGAGAGAAGCGCAACCATCCTCGGCGCCTTTGCGCAAAAACGTCCCGGTCTCATATTCTTTGGCTAATCCCACAGTGGCTGCTCTGGATGAGGTCGATTTCCCCCGGTTCTGTGCTGATCCAAGTTTGACAAGAGCGTTGGAGTCTGGCTAAAACCGCATCCCTGTAACTCTGACCATGAATGCTCCGTCAGCTTCTCCTCTCCGCGGCCTCCTTCTGCCTCCTGCTCTTTCCCGCGCACGCCTTTTCCGCGCACCTAACCGTGATACATGGAGCAGGGAGTTCCCAGAGCCGTGACAAAGTTTAGGAGAGGAGGAGCCACGCTGTGTGATTCCCTACCAGAGGGATCTTCTCATGATCTACTGACCCACAGCTTCCTTTAACATCACATCACTTCACATCCATTTGTCGGAGTCAGATTATTAATCCCTGGAGAGGAGGCTTTGGTGTTAGGGTTAAGAGTTAGTGTAAGTAGTGCGTAGAATATATATACATATATATATATATATTTAAAAATATCACAAAAACAATATGTAATATAAACATGTACTGAACAGTTCCAAGTGTTAAATGTTACGTTTATAGCAGCTTTTTAAATGTGCTGCACGAAAATATTTTGTAAAATTGGATAATATTTTCCAGTATTGAACAGGAAGTTAGAATATTTATATAAAATATTGCACTGTAAAATCGGAAAAATTGGAAAATATTGCTGAGTGAATCAGATATATATGACATACATATATAATATATACATAGTCAATATATTGTCTAAAGTATTGCACCATACTTTCTTTCCAAGACACTGTACAAACTATTGTATAGTTATCTAGAATATGGTGAAATATACTCCAAAATACTGCACAGTAAATCAGGCTTTTTCATATTGAGTGAAATCACAATACTGCAAAATATCTTCCAGAGTATTCCACTAAATCTAAATACTCTCCTCACACCAGTCCACCTCTCGACTGACCCGCACAACAATCTTTGTTGTTAAATTCCCAGAACGAGGCCTTTCATCTATTATCGTAGTTTTGTGCTCGGCCACAGCCATCACTCTGGGAACTCTGTGACTGAACTGTGACTGAAATGTGACTTCTAAGCCTTTGTTATCATTAACGTTCACACTATTAACCACCAGAACAATGGCCACATTATCACACTTCTGGTCTTATCTCACAGTTATCTCACACGTTTCAGTTTGATGTCAGAAGAGGTCTCTGTAGGTGATGGAAAGTTCAATGAATCTTCAAACGTCCAGCCAGTGTTAGGTGGGCGGCCGTCGAGGCACGTCTGTCCACAGCGTGTTAGAACCATTGATGCTTGAACCTCTGGTACTTTTCACTGATAGTTCTGGAATTTAAACTGTTACTCAAACACATCTGCTGCTGCCCAGTAACTGGCACAATATCATTTTTATCTCCATTTTGATCACACAGCTTTAGTACAGCGCTTCGTATCAAATGATTTTTGTTGTCAAAAAGTGCCAAGAAACAAATGACCTCCTCCACCGACTAACTATAACGCAAAATTTCACTTCACTAATCCCAGGAATCATAACAGCGACTACTGCTCAAATAAACATCGCAAACGTACAACAACAGAGCCGTGGCCTATTTGGAAAACTCTGCGCTAATTACACGTTTATCGCACTACTGCGAAGCTCAATGTGCGATCCATATGTACATCTGTGTAATTACAGTGTAGATTTGATTTGGTCATGTGATGTGTTCCTTGGGGGTGTGTGGGAAGATTGTATATTCCCGCCTGTGAGTCACACGAGAAAGTGGTAAATGAGACCTTTAATAAACTCTTCCAGACGGGACAGAATTAGTGACTGTTGGTTCAGTGATTCACTTCCAGCCTCCCAGATTGAACACACGGCCCAAATTTAGCCACAGTGCAGTAGCAACATGAGCGCACTGTCAAGTGCAGCTCATATTTATAACTGGTCCAAAGAGCCCTGACAAACGGAGTGAGGGTTTCACAGACCGATGGGAGAGATCCGGTGGGTCCGGGGGGAGAGGGGGGGGGCAGCTGACAGCTGTTGGGGGTGGCCTAATTCTGAAAGGGTCCTGTGCTGTTGTGTTGTGAGGACGTTTAGATAAATGATAGACAGGGATCAAAGTCTGGTGGAGACACTGACATGTTGTGTTGTGAGGACGTTTAGATAAAAGTCTGGTGGAGACACTGACATTCTGAATCAGAATGATGAAGTTTGTAGACTTTCCCACTGATGTCATGAATTGGGCTTTGAGTGTAAACATCCCATGATATTCCTAACAGAGAAGTTTGTTTATCAAAGCAACTGATTGAATAAAAGACAGATATTATACCTGATTCTGGGTGGTTTGAGAATCTGAATACACAGTGGCCATGGGAGGTTATTTAGTCACATGGGCCAGTTTAGCCCCCCCGCTGACTGTCCCGCACCTGAAATAAAAATACATTCATGTGTTACAAATGAAGCAATACTGTAAACATTGATATAAATCATATCAAAATCAAATATATTAATGTCACTATTGGACGGTCAAGTATCACTAAGCTATTAACAAATGTAAATTCAAAACACAATTTATTAAAAAATTGTTTCCAATTGACCAAAAATTTTAATGACAACCCTGCAGTACCACAATGGACCATTAGAGTAAAATGGAGTGAAGTGAGGGTGGTCACCACCACAAATGATCAGGCTCCAGGAGAAACTGTTCTGAGAGGCTGTGAGCTTGTTCAAGTGTGTCACTTCAAGCATTTTTTGTGTGAGAGGCCAGAAACGGCTCTGCTGGCCAACTGAACAGTATTTTCCATTTCATTCCCAACATGATTTCCATTGAGAAGAGAGGGTGTGGGTATTTTCCACCTCCACTTTAATATCATCAACTCGGCCACTGAGGCAGCAGATCTGAAGTGCAGCAAAGCACATGAAGAACATTGAACAGACCTCCATACAGCTGGCTGTGCGTTTTAAATATAGACCCATGACACATCGGCATGTCTGCCAGGCAGACATATATGTGTGTAAATACATGTGTGTGTATATAAATATGTGTGTGTGTGTGTAGGACAGGCACAAGTGAGACAGAATATTATTAGTAGCTGAAGGGCAACATCAATTTCGTACAGCAGTGCTAAGTTATGTCGCTGTGAACCAATGCTGTTGTGCAACAGTGAAGTCATGCAGTGTTTGTTTGTTACTGGATGTTACATGGTAATACAAAGGGAACTGTGTAGACAGAAGGTTGGATTTTTCTCTTTTTTTTCTGTGGAATATTCCTAACTTTCACTTTTATTCTTGCTAAGTACTATTGGTGGTTATTACTGCTAGTGTTTCTTAAAGCTGTTGCGGTGGGAGATTAATACAAATTGCAACAACCATACCCTGAGTTTGATAAGTACCCTTATATATGATGTACTGTAAGTGTGGAAACACACACATATGTGTTAAGCTAGCCTTCCTGCTAGCAGAACGTGCATGTTTTTTGTAGACTCAAGTAAAGATTTTTACAATGGGAGTTGGGGGCTTGGTGGCAGATGAGAGTCCTACAACTCCACCACCACAGTCCAGCACAGCTAAGAACAGGACACTTCAAATGTTGCAAATTGTTGATTGTTAATAGAGTTGTTAAGTTGCATCAATTTAAAAGCTGCCGGTTTAATGAAGTACTTAAATTTAAATGTGAAACCTGACAAACGAGGAGGCAAATTGGGATACACAACAGCTGTATTTATTAAATTTAAATGTGAAACCTGACAAACTAGGATTTGTCTGTATTTCGTAACTCACCAGATAATAACAATCAATGTACCCTGCATACCACTGGAGGGGCCACATGTGCCACCAGAGGTATGCATAGCAAAGATTGAGTCTCCTTGAGTCTTAGATCAACTGTAACAGCACTGATTAGGAACAGTGTTCATCTACACTCAATAACACATGTTGGACAAAGTCGGTTTCTCTTTGCTTTGTTCCCCCTACTGTCAGACACAGACCGACAGGTTCAACCTCACACAACTAAACAATAAATGTCTAATAACAGGGGAACACACATACAGATAACACTTGAGGTGATTATTAAACACACAAATATACAGGGGAACACACATACAGATAACACTCAAGGTGATTATTAAACACACAATAGAGAGTGTTGCAGCTCCAAAAACCAGTGGGGTACTTTGTGTAGACTCAACAGTGGTATTGGAAACTCTGGGTTGGAGTGGGGTGGGACACAGCAACGATGCCTGCCGTCAGGCAACTGTTGGCCTTTTAAGTTGCAAAATAAACACAATTTTACCACTCTGGGAACAGACAGCACACAAAGAATACAGCAGGCAACTCAATGGTTTGCCAGTCACAACGATCAGCAGCTGTTTGCTATTTGTCTGTTTGTTGGCTGGTTCCTTTTCGCATGGACCGATTACATGATTAATTAAACCTGACAACAAAAAAAAGCTGGCCGACCACGGACTAATGGTGTCTTGTTGAATAATGAGTTCCCAGACCTTTCACTTAAAAATGCTTTTAATGTGATCCTTAAGACTAAAACTTCCTCAGGATCAAACTTCCTTCTTCGTCCTTCCTTCCTACATCTACATCTCTCTTTAACTGTTGAAACGACATGATACACATCTCAACAGCAGGAAATTCCACCGGCGTAAAAGCCAGCCAGGCTTCCTGCTTTACCAGGCTGGTACTCTTTGTCTGTCACACACAAACACAGACTGTGTGTCAATGTTCTCTTAAATTCCTGTTTTCTACAACATTCCCCAATAACAAGAGGGAAGAGCGCTGATGTGGCCGATTGTTCCACCCGGTCCGAGAGGTTGCGCGGAGGATGACAGATTTGTCGCGTAGAAGTGGAAGTCCTGAGCTGGCTCTTGTTGCTGAGTGGACTGTTCATTGTTTTCAACACAAGCTCTTAGCAACTAAAGTGCCTGAGTGAATCACAAGTTTTGTTTGCAAATGTGAAAAATCATCGCAACGGCTCTTTACAAGGCAAAGATCACACACCCTTTTGCAACATAGCTTCCTCTTGTGAGTTTTCACTGTCAGTTCAGACAAATCGGGGCAGTGTGTGTGTGTGTGTGTGTGTGTGTGTGTGTGTGGGGAGAAAGATGATCCAAACTGTGTCCCTTGTTTAGTTGCCTTGTTAACATGGCCACAAAACAGCTCCAAATAAGCACTTGACTTTTTACATCTGCTCATCAGTGGGATTTAACAGAGCAGCATGGGAGCTGCTGGAGGGGAAACGACCCCACTACCAGCTCCATTAACCCCATACCACAGTTCACTCACAGAACAGGCGTCCCCAAACAGTCACCCTGACCTGTCAGCAACAAGAACCAGCACTGGAGGTGCTGGGTTTTTATACTGCATCGATGTATTTGAGGACTTAGATCCACAGGTCAAAGTATTTGAAATTTTAATTGAACTAATCATGTAACTGAGTAACTGAAGATTAATTTTTGATTAATTTTGATTGAGATTAATCATGATCAATTCAGAAAAATGTACAAAAAAATGTATTTTCCTTATTTTGTCAGAACAGACAAATTCCATTTTAGATTTTAGATCTACCAACTCTTTTTTCTCAAGAAACTGTTGGAGACACCTGAGAGACATGTTTAATGTTCCAGTTAATAAGATCACTGTCTGGTTTTATAGAATTTGTCTTTGAACTTTTTGACTCACTCTTAGATTTACTGCAGTGATGCTCTGCAGTGACACTGCCACCTGTGTTGATGGTTTTTTCCACTTTCTTTCATGTCCAGGATCCAGGATGCCCCTGGAAACATTAGAGGAGACCAAACGTTAGTAGACTACAATATACTATTACTGTTGGAATTGTGTATATATTATTATAATTTACATTTGCTGTATTCAAAGACTCTGTAATCCTCTACAGCTCAACTTCTGTATTTCTTACAAAGCTGCACCTGAGAAAAATGCCTTATATCAGAATCAGAATCTCTTTATTTATTCTTTATATGGTTTGATGTTTGTTTGAACTTGTTTTGAACTAAGTTCTGCTTAGCAGAACTACAAGTCATAAGTTTCCAGTTTTTCTCTCACTTTGCGATACCAGACCACTAAGTCACAAGTTTGTGCAAAGGTGTGAAAAACAGGAGTTTTTTACACCTTTGCACAAACTTGTGACTTCTAAGAATGATGATTTGACTTTAAAGAATAGGGAAGTGTGTAAATGACTGTGCTTTGAAGTAAATAAAAAGAGAGGGCTCGGCAGAATGTGCTCAGAGCGAGTTGGAGATTGTAACTGAGTACATCTCTGACCGTTCTCCTCGCGAGTATCTAACTTATTTACCTTTAGGTGTCTTTAGGTTGTTTGAACCTGACAATTACAACTGTAAAGCTTTTCAATTTGGATAACTAATCACAGACCTGTGCGTATAAAACTGTTAATAGCACCCTCTGCAGAGGAGATGGCGAAACTACATTTTCTGTTGATGCAAACACCGTTTTTCACATTTTTTCTTTTAGTTATAGACATTTATTATTATTACAGTTGGTTGTAAAAGAATTCCTACATTTTGTTAAAAGTTACGATGGGGGACGATGGACGACATTGTTGACACAGACGGTCATCTCATTTTATATTCAAGCACTACATTTATGGTGTCACATTTAATTCTGATGCCTTATTTGTCTCTTTAAAGTTACAGTGTGGGCCACAACGCCCCCTCTCCCCCCCATTTGTAATACCATAAAGGGCGGGCAGGCTGCAGGGCCCCCACTGGGCCTACAAAGAAG
>NC_024316.1:15475021-15478123 GCF_000523025.1 Cynoglossus semilaevis | reverse complement strand
CCGTTCACACATTCCCTCCAATTTACTTCTGCTGAGGTTCCCACACCCACTCAAGGTGGCCCAACATGGTTGGTACAATGTTGAAGCAAACAGTCACACCCACTTTCCCATGATAAAGGCAACGTTAAAATAGATAGCTACATATATTTGCTTCCTGTTTACATTTATAGACATAAATACAAGCGCAGGCTTACGTCCTAATAATATTACTGCAAAAACAACACGGCTATGATTGGACCTAGACTGGTGTAAGAATCTGTACGGAGGTTAACGGAGGTTAAGGTGCCTTATTACAGGGACCAGGCCATTCCATTAAAGGCTGTTCGTGGTTTGATTTATACCAAGTTGATACAAAAAGACACACAGAAGATACATTTAAAAGGAACTCATCTTTAAAAAAAAGAAAAGAAAAACATTCCCTTCACCAACAGAGAAATTAGGACTTTTGTTATGAAAGTGAAATTTTGCAACAATTTACTTGCATATGCTGTCAAAAGGAAATCTGAATCAGCAAAAATTTGGTATTAGAAAGTCGCATTAGTCAAAAATTCAGAATTGTCCAAGACAAATCTCAATCAGATGCATCTCTATTATTGCACTTTTAAGATATTTTATTTAACTGTTATTAAAAGAAAACCAGCAAGTACTTTGGCCACAGTGACTGTACTTAAAAATGTGGACCTGCTGCTGAAGCCAAAGGAATCTCAGTGCATGGAACAATGTTCAATTATTAAAGTCCCAGAATAGCACCACCCTTTTAGTCTGTTATCACATTTCTTTAAATGACATAACCCTATACCTTTTAACGAGATGTGCTCTGGTAATTCACTATTATTCCCACTATCTCTCCTCAGTCAAGTTCCTGATGTATTGTGCGTGACATCCTGTCCAGACGTAACTAAGCCAAAGCTGATGAACAACACAGTTGGTTTTCAACCGTGTGGAGGTCTCAGAAGAATGTGCACTAGCTCAGCTGTGTCACCTTATGTAAACACCAAGGAACAATGTTTTGAATGCTGAGTCACAATGCCCATTAAAAAGTTACCCCACCTTCCAATCCCACTTCAATCGCCAGTGTTCCTCCTTATATGTCAATGTTGAAGGTAAGGTCCAGGCAGAGAGGTGTCACACTCACTCTGCACAGCCTTATATAGAAACAATCAGAGGTTTGCGATCAGTGCTGTACTATACTATCAGCTGTTGGGAACCAACATGCACATGGTACTACTGTGATGCCACCAATACACAAGCCAGAGCAAGGTCACGTCCCTTTGTCTCTTTACCGTCTTATTATGGACTCCACTTATCACAGGCACGGGACGAGGGGTGCTGGGAAATGATTGGCTTCATGGTTTTACAAACTTTTTTTTCAGTGAAGGAAAAGATAAATTAAGGTGTTAGAGTGGAGTTGGCACGTAGAGTGTCCGCCGTCTGGATAAGGTTACATTCCAAACAGAGCTGGGACACACATGCAAACAGTGCCAAGTGGAAGTGGAGTGTCTTCTCTAATGAAAGGGGCATAAGGTCAGCAGTGCTATTATGGTTGGAAAAACCAACCAACCGTAATTCGACTCATCCCCAAAATTCATGTGCCAAATATCCTGCAAGGGTCGAAAACAAATCACCTGTTTTGCGGGGTTTATTTGTTCAGTTACTTGACTCCCGTCTTCCCCTCAAACAGCAGTTTGTTATGGGTAGCAGATATTAATATAGCAGGAAATAATATGACCATGTTGTTGAAACCCAGTGCTGAAATACAACCCAGCTCCAGTAGGAAAAGGCCTATTAATGCAGGTATTTTCATTGCAGTTAAATCCAGTTCTGGGCTAAGTTTATGGAAAAAGCTTCAGTGGGCCAGTCGTTAATACTGAGAGTGCTGAAGTTTGTATGACTGCTGGAGGGACGCCATCACCCAAGCAGCATCTGGAGAGATTTTCCTGTTTATACAAACTACAATTTAATGCCATGCGTAACCCTTGTTTCTTAATAATATCATTTTTTATCTTTGTTGTGTTTTAGGTGCGTGTTTTGTTTCTGCCTCTGTTATACGGGAAGATTGTGGTAACTCTTCTTTAGCCTTTTAGCTACCTTAGGCAGAGCATAGGCCAAATAGGTGTCACTTATTGGGGGTGATGTTGCAATTAAAACAACAATAAAGCCTATTTTTCCGAGAAAACACCACACACAAGTTGTAACACTTTTGTAAAGAAAGTCCACGTCTAAATTTACACATAACTTGCCGTTGTAGCTAATGAGCTAATGTCTCTACATGAGTCTGCTCTGACGCCAGAGCAGAGAGTGAATGCAGATTTATTGAAGTCATCCCATAATGAGGTACATTGTTTTTAAGTGTAGTGCTGCTTAAATGCATTATGGTAAACAGATGTGACAGAATGCATTTGGTGAGACGTACTAAGTGTTAATATTACATAATGTTCCCCAGGGCTTACTAATGGGACCACCTACACAATACAGGAAGAGATGCAAATGATAAAATTTACATTTTCACGGCACAGCCTCTGAACACATTTCCAGGAGTGAAATACCAAAAAAAAAGTGAATTTATTACTGGAAAACTGTTTATATATGGAAAATAACTTTTTAAACACAATGACGGCTTTGAACATGTCTGCCATTCAGTAAAACTGACATGTACTGTTCAGTCTTTATGTTTGACAGAACCACCCCCCCCCCCATTACCTCTTTGACACACACACCCAAATTGTATTATTGATTGTACTCACAGACAAGACAATTAAAATAACCATGACGTGTCTGTTTCCAGTTTCTGAGACCTATTTAGGCAGTGACACCACTGCTCTGGATGCTGATTCATCTCCACCACCTGGAGACTAAATGTCTCACTCCTCCAAGAAGGAATTGACCATTCATGGTAATATATGTCTGTCATACAAAGAGCATGAATACCCACATCTGAGGATTGTGCTAAAATGTTGATTTATAAGCCTAACAACTTCCTCCCCTGAGAGGGTCTGCTGCCAACGCCGTGTGACTCAAACCCCTGTGTGATTCTAAATAAGGAGGTGCATTTGTCTGTGCTGTTTATCAGTGCGTTCCATACACACCGACACCAACTGTCAC
>NC_024316.1:15457773-15474985 GCF_000523025.1 Cynoglossus semilaevis | reverse complement strand
GAGGAAAGCAAAGCAAAGCAGAGGAGCCAGGACAGACAGGAAATTAAAGGGGTTAAAGTCTGATGGTCATGGGAAAACCTCCGTATTACAAAAAATATGACATATGAATCATCTACTCTGTCGTCCCAATGTCCCAAATTACACAAGTACTCGTGTTCTTCCCACCCTATTCCCATCACTGACACAGCCACACTATACTCAACTTTTCACATTTTCTGTGTTCACACAAGCTGCTGGCTGCATTTCAACAACCAGTCAGTGAGTTTTGTTGGAAGCTCAGATGTCCACTCTGCATGCGTGTGTGTGTGTGTGTGTGTTTACACTTAGGTGTCACGTGAATATGATGATCTCCAGCTGAGTTCCTCCTCACACATACAGCATGGAGCTATCTCAAAAAGTTGTAATCTGGCTTTCCCCTTATCGGACAGTAATTCCCATCATGCAAACTGAAGGAGAAATTCACCCATTCATCTTATATGGCTTAATCCCTTTCAAGGTTGCGGGACTAGTTGGAGCCAACTAAGCAATCACTGGGTAAAGGCGCTCACATCGAACTCACATCGACAAAAGAGGGAGTCAATGGTCCAATCTCACTCCTACTCCAAGGGCAAATGATAGTTAAACGTTTCTCAACTCCCCAGGTCTCCTCTACTTTATCTGGCTTTCAATCTCAGTTTCTGTGTTTTTTTATTCCTATCTCCTTTTCACAGCCTCGTCTTTAGTGGAAACCACTAAAGCAACCTGATTTACATTTAGCACCATGTGTCTGGTTTCTATTAGTTATAAGGCCTCCTCACTCGTTCTGAATGCAGAGGTAAAGAAGCCATTAATACTGAAATTAGCTTTTTAAAACACTGCCTCCATCACTCAGTCAGTCTCACTTTCTGTTTAATTTTCCCCAAAATGCTTATGACTCACATAAAGGCATATATAATGTACCAATTCCCAGCTGACCCCCCCCCGCTATCCCACCCCTGCATCTGTGAGACATGGACAGCCAGGAATATTTGAGTCGTTAAGTCAACGTGTACATGTTAAAATGCTGGTTTTCATGAGTAACTAAGGGAGGGTGGACTCCCCTAGGAGCTGCTGTCATCGTGCAGCCCAGCGCTTTTGGCCAGATTTGCCTAAGTCCATCAGAATCTGTCCCACACCGCAGACACGAAGGGGTTGCATTGCTCCCAGAAATTAAAAAATCTTGTCTTGTGATGCTCTGTGAGAGTGAGTGATAATTACTGCTGCTTTGGTGAATCACCAGAGAAAAACAAATATAGCATTGGTGTGATGGGAGGATCTGAGAAAAATATGTGATGAGTCTTTTAAAAATCAGTGAGAAACATACTCGTATGGATTTGGGGTAAAAAAAAAAATCAAGAATTTATGGGAAACATTTTGTAGTTTAAATGAACCCAGTAATCACTAGATGCATTTCAAATTAATTCCATTAGTTATTTTTTACAGATTCAGAGAGATGTTTTGTAAAGACATTGTTACCTGTAAGTATTGTTAGCTTAGCCTAGCTTAGCCTTGTGGAAGACTGATTTGTGTACATAATTAGAGTTCCAAGCCTACAGTGGGGGTGAGCTGGAGCTAAAGTAGCTAAAGTAGCTAACGGACGTTAGGTGCTTGTGGCTGCTAGTATGATGTTGACAAACACAATAGAAATAACAGACCAAAATGTGTAGCGTACTTACTTAGGATGTGGTTGGATACTAATGTACAGTAAGTAGTGACGTGTGATGCGTGAAAGACGGCAACCAGAATACTACAGTAGTCTGAGTCTGCGTGTACCATGTATGGTTTTGAGATACAAACATTGAGACATGAGACTGAGGTTGAGGTGACAAAGAAAGAGATGCTGAGATTTTCAGTTTTGGTTTTTTGGTTGTGTTTAGATATCATGTGGCCTAGCGCCTTTTATGTAGCGCACACAGGAAGTACGTAACAATCCTCAGACAACTTTGTTTAGTCTAACCACTGGAGCCTTGGCTTCGTGTTTTTGACTCAGATGGGACTGTGTGAATACTGGACTCAAACCTTCAGACCACATTCAAGGAGCTGTAAGACTTTGGCCATGTGAACACCATTCCAGTTATTGTAATTATAATTATTACCTCACTAATTCACTTCAAATGGTGAGGGCACTGTCACTGTGGAATCTGGATTAATCTGACGTTAGCATGCCCTGTTGTTAGCCTCTTCAAACTGTGCAGTTACAGTAAGTTGACCTTCTTGTTACATATATTATGAATTGCGAGCTTCACTGCTTCTTTTAGGAACATATTGTCATAATCATACATTAGCCACAAAGAAAGGCAAATAAATCTGCTTTATCGCACACAATCTTTTACAACAGGCCTTTCCGAGCATCTTCTGATCCATAAAAGACTTGGGGCAGATGTTGTCACCACAGAGAGTGGTGCAGCGCTTTCTGTGAAGATTAACCACTTCTATATCTATAAAATTGCCACCTCTTTAAAAACATATGCCGAGATCTCTTCATCTGCTATTACAAGACATTCATATTCAAATATAGTTTTCTGCTCTCTCTTTAGGGACTGCACCCTGCTTAGGCCGTGTGTTCCCTGGCCTGCTGCTATAATTGCTTCCATGTCTTTCAGTTGTGGTGCTGCCCATGCTGATGATGTTAGTGTGAGGTGGAGAGTGGAGGATTTAGATGAGGACAACAGGGACCAGCTGGGTGGGGCCATTTACTGGCCATGGAAAACCCGTGCTCTCAGCTGAGAGGCGTGCGTCCCTGATGACACAACTGTAGAGACCTCTCCGAGAGCAAAAAGTATGACTAAGGCGTTCCTTTGCTCATACGTGATATTTCCACAGCAGTCATGTTGGGCGTCCTTTTGGTCCTAAACCTTAGGAGGTTGCGGTTTAGGCCAATTAAGTCACCACACACTGAGCAGAGAAGAACTGAGATGGACTCATCGCATGATAGGCTCTCTCTGTTTTCTGTGCCATGAAAGGCCTTCAGATGTGAATCTGAAAAGTATTGATTTGAAACAGACTGGAAAGAGTTGATGAAGCACCATGCTTTCACTTCACAAAAAAAAGGATTCTTTTTGATCTGTAGTTCTGCTGGAAATCTGCACATCAGGCGTTTGGGCCTTGGTATCATTATCTAACACAGCACAGCCTGATAAACAATAAAAGTCACATCACAACATAGAAGAAGAAAATCAAGCCCTAGGATAGACACTATCTGGGTGGGGTATAAGGCAGGTGAGGTCATCTATCTTTGACCTTCATTACCTAACAGTTAAACATCTGAGGCTATTCCAGGTCAAACAGATGCATCGTTCTATGTAGGGGAGCAGTCAAAAAAACCCTTAACAAGCAGAACTGTTTTCCGGTGCCAACCTTGGTTTCACCACCACGCTGCTAAAACTACCGCCTGCCAAGCTTCAACAATAACTTCTAAGAACAACAGCAATAATAGTTCCTGACTCCCGCTTCCAGAGTGTTTATTTACAACATTAGCACTAATCGGCAGGTGGGCTCAGCCTTCCTGTGCTGATTCAAATCACATTAAATGGTTTATACTCAAATCATTGGTTAAAAAAACATAATTCAATGGCTTGTTTAAAGGGCTCTGCACACGGACACAGCCAAAATGTCTCCATACAGAGAGGAAGAAAGTGGGGGTGTGTGACTCCACACCTACTCATTTCCACTGTCTGAGGGCGGAGACATTGTTCACTGGTGAGATTCTGCTGAGTCGCACATGTCCATGATGTAATACAAACATGTTTTTACAAGGAATTGTGGCTTCAAACTGTTTCTTCACCAGTTCCTTAAACTTCCTCCAACAAATAATATTCTCTTAGACACAACTGCTGAAGGTCAAAGCTGACAAGGCCAGTGATCTATCAAATGATACAGGAGGAGAGTGCATGGGAGACACAAGAGCCAACACTGCATCATTAATAATTCACACAGACTTCTTCAAGTACAGAGGTAGTATTGGCATTTTTAAAAACTACACTAACTTTCTTGCCTAGATTGGATGAAAAAGCTTTTCTCGTGTCTTGATCCATCAAACAAAGTGCCTGTTCGGCTTGACTAAGCACAAAGAAGAAGAGCGGAGTCGGTCCTGAACTTACACCGAACTTTACCACCGGCAAACTACTGTGTAAGTTTCTGTTTAATGTTTTCCAAAACTCTCCAGATTCTGGTTCAAAACATCTGTGAAACTTCGTAGGATCTTAAACCTTAAACCTTCATATCCAAGTTTTGTGTCGACCATACTTAAGACTTAGGTACAACACTTTTTAAGATTAGGGTGGAATTACAGAGATTAGTACCTGCTAAGAATCAAGTGCTTTTTCTCTTTGAGTAAAACTGACTGAGTACTGACTGTACGTGGCTACTCTTTTATGAAGTAAGGTGAACACATTTACTTACTGTACACGTATCTATGATTATTATTATTCGTGAGTTCAGTGGTTTTCCTTTGTCTGCCTCAGTGGTGTAGACTTTCCAATTCCACAGCATAATTTTATATTCAACAGCAGCCACGCTGGCTCCCGGCACCAGGTACCCTCATTAGCACAGCATGAGACTCTGAGTTCTGTCTCTCTCTAAGAGGAACACGCCCTGGTTTCAGCTGTGATTTAAAGCAGAGCATTAGCTGCGACTGCTCCCGAAGCTTTCACACAATTCATATATCTCATCTGTCACTGCCTGGAACTCATCTCATTGTTCCTCCCTACACCCTCCCCCATTTTCTCTCCTCATTCACCTTTTATCCCTATTTCATACCAAATTTAATCCATTACGTGTCAGCCGTCACCTGGCTGTGTCTCCCATCTGTGACTTATGAAGACCTCAGCCCACACTTGTCTGACTTAAACCTCCACATCGCCACATAAGAACTATACTGTGCTTTACAGTTGATGACTCAAGGAACAGAAAATTACCAAATTAGAGTCAGCTGTTATTTCACAGACAACAAAGGTCAGTCTCTGACTCACTGTCTTCTACTCTGTAATCAGCAAAAAAAAACTAGAAGATTCACCGGAGAAAACAGATCTTCAGGTGATTCAACAAAGGGTGCGTTGATTCACCTGCCAGCAGCTGTTGAGGAGCTGCCTGCACAGGAGGGGGAACGGTGATTATTAAAGGGCCGGGAGATGACCTCCCCTCCCCAGGTTAGTGGTCATACTCCACAGGAGCCTAAATACAGGAAAAGGCCTGCAGGGTCAGATGCTGATGTTGAGAAAATACAGAACCCTCTAATCTGGTGATAATTAACACAAAGGCACAGTGAGGTGGACGTGGGTGGATGTCGTTGGGTCAGAAGTAAACCCTGAGTCTTCTTTAAAGGGTTTTGCTTCATCAAAATGATTGATAGAGCAGACAGAGACATTTTAGTAGTTTATATCCAAACTCATGGGGGGGGGAGGGGGTCTAACAGTCCTATCAATTCTCTAGTATCGATTTAAAGCCCTGCAAATACCACTACTAAGCTGGAATGTCAACTTCAGTACAGCACACACTCAGAGAAAACTGGATACAAGTCCATAAAGTCTCAGACAACAAGGCTGTTCTATGTATACTTCCGAGTCCATTAACACGAGAAAAAAAAAGTATTCAGTTGAGATTCTTTCAGACTGCACCTGTTTTTAACCTTGTTGCCAACACGTCAGGGAAAAAGTGGTGGCTTGTTGAAAACAGATGCAGAAGGTGAAATAAAGCGGATCAGCACACATTCTAATCATTAACCATCCCTCACATTACCTTGCCAAGAATTTGTGGCAGTTTGAATCCCTCGCCCCTTTATCTCCCTTAGTGCTTAATTCCTTTTGGGAGTGCATGTGGGGGTGGGTAGGGTCTTGAGTTTCTATTCAAATATTTTATCAGCTCCCAGATGTCTGACATGGAATTTGAGTAAATCTGTGCCATGATCACAGCAGACTCCTCTGACGGTCTTCTGAAACGCCTTATCAATCTCCTCAAACCCCAGACAAATCAAGTTCCCAGCGATTTCTCAGCGATTCCCTCTGAGGATACAAAGCCGTGGTATCTCGCCGAAGTGCTGAACCATGACATTGCAGGGAGCAGCTGTGGTCGAGTGGCCATTAAAGGATGAAGAAGGAGATCAAATTGACATTGAGCAGTGCGGTGACCTTGTAACACTGGCCCGGCCCTAATCCCCCTTCTTTACCAGTTTACACAGCTCAGGTGACTCCACCAGTATTGATAACATCTGAAACATTAAGCCATGATGAACGGCAATATCTTCTTTTAGTGCCATTTCTAAGGTACAATATGAACCACAGATGTCTTTATTCTTCTAGGTAAAATATCTGAATGTTAAAGACCAGAAAAACATGTTCAGCATTCCAGAGCGCTACAAACATAAACCTTGTGTTTATCTAGTTAAGACACCTGTTATTAGTAAAGGATTGCTAAAACAAAAACTCAAACATATCTTTTAAAAAGAAACAAGCTCTATATGACTTGATCAACATTTATGGTTGATAAATCTCAGGGCTTTGCCTTTGTGTCCAGAAAGTCAGCTTAGTCTTAGTTGGAAGCATCTGACTTTTCCTTTCTTTTCTGAGGGGATTCCCTTTCTGTTAAAACTCTATTAATAAAAGTCTGCTGTCAGCCGTGATGTGTAATTAATTTTGGGCAGGAGGTGCCTGCCAGTGATGTGCTGCAGCCTCATGACAAGCTCCTCAATCAAGTCCATCACCTGTTGGACTCATGCTATGCTTGTTTTCCCAAAAGTAACCCGAGACCAGACACTTATCCTCAGCACACATGCGCTCCAATGACAGCACCAAGGGAGAAAAGAAAAGTATTCTTTAGCCTGGTTACGATGATCTAATATTTTAAGAATTTGACTCCAGTGTGAAATTGAAGCAGATATGAGTAATTTCCTAAAAACATATGTGATGTGTTCAGAACATGAATAAGTACAAGTGAAGAACCCGACAGTTTCTGTAGCCGCATTACATACCATAGTTTGAGTGTCATCGGATTCAAAAAGATTAAGGTAGCTTTAGCTAAACAAACAGGAGATTGGTTATGTTTCTACCTCAGTGCTTCTCAAACGCCTCACTCCAAAGTCCAGAAATATTTGGTCTCTATTTATTTACAGTATGGCTAACAATAAACTGCAGAGGGACAGAGGATAGGAGTATTAACCTACGCTGTACTTTGATGTGACACTACAACAATTATTTATCACTGAAACACTGAAAAAAAACATATACTAATATTCAAGCAAACATTTGTAATGGCTTTTTTTAACCTATAGGTGGCCCACTTAACCCTATGGAAAAATCCCTTCATACCAACAGAGGGCACCCAAGTATCCTTGTGGTACACATACCACAGTTTGTTTCATCTCAAACTTTACTTACAGGTACAATTATCAGTTTCATTTAACTTAAGAAACGAACACAGTCCACGTCACTCTGCATCAAATGGTTTGAACTACTGCCATCTAGTGGGTCTATTTTCTACTTTTTACTATTGTATGTGCATACTGAGGGCCGCTTATCATTTTTAATAGAAGGGGGCTAATAGAGAGGGAGGGTAGCATNNTGAACACAGTCCTTTATATGTCCTATGACTGTGACAATATAAACAACTTAACTTAATTCATATAGTAATACATTCAAATCTCTGTACCTGCAGAAAAATGGGATTTGGACCAATTACCCATTGAAACCCATTATTTCTCATCAGCTTTTCACTAATCAGCACCTTCAAGGATAACAGAACATACAAGAACATAAACAAGTTTGCTGGGTAAACTCTACCCTTTCACACAAATCCACAGAAACACACTCACCCACCAGCACACACACACACAAACTCACTTGTTTCCATGACATCAAGTGTGACGCGTGCGTAGAGGAAAGCAACCCGGCACACAGTATGGAGTATGGAAACTCTTACTACTGAGACAACAGGGCAAAGCATTGTTTTTACAGGTAGAACCAGTGAACCACAGTGTTACAGGAAATGAGGTCAGATAGATAAAATCCCACTGTTTAAGAGTTCAAAACTGGAGTAGCCCCTTTTTGGGACTGACTATCAGAAGTCATTTTAAATTACTACAAGAGAAGCGAAAAACTTTAAAGGACTGTTTAAATGTGGTATTAATTAACTCAGGGTGCAATTCACATGGGTTAAAGGTTTGCCCCATACTGGAGTTTTGACATTTTTCACCTAATTATTCAGCAGGGACTAAGGGACATAGACAGGAAGTGTTTCTACATCCATTCCCAGATTTTCACAATTCCACATTCTTCTTATTCCCACTGCTACGGCTGTCTGTTTCTTAGCCTGTGGCGACAA
The DNA here is from genome assembly GCF_000523025.1 of Cynoglossus semilaevis. Taxonomy (NCBI): domain Eukaryota; kingdom Metazoa; phylum Chordata; class Actinopteri; order Pleuronectiformes; family Cynoglossidae; genus Cynoglossus; species Cynoglossus semilaevis. The sequence continues at coordinate 15,466,654 of NC_024316.1, read as the reverse complement.
CAGCACGAGCATCAGCAGCTATCAAAGCTGGGGCAACATCATGTTGTTGTGAAGCAGCTCAGACTCTAAACTCAAGTGGATAATGCTTATGTTAAAAGGTAGAGGAGAAAAACATAGGATCAGTGTTCCTCAGAAAGAACTCTACCTCCTGTTTGTGTTTTCCTCATACTTCCTTTCATTAGTAAAATACTCCATATGTCCCTGGTTGGAAATACTTATCTCTGAATAACAGACCCTGTAGGTGACGTGAATGCAATTTAAAGAATGCAGACCTGCCGTTTGAAGAACAAATGAAGTGGGGCGTCAGCAGGGGCAGCTTAGTTCAGCCTTGCCTGAGGGAAATACAACTGTAAATTAATTAGTGGTGTGTACTGGCAAGAATCTGACGATACGTTACATATCACAATACAGGGGCATCAATACAATATATTGCAATATACTGCAATACTATAGGTGAAATACTGTGATATTTCAGTGTATCAATTTATTCTTACTCCACTTAAATAAAACCTGTTTGAAATATGAAGGACAACGAACTAAAACAAAATATGTGAGTATGTAATATGAGTTACAGTTACAGTACAACAATGTTAAAAGTGTAAAGCTTCACAAAACACAGGGTGTTGCGCTACAATTAGCCAGCCGTGAATTTAGCCATTTTTTTAATATAAAGTGGACCATTAGAGACATTAATCAATTATCATCATTATCATTAAAAAAAGATCCACTGAACCTCAGGAAATGCTTAAAGCAAGCAATGACCAGCAGCTTGGATAAAGGGTTCCTACTGAGGGAATCATCAAAGTGTAAAAGTGTCTTAAGATCATCTGGTTGTAAGGCACCCACCTCAGTAATGCTACTACAGCCTGGGCAGTGTGCCGATGTCGGCTAAATGTACTCTAAGCCAAACTGTAATGTTCTAGGGGCAGCACACCGGAATCATCTTCTTCAATGTTGTCTTAAGTCCACCTCGTTAATTACACACACTCTAAACAACTAAATTGTCGAGACAAATGTTTTACTGCAAATGGAATTCCTCACTGAAGCATCCGACTTCATACAATGCCAGAGATAGAAAGTCACTTCTTTTCTCTCTGTGTGTAAGACAGAAAACATTCAGACGAAGCTGGTGTCCAGAGTCTATGTAAACACATACTGTAGAATTTGAACTTCCACTTCAGTGAAAGCCAGGCATGCCGCCAGTTGCTCAGCAAATGGGATGGATTTTATTACAGGACAGAAAGGAAGCGTGAGCATGTAAAATTAAAAACACAAAGAAACACGAACAGAGTGAAACAAAAACTATGTGCTGTTGTTTTTTCCAGTAACCTTCCTGATGTATGTTATGTCAGAGCAGCAGTTATAGAGGATCTGGGATGCGGCGATGAAGGACATGTCTTTGGGGACCAGCAGACAGTGGAAGACAACATATTTCATTCAACTGTGGACACAGCTGCTTTTTGGTTCTGTGGGGATTCACTGGGCCGTGTTGCCACAGTTTCTTTGTGTTCTGTTTCCTTATTTGGCGCTTTCAGATGATGCCAGTTTATAACCACCTTAAAGAAATTAGATTCAGTGTGTTTTTGTTTGCCCAGCAAGGTTTTTGAGCCTAGTCCACAGCACGACCCGAGAGACAAAGAGACAAATCAAAGAATCACAAAAGTTGGTGCAAAACTGCTGTTTAAATCTTACATTTTTTTCCCCTAACATTTTCCAAAACAATCTCATTTTTGGGGTTTGGACATGCTCAGAAACACAAACATTTGAAAATTTCCATCATTGTCACCCGTTTCTGGATTTTATTGTACAGTTGTCTCATGCTTTATCATCAATTCTAAATCTGTATTGAATTATGATTTATGAAATGTATAAATTCATTAAAAAATATTTAATTAAAAACAAAACTCAGAGTATTTTCTACATCGAAAGCCTGATAAAGCCTCTTGGATGAGATTGGAAACGCCCTCAAATAATCGGCTCTATTGTTAAGAGCACAGTTGCCTGTTTTACACATCTTGTCCACAAGGCGGCTTCGTGAGCACAAGCCTCTATAAGTTAACTCTGTTTGCACTAATTTAATGGAAAAGTCCGATGCTTCATGAAGCTTAACCTCGCCACCACTGAAAATTAATCATTTGTCCTCTAACACAATAAAATACTTAGTGCCCATGATATACTTAAACATACACAACTGTAAGTACAACAGGTTTACACCGAAGCCTCACCTTTCTTCGCTGACATCCTAGCCTCTACAATGTAATGTCCGGTAAGTGCCACGCCCACATGCCTAAAACAAAAAAGGGGACCAAACAACCGGTATATTATTATTTTTGTTACAATAGACCTTAAAGTATCTTTTTTTCTGTAATAATTCAGGTATTTTTTAACGTTTTTAACAGTGTCCACTAACCACAAAAATAACTTAAATCAACGTAAACATGCCTGTCACATTCATCGTCCCACCCCCCAAACGGCCAATGCTAAAGCTACTGTTGCTAACGGTACATCGCAAAACCGTTATTGTTTTTTATACTTTGAAGGGGATATCTGGGTGTGGGTGTCAGGTGAATTCACCACTCACCTACTGACATGTCGCTCCTGGACAAACTCAATCTACCTCTGTGGTCCGGTAGAAAACGGGCTAAAGCCAGCCCATAGCGAAGGCTCATTGGTCTAATTTGCAAATCCGGCTAATCGAGATGCTATCACACAGCGGGGTCCTCTCTCTCTGCTTCTTGTTCGTGCTCTTGTTTGCTCGTACTTTAAGTGGAATCCACCGCAACCTTGAAAGGGGTTAGATGTAGAAAACGAATGGTTTAATGACACGTCTTATTTACCAGAGGTGTTAACGGTTGTTTGTCTCTGTATGTGGCCCAGAGATGGACTGGCGAACGTTGCCCGTTGACTGCTGGGATTGGGTCCAACTCACCACATGGCCCTGAGGATGATTAAGCAGTGAAGAACGAATCAGTTAAAAGTCAGGATGTAAACACTAAATGTGGTCTTTGTACTTGTGCTGACCTTTTCTGCACATTGTTTCCTGCTTCCTTCCTCCAAAAGAAGAATATCTGAGTTGTCTTTCCTGAGGACCCACAATGAACCCTCCACAGAAGGCGTCTATATTTTCTGCCTTATTTCAGGTAGCATGTGAAGTGCGGGGTACACCAGTTAAAAAATTACATCAGCTGGTTTTTATGAATAGTACCATTTAAAAGGAATCGGTTTCGGGGCAGGCCTAATGATGCCACAGCGGTGGCGTCATACTGGGAGAAGGAAAGAGTTAGCATTCATTCCAGGCACTGGAGCATTACTTTCAGGCTAGCAGGCTGGATTATGGCAACTTTCCACCTCACATACGTCACCCCTGACTCCAACCATCAACTCTGTCCAGTCACTGCATTAAAAAGGGAAGCTTCAATCAAGCTGGTCATTTTACACATCGTGCTCTCAGTAGAGAAAGTGGCAGCCATTCTGTTTAATTGTTATGATACCTTTAATGCCTTCCTAAAATAATTCCTCAGGCTCCTGATGTGCTGCATCATCGGTCGAAAAGCTGACTGTCTTCCAACTATTAAGGATGTAAACAATAGAAAAACTGGAGGCTGGAATTGTTTCAACAGTCAGTGCATTGTTTTCCATGTCTTCCATAAATGTGCTGAGATTCACGACTGCCCTTTTTGATCTATATAATAATATATAACAAATATTGTGACCTAAATGGACAAGTTGGACATACTTCTTTTCTTTAATCTGTGTTTGGTTTGCAATACCATCTGAACGGAAGTGATTGTGGCAGCAGTGAGTCTCTGTATCCTGCATCTGAACACACTGACCCTGGGGGCTACACTGGCTGAAGGCCAGTCATGACAAGAACTGTTTGTTGAAGGCAGGGAGTTCATGAGTAATGTGTCAATTTATTTTTATTTTCCTGATAAGTAAAAGAAGCTAATCTGAAAATCAGTTGTTGGATCAGGTGAAATACACTTTTACTGCCTGATTTCTGAGATAAATGTGTGTAAAAACACACTATCAAATTGTGTGCAACACATCAGAGAAGACAACACTACAGAGGTGGCTTTATACCCAGCTGTATTTATATCTTTAGTGATGCTAAAACTGAAAAGCAGCGATTATTGGCTGGGGCCCAAAGTGTAGAATAGTGTGTCTTTAGTAGTAGTGGTCGCAGTGCGCTGGGTTTATGCTGCCATCTAGTGGTATATATCAAGGCGGCAACTACCGCCTGCCAATGTCACGGCCCGGTAGTAGCTCATTTTCTGCTCTTATAATTTAGATTAAATGTTGAGTTTGTGGAGGAAACGTAAAAATTAGGCCATAAAAATGCTTTAAATGAATCGAATCACATTTACTAAAGAAGGTTTTTTTACAAACAATAGTGTTGTGGCTCAGTTTAATTCTTTATTCTTTGTTTGAGAAATGTACTTGTCTCTATGTAGTATAATTATACTGTCTCTAATAAGGAAATATAAAATTAAAATAAAAACTTAAATAACCGAAAAAAACAAACAAAAAAGCAAAAACAAAATCATGAACCCTTGGATAAATGTGTCCTAATTACAGACTATAAGCATCTAAATAAAGACGAATAATGACTTGGGTTCTTTTTAATATCTGTTTTATTGACTTTTATTTTTGTATAAAAAAACCTTTGTGTCCACTTTAGGCAAGAGTTAGCATGAGTAGCTTTCACAGCCTTTCAGAGCTGTTATCAGTCTCTCCTACAGTCATACTCAGCATTCACACAGAGGAACACACAATCACATGGTGCTCTTAAGTTAATGCAGTGGTTACAAACCTAAAAGTCTATTTGTAGCAAGCCACGAACAAAGATGCAATAATAGACAACTTACAATCACCGTCTACTTCAAAGATGTTTCTGCTGCAAGACAAAAGTCACATGAACACAAGGCGCCACAATAAATCTACAGCCTCCATGTTGTTGTTTGGCTTTTGAAAGTGATGGATGTAAGCGTCATGTACCGATGTTAGGCTTGGAACCACTGCTTCGGTGCAACTCTTAAGCAGGTTCATATTAAGACAAGTTTTTTTGTTACTGTTGTTGTTTGTTTTTTTTTAAAAAAGGCAAAGAAGAACGTCAGACCTCTCAAACACAGCAGCATGTCCTTTGTTTCACCACGAGCCACAGCTTTGATTTAAGGCCAAAAAACAAAGGACGCGTTTGGTGTAAGAGTTGGCACACACACACACACACAAGCGTACAGATCAGTTTCAGTCACACGCAGCTTCAAAACACGATTGCATTCACATACTGGATGACGACACAGCTCATCCCACAATCAGCACGTTAAGGATTAGCAGTGCAGTAGCTGTAACGTCCCACCAGAGGGCCCTTCATCACTTCATCTAGCATCACATCATGTCATAAACTGTAACTGCTCCTGCCATCATTACACACAGGACGGTTTTCTTCAACACTTAATTCATTCCTCACTACATATTTATTGTCATTCTTCGCACAAATCTCAGGTTAAAGCAGATTCTCGCGTTTCCTCTGGACTTGACGAGCAGCTACTGTATGTGACGTTGTGACCGCGTAGCTTTGCGAAGGAAAATGTTTTCCTTTATTCACTAAAAAACAAAAACAGCCACGTCATCTAACACACAGAACACACACGTTACATAAAGAAATAATAATAATAATAATAATAATAATAATAATAATAATATCATAGGCATCATTACTACAAACTATTATTTACTTTGTTTTTGTAGTTGTGGTTTTGTGGGGTTTTTTTTTTTCAATGGATTCTCTGCATCTGCACAAACAGCCCGAGGTGAGCAGGAGCAACAGGCGAGCGCTAGCGCCGCTCCACCTTCATTTCTCTGCAGCGGGGCAGCAACGAGCAGCGCCCTCACATCACTATGTGCATACATATGTTTATGTAAAAAAAAAAAAGCAGCGACCTCGGCTCCATCAGACACGTTGCAGATGCATATACAGTACACTAAAATACAAGTATTTCCAGGATTATTAGGTCGATCTGTCAGCGGAGGACACCGTCAGACGCCCTTCATTTGACTTGGCTACGGCACTGCAGACTGCAGAGGAAACTGAACCAGTGAGAGTCAAAGGTCACCAGCTTCCTGTGTGCTGCTAAACAATCCATGTTGTTAGTGTTGATACATAGCTTCGTATGCCGGCAAACAAAAAGGCTTACTTCAGCATTCACACGTTTCTGTGTGAAATAAACAAAACAAACAAAGCACGACTCGTACTTTTTCATCAACAAATTACTACAAATACTAGTGTTTTTTTTTTTTATGTTTCTCCTTTAAGGCCACATATATCAACGCCCAACAGTTTCAATGTTGCTCTGTTCCGACTTCGTCTTCATCACTTCTGCAGGGAGACATCACTATGTGCTTTCAGCATCTCCCCCGCTAATCGTGAATCCGCCGTATAGCCTAGCCACAGTCACCACCAGCGATCGTAACCTGTAATCATTCTTGATGATAGCAGTAACAAATGTGAAATATCTAATTGATTCATCTTTGATGAAGCTGTTGTGCAAAATATCTGCAGAGAAGCTAGAGTTAAGCTTCTGGAGGCAGTGGCTCTGCTTTGCCCTCAGTGCAGGACTCCTCCTGGCTCTGCCCGTCAAGGAGGCCGTGCTGACAACCGCTAGAACTCTCCTCTTCTACAGCTGCTGCTGCTGCTGCTGCTGCTGCTGCTGCTGCACGAGCCTCTGAGCTCAGTACCACACTGCCCAACGGTTCAGCTAAAATTAGTTTTTCCGGCCGATTATCCTTTGACTCCTCCTCACTGTTCTCTCTCTCCTTCACACACTCGGTGTTTTCTTCGGTTTGTTCAGGCACCGTGTGCTCCTCCTGTTTGTCCTCTGTTCTAGGCGACGTCACGAAGGCGGTGGGTTCTATCGGACTGAGCTGATAGTAGAGCAGAGAACTGGAGTCTCTGAGGAGGTCCGAGGGGCTCTCCTCCTGGTTGTCACTGATGCACAAAACTGTGGCTCCCGTGGGGAAGGGCCCCTGCAGGAGAACCTCCTCCATCCCGGGCACCTGCGCCTGCCCCGGCAGCTCACCTCCCAAAGTGGCAGGCAGGAGGCAGAGAGGCTGCTCCGTCAACCCACCGTTAGCCAGCTCCTGCTGCACTGCTTCACCCTCAGCCTCCTCCCTCTCCCTCCTCTCCTGCTCCTCGGCGCTCTGCAGGTGCAGCACGGCCGTCTCGTTCTCTCTCTCTAAAATGTCCTCCTCTGCCAGGAGGTGTTGAACCTCCATTGCCGTCTGCACCCCATTCTCCACCAGCTCTGAGTCCAGGGCAGCGACAGTGGACAGGTCCGGAGAAGTACTGCAAGTGGAACTAGGGGAGGGTATGGGCTCGGCCTTGACGTACTGCTCCCCGCTGCCCTGGAGGAGCATTCTCCTCTTCTCCAGGTCCAGCTTCATGATGGTGTGCAGGTAGTGAGTTCTGACACGGAGTGGGTTAAACTCAATCCGACCTGCCATGTTGCCACATCCGTCCCTGGAGCAGCCACACGGAAAGGACATCCGATCCACCTGGGGGAGGAAGACGAGGCAACAGCTACGTTATTTGAACAAAGACGTTAGAACCTGCAGAGCGAGTCGACAACTGCAGTAATTATGTAGTTACTGTCTCATTAAAGGAGATGAACGGGCAGACTGAGTCATGGGACACCTGCAGGGCAGTTTCCTGTTGTGGAATTGACCAAAAGAGGGCAGTAATAAAAACAGACCCAGTGTGACCTTTTCAGTCTGCAGCTTGAACTCTGAATTTGTAAATAAGCAGCAGCTGCTTCGGGACACATGACGTGGAGAATGTAAAGTTGTACACGGTGGTACATGAGATGACGGTACACACAAATGTAGTGTCTTGTCTTCTTTGAAAAAGAATCAGAGATCAAATTAACCATAGAATTAGAATTATTTTATCAACTGCTCCCTGATCTGGACTGCAGGCAGGTCAGCCAGGCACACGCACTCTATGCCGATGACGCCGCACTTAAGTCATTTGTTACAATCTATTGAGTCGGTTCCATAGTGTAGCGGTTAGCACGCCTGCCTTGGAAGCAAGCAGCTTTTAGAGAACACATGTACATTAAACTATATTCCGTCTCGTCAGGCTGCACTCCGCCTCGAGCAAACAATTATTACCTGGCACTTGATTCCTGCCTGGCTGCAGCCGCAGTGTCTGGGGTCGCAGTACAGACGACAGTTGCAGCCACATTCCTCCCTGGAGAGGCGGATGGCCCTGAGCTCGGCTTTCTCCCGCGCATCTATGCGAGCGATGCCAGACGCTCGCAGCAGGGCTCGGCGGCGCTTGGTGGGCAGAGGCTGAAGAAAGAAGCAGTCGTCCACTTCCACCCCGTCCACGTCCAGGTCCTCGTCTGACACGTCGTCCAGGGTCAGCAGGTCGGCCTGGGCACACTCCACTGTGCCGTTCCTTGTCATCTGCAAATGATAGCAGAGAATTGGAAACTGTGAATCTTAGAAAATGGTTTCAATTACAATGGATCATAAACTACGTCCTACTAAGACGAAGAATGAAAAAAAAAGGAACACGGAACTCGTCTCTTCAAAAGTTCCCAACATCTGTTAAAGGAGAACCCCAGGGAGAACGAAAGGATTTTGAGTTGTTCTTTAACAGATGTTGGTGACTGAGAATTTATATTACAACCCAGTGTACTCATTTGCATGATCTTACCAGTAGGGGAGTGGGGGGGTTTCCAATTGAATATGGCACGCTGGACATAAGTGTACCACTGCTGTAATGCTTGAATGATAACAAGCCTCCAGTCACTAGGTGGCAGCAACTCATACAGTGGTTTGTACAGATAGAAATATACATGTTATCAGGTTCTCAATA
>NC_024316.1:15454983-15456952 GCF_000523025.1 Cynoglossus semilaevis | reverse complement strand
AAAAAAAAAGGAACACGGAACTCGTCTCTTCAAAAGTTCCCAACATCTGTTAAAGGAGAACCCCAGGGAGAACGAAAGGATTTTGAGTTGTTCTTTAACAGATGTTGGTGACTGAGAATTTATATTACAACCCAGTGTACTCATTTGCATGATCTTACCAGTAGGGGAGTGGGGGGGTTTCCAATTGAATATGGCACGCTGGACATAAGTGTACCACTGCTGTAATGCTTGAATGATAACAAGCCTCCAGTCACTAGGTGGCAGCAACTCATACAGTGGTTTGTACAGATAGAAATATACATGTTATCAGGTTCTCAATACTATTTCAATTGGCAGGGTTGTGGGTCGGGGGGAGGGGTCAGCGTGGGGGGATAATTGAGAACCGCCGTCACCTTCATCTTGCGTGCGTTGAGCTTCTCCTGCCGCAGATGCTGACGAAGAGTGTGCTTGTGGCTGCTCTCCTGTTCGCGTGCAAACTCGCCCAGCGTGTAGTGCCTGATAAACGAGTGATGACGGGCCATGCCCAGGGAGCTGCCCCCCTGGCTAGGCACGCTGGTGAATCCCTGCCGCCGCGGGAAGTAATAGACCGTCACCACATCGAAACGAACCTTTTTTCCTCTCGGCGACGGCTTGTGCTGTCGGAGGATGGAGGTCGCTGAGGTGGGGGCAAATAGAAATATTTGTAAGTCAAAGGCCTGCATTAGAGATGGCTGGATGGACTAAGTGTCTCCCCCCCCAACTGTGTGTGTTGGAGGGGAGGTGGGGAGGGGGGGCTGTAGACATTGCTTACGGGTAAATGCAGTGCTTGAAGGGGGGTTGAGGCTGTCACAGCTGTCAGCACTGTCACTGCTGGTGATGTCATCGTCAGAGAACTTCGGTGTACAGAATGGAGAACCGTTGTCCACCTCTTCATATCGTCGTTTGAGGCTGAGGGACGAACCTGCCTCCATGGAAACTCGGTGTCTGAGGGCAGTGGGCAAACTCTCAGGCAGAGAGAAATATGCAAAACCATTTCGTAAAGACAGGCAGAAAGATCACGGTCCTTTGAGGAGCCTTTGCCAACCCGAGGACCCAATTTTTTTCGGTGAAACATTTAATTATGAAGAGAAAATATAAACAGAAGAAAAAAAGGGTGATATATATATTTTATATATATATATATATATGTATATATATGTATATATATAAGGGTGATATATATGTATATATACATATATATATGCATATATAAACATATACATATATATCACCCATATATTTATTTATATATATAAAATATACATATGACATATATATATATATATATGTCATATGTTCCTATATGTCTGAAAATAATAATAATACTAAAATTCTACCTTTTTGTTTACCAGTTACCAAAGAAAAGACACCATCAGGCGTCTCCTGGTCACCTGTGTTCCAGCTCCATCATTCATCTTCTCTCTGACTCCTCTCCCTCCATCCTCTCCTCACACAAATTCAACACTAAAATATTACTATGGCAACGAGGTACGCATGGTTTACGAGAGCAACTGCGAAGCAAACAGTCTTTGTGTGACAACACTCCTGTTTCTGTTGTGTGTGTTGACGTAAAGTCAACCTCAAAGCTGGAGATGATCAGCTGGAGAGGTCACACAAGGTCATTGTTTACCAGTGAATATGGAGCCTGAAGACTGAGGAACCACACACACCATCTTCAGCCATTATTTACAGTGTTGGATCATTTCATGACATGATGAGTGTTCTTTATAGACAGTGCGTCAAATGTATATATGTATATTAGTAATACCTGCAGTATATTAGTGCAGTACGACTGGTGATTACATGAAGAAATACTCTCATTTGTCATCTGCGTAAAGTCAGTAACCATAACAATACCAAAATATTTTTGGGGTAAAAATGTTCGTTTGCCTTTATTTATTCATATCACACATCAGTGAACAATTAATAATTAAACAAATGCTGGCAGACA
>NC_024316.1:15415516-15454933 GCF_000523025.1 Cynoglossus semilaevis | reverse complement strand
ATGTCTGTAGTCAAAAGATTTTTTTTAAAAGCTAAAAAAACGGTCCAATAAAGTCATTTTGCAATGACGACACTAATCAAATATATATGCACATAACTGAAAGCAGCTCAGAAATACATTTATATATTTATATATTATGACAGAGCGTTTGGTTGCTCTCTCTTTCTGCCTCATCATGGTCGGTCTGGTCATTTAACTCTGTGTTACAGCACAGCCTACTGTATACTATGTGAGTAGTCGGTATAGTATTGTGTTCTACTGTGCAGCACAATATGAGGCTGTTGTGTATGAAGTGTGTGTAGAAGAAAATATTTTTAAAAATAGATTAGATAGATCTTTATATTATATTTTCTTGATTTCTTTTTTCTTTTTAATTTTTTTAATTTTTTTTTCCTGGACTCTACTTTGGCAGGGCAGTGTGTGGTCATCAGGTGCATGACTCGGGGGTTCAATGCAGACACTGCTGCAGCTAATAGAGAGTGGATGTGAATCATTTTCTTCATAATGCATAAATGGAGCAGAGGCTGCAGTTGGAGGAGGGCCATTAATCACACTGTTACTTTAAGGACTTTTTTTGGTGGAATTGTTGCAGATTGTGGTGGTTTTTTTTTTTTGTTTTTTTGGGGTGGTGGTGGTGGGGGGGGCAGCTGAGACTTGAGGTAGTTCCCTCCTGAGACAGGTAGTAATGTCTGGGTGAACTGCAGTAACTGGCTGACAGTATGTGTGTGTGTGTGTATGTGGAGGGGGGTTAGATATTATCAGTCTGACTGGGAAAGACACCCCCCCCCCTCCCTTCCGTCCTCACTCACCCACTCTCCCTTACCACACACACTCTCATAATGGCAAACCGGTGAAACACTAAACCCTTTTCTTCTTCTTCTTCTTCCTCTTACCTGGGGCAGAAACAGGGGCCCTTCTTCCAACCACCTCGTAGGTCTCTCTCCTGCTTTGAATGGGAGATGCACATTCAACCTCGAAAACACCCGGTGTGATGCTTCGGTCGGTACCAAGCCCCGGCAGATAAGAGTCCAGTCTGCAGCCCCAGTATCCCGCGATCGGAGCGATTGTCACTTTGCGACAGTTACATGTGATTATAAGGGAGCTACTCCGGGCTCCACGCTCATTGTTGTGCACAGTGAAAGATCAGGCTGAGGAGCGGGGCTGTCTATAGGAACTGTCGGCTTGGTTTGAATGCAGCATGCCTAGCTATTTAAAGGATTTAAATGACCGTTGGAGGAAGGCAGCGGAGCGACGAGGCGTCATACGTTTCGCTGCGTTCGTTCATTCCTTGGGATTTCTGTGCAATATAAATCATGCAAACGAGCTTATCTTTCTCTTATAGTGTCCAGAGACCCGCTGACATCTGTGTCCGTTTATCCTTTCTCCACTGTCTCTCTCTCTCTCTCTCTCTCTGTCCGGGGCGGCTTCGTTCGGTGGGGCTAACTTCGCTCCGTCTTCTCGGTGTGACGACAAATTTCGCCCCCTACATTAAAATGTTGCGAATGTCGTAAAGCGAAGACGACGCCTTTCATCCCCACAGTTCTTCGCCCCGGCTCCGTTTGTTACAACGTAACAATGGAGATAGGAATTCTTCCCTTTATCCGTATATATACTTATTGTGACATCACATGCATGTCATGCGCCGGAGCATGCTGGGAAATATTGTGATTTTTTTCTCTCTCTCTCTCTCCCTCTCTCTCCGTTTCACTCCTTTGTTCACATGGTATGATGGGAGTATTAGGGCCACGTCAATGGGGAGATAATATAACAAAGTCGTAGTTTTATGAGAAAAAAAACACATTTGTTTACGCGACTGAAGTCGTTATAATACTAAACAAAAGTGATTTCGAGAATGTGAAACTTCGAGGAAAAAAAAGTACAACAAAGAACGGCAATAAATATAGAATTACAGAAACGGTAAGAGTTTGGGAATAAAGTACATTTACACAAAGAATGTCTCGGTTTTAACAATCAAATAAAAAAACGTCACCAGTTTTAAATCGTAATACGAAGAAAGCAGTGTGTGTTTGGGGTTAAGTATTGTGTATTATTGAAAAACGTGTAATATTTCATGATAAATGTTTAAAAATATATAACTGTAATACGAAGTACTGATAATTATGGGCAAATCAGGAAAATAAACAGTAGTTGACATGTTTTAAAGGAGAAATAAAAGAAAAGCAGTCATTAATATCTGTGCATCAAAATCAGAAATGTGAATTTTCACATAAAGTTGTGCTTTAGCATTGGTTCCAGAAACAAAAACAAACAAGAAAAATCTACGCAATACACAGAACTATCAGGAATACTAGCACATAGACAAGTATTCATGCAAATTTGGCAATATCACATTTCTTTTATAAATAAACTAAAGTTTGTGTTTTTGAAAAACAAAGCGAAAGGTCTAATTTTTCTTGGTTGTTGTTAGAATTTCATTTACTGAAAAACGTATAATTTTTCTTGGTTGTTGTTAGAATTTAATTTACTAAAAAACGCAGGCAGTATTAAAAAAAACTTGTTAGAATTTCATTTACTGAAAAACGCAGGCAGTATTAAAAAAAAAACAACTTTTTTTTTTATTTTTGCAAAGATTATGACAGATGGTTCCGTACATGGGTAAGTGTTTTAATAATGCCAACGGGACGAGGCTAGCGTGGATATCTATGATGACAAAGCTAATTTCATGTAAGCATCTCACTGTACTGAAAAAATACGAAAATTAAAGAACATGCAGCTCAATAACCAGCGCATGATTTAGGACTTTAAAGTGGTAACATCCCCGACAAACAAACAAACAAAAAAAAGTGACGATGAAATGCAAGGAAATTAAAACGCAGTATAACAAATTCTCTCAACGTAAATGCAACTACATAAAAATGTAAAAATGACCACAAGGACGCTGACGGAGCAGTGACAGTTTGCTGGTGTGATCATTAACAGACACAGTGTTGAGTCATGGTTCACAATGCATACGTAACAACCAGCAGCCAGTAGAACTAACAACCCCCGCCCCACACTTCCTTCCCCACTGTTACAAACCACAGAATGTCTGGAGTTTGTGAAGTTTCTGAGAATTTTCAGTAGTTTTCACTCATGTCCTGGTGGGTCGGTTGACGTGGTTGCTTAGAGCCGTTGTCTCAGCTCTACCTCATTTGCATACTGGCTTGACGTGTATCTCCCAAAGACAATTTAGCACGAGAACGAGAAATACCGCTGCATTGCTGACCTCAGTTTTCTACCTTGTTTTGGTTTCCACACATTTCCTTTTAAAAAAAAGACAATTTCACAACCACCGACTGGTGCTGAAGCACGGCCACAGCAGCGGGCCGCACCACCAAGCCTCGGCATGAAAAACATAAAGCGACAATGGACAAAAAAGCAATCGTTTAAGGTTGAAGTTGTCTGGAAGGAGGACACTTCACGGCGGTGTGAACAGAGTCACTCTCTCAAAGGTAAGACAATAAGGTACGTCGAGGAGAGGGGCCAAGGTGCTCGAGTCGCAGGTTCCTCTTAGCAGCCTCAACACTTCCACGGGGAGAAAACGAGAGGGCGATTCCCACATTTTCCAAGAACAGAGATGGAGTAGGAGGCTGTGGAGTCGCAGACTGGATCAGGTCTAAAGAAAAGCAACACCGTTGTCCTGCTGAGAGGTCACTTCAGGATGATGTGGTAGCCGTCACTGGTGTCGTCTGGAACGGGAAAGAAAGCACAAGAAGACAAACTAATGATGCTGCAAATGATGGTGTTTAAAATTAGAATGTATGTTAAAACGGGGATCCTCAACCCCCCGGTCTGGGGACCGGTGCTAGTCGGTAGGTCATTTGTTACCAAAAAATGTACTTCTGTTTTACTTAATTCAAAAGGAATCCAGTCATTCAGACTCTGATATTAACAAAATAAAGTCTAAAAGATGTTTCATTTTGAAAATATAATGATTCTCCGTGGTAACCGGCCGACCGGTCTTTAGTACAAAAAAGGTCAGGGACCGATGTGCTAAAAGACAGAAACTGAATCTGGATTTCTTACCTTTCATTGTGTCGAGAACAAAACACACTTCATCTTGGAAGTTTTGAATCATCTGTTAAAAGAAAGCGACAGTTTTTAGGGAGTGAGCTGACGCTGGTCTACTCACATGTTCGAACTCTACCAGAAGTGTTGAGTTAGGAAACAAACTCCTCACCTCATCACTGACGAGCACGTGGATTCCGGTGGGACCCTGTTTGAAGATCTGGTTTATCTGTCGAGGTGAGATGTTGAAGAGCTGAGCCAGTTTCTCCGTCAGCTCGGTTGCCGTCAGCTCCTCCAGGTAGATGGCGTGATAAACTGCATCAACGCAGAAAATACGACGACATCATCAACACTAGTCATTTCACACGGTTAATTATACAACGTTGTGTACAAGTGCGTCACTGAAGCTGTTTGAGAATTGATTACTGTGTTGTCAAATCATTCTTTTTTTTTCAACATTATATTTACTGACATTTTATTATATATAAGAAATACACACTTGCATAAATACATAAATCAATCAAATATGTAGAGCAGTGCCACATTAACAAAGGCAACAGCTTTGAACAGAACGATTATTATTTTTAATCTGATTAATCCAGGGGGAGCTGTGGATTAGTCATGATTAATCGTGATTATTGAGATACATAAACATTCCTGAACATGATTTTTTTCTGTACATTGCTTGAACAGAAAAATAAATAACAGAATGACTAAAAAATGACAAAAAATGATGAACCACGACTTATCGTGGTTTAAACAGACGATCATTTGGTGGATGTCCAACCCTGATTTCCACACCTACCCGAGTGACCCACGAATCTCACATGAACGACTCATATCTGTCCCTGCTGCTGGGTGATGACAGTGTGTAAAGCCCGGAGAGCTGCCTCATCAACCATGTTTGACTCCTAAACGACTTAATTACTTGGAAGCACAGAGATGAACTTACTAAAAAAAGTGTTGTTGGCAGCATCTCCGTTCTCATGTTTCTGCTGCTGTTCCCGCCCGTGCTGAGACTCCTGACAAACATAGATGGTCAACCTGGGCCGTACCACACTGCACACAAACACACAGGTCCAGAGAGGTACAAAAAATACATTTCAGATCAATGAAACACACGGAGTTATTCTGACAAAATTAACTTAACTGACCTTTAATTATAAACCAATCCATCACTACAGAAAAAAATGAATTCAAGTGTGTGGATTTATTTTCATTTGTACATAAGTTACAAACATTCAAAAAATATTTCTCTTAAAATATTTAATATGCTAATATGTTCTGTATGATGAAGACCACCCACCGTCCCTTCAGTGCGTTGAAGAGTCTAATCCCATCAGCTGGCCCACAGATCTGAATGACGTCCTCCCTGGTCAGCTTCAGCAGGTCTGTCCCTGGTGGAGACAAACAACAATGTCAAACACAAAAACGATGACGTTGACACTGTGACACCACTGTTTTTAAAATGGAGACAATTTTACCTGAGAAGTTGGTGAAGAGACGACAGAAGGGTGAAAAGCGGTTTCGTAGGAGCCACTGTTGTGCCTCCTGTGGTGTCGCTGTGGGAAGTAAATTCTGAGGAAGATAAAAAAAAATGTAATTTTAATCTATGGACAAAAAAAAAAAAAATCAGAAGACTGACTTACGCCTATGACCCGAAATAAAGGGCAAAAAACAACATGGCTACAATAGTTACTTCTATAACACTGTCACTCTGAAATGACTATGTCAGTTATCTTTTTATATAAAGTATCTAGTAACAAGTAGTTAATTACTTTTTCTTGAAGAAATGTTCCCAACCAAAACAGGAAGTACATAAAAAAATCAGGAAGTTAAAGTTGACTTGTACTTACGTCCAGCACTGGAACAACAGGCTCTGGCTGGTGATTTGGTGATCCGTTCCTGGAAGCAGACACATGCAAATCACACACTTAGTGCTTCACTGGAATCTGATCAGAACACAAAACAAAACTGCATGAGTCATGTAGTACTGGAGGTAACAGTAGAGCACTCGTACCCCTCTGCAACCGGGAAGCTGTTGTGTGTGCTGTTGAAGCCGGGGGATGGGGAGTTGTTGACGTACGTGATCTCAGGCCAAGGAGAGCACTGCAGCAGAAGAACACTAACAGTCAGTGGTGACTATTTTGTCCAGTTTTTTTCCCTTTCAGTGCGATGTTTCCTCACTGTTATCGTGTTATGTTACTGCACAGCCAAAACAAAAACTCAAAGATGCCCCAAAGCACCCTGGGAAACCACAGTGCTTTGGTTTACCTTACAGTCAGAGCTTCATACACACAAATCAATTTTAAATAAAATAAAAAACATATTAGTATAATGTGGGGATTCAAAAGTAGGGGGCAAGAGCCTCCTGGGGGCATGGAACTAATGTGGGGATTCAAAAGTAGGGGGCATGGAAATATTGTGGGTGGGCAAATACATTTTTACATTACAATCATTTTATGACGAAAGTGCAATAATTTGAGTTTGTTTTCTGTGTTGAATGTGAACAGCAGTTTTGTGGGAATCACGTTTCTGTAAATAAAGTTCAGGCACAAACAGTTAAGAATGTGTCTATATAGGTGAGGACAGCAATAGTTTCAGCTACAGAGAGGGGGCGCTGAAGAAAATGTTTTGAAACATGTTTTTAAATTTAATTACATAGAAAGAATACAACAACCAGAAAACAGACACATTAGCCATCCACAAATGAAGATTTATATCTGATGATGTCACCTCTGTCAGGATTGTAGTTTCATAAGATGGCTGGTACTTCTCCTTCTCCTGCGGTGCCCTCTTCTCCATCTTCTCCCTGTCTGTCTTCTGCTTTCTGTCCGCACCTTTGGGCTAATAACATGGAGTCATTAAACAGACGAGAACATTATTGGCAAATATTAAAACAAAGCAATATTTTTATTACAGGATATTGTGTATTTTTTTCCCATCCCTCATGACCCCTCACCTTGAAAACTTTGATCTGACAGGAGGCGGAGTGCAGATGCTCGGTGTACTCTCCGCCCTCGTTCTCCTTGAACGTGTCTATCTGAACGCGGAAAGGAACGCCTTTCTCCCCTCCGTGCTTACGCATAGTGAATTCTGTGCTTATACAGTGAACCTTGAAAAACAAAACAAAAAAATTAAAATTTCATTCAAATGATTCCAACCGTCTTATGAAACATGAAGAAATAAGCATTTGAACATTGGTTGTTGTAGTTGTTGCTGTTATTCCTGCAGGTGGTCCACATGTTCTGTGATGTTACCTGGATAAATACTGAGGTTCTTTTTGAAGGGTCCCAAAGGAACTCCACAGTGTTGAGCTGAGTAGGGTTAGCCCTGGGGTCGGTAATCCCAACTGACATGGGTATATCTGCAACGGAGCAGTTCAAACACAGCGTTGTCCAAAATGATGCTCGGGATATTAGCAATTTCACCTGGCGTTCTTAAACTTGCGTACCTTCTTAGTTAAACGGTCAGATATGCAGTACTGCACAAGTGTTACAGACGATCGATGTCTTTACTATATACTGAGGGTGCGTGGCCCTGGCCGCTGTCCACGCCCCAGATGTTTTATACAAACATCACAGTATACAACTTTTGCAGTTGAATATTCTTGATTTTCTGGTTCTCTATATTTGATGTTAATACTTCAAAAGAAAAAGGTTGTAAAAACGAACAACTGTACATATGTGCCTAAAACTTTTGCACAGTGCTCACCAAGGTCGAGGATGCGATCCCCAGGTCTGTTCCAACGCCAGCCTTCCAGCTGCTGATGCTCTGTGTACTGGAGCCGTCGGTCATGAAACACCACACGGATAATACTCTGCAAAGCCAAAGGATTTTTCATTATTATTAAAGCAACTTTTTTTTAACCAGGAACTTGTTCATGGAAACAGAAACTCACCTTCACCATTTTACCAGTGATTTCCGGAAGTTCTCCAATTTTCCGATTGTCAAGCATTCGAATTTCATAGGACTGACCTGTAATTTCAAAAGTCTGAATAATTTGCAAACTGACTGCATTCACTGCTCAGTCAGGAAACGAAACATTACAAAAAAATGTTTGAAATTTTTGGTCATTTTTTTCCCATATTCATGGCAAACTTTTACATTCTTCTTCAACAATTTACTTTGAATCTTCATAATACCACACAGGTAAATATTAATATTCTTAATAATTTAACAAAGACGTGAACCCAGGGTTTTCCAACCTTGGGGCATCATGATTGACAACTGCGATCACGTGACTGCAAAAGTGACAGCTACTAAAATGTGTTTCGGGTTGCCAGAAATTTGTAATGTCAAAATGGGGTCACGTGCCCAAAGAGGTCGGGAACCACTGCTTTAGCCACTCCCTTAGGGCATAATATATGGAGATGAATTACTGTCATAGTACTGTAATATTTTTCACCTCACTATACGCACAGACCAGGACTCAGGTGCTAACCTTGGTTGAGGTAGGTGAGGGTTTCATCGTGCAGTTTAACGGCTGGCGAGGTAGCTGCACACAGAACATACTGAAAGGGGAGGATCTTGTTGTCAGTGTCTGGAGGCAGGTTCGATTCCTCCTGTTTGAAGATGGGGACAGAAAGTACATCACTGGAGAGAGAGAAAGAGAGAAAGAGAGAGAAAGGGAGAGAGAGAGTCCGCACAATGCTTCATTAGGTTAATATGTTCAAGGTATCAGTGGTGAACCGTGCTGCCGGTGTAAAAGCCTCCAGGGTTTAGCTGATGTTTGGATTGTCAGAGAGTTCATTTATGTGTCATCACCAAATACCAACGTGTCCACAGAGGTTTCCGTCTGCTCCTCTCAACAGCAGAATTTCTGGAAATGAACGAGCTGAGTAGCTTTTACAGCCAAACAGACAAGAGCTCATTCAATAGCAATAAAACCACACTATAAATTGAGCCAACATTTGGAGAGATAAGTGTCTGGGTCAACAACATTTTATCTTTTTTTTCCCCTTGACTTAATCAATATATGTATATATATTTTAAAGATGGCATTACAAAACAGGCTCAGGGAAAACAGCATTTAGCGCAACCAAAATAATAAGGGAAATCTAACCAGATAAGCAGCAAAGAGACACAAATCTTAACAACTCAAACAATAGAATTGATGTTTTTTTAATTACAAACCAATAGAATGATCCTGACTGTGAGTCTTTGTGTTGATCCACACTATAATTCATTTAAATAAATTTTAAATTTATGTTCTTAATTTTAACATTGCACTTGATTATTTGAGAGATAGTGACTGACTCAAATGTAAAAAAAAAAAAGTGCAAAGCTGACTTGGACTGGTCTCTTTAAATGCAAACTCAGAAGACTTGATGCAAACTTTATTTCCGTGACTTACGCTTGACTAGAAACCTGACTTAGACTCTGTCCTGAAATCATAATGTGTTGGACTTAAAAAACTCAATTTTTGCATTTGCATCTAAAAAAAATACTTAAAATAAACATGTTCTATTACCAGCATGACAGTAATGCCACTTGAAATGTACATGAGTAAAACAAAAGTTACAAACAAATACAGTACAAAATAATAATTCATTTTGAATTAAAAAAAATTTAAAAATTAAATTGCAGCCAAACAACAGTTCATAGCACATCTATAACTCATACTGCACCTCATGCTGTACGCCCCAGCACCAAGCTCCTGGCCGATGCCTGACAGACTGGCATCGAAGTCCTGGACCAGTCCAGACTCTATCACTTCATCAGTGAGAGGCAGCTTCAGAGCCCACGCCATGGTGATGGCTGCGCGGGGACGTTGCAGACCGCACTTGTGCTTAAAACTTGAGCCAAGTTTTACACTTGTGTACCACAACCTTGAGTAAAAACAAATGTAGTTATAACGCAGTTTTTCTCACATTTATTAGTGTCTGCAGCCATACTGGCCGTGTGCATCTGAATACTGTAGTGAGTGCAGAGCAGAGTAAACAAAGAAGCCTGACTGCATGTAATTCAACAACGTGTTATGACTGTGAACCGGGTAGAGCACTTGAGGTCAGCACTTTGTCGACTACAGTCACGTTTCAGATCACCGCAGTCACTGCTGCGAGTCAAACAGCTCTCTGGAAAAATGTTTTTTAAATTACCGACCCTTTTTATGTTGACATTAGTAGAGCAAATATGGAGTAGCAGCTTACCTTTAGGTATAAATGCGCAGTTAGTCGCTGGCACTGCGACGGTTTCGTGCCATCATGACGCGCTCCTTCTGCCCAGCACGAAAATAAACATGTCGTGCTAACACTTTAGCCACTCTAACGGAGCGTGTGTCTGGAAGATGCTCGCACCTCTTTGCTTATTTCAACCTGGAATCGTCCAAATTAAATGTCACTGGGGGGCATGTTGATAAAGGAAACCCCGTCATTAACAGAGTTTCCTGGGGACCTGTTATAAAAGCTTTTGTTTGTTTATAGAGCTTTGCTGGGAAAGGGCTGAACAGTTAATTTCCGCTTTCTCTTCTTCGTGTACTGTTTTAAAGCAGCATTTTCTGACAAAGAGCCCAGCTACTCATTACCGCCACCCATTGCAATGACAAAAGCAACGTTTGTTCAAGGTCCAGTGTTGCTTTAAGATAAATGTGATAGTTTATACGTATTTTATTTAGTGACTTATGTTTTGTACCGAGCAGAGCTTTTTAAACCTCAAACTAACAAACAGCGTACGTGAAGTTTAAACGCCTGAATCTGAAAATAATGTATAATCTTTACAACAATCGTGACTCATCTATCCTGAAGCCATTTTCTAAATAATTCCGACATGACTGTTTATGAACGGGCAGATACGGGGAATCCAGGGCAAGCAATTAATAAAGATGGCATTTATTGAGTTATTTACAGCTTCTGGCAAAAACTGACAATGAAACCCATTTAATCTCTCTCACTCATTCACTCATTTATTTTGTCATTCATTCGTAGAACAAACACACATCAAACTCATGCTTACACCTAAAGTCGACTTAAGTGTCCATATCACTAGCAGAATTGTTTTAACAAAAACAAACAAACAAAAAAAAACAATCAATGTTGGCTTCTCATATTAAACACGAAGGCGAGATAAATTATTATTACTGTAATGAACTGTATATCCACTGCAATGTAACTGCACTGTTAGTCAAAAACACCAGGTGAAGCTTCCCAGTTGTTAATAAAGTGCAAATAAATTCTTAAAAAAATCAGACAAAAATGTTAAAACAACAGAAAAACAACCGTTTACTGCACTTTTAGACCAAAAGTCATAATAAAAAGCTCAACTTGTAAACACAAACAAGTTTCTTCACACCATTAATCACTATGATAAATATTTGGATTAGGTCTTGTAGAAAACTAAACAAACTGCCACTAATGCATAAAAATGTGAGTTTCTTTTTTTTTTCAACATTCAAACACGTCAGATGTCACCTGTGGTGTAAAGGTACATTTTACAAATGTGCTGTCAAATCAGTAACAGAGAAACAAAACATGGGAAAATACTCTCAGAGAGCAGTAAATACATTCAAGAAAGCATGAAAAGAAGAAGAAGAAAAAAAGACACATTAAAATGAGCGGGTGTGTTTTCTGGTATAGTTATATCTGTGTGGATACTTAGTATTACATACCAGGATGTTTTGAACATATGGGCGGTCACCATTGACTGAGTGGGTGTTTTTTGAAGATCAAGATTAAATTAAGGATTAGCATAAGGGTCAGATAAGGGTAAGGATTAGGATTAGGCATATGTTTGTAAGAGTACAGGTTTGGTGAGGGGCTAGGGAATATCAAAATGTGAAGTACTCACAAACACAACAAAAAAAACCAGTGTGTGTGTCACACATTAGATTGCTTCTACTTTATTATAAAACACAACGCTGTGTTTATTAGGATGTTATAATCTGTTATATTTCGATGATATACACCACTAAAAACAAATTTAATGAACCTAATCATTAACCCCATCATCACTGTGATTATCAGCGACACGTATCAAAAATGACGATTGTCGGAACATGTTTTGACCTTTGGGTTTCTACGTCTATTTGATTGTGAATTCTGATGAAATCTGCTCTGATTACTGACTTCCTGCCTGTAGCTGTCGTCGTATTGACTGTCATTCTGAGTAGAAAATATTAAAATCACAAGGTAAAAGCTTTGAAACATCTCTGTTGGGGACTCTGTTCTGCCACGACGACAAAAGCTTTGAAACATCTCTGTTGGGGAACCATTATTTAAACGTCAGTTTCGTTCAGTCATTCTGCCACGACGATGTGAGTGAAATAAAAGTGTTAATCAGTGCTTGACCACCTCCTCACAAGGACGGCCTGTAAAACCACTCGTATAAAAGTTAAAACCTTTGTTTGTATTTTTTAGTACCACACACTTCAGTTGGCTCCTCAGTGTATTAGGATCATGCAGTTTGATTTATGAGACGTGAGATCCTCTCCGAAGATTTCAGTCGGGTGTTTGTCTCTTATTCCATCCAATTAAAATGTAGTTATTTACAAATCTTTCTACATCTAGGTCCTTGTTGTCGTTGTTAACATCCCAGTCCAAGAAATCCTCCACACTCAGTCCGCTACTGAACCTGGAAGGCGTTGATCTTGCTCGTGTTTTTCAGCGTCTGTCGCCGGTTGCAGAACCACACTCGCACGACTTCCCTGTCATAGTTCAGCTCCCGTGCTATCTCAGTAATCTCCTGACCCGTGGGCAGGGCGTTTTTCTCAAAGTAGGAGTTGAGAACCTCTATGGCCTGTGGCGTGAAACTTGTGCGCCGCTTCCGTTTTTTGGACGGTTCGCCGCCGACAAACTCCATCAGATTCTGCTGGCCTTTCTGGTTCCAGTGCTCGGCCTCAGCCAGCCACTTCTCCAGCACTGGCTTTAGCTTCTGGGCACTCTTGGGTGTTATATCCAGCTTCTCGAATCTGCAGTAAAAAAAGAGTACTTCTTTCAGTGAGCACAGTACAGTTGTTGACATCCTGTGGTATTGACAACAGTACTAAATTAATCATATGGGTTTGTAAAAAGTGACAGTTGTTGACATCCTGTGGTATTGACGACGCATCTGAGTATGAATCTGTGGAGCATATCATGGACAGAGTCCAGCTTCTAACAAGATTGGTCACTCCGTATATTGGACATCATTAATGACCAATGACAAATGCACTCTTGCGTTTGAAGAAATGCCTTCAATGAAACACAGATGTTCTATAAAAAGTAATTATTTTACGACATCTTAAAACAACAACCTGAACAGTACAGTCATTTACCTGCAAATGGCCGACTGGCTGTAGGCCGGACCTTCTGTTGCGGTCAGCGCCTGCCCTACTTGTGTCTGAGTGAGCCCCAGGGACAGCCGCCGGATCTTGAAATTCTTGGCAAACTCTCGAATTTCCTCCAGATTAATGCTCTCCTCGCCGCTGACTACCTGCTGTGGTTCTACAAAAGTGAAGAGTCAAGTTAAAAATATCCATTTCCTCGCAAAGGATCTATGTTTGGAAAGGGGATGGAGGAGGTGTACACACTGTTCATGAGCTGGCCCACTTTTGCTATGTCTCCACAGGTGATGGGTACTGTGGAGGACAGTGTGGTGGCGCTCTTCAGTACAGATGGCTGCGGCGCTATGACAACCGGAGACTGAGTGACTGTAGTGGCTGCGGCCTGGCAGGGACAAATATATCTAGTATGACATGGATGAATGGAATCGCAAAAAAAGTTCCTGATTCAGTGAGAGCAGTGACATTTATGTGTTTGTTCACCTGTGTGTTCGGCTTGGAAAGTGTGGGCGGAGCCGTCGGTTTGGGAATGACTGCAGCAGAAGTCACAGCTGCGGCCGGTCCGTTCCCGACAGTGGCGATGATCTGACCTTGGGTGTTGAGCAGCAGCTGCGGGGTGACAGTCTGGAGCTGGAGACCCTGGAGGGGCAGGGTGGGAGTCGCAGCTCCTCCAGCGAGAGAGGCTGGGTTCACCAGCAGAGGGAGCGTTCCAATGACCTGGAACCGAAGCATTAAAAAACACTGTTTAAAATGATGAAAAACACACAGCATTGTTGAAGTAAATCATTTAGGGGATTTGTTAAAGCAAATCACACTGAACAAGTAACTTTCCAAAAAGTGATAAATAAACAAAACAACAGCAAATCTAATCATTTTTCAAACCACTTATCAGCTGGTGCACACAGCAGAGACGGCTGCAACAAGAAATATACATTCAATCATAAATAAATATCTAGGGCTGTCAGACAATTCAACTTTGTGATCTGATTAATCGCAGGGAAGCTGTGGATCACGCATGATTAATCAGAAATAATTGATTGATAATTACATGAACATTCATCAATATGTTTAAAAAAACCAACTGTTTTTCCCCATAAACTGGATGAAAAAAACAGGAAGAAATAGATGGAGATGCTGGGGATTGAACCCAGGACCTCATACATGCGAAGCACACGCTCTACCACTGAGCTACATCCCCACACTGTCTGACAGAATGGAATTTATAATATAGAAGAACGCCTTGAAAAATATAATCCACTTCAATTTTACAAACTTTCAACATTTAGCAATTATACATGAATATCACATGTACTGTAGTTACTGTAATATCAATGGTACACACCTGTCCCTGGGCATTTGCGATGATCTGGCTGGTGAGGCCAGCCATGTTGGTCATGGCTCCAGTGATGATGGGGGTGGAGGCGAGGGAACTCAGGAACTGTGGCTGCGCTCCTAGTGAGGCGGCGTTGATCTGGACAGAGGACGTGTGTGTGAGACTGACACGCAAAGGTTCAAAGGTTAGGACTGAGGGTGGTGGGACTTACGATGGCAGGGTTGAAGGACAGCCCCCCAGTCTGCAGCGCTGCCACAGATATGTTGGACTGAGAGACACTGGTTGTGGCCGGCGTGGCCGGAGTTTCCACCACCTGAGTGCCACCGACCTGGGCAGCGGCGGCCTGTGTGGGGTGAGACGTCACCTGCTGCACGGCAGCCTGGACCTGCTGCATGGAGGCGGTCTGAGGCTGGAACAACGTCTGTGCATTGGCCTGCAGCTGAGGATGGACTGAGCTCAGGACGGTTGCAGCTGAGGGAAAGGTCAAAGGGCAAGACATCTGTTATTATATGAATGTTGTTTAAAAACAGAAGGATTTCTGTGAAATCTGTTATTATATGAATGTTGTTTAAAGACAGAAGGATTTCTGTGAAAATAATAATTATTTTCTTAACCTTTTTTAACCTGAAAATAAAGGACATCATGGAACTGCACCAGTAGATGGTGCTAAATCCTATCCTCTATACTTTTGTGTGTTTTCACACACATATAGCACAGGTGCTGGTGTTCACATTTAAGAAAAACTGTGCACGTCCCATCAGCCACAGCAGTGTGACAGACCCACCTGAAGGGAATACGACTGTCATCAATTTGATTGTTTACACCTGTCATATTTTCTGCTGCGCTTGTTAAAATGGCTGCTGTACACAGTTGGATTTCATTATCCGCACACAAGCTTTTCCTACTGCGACCTGTCAAAATGTCCGCCGTGAAAAAGGCCCGTTGATGAACGAGCTGACATCGGCGTCCTGAGAGCCTACGACAAGTATGATCATCCTCAAAAATGACAAGAGGTGGCGCTGGTGTGTGTACAATGGGGCTCCATGAGGGGGAGCAAAACCAATTACACAAAACTATTAAACGTCCAGGACTCGATTAGCATGTTTTCTAATGAGCACAGTTAGAGCGGAGTTGTAATCGACAGAGGCCACGTGGGCCACACACCGATCATCCATACCTTGGAGACCAGCGAAGGGCAGCTTGAGGAGGTTTCCAGCCGGGTTAGCGGCTGCCAGCCCAGGCAGAGTAGCTACACTGGTGGTGGGGAGGGTGAGAACAGCCAGGCTGCCTTGACCAGCGATGGATCCTGCCATACTGAAGGGGATGAGCAGAGGCTGGCCCAGAGTGCCCGTCTGAGCCATCATGCCAGTCATCAGAGTGGCCAGACTCTCCTGGGTCAGCACCTGACAGAGGACAGGACAGAGTCTCCGTCATCAGGTGCAGTGACTGAGATGAGCGACGATCATCACTTTGTATTTTGAATGTTTAACACAGCAGCTTATTTGCGAATCCATCCGTCTCCACGGCAATGATTAATTTCGAGGCCACATATATTTTTTCTCAAAATGATGGGAATTCTATAGTGAAAATTTGTACTGCCCTTGAGGTTGTGCTGCGCTGTCTGGGAATAAATATCACCCATTTGTCAAATTCAATTTGCATTAAAGACATCTGCTTCACATCACAGTTGTGGTAAATCACCTACGGCCTGTGGGCGACAGCGACAGTAATTCATGTGTCAAACTGCACGGGAAACAACGCAGGAATCCAAATATCTTTTATACTTTGATGTGTGACTTCAGAGTTTTTAGACCCTTGTATTAAAACAGGTACGTTTGCACACACAGCTGCAGCGATTCACTAATTTGCAGTTAACTCAGTTGCACAATATCCTCCAGCATCTTAACTTTCTACTGCGGTTTTTCAAGCTGCACTGTTGGGATTTAAATGATTTTTTTTTCAGTGAGTTTAAAATGTTATTATTTGTTATTTTCTGCATGATTTACATTGAATTCTTATAATTATTTTTTGTGTGAGCCTTTAATTACACTGTTTTACACAGTTTATAAAGGTACAGCCATCTAGATTTTCCCGTGCCATGAGGAAACCACAATTCCGTGACAGGAGTGATCCCCTATGTTTTCCACTAAACCCAGCTGGTCATTGATTGCACCATCTAGTGGGATTCAGTTACCGATTCGTGGGTAGATTCTACATGGCTGTATATCTGTATCTAGTTTGTGTTTTTATCACTTTTTTTACATGCTGCCTTAATTGTATTTTATTCTGTTTACTTCCATTGGGTATGACAATAAACATTTCACATTGTGATTCATGCAGTGATAGAAAAAGCCACACGTCACAACCTGAAATCCATGAAAACAATTTTTTTTTCAGCGTATAATCTTTGGATATTCTGACCCCTGCATTAAAATAACTACCTGCTCTGTCTTACCTGGGGGCAGTTTTGTACAGTGATGGGCATGGCAGCCTGGGGCTGAGACAGGGCCACACTGATGGGAACAGCAGGAGTCAGCGTTTGGACAGCAGGGGTTGAAGCCTCTACAGACACCACCTGTTGTTCACCCAGCACTGCAGGGGAAACAGAGGAGGACGGTCGTAACGTTTCATGTTTACCACAGCTGCCACTGGCATTTCAGTCCAACTGTGTCGTGGGTATGTGAAGAAAAAGTCATGTGATGTCGGGTTTTTTTTCTGCAGTCTGACATGATTTACCGAATCCCCTAGAGCTCTGGGGCAAAGTGGGGCCATCCTGGGTGCCTCTACCCTCGGTATGATCCACAGCCTGAGCCGCTGCCTCCTCAGCCTTCCCTTCTAACTTCACGTTGGATACTGACGATGGCAGAGGTGTGTCCACCTCTACCTCGAGCACACGGATAGTCTCATGGCCAGACATCACAATGACCTACAAAGTGATAAGGGAATAATAACGCTGAGGTGACCTAGATGTAAGCGGAAGGAAGTAGTCCAGTCAAGTCCTTCTGATTTTGAGACGAGATAAACGTGGAGGTATTTCAATCTCCTTTTCTAGAAAAGTTGGATCATTTTCAACATTTAAATGCAATTTAACTAAAATACAATAACTTTTTTGTTAATGTTTTTAGTGTTTTGTAGACAAAACTAAATGCATTTATTAACAATACAAATAAAGCGTAAGCATTAAATGTTTGCACTGTAGAAAGAATGAAGCAGAATTGGAATTATAACACTGTCTTATTCCAGGATTTCTGCTGATTTCTAACTGAACAATATCAGATCTCACTCTGCACAAATTATGCCTGCAGTCCAGATAGAGTATGTCTTCTAATGATTAAGCCAGATGCATCACAAAGTGAGGAATCAGCCAGTGGCAAACACTGACTAGTCTTTTGAAATTAAAACTATATATAAAAAAAATAAAAAATAAATAACAATAAGACAATGTCAGTTTGCAAACATCCAAAACATGCATGTAAGAAAAATGTGCAAGGTTTACTAAGTTAGTCAGTGAAAACCCCATCTTTTAATTGTTATTATTTTAACCTGTATTCCATTATTAAAAGCTACCAACTTTTCTAGAAACGGGGTTTGCAGATAAATGTCATTTTTAGACATGTTAAAGCCAACTTTTGACATTAACACTTATTTTATGATGTGCAATAATGAGAGGTGCAGAAGGAGAGGCAGCAAGAAGACAACCTGGAGGGGCTGGAGGACAAAATGCAGAGAGACATAATGCAGGAAGAGTGAGAAGGATGCATACCTGGTTGTCTTTGGCAGGGAATTTCAAAGTGCAGGATTTTTTAATGGCTGAAATAAGACTTCTGCTGTCAGACAGTGAATGGCTAAGGAGAACAGAGAAGCCCAGCACATATTAGGACACAATCACAATAAGGGACAAAAACGCACACAATGAAACACAACAAAAAGAAAAAAAAAACAGACACAAATGGAAAGAGCATGAGTACTACCAAACAATGACATATAAGCATCAGCCAACAAGCTTCGAGCAATGCTTTCTTAAAGCTTCCTTTTAATGCATTACTGAAGAGCATTGCTACTGTTTGCTGCCTGTGACTGCACAGAATGAAAAAGAGTAATAATATCAATATATTTCCACCCAAATCTCCATCAGGAAATAACTAAAAAATCAAACACTTTTTTTTTTGCCTAATCTTTGTTAAACTGTGCACATAACGGTCCCATCAGTCCATTGTAACAATGACTGTGACACATGGAAATGGCAGCAGCAAACAACCCTGCTAATGACATGAACAGTGGGGGTGGAGGTAGGGAGGAAGGGTCTCCCCTGGCTGTTGAGACAGCTGAGTTGTTACCTGCTCATTCACAGTGAGAGGGGCATCTTTGGCAGGGGGATTCTGGGAGTTCATGGTTCACCGTGACACAACCACAGCTACGGTGCTGCTGGCATTCTGAGTAAAACAGAAAAAAAAAACCAAAACAAAATTTTTTTTTAGCTACGAGCTAAATCATAACTGGCATTCTGAGCAAAACAGAAAAAAACCCAAAACATAAAGAATTTTAGCTACTTATAGGTTTTTATCATAAATATAAATCATCATCTTGAGCCGTTTTGGCTAATGTTAAGCCAAGCTAAGTGTTAAGCTACATGCTTCTTGAGCCGTTTTGGCTAATGTTAAGCTACATGAGAGCTATTTATTTTGTTAAGTTATCTTCTTGTGACGCATAACTTTAAAGCTTTTGAAGCAACAAGTTGGCTTTGTTGCTAACCTTAGCTGTTTTGAGATCATTTTAATTGTGTGTTTTGCTAACTTATTGCATCTGAAAATGGTTTTAGTTTTGTGTTATCTGACCTATTTGTTTTTCTCTGTGTACTTTAGTCTGGCCTGAATGTGTCTGTTTGGTAAAGTGGACTTTTTCTTGTTCTGAAACCCTGTCATACTTAGATATATTTCTTATTAAAGATTAATAAGATTACTTATTAATTGGCAAGATTACTTTTTAATTTTGCCTTCAACTTCGTTAGCATGTTAATAATATTCGACATCTAGGCATCACGTGTCGATCAAGGAGTAGAACCCAATCTTGAATTGTCTTACCTATAATCAATATAACTATTTTGGTGGTAAGGATGTGATTAAGTTCAGGCCTAAATCCCAAACTCCATAAGTCTATCCAGCTATGATTTTCCTTGGCTCGTGAGTTCAGAGTCAAATGGTGGAAGCGGAACCACATGCTTTTCTTTTCTTTCTTTTCTTTTTTTTAATTCCTGGCTATTCTTGTCGTTGCTGGAACAGACTGTATGGAGGGGGCCTATAAACAGGCCTCAGTGTGCTGCTCTCAAACTGCACACAAAAGGGAAGGAAAGAGACTAATGACCAGAGACACGGACTGGTTACAGATTCATCCGGGATCGGCACACAGCCCCGGGTGCATGTGTCTCCTGCTGCAGTGTCCCGTTAGGACTGAGGATCTGTCAAAACTTCAGCGGCTCCTGGTGCTCTCCCCACCCCCATCCTGACCAATAAAAGTCTCGCCGCCTCGGCCACTTTTAAACACGGACACTCAGCACCGAGTACGGGCGACGGATTTCATCTCGACCCGCGCCTTGACACCGAATATAATATATTTCCCTCTCCTTATCATAAATATATAAATTATGCTAATTACGAGCATTGCATATTAACCAAAACTCATTTCCTCTCGCCATTTCGCTGCTGCCGCTGCGCGTAAGGCGCAGATCCACGGAGCACTGTCCGGTTATTATAATTCAACTTACCGCCTGCGTGCAGCTTATTTTCCGTAATCCCCCGCTCTTTTACCGGCTTCTTGTCACAGTTTGTTTCAGTCACACATAATTAAAAATTCATCTCAGCTCCCAGACAGGCGCTGTGACTGCACACAAAAGAGGTATTTGCATTGATAAGGAGGGGTTGCAATGTGAGGATCTCCTCTCTTAATATTTAATGACGATGCCCCTCTCTGCAACTGTGCACATCCCCAAAAATCCTCCGCGCTGCCTGGCAAAATCCCATTTCGGCTGTAAAGTCGCGCAAAATTGCCACAAAATTGCCATTTGGCACTACGTCATGAACATAATTTATGCAAGAAAAAAAGCTTGCATTGAAAAATGTCTACCTCGGCTTGAGCGGTGCCATGGTTCTCTTAAAGGGGACGCGTCACAATAAAAGCCAAGCAGTGAAGGCAGACACTGAGCTCTGAGCTCTGCACTGGAACCATTCACATCTGACAGAGAAGACTAAAACTAACATACTTTAGTCTTTTTGTTTTTCTAATTACGCCGAATCGCAGTGTGTTTATGTTTTAATTTTTTTGTTTATTTCCTTTTCTTAGTAAAACACATAAGCATTAAACCCTATCAATATGTGGGGCAAAGATAAGGTTTGAGGTCAGAAAGTGGCACCAAGTTTTGGTTGGTAGATCTGTGATTTTTGTAAATGAGAGAAAATGGAGATAGTTTAATAAATAAATAATTTTTATTGTGTGTGTGTATTTGTAAACTTTGTAAAAAATTTGGTAATACATGCAGAGTAGAGCTGTTTTTTTTACCATTTATGACCAAAGTAACTGTGGTCTAATCTAAATTAAATGAGTTAAAATATAATTTAATATAATCAATTATAATAAATAGTACAATAATGAATGTTATTACCTAAGTGATTCCTGTGTTCTAATTCCTGTTTTGTGTCTCATTTTCCTAGTTTGATTTTATGTTGACGCACTTAAAGAATTGATAAATTCCCTATTTAAAAACACAATACTCAACTCAATTGGTTAGCCATTAATAAGGGTTCACAGTCTATTTATCAGAAGATGGTTAATGATTAATCAGCTTATCACTGTTGCCCTAATAAACTGTTGCCCTGTAATAGTATAGTATTAACATGTATATATTTCTATATTGTTTATATATTTTATGTTAAAAACGTCCAGTTTAACGTCTTAACCATTAATTGTTTAATTTTACAGAAATGTACAAATGGCACAGAGCTATATACTGTATATACCTAGGTAAATAAAGTAGCTAACGAAATGTACTAGTAGTTACACAAATGACCCTCACTGTATTGTATTGACATCGTGAAAACCAACCAAACCTGCTGGTTTTCCGAGCAGTTCCTGGGGAAGTTTCATCCCTGTCTAATTTCCCTCTAACGATGAGGAAATGTCTGTGTAATTAGCATAATTTCCAGCTCGGCCTGGCCAACAGTTAGTTTCGTCAGTCATGAGACAATAGTTTACCCCCGGTCACCCTTGAGTTGTCTGTACTACGTGTCTGACTGTAGAGGGCGCGCGAGCTGCCAAGTGACTGGAGCAGAGCAGGGGCAGAGAACGACTGACGTCACCACATCCACAACAACAAGAAGCAGAGCAACAAGGAAGTGGTTGACGCGAAAGCAGCCGTAATCTGTTCTAAAAAAGGCCGTGACTAGAGACGCAGAACTTCTTTCTTTCTTTATCTTGATATTCCTCAGCCGTCGGATCACTACACTACCATGAACAACAAAGGTATTTGTGCGGACATCTTTGCTGTGGTCAATCAGCAGCCCGTGACGCCTGAACCAAAGAGCTGTAGCTATGGTAGTTTAGCTGCGTACATGACATTCCAACACTGTGGTCAACACGGAGCACGTTCACATTAAACACGTAACAGATTTACGTGTAACATCTTTAAGACCAACGATGTTTCGAATCCTTACGCATTTCCTCATTGTTTTTTGGCAAAGTCACATCCGTTGTGTTAGCTAGCATCACTAAATACAGACGGATGTTTTAGCTTCGCAATTGTTTTGTCTTGTCAGTGACCAAAGCACGGACATTCAAATCTCAAACATCTTTTTCTGAATAGTATTTAAAGCCTCTTGGATAATTTATACATCTTGTAAAAAAGATGCAAAGGACAAACATCTAGTTATCAGTCGTATCTCGAATCTTTTTATTTATTTATTTTTGTTTGCTACCATGTCAACATATAACCACTGTCATTTAGTCTGAATTGCCACAAGGGGGAACCTGCGTCTTTTGCGACCATTCCAAGTCTCAACGTTTAATTTTTTTCTTTACTCAAAAGTAATTTCTAAAATGGATTTTCTTGAGGAAATAGTTTTTTACTACAACAAAAATGTATTGATTCTTGGATATATGTGTTTGTAAACCGTGTGTATCGTTATTTCGTTCTCAGTTTACATTAATGTCCAGTTATAACAAACTAAATTACAAACTAAAACACACCAAATACCTTTTTTTCAATTATAGTTTGATTGAAATTGAAATCCTTTTTTTAACAATGATAAATTAATATGCTGGCAAGGACAGTAAACACAGTAGATACTAGTACTAATTGTAAGTAGTACATAGATATTTTCAAAAGCAATAATAAGTTGAAGTTATTATAATATTGTATTTTTAGATTTATTGTAGTTTTTGGGCACAGAGGAAGATTTTTTTTCTTTTGCAAAAATTAAATGTTCTGTTGCCCACTGCAGATGGAACTGCATTCACTGCATTTTTTTCTACAATGAATATTTTGTTCTGTTACTAAAATTCCACTGACTCAGTGAAAAAATGTCAATGTCATTGAGCTCTTTATTGATCTGCTTTTTAATTAAATCTTATTTTGCAGGTTCATATCCACAGCAGGCTGTGTACCCTCAGCAGAGCACTGCACCTGTATACCCTCCTGCTATGCAAATGTCCCCTCAGGCACCACCCTATTCAGATACACCGCCTGCATATTCTGAGGTAACCATGAGGGGCTAAGATTAGTAGCCCACTAAGAAGACTATCTACCATCAGTAGTCCATTTTGGGGTTTTGTTTTTTAACATTTTCCCTGCATGTGTGCTCCTGCAGATATACCAGCCCAGATATGTGCTTCCACCTCAGGTGCCTGGTCAGATGCCTCAGATGTCCTCTCCCTACCC
Source organism: Cynoglossus semilaevis (assembly GCF_000523025.1). Taxonomy (NCBI): domain Eukaryota; kingdom Metazoa; phylum Chordata; class Actinopteri; order Pleuronectiformes; family Cynoglossidae; genus Cynoglossus; species Cynoglossus semilaevis. Next base: position 15,431,410 of record NC_024316.1, on the reverse strand, counting down.
TGGTGCTCAGGTGTTTATGCCCATGCAGCATCACATGGCTGTTGGACCAGTGGGACAAAATGTCCCCATGGCCTACTATCCCATGGGGGCCATGTATCCGCCTGGCTCAACAGTAATGGTGGACAGCGGCTTCGACGCCGGCGCTCGTTTCACAGGAGGCAGCAGCGTTTCCATCCCAGTGAGTTTCGACCAAGTTCAATGTTTTTTTTTGCCAAATTAACCACACCGATCACACCGAGGTTATATTTTCAATGGTATTTGTGCCATTTTCTGTCCTTCTTGTTTCTAGCCCCCTCCGCCTGGGCACCCCCCCAACGCGGCTCAACTGGCTGCCATGCAGGGTGCCAACGTTGTAATGCCGCAGCGCAAGAGTAACTTCTTCTTGGGTGGATCTGGCGGAGGGTTTACCATCTGGTAACAGCGACTTCACCACTCCTCCACCACGCCTAAACCATGACCCCACCCCCAACCGATGCCCCAGTTCCTTCCACATCCCATATGCCTCCTTTTCCAGGCTGCTTGGCCACGCCACAATACTGATATCACCTAATAGAATGTAATATTTTAGTGCCCTCGTGAAAGGTACAGTATTTCACTTGTGACGTAGAGATGCGATGATAAATGTGATTAGAACGGTTGAAAGGAACAACTGATTTTAATGTTGTAGCTCAGTGGTTCTCAAGCTCGTTTTACACCGTGTACCGCCCACAGAATATTTGGCTCTCCAAGTACCACCAGTGTGGCCAACATAAGTACAGCAGCTGTTCAGCTGTCCCCAGAATATAAAAGAGAAAACTAATTCCAAATTAAGTTATTAGACTATTTACCCCTCCCTCCAGCCCCTGATTCCTCCCTTTTTTCAATTTGGAGCAATGACTGCAGTGTTTTCTAGCCCTTTTTTTCTACGACCACTATCTTGCCAAAGCAGTCAGAAAAAATAATCTCCCTGTGTACCACTAGAGGGATCCATTGTACCACAGGTAGTAGGAGTACCCCAGTTTGAGAATCACTGTGGCAAAAGTTATGACTACATTTTGGTCAATCCAGTATTTAAATGTAGAAATATTAGCCCCTCGTTGTTTAGTTTTTTTTTGGGCAGTGTTGTGTGACAATAAAACATGACAAACCTACGGGTGAATGCTCAATAGTTCTATTTCTACATTTGTTCTTAATCATTTAATAGTAGTTAAAATGCGTAGCTGTGTGGTAGTTTTGTGTCAATACCGCTATTATTACGACTAGGTAAATCAACTGCATCTCAGAGGCTTTTTAGTTCTAAATGTGTTGTGTTTTGCACGGTAAGTCTGTTCCACAGTGAAATGCTTATGTAAAACTTTGATGCATTTAAATCACATGTGAATTAATGAAATTGAAGGCGAGGCAAAAAAAAAAAACTATTTCCAGAGAAAAGATTTCCAAGCACTATCCAAAGTGAACTACTGTACCTTGTCGGGCAACTCGTAGATGAAAATAGTCAAGTGCCAAAGAGCACTGGGGATAGCCCTGATTTAAAGCAACTTAACTTCAGTAAGCTTAAAGGAAAGAAATCTAACGTCAATCCAAAAAAGTATGATGAATGGGAGGGGGTGGTTGGTGTAACGTGAGCTTTTAGTTTCTGTTTCTGTTTCACCGTCGGATACCCAGAGTTTAAACACAAACTGTTTCATGAACTACTGTTTTCTACGTCACACAATTTGACTTTTGTTTTTACACGAGGACGTTGCGTTTGTGGTTGTGTTAGTTTTCTACAGATTTTCCCAGGTTGAGGAGACTTCCTTTTTTTTCCACATTCAAGTGGTTTACATCAGTTATGATGATCTCTGAGAGTTAAGCAGTATCGGAAGTCATTAGCGGGTTGTACCTAAGAATTGGTCAACGATGCACTCACTGTTTGTTGTTGCTGTGACTCCATTTTCTAAAGGTCACAATTTCAGAGCAAACATATCATCAAACCAGGCATTTTGAGATTGTCAGTATCATTAACTGTCTGGTGCGACTGCAGTTGTTAGTCAGTGTATTAATGTGGATCAGTGACATCTTTGAATACTCACACATTAGATTAAATACTTTTTTTTTTAGGGCTGTCAAACGATTAAATTTTAAATCTGACTATTCTGAGTTGCTTCTGGGTAAATCCTGATTAATCACGATTAAATGGGATTATTCGCGATTAGTCGTGATTAATCATAATAAATCAACATTCCTTAAAAAAGACCAAAAAGATTTTTTTCTGTATGTTGCTAGAACAGAAAGGTAAAGATGTCTCACAGCTCAAGATTTAGCTTCACGTAGATCGATAAATCAGTTTGCGTCAGTGTCAGTCAGGTCATCACTCCTAGACTCCCTGACTGTCCTCTGCTCTGCCCTGAAGTTGAAGCCTCCTAGTCTAGGTGGTATTTAAATCTTGAGATGCTTTGATGAAACTATTTCCCCACAGTGTGTGTAAATAACAACCTGTGTATAGTGACTTTGACAGCCCTACTTTTGTTGTGTCTGAGATGCACTGACCAGTAAATCTGAGAAGTTACACATCGGAGGCTTGTCTTTATTTTTTAGGATTTAGATTTTTTTTTATTAATATTTTAAAAAACTTAAATGATTCAATATTAAACATTAATGACAAGATGTAACGTGTTGTACGTAGATGAAAAGAGTATGCACATTTGTAAAAACACAAAGCAAATTTCTGCCAGATTTAATTAATTTTCCAACACATCTTTGAGCTGCTAAGTCACTTTTTTTTTTTTACATTGCATTACATTCAAACGTGGAGCTAACTGTATGATGTGTGTAGATGTTGCCTGTGGTGTCTTGTGGTGTCGATGTGTCGCTGGGTATCCGACCTGCAGTTTCAGCTCTAACAGCTGTGGCCTCGTGTCAAAACGAACGCTCCCGCGCTGCTTCCCGTCTTTATTGATTTCAGTGTTATTGGAGTGAGCGAGAGCGGCTCTCTGCTCGGCTCACCTGCTGACCCTCAGATGATGAAGCTCACCTGTGAACAACACTGCTCCATTGATGGGTCACTCAGTGTGGATCTAGTCTTACATTTTGCTTTTGTTTACGCAGCTTCCGAGGCTACAGCTGTCAGAACTTCATACAAATGTTTTCTTGGTTTTTTTTTTTTTTCCATCTCAGCTCTGACTGTTGTTAAAGCAGCATAACCGTGTCTTTGTCCCAGCAATATAAAGTACTGTAAACTACAGTGCACCGGTCGATGCTATGCCAACCACAGCCAGCTATTGGATCACTCTTTGTTGAAGGGTTTATGGACATTTATAGTTCAGGGATTCTTGACAATATTTTGTAAAATAGATGTCTGTACTAAAGTGATGTGACGGACTTTGGTACACATTCTATCTTTTAAGATTACTAAAGGAGATGAGTGTCACTGCAGTTTTCGGTGAGACGTGTTGAAGATGGAATACTTTGGGAAAAAAAAAAAGAACTTAGGTGCACTTAACTTTTTTATACTAAACTTAAAATTTAAAATGTAAGTTTAGAATAAAGGTTATTTTGGAAATTTGAAGCAGTGCATGTTTGTCTTTCTTCCTTTTGGACTGAATTTCAGGTTTACTGTTGTGGCCACGAGCCATCACTCGTGGATTTATAGTTCAATCATCCTGTCATTATTTGAGTGAGTCCTTCTACGTGCCTGGCCTTCACTCCAACATCACTAAAACGTTTTATCCATCCATCAGTGACTTTATACTGCATATTCTTCAAGGCTGTTGAAGGAGCCAACTTCACCTGACACCGAGGAGTTTCTTTTGCGAGGTGTCTGGCTAAAGTTCAGCAAAATGTTGCTGTATTTTTCATATGTATTTCAGCTAACGTGTTGGTGAATAACGGGGGAGATTTTTATTTGGTTATTGTAGTTTTTGGCCCACTAAAGGTTTAACTTTAGGTAAAATATTTATTAATCTTTTTTGGCAACATTTTAGCTTTTCAGCTATTCTTGGCTAACGCTAATGCTTCCTAAAACATTCACAGTTAATTTGGACCGACCAGGATAAAAATAGGACAGCGCCGCCCTACAGTGATCAGCTAAGAACAGTTTACAAAATAGAAAATGTAATCACTTTAGTCCAGTGGTTCTTAATTTTTTTCAGAAATGATTTCACGAGTACATCTCCCAGTTAATTTTTTTCAGAAATGATTTCACGCCCCCCGTACATCTCCCAACACACACCCCTGCGAAATAAAATACTTTTGAGAACCTAATAAAATTAGGTAAATATTTTTATCAGTACGAACCACTGTGAACCACTATGAGTTGCTGCCATCTAGTGACTGGAGGCTTGTTCTCATTCATGCATTACAGCAGTGGTACAGTTACATCCTCATGCATTACAGCAGTGGTACAGTTACGTCCATGTGTGCCATATTCCATGCCCCTCAAACTCCCCACTGGTACCTCATCTCACCTCACTCAAGTTTTTTGGACCAATAATATTCAGTGATATTTAGAAGACTTGGCCATGTTTTAGTGAATCAAAGAAAAGGCTTCAACTAAATTACCATAGCAACGTTGTTACCGGGGAAGAAGGCCGACTTTGTGCCAAACACCGTGGTCATAGACTGCGGACCATCGACACTGACGACTGTATCACAGAAGAACACCCTGACACACACTGTATCAACACGTCCAACAGGTTTTATTGTCTTCCCAGTTTATCACAAACTTCAGGACCACCCGATTTATAATTTAAAAAAAAACAAAAACAAGTCGACTTAAAGCAAAAACGTTTGCCATCCCTAACATCAAAAGGCACGTTTGTTTTTTTTCTTTTCTTTACACAATAAAAGAAAAGCTTATAAAAGCGATATTTTAGAAAGAAATATAAAAATCGAACACTTCCCTCAATGGCACCAGAACATGTGACTATAAGGTCCGTCTGGGGAAAAAATATATATAGTGTATATGACTATAAAAACACTGTGTGCTGAACTGGAGAACCTGAAGACACAAAAGAAATACTGTGGTCCCTCAGAGCTCAGTTTGTATTTGAACAGTTGCTGAATAAGCACTAATTCTGTAACTGTAAATGCAGGCACGTCAGAGAACCACCACCTGTCAGTGTTTGCCTGTCGTCTGTCACCTGCTCCACATCCATCAAAGTAACTTTATCTTTGGTTCAGATTTTATTTCATCCATCAAAGTAACTTTATCTTTGGTTGAGGTTTTTTTTTATTTTTTTTTTAAATTAGACGGCATTTTTTTAACCAGTGGGCAGCACAAAACAGATATACTGTATATAATAAAAAAAACTATTTCAAAGTTCTTCTTAAGCCTTCAGAGACATTTTTTTTAACAAGCTACACACCGCCACGTTCAGATGAAGTATTCCTTCTTTTCGCTGGCCGCCTGGTTGCTCTGCTCCTCCTCCAGATCCTCTCCTGGGGCCAGTTCCCCCGTCGTCCTGTAGGCTCCTTTGTTGTGGCAGAGGTATCGGTAGAGGAGGAATCCGAAAACAGCCAGCGTCAGCAGGATGAGAACAATGACCACTGAGAAAACAGAGCAAAAGTAAAAAATATTATCTCTTTAAATAAAGATAGGAACGCTCCTACAAACTACAGATTAGGAACGAAGTAACGTGCAAAACCATTAACGACGGTTCAGTTCTTAGATTATTACTGATCTAATTTGTGAAATCATAAAGTGGACTCTGAGCAGTTCCTCCTGAGGTGAGGGATCAAATTTGAACAACTGAAGGAATATTGAACTGTAATGCTTAGGTGTGTTACCAGATGTGACCAGCAGATGGATCTGTGTCAAATCAAGGTTGATAAAAGAAAGTGAAGTGATAGAAACAGCAGTAGCAAAACTCCAGGTAAGTGGATGAGAAAACAACAATGGATAATTAAGTAAACAACACAGGCTCCTCCTGTCGTAACTAATTATTTGTGCTAATATAAAATACAGTGCGCAAACAAAATTAACATCCTAGGGCGACACTTTGAAATATGAAGTTATCTGGTTTTCACTGTCAGAAGAAACAACGATACTGACATGTACTGTTATTACATTATTGTACTTGTATCAGAGCAACATCCTTAATTTAAGTTATTAAAAAAAAAGTAACAAAGTTACCTGCGATAATTGCTGAATCGGAACCTGTGGGGGCAGCTGTCGTAATCACTGAGGAAAAAAAAAAAAAACAGATCAAGTTCAGGCCGGCACTTAAAAAACATTTGGTCAAATGGAACTTCCTGTGTGTTAGTGTTGAACTTCCTGTTGTTTTCAACATCTCATTCTGCTCACAAGATTCACAGCTAACAACTGATATGCAACACAAACAGTTCCGTATGTGACACCACAGTCTGTCGTTCGTTCCCTGGAGACGGTGTTTGTTCCAACAATCACACACCTGTTTCCTTCAGTTGCTTCAACTGATGCATTTATCACTTTTTGACAAAAACAAAAAAAAAATGTAATTTTATTCTTCCCAAAGTTGAATATATAAACTTGACAACTGAGCTGCACCGCCTGAAGCTCAGCTCTAGTCTGGTACATTTCTGTGTACAGCCTACAGGTACACTAAATGGATTTCAAAGTGAGGGCCACTAGGGGGCGCTGGAGTACCTTCGAAAATTGGAGGGAAGATAAGAAAACAAAAAAGCTAAAAGTTGTCATTTTATACATATTTTGCAGCACGGTCTGTGGGTTTACAAAGGGGGCGTGGTCTGTGAGTGAGGACTGTAACACCTGACTGAAGGTGACATCATCAACAGTCACAGCAGATTTTGTCAACACAGTAGAATTAGGGCTGAGCTCCAGTCGTACTGTATAACAGGTCGGTCCAGATCGTTAGAGTGAGTGAACCAGAGGCAGCAGAAACACAGGTGTGTGACTGTCTGGTCCAACATGTAACAGTTGGTAAATCTGCCCCCATAGGCCACCTTTGTAACTACAGGTCAGGGCTGACAAAGATGAGGTCGGACCAACTGGTCTTGGATTTATTTCCTCCTAGGACAGAATTCTCCAATACATGTAAATACATATAAATAACAATACATATAATTAAAAAGATTACCCTGGATCACTGTGGTGCTGGCCTCTGTGGGTTGTAATGTCAAAGGCTCCACTGCTGATGGAAGAAAAATAAACACAAAAACACGCCATGAATGATGACAATGTTGAGTTTTGACAACAATATAAATATTTAAATCACTGTAAATGCAACTGGATCTGTTTTCTCTCTGGGAATTTCGCTCCTTTGACAGCAGCAAAGACTTTTATTTTGAAAAGCATCTTGTTGCAATAGGATCCTGTCTTAGGTGAACCATGAACCATGGCCCGGGATTGGTCCGCGGCCCAGTGGTTTGGGACCTGTGGTGTACCGTGTACAGTCCATATCAGTGTACTTACTCTGAGTCACAGCTTTAAACAACGAGTCGGTCGTATTTGCATTAGTTGAATCTGGAAAATAAAGAAAATAATTAAGAAAAACAGAAACAACAAAAAAAGCAAACATATATATATACTGTATATATAATTTAAAAATAGTTTGGAGAAACAAATACATTTAAAATAAGTCATTTTATTTGGTAACTGGACTGAAACAGGCCAAGAGTGAAAAAAGTTTTTTTAAAACAGAAAAAAAAAAGAAAGAGAAGTTGAACATAAAGAAAAACAATTCAGGACAGAGGTGAATTGAATGGTAGCTGAGAAATTATTTGAATTGTACAAAAGAAAACTGTAACAAAAAAAACAAAGTGAGCCTTCGAACGCCCAGAGAAAAAGAAGATACTTTTTCCAAACGTTGTCCTTGAAAAGATGATGAATGTTCTTTTGTCAATATTTTTACACAGACAAAAGCCACTTTGAAAAGAAGCTCCTCTTGTATATCCAATCACAGACGCTCGGTGATGAATAGCCCTGCTGGCTAACACTCCACTGAACCCGTGGTACACGTGTACCAAAAGCGCAGTCAAGTCGACAGTCTTCTGACTGCGGGGAGGAATTAACTCAACATCAGATTAACGTTTCCTTCAGCAGAGAAAACTGTCATTGCTGAATTTTTTGTCGATTTTTAATTGTCTGCAGTGGTTTACACGGCTACCAACAGCCTTCACGTTAATTATTCACTTAATCACAGCCACGTCGGCATCTGGTTGGCAGCAGGATCCCAGATACGTTTTTTCTGGAAATAATGAAAAACACTTTTTTCCTAATCTCTGCTTTAATTCTACAGAGATAATTAAAAATTAAAAACGAAAGGCCGTCTTTTCTAACAGTGTACCCGTTGTTGACGCAAACCGTTGCTGTTATTAAAAATTAAAAACGAAAGGCCGTCTTTGCTAACAGTGTACACGTCGTTACTAATAAAACGAGTAGAAAGTGATTATTCTGACTATAATTCAATGAAACTACTTCTGATTAGCCTATTTGCAGGAGGGTAAACAAACGTCACGTGGTTCCAGATGATACCACAGGTGCATTTAATGACCAGGGTAAAAAACACCACAACAAAACAACTGTATCTTATGACTTGTTTTCTTCTTGCTAACAAGGATATCAATGTGGATATGTGCCGACACTTTTTCCTAGAATTGTGGTTCTCAAAGTGGGGGGCAGGTCCCATATATGGTACACAAACCTGTAGCAATTTCAGTATTTATTTGATTTGTCCATTAATAAAGAAATTGCACAGATTCTTTTTCAAGTTCCCTGGAGTTCTGAAAGAGTAGTTGTGAATATGTCAAGATGGTGGGGCGCCACAACAGCACCCCCAAGAGGACGCTGCAGAAGAGGATGCTTTAGTGCAGACCTGGGCAAACTATGGCCTGTGGACCAGATACAGCCCACTGGGCTTTCTAATACGGCCCATCAGACACTGGTACAAGGCATGGTAACAAATGATGTAACTCCTTCTGTTTCAGCAGCCGGCTACAAGCTAACGCTAAAGAAGAACTTACTTTTATGACTGATATTTGGTCCATGCTAAGCTGAGCCTGATTGATCTATTTAAAGTAGGTTTGGGTATTTAAATATTTAAAATCTCAGCTCCGTGGGAGGTGTGTGTGTGTGCGTGTTCTACTGAAGCCTCAGTGGTCAAATGCTGGGGTTTTGTTTTTTTGCCGTGGCCTGAATCATGTGTTCGTCCAATCATTAGGGAAACACCAGAAGTGTTTCACAAAGGTTAACTTCAGGTTTCTTCAGATGGACAGACATCTGTGGGGAAATGAAGCTACTTCTCACTGGATTTGCAGCATCAGCATACAGTGTCCAGACACGTTCATGGTCTCACATGTTAGTTTCAGGTCTTCCTTAACACCACCATTAAGTCAACTCAGTTAATTATGACCCCATTTCTAGACAGAAACATAATAATAGTGGTCAGTGAGCCAGATGGAGGCGCCGGTTGACGATCAGTGTTTGGTAGCATTTCCCCATTAAATTGACTGACACATAAAACCTCTGAGATTGTGAAACTAGCAAATGTTGACTGTAGACTGTTCAGGAATCTTAACGACCGTGTAAAATGACTAAGATTTCCCCACACACTTGACTTCATTAAGTGTTGCAGATAGTTATAAAACACTGCAGCATCACCACACAACCACAATGTGGTACTAAACAGCTGAAAGTATTTCAAACAAAGTCAAGTCAACAAGGCTGGTCATATTCAACACAAACACTTGAACGACCCATCCCATGTGTCGCATGACCGTTTCAAACAACACGGGAAAATGACACTGTAACAACAAATGTGGACTTACTATTCATGACTGCTGGTTAACAGAGCGACAACCTGTGAAAAAAAAAAGAGACAAGTTCACATGTTAGTCAATTATCAAAAAAAGACATAATTAATAATTAATGTTCATAATATTATAATGAGCGTGTGTACAATGGTTGTAGCATTACAGGAATAAAGTTCAAATAAAAAACACTAACAAATAAGAAACTACTACCACAGTACACATCCATTGGTCTAGCAACCTCTGAAAATGTTTGGCATTTTAAATTTCCAACAGTGTGACTAAACCAGGGCAGCGTGTGGCTTAGTGGTTCAAGATCGGGTTTGTAATTGGAGGATCAAAAAGACGTTCAAATCCCGGCCTTGGTGTGACTGTGGTGTGGAGAGCAACAGTCAAAGAACACTAAGAAAAGTTGTTCCAGAATGGGTCTGAATTTTATTTTATTTTTAAAGTACTATAATATGAATATACAGTAGAACAGACTGACACTGTTCAGGTAAGGATACCACAACACGACGAATTTATTCCTAATAAAGACTAAAAAAATAAAAGACCAAGATCCTAAAATGCTTTTCTACGCCATCTACTGGAGAAACTTGGGCATTGCAGGGGAAAGGCAGACGTATAATGGTGATATAATGTATGTATAAATATATATATATAATTTGGAAAAGTTTGGCGGGCCGAAATAAAAATCTGAACGGGCCGCATCTGGCCCCCGGGCCGTAGTTTACCCATGCCTGTTCTAGAAACAAATTACTTTGTCAATAACAAAGTTAATTATTCGTTCTTATTTTGACAAAGAACGCATTTCCCTGTGGAGGGCGAACAAACCCGCCTGGGGTTTCTTTGTCTTCTTAAGTGAGCATTAGTCACAAACAGTCTGAACTTTGAATTAAAACAAAAAAGTCATTCACTCGTCTTCCTCCAACTCCTCTTCTCTACAACATTAACCTAACAAAAACGTGTCCGTGAATTTCCGGCTGTGGTAACAACACCCTGAGTAAATACTGTTCAGGTAAAACCCCGCCGTGATTCTCACGCAGCGAACAAACAGTGGGACGTTGTCCATCATCATTATAGTTATCATCGCAGGAGCAGCTGCTGTTGTTCTCGTGTGATCTTACCTGAGCGTCTCAAACACGACTTTTAGCCGAGCAAACTTCCGAGGTAGAGAAAACAAACGCACTGCAGTCAACTGACGCCTGTAACGTAACACTGTAACAGTGACTCCTGTTGCTGCTGCTGCCGAGTCTAAAATTGTGCCTGTGTCAGATACAGAGTCAAAAAGTGCTACACTTCTCCCTCGTCTCTCTCTCTCTCTCTATCACCCCGCCCTCCCGGTACTCGTGAGTCCTGCAGGACACGCTCTCAGTTTCCGACCCCTCCCTTTCCTCTTCAATTTTGCGTCAAAGATCGTCTATTGATTTTAGAGGTTTCACTGCAGCGATAACGTCACAACTCAAAACAAGAAGAGTACTGCGGAAAAAACGTCTCGCTTCCGCAACCTCAGAGTTATATGTGGGAAAAATAAGTGTCAGTGTTTCTGAAAATGTTTTTAGATCAAATGCTTAGAGTCGTTGAGTTATTTTAATGTATATGCCAAATTAAAAAAGTTGCCAAAATGTTTTAAAATAATATGACACATTATACAGGTGTTTGGTGAGGAGTAGGTTTGTGAAATTAATTAAATTTTAGTTAGTAAATTTAGGAACCAATATTATCAAATAAATCTTTTATCTACGGATCTGTATTTTTCATAGAAATGTGTGGGTCATGGACTACAATTGAACATCAAGCTTTAAGAGTTGTTTTCTATTAAGGCTTCACAAGACATAATTGAGCTAAAACATTAAAAAAACACACAACCCAATTATGTATTTTTAATTATTAATTTGTGAACATTTCGGCAAAATTACAGACAGAGCATATTGAAGAATACGTGTGCATTAAATAATTAATCTTGTGGGTAAAAAAGATCAAACAAAGTTCAAAGCCATGAAAGAAAAAATGAAACTCAAAACTAGTTTCTTTGCATCGAAAGTGGATGAAAAACATACAGAAGAAAAAAAAAGGAAACGCAGAAAAATCACTCAGAATGAAAACTGTTGGGTTTCACTTTTATATTCAAAGCTAAGATTTTTCTGAACCCAAAACACTGGCTTTTCCACAGTGTGAACCTTTAGACAAATTGATTTTTAAATGTTCATACTTTATACTTGGTAAAATATTAGATGTAGTACAGCAGGTAGAGGATTAAATTTTTATTGTATTTACAACTGATTTCATTGAGTTAAAAACCAACAGCGTCAGATCTCTGCTCAGACCGTACTTGGACACCAGCATCCACGACACCAGTTGGGCATTTCTGTGCAGCTGCTTCTACATTTTTCATCTTGTGCAGCTGTTGACTTTAGTCTCCTCTGGGCTTCTGTTGGAGCAAACACACTTTATATTATTGAAGGAAACTTAGTCAAACACAGAGTCAGAAATATGAGGAAACACAGAAGCACGCACACACACACAAACCTTGTGTCAAAATCTTAAACGTCTGTGCTCTTGGCGTCTCGAGACGTCTGCACTTCTGCCTTAACATCCTGGAAAAGACAGAAGAACAAAAGAAGAAACGTGTAAAGAAAAGTCAAGATAAATGCTTTGGACGCTGCTCTGCGTCAGTGCTAATGAAGCGATGAACCTTGTCACGAAGGTCACTGGTGTCGGAGTTCAACCCAGAAACATCTCCGTTCTCCAGTCTGCTTGATTTAAGGCCGTCGGAGCTCTCTCCGTCTGTCTCCTCGATGTGCAGAGTATCGCTGACTGCAGCAGACAGCTTGAGATCCAAGCTCTCTGAGTCACAGGAGTTGTTCAGTTCAGAGCTGCTCTCACTCACCGCAGCTCTCTCTCCCTCTCCCTTATCATCCGATTCTGCAGGAGGCTCAATCTCTGGCACCTCTTCCTTCACAGACTTTTCCTCTTGTTTTGTGTCTTCTTTGGACTTCAGCCCGATGCCTGACGTCCCCTCTGGACTTTCCTCTTCTGCAGTAGAGCAGTGGTTTTCACGGTGGTTCGATTCAGCATCCGGGTCACCGTGCTCGGAGATGGGGTTCACCGGAGGTGGCGACTGCAGGGACACCGAGTGCGTGCTGCTCTCTCTGGACAGAGTGCTGCGCCGAGGTTTGTCCGGAGACTTCAGGCTGAACCCTGGGCCAGTTTTAGGACTGTAGCTGCGGTGAAACTCTGAGAAACTGGCCTTCCAGGCCCTCGGTGACATCAGAGTTCGTCTCCTTAGTGAACCATAGCTGCAACATGAAGGATTATAATGAGAAAACAATACAATAAATCTGCTGAGTATATTTCTGAAGATTTGACATAGTATAAAGTATCTATGTCTTAATTCCAATTAAGTCAATTAAACTGTTTTTTGATCATCAACTGTCGGCCTGCAGGCCAAATCCAGCCCACAGAGTCATCCAATCTGGCCCAAAACTGGATTCCAATCTATTCCCATCTATTAAAGCAACTGAAAAAAAATTTAGCAGTTTTCCCCACAATGTATAACTGTTTTGTTGGAGGGACAAAGAAAAATTAGCAGTTTTTCCCACAATGTATAACTGTAAGATTTTGTCCCTCCAACAAATATAGTTGTTGACTTCTGGTTTTAGGCAATGGATTAGTTGACTATATTTAAATTAGATTTTGTGGACTAAAATTAAATGTGTAATATTTTTATGTTCATATATGTAACTGTTAAATGGAATATTAAAAATAAATCTTTTAAAAAATATTATTTACTCAACATATTATAACATCATTATTTTATCTTTTATATTCTACAGTATTACATTATGTAGACATACAGTATATGGTAGTATTAAAATGTTGACAAGAGGCCACAGAAATCTGCCACGTAAGATCCTGACAACATCATTCTGTGTTGAATAAGTTTCCCAGACAAACAGCTTTTAAGAATTCAGGATGTAAATAAATAAAAATACCGTTGTATTCCCTTCACAGCAAACACTTTATCCGGATGCTGAGCCTGCAGCTCTTTCATCACATTCTGCAGATCCAGAGCGAGCTGAAAAAAAAAAGAAAACAAATATTAGGGAGATACATTTTCAACAACTGATAACCTGTGTCAACAGCTGGAATGACGCGGCGAAACCTACTGTACGCATTTCTCTGCAGAAAGTCTCTCGTAGATTGGATATTGAGGAGAACACGCTGATGTAGCAGCCAATACGACTGAAGGAGAAATACATTGACAGTAGGTGTAAAAATCTAACCGTGCTTGAATCCATATAAATCATACTTTTATTACACAATAAAAGTATCAGACCTGTCAAAAAGCACTGGCAGCTCTTGTTTCAACTCACTGTTGATGCCCATGTAGACACTTTTGGCGTAATTTACTTCCTCCGCCGCCTGTAGAGTCAAACTTTCTATTTTCAATATTCCTTTTGGGGATAATGTTGACTTATTATCAGGCTATAAAAGAAGCTAAATGGGCTTTTTTTTTCAAGAAAAAAATAATAAAACGACCTTCTTTATCTTGACGTCGTCTCTCTTCTTTGCAGTCTGCAGTGCCTCGAGGTGGTGACGAGAGGAGTCGTAGTCGACTAGTTTTCTTCTCCTCTTGGAGACTTTTTCCTGCATTTTGAAAAGTATCATGGTCAACCAAACTGTATTACCAGACCAGACCTACAATTCAACCAGTGAAGTCTTTGTAGTCAAATATGTCCAAATACTTTTCAAACATAATTCGACGTATCCTGCTGTCCTCTTCATGCTAAACATGCATTTTGGAGGTTGAATCAGTTGTGGGACACGACTTAGATAAGTTAAGTTGAGCATTTGGGCTTAGGTATTGGATCAGATCAGGGTGTTGTTATTTTTTTCAATGTTCGATCCTGACAATTTTGATCGATATCTGACCAATACCGATCTTATATCCTAGTATCGGATCCAGCCATCCCTAGTATAAAATGCTTCAAAGCACTTTGAAGATTGCAACTTTAGACCAATGACCAATGAAGAAAAAGCTAATTTGGTTTTGATTCTGTGTTTATTTCTCTTGTCTCACCTTGACATCTGGAAATTGGCTCACATAGGACTCCACGGTGTGTATGGTCTGGTCTATCAGCTTTACCTCGTAGTCATTCCAGAGAAGATCCTCCCCCTTATTAAAAAGCATAGCACAAATAATCCATTAAATATGTATGAAATAAAGAAAAACATTCAGTTTTGCTCCCCCAGGTTAAGGTAGAAATTCAGCTTCTTGTGTCTGCAGACTAAAATGGCATTAAACTGTGCAGCAGGGATGATTATCAACGCCCTGTCTCTGACCTCAACAATGGCTCCAAGGTCTTCCTCTCCAGCCCAGTCATTTTCATAGACATCAAACAGAGACTGGGTGAGACGCCTTGATGCTTCTCGCATGTCTGTAAGACCAAAAAGGATTTATATAAAACAAATCTACCACAGAAATACCTTATTACAGTGTTTCCCAGCCTTTTTTGTGTCACACACAAAAAAATCCCACATATATATGTAATGAAATATAACAATATTCTTGTTTGAATTTACTAAAAATGTACTCCTGTTTAGTTGAAGCCAACACTAATATACTGGCAGGAATTGAAGAAAGACAGATCTTCTTCAACAGCTCTGATTGTTTTTTTTTTAGTTTTCATAGCCATCTGCTGCCACCTAGCGGTAGAGGATTTAATTGCTCTATCTGTCACTCATTGTTAAATGAAATACCGTTATTGTTTTGGACCAATTAATTGAAATTTGATAATTTTCCACGGCACACTAGTGTGTTACAGCACAGCGGTTGGGAATCACTTTAAACTGTAGTCATGCAGGATTTACCGTCCAGGGAAAAGGACTCTCATACCTCGTACTGCATTAACATAGTTCCTCAGGTCTTTGTAAATTCGATTCCCATCAACCTGCAAATAGTGAATGGTTGTGTGAGTGCGTTTTATGCATTTAATGTTAAGTCAACTAACAACAGAGGCAGAGACAACTGAAATTTTATGTTTTCACTTCGTCTCCAGCATATTTACCTGCTGGTCCAGGAACAGCTGATTATAGTATTCAAACATGTCATCTCGGGTTTCCTCTGTTTTTCCTAGCTTTTGCAGCACCTGCACAAAGAGTTACGTCAACGTAAGAATCTAACTT
>NC_024316.1:15358403-15415319 GCF_000523025.1 Cynoglossus semilaevis | reverse complement strand
CAGAGGGGGAGGGGAGTGTAAGGGACAAGTGTGCCTATTAATTGGTCAGTGCAAGCTATGGAGAATCTTGATTGGCTGGTTCTCAGGACTAGATTAGCTGACTTTAGCATCACCAATGGAGGGTTAAAAATTATAGTGCAAAAGTCCAAACTTTATTAAAATGCAATTAAATATAAAAAGCAAATTAAGATTTTTTTATGTTCACAAAATGTAATTTTGCATTGTATCCTAAAAAAATGAAAATGGTGACAAGAGACCACAACTATCTTTTACTTCTTAGCTTAGCCAGATTAGCTCATATAGTAATACTTTGCTCTACTTACTTACGTGCGACTCTCAGGTTTACATGTCTCCATACCTACAACTAATTTTCTTCTCTCATTGTCCTTCCACAAGCTTTACACTATGTGTTGTTTTTATAAACGTTTAAAGTACAATTAAAATACACTATGTGTTGTTTTTATAAACGTTAAAAGTAAAATAGGATTTTTTTTCTGTCCCGTCAGACATATTGGGTCACTACGTCACCATTTGATCATATTATTCCCGCTTCTGCGTAACTTCCAAACGTAACTTCCTGTTAATTTTCCTTTTAATTTTCGTCTTAGAAAAAAAGGCAGTTGACTTTTGTCGAAAATTAGAAATTGACATAATTAACACAAAACAGTTGTTAGTTTGCACGAATGACATTTCTGTAAAACGTGAAACTTGCCCACATCTTTTATCGACCGAATTTCAGCTAAATATGTTAAGTTTTTGACGATTATTTTTTTTAATTTACGTTGTATTTTCAGTCTCATCTCCTTACTACTTCATTTCCCAGAGTTCTTTGCTCTAAACAAAGCTACTGCCTGTAGCAGCATGGCAGTTGTGAACTTTAGTCAGATTATCTTTTTCTAACTTCTTACAGTGTATAAGGAGGAGTTTTGTATCAGAGCTGTAGACTCTTGTGACCGAGCAGTTGCTAATCATGGGCGGCGTTTTGGTCAAATGTGCGGCCGTTGACCTCGGGATCCAGTGGACCGGCTGGGCTCTGGCTGCAGCTTTCAGAACCGAGAAGTTTTATGATTTAGCAGGTAATAATTCAAGGCAGATACCTGATTTGTGTGCCGTGTGCTGAATGTTTTTTTTTTGCAGCTTAGCTCGATGCTTAGTATAAACAAATGGTGAGAAAGTTACTATATTAGAAATTTTCAGAACGATCGCAATGCGCTTAAGTGAATTAGTATGCAAATTTAGAGTTTTAAAATATGCTTAAAAACCGTTAAAGCAGCAGTGTTGTGATCATGGTTATAAAACACTGTTGTAAAACAGCCGAACGACTCCTCCCACTCTATCAATGCAGCCTGGCAGAGTCTATGAGCAGGACCGTATACAGACGTCCTATGAACTACACTTTCAACGAAAAAGCGGGCTTTTTTGTGGGGGGCCTTTTCCAAAATAGGCAAATCGGGATTTTGTTAAATCTGAAAACTAATTAGGTAAATGTAGTGTTTCTATCTCCTGTTGTTAACCAATCATTGAGAACTCGCATATATTGTACTCAGCAACTGCTGGTTGTTTCACTTTGGAAATATTACATATGAGCTAGCTGAAACGAAAACAGCCCGATTTTTGGTTGTAAAAAAAATTTACAAAACAGGATAGATTACATTAGTTTTGTGGCCTTGTCATGCTTTCTCTAAAAAACAATCTTGGAACATAGGTGAAAATATGAAAATCCATATTTTCTACATCATGTTGATTATTTTTTCACACAGAAAATTGATTTGTTTCATGCAAAAATTAGATCAATAGGTCCCGATGTTCCTGGAACTACCTGTGGTGTTGTAGGAAGTCAGTATTTGTTGATAGTGGAGGATATCATACCGAACAAAATCAAAAGGTTCAGCAATAAACAGTTTCTATTCATTTTTTCATTCTTTCTTTTGAAGTATTTTATCTCCTGTCATGTGGTTTTTATTGGGTAGCATCCATCAGCTAGTTCCTGCTTTTACGATATGACGTTGGTTGTTATACTAAAGACATTTATTTTATTAACATCAGAAAGAGAAAATGAATGATTAAAAATCATTAGTTGTGCCTGTCGCTTCATTTCAAGTTTGAATTTCCACCAGGTCAATCAATGAGGAAGCTACTGATTTCAAATGAATTCCATCAGTCAGGAGGAGGTGCCATTTGTCTTTAATGTAGTTGTTCATCAAACAAGCAAAATAGCACAGCTCGCCTCTCTGCACTTATGATTAAAATCTTTTAAAATTCAAAAAGTTAATCACCTTGACACTTTTCTTTGATTCGTCCACGTCTGACTCTCCACTCCAGCTCTCTGCTCCTGCTTATTCTTACCCTTGAACTTTGGAACCAATCGTCTGTGGTATCCTGGGTAAAGATTTATAGAACACGCCTCTACACATGGAGGTGTCGGCCATGGCTACATCCCAGCTGGCCTGCCTCTGCACTGCATTTCCTTTTTTTTTTTTTTTTTGCAGGATCTGGGACTTTTGTATTGCTCGCCCACCTGAGTCGTATCTGGGGAGGAGCTACACACATCCGCCAGAAGGTGCAAACTGGTTTAGTGACAGCATGGGGACTCAGGTAAGGCAAAACATCCCATATATTTAATGTTAAAGATTTTAGTGACACATCAGGTGGGTTTTTAAATCAAGCAGAGAAAGGCAAATATTTATTTTTGTTTTTTAATTTTTTAATGAAACTCTCCAGATTCTTATGCGAGTATAGTCGTGTTAGGTCCTGGACAAGGTCAGGAGAGCGATTGATTAATGAGGGACTCTAAAGACAGGTTAATGAATAATGGTTTGGTTAATATAAGCGCATAATAAACCAAGTTTTGTTTCCAGGCTGGGGACATTCCTCTTCATGCGGATCTTGAGGGACGGTCAGGACCGCAGGTTCAACAAAGTCAGAGACAGTCCAGGGTCTTTCTTCGTATATTGGACCATTCAAGGTACATGGAAATGATGAACGTTAGCATGGTCCTTGACAAACAGCACTGAGCTAAAGGCAGGGCTTTCCTTTTTTATTAATCAGTGTCTAGTTTCCAGCTGGTCACACACACACAGGTAGAGTTGATAGGACAGAAAGTTATGTATTTAGCGAGGTTAACATTTAAACAAGGCTTGTTGAAGATGATTCATTTGTTCCTGTTTCTCTCAGCTCTGTGGGTGTTTATGACCCTCCTGCCCACCCTGATGCTGAACACTGAGCAGAGAAACACACCTCTGGGAACCAGAGACTATATTGGCTGGACCGTATGGGGCCTTGGCTTTGTTACTGAAGCCGTTGCTGACCAGCAGAAATTGCTCTTTAAGAAAGACCCTGATAATGCTGTAAGTTAAGACCTGGTGATGTGAAATCCCAGAACTACACACATGCCTCATCCACTGATCATTTTCACTGTTCCCCCAGGGGAAGTTCATCCGGAGTGGGCTCTGGGCCTACAGCCGCCATCCTAACTACTTAGGGGAGATTCTGCAGTGGTCGGGCCTCTGGCTCTCGGCCTCTTCAGTGATGCAGGGTCACCAGTACCTGAGTGTAGCATCGCCTCTCTTTGTCTGGTTTCTGCTTTGTTACATCAGCGGCATCCCCATTCTGGAGAAGCAGGCCATGAGGAAGTGGGGGTCTGATCCAGCTTTCCAGGACTACATCAAGAACACTCCTGTTCTCTGGCCCTGGTCTAAATGTTAACGTGAACTGCATTCATTCCTTTTAATTTACCCACTTAAATAAACTTTTAAATATGTAATCACTCACAGGCCAGTGCATCAGGAACACCTGTTTAACAGCCTTTGAAATGTGGTTTAAATGACTTTAAACATAGGGAGCCGTACCACTGTAGTCACAAATACCCATAAAGTATTACAAAAATAAAATAGCATTAAAATATAAACAAATACCAAGTCTGCTTGTGTATTGTTACTAGGGTGTGGGCTGGGGGTTGAGGGGTCAATCTTAGTACATCAGTGCAAGTATTCTTTTCCTTCATTGAGTTATCCCTGCCCTGAATATTTTAACACTGTTCTGTATCTGAGGTCCTTTTTTCATCAGACCCTTCCCTTTTTAACACTAATATAATCGGCCGTTTCTACAATAAAGACATCTGTTAGTGCTTTGAAAATTGTGTGGAACATTTATAGGTCAAGGTGTGAACATGTTCTGCAGTTATGAGGTGGTTTGAAGGACATTAAAAGCCTTTCGAAGAGGAAAGCACTGACCATTAGTTTTACAGTCGCTAGGCAGCAGGTAGGTGACCTACCACTGACCTCTACCACTCACCGTTCCAGTTGGTTAATGCAATCTACCCTTTTTTTTAAGTAAGGCTTGTTTTTTCTTTTAAAATAATTGTTATTGATGTATGTGGTGACTATCTGGAACGCAGTCCTTAGGCTTAGAACAGAGGTATACAAAACTATTCAAACAAAATAATAAATAAAGACAGAAGATCTGCTAAATGTCATATTTTATATGTATCATGAATGTCACACAATGACAAATAATGCCACTTTAAGTGAACTGGCATGAAGTGTTACAAAGTAAATGCATTTTACACAGAGCTCCTCTTGCATAACCTCTCGTGATACAAACAAATTCATCGGAGCTGTACATAAGAAAAATAAACTGATGGTTTTAGGGCGTCATGTAAAACCAATGATCAATGACCCTGAACACTGGGAGTGCAGGACACTAAAAATGGCAGTAACTAAAATTTTGACACGAATCAGTCGATAACACGCTCTCACACAGATAATCTTCCCAACAATGTTTTAACTAGTTTGAAGCTGTAGTAAAAAAAAAAGAAAATGCTAAGAGCAGCCACAATTGGGTACAACTTCATTTGAAATGCCTACAAACGAGTTCTTCAACCTCTGAGTGACACATGAGCCGAGAAACTCTGAAGAAATGGTGAAATTTAGAAACGCATCACAACAAAAGCACAACACACTTTTTCATCGCAGAATATATCTAAGTACACAGTCCACTGTGTTAAAGACAGGATATTAGAACCCAGTTAGACACTGGGGCTCACAGAGTTCTAAAGACACAACTGTGCAAAAGGTTTAAGAAACTAACTGTTTTTTTTTTTTAAGTCTTCACAACAAACATGTAAAATATTGTTAAAAACTTAAGATTGTGAAATATTTTTTAAAAATGGTTACACGTATTAAGAAAGACGGTTACTATGTGGTCATTAATAGCCAGTAGCACAGCAGTACGCTGTTCTGGGTTAAATCTTTCTGCTGCATCAATGAAGGTTAATAAGTGTGGGTTTGATTATTTGAGACTTGGAGAAGAAAAGAATTTCCTCTGGGCATTGAATCCGACTGCCGACTTGCTCTTGCTCCCAAATCTGCAACAAAAAGAGCATGTTAATATCTTTCTAATTAAAAATCTGATCTTTTGAATCTGCAGTACAAAACAGTCACTTCAAATGTCATTTAATCATTCGATTATAACAACAGTGGGATCATTGGACAGGATCAAACATTGTGTTTGTTTGTGTGTTTTTCTCGGTGTGATTGTACCTGGGAGTCAGAGTGGACTTCATGCGCTGAGACAAAGAGCTTGAGGAGGGCGTTTTATTGAGCTGGTGCTCTGGTGTGGTCAGAGGTCCCAGCATGTTGGCTGCAAAAATTAGAAAGAGATGTCAGCCACCAAATAACTGTGTGTGAACACTCGTCTGAGCTAAGCTTACGCACGTACACATGCACACAGTACCTCTCTCAGGGGTGGAATAGCAGTTTGCATTCTCAATAATCAGTTGGTCTGTTGTTGGCTGCAGGTTTTCCACCCTCACAAAGTGGCTCCAGTAATCCATGGGCAGAGAGAGCAGACGCTCCACCACCTGCACAGAGTGGGATTCAAATATATATATTTTTTTATCAGAAGTTGAAAATGTTAAAGCTGAAAATAATGGTTGCAAAAACTTACAATGTTGTAGAAATATATACAATACTGTATAAAGGGAAGGAATTACTATAAATACTGATCAGTTTTTCGTACTGCAATAAAAAAAAAATCTGTAAAATATTAAAACTCATTCCAACATTTGGCAGGATTCATTTCTCAGAGTCCCAGAGAGAAACTGTTATACATAATACATCTAAAAAAAATTGTGTTAGAGAACTCAACATTATTCTAACATAAGTTGAGATCCAGTCAGCCTGTTTATCGCAGACTCAGATACTCTGTATCCTGTACTTCTTACATTTAGAAGCCGATCCCTGTGGTCCAACCATAAATGTAACATATATTTTGTAGAAAAATCTTTGGAGAAAATTTAAGGATAATATTTATAAAAACATCCTGTTGTACTTTTGGCATAAAAACTCTCTGGCCGACAATACTGAGAACATAGTTCTTCTTTAAGATTCATCTGGAGGAAAAGTTCACCTTCAGTGTACAGTTTGAGTCTATAAATACCCCTGGTGATGAGTCACTCGTGTGCCGGATATAAGTTTATTAAGCACTCGGGTAACAATGAGTGTTCGCCCTCAAGCGTTACCACGTCACACTGTGACTGACAAAAATACCCAGACTTACCTTGGGCTGTCGCTTGGTGTCCTGTAGGATTGTCATAGGATCTGGGTTGGGAATTGCATGACCCACAATGGTAGGACCAAATACTCGGGCCAGGTTGGTGATGTCCATCTTGGTGTCCAGACTGTCAGCCACTCTGTTACATCATGCCACGTGTAAAAGAGAATGAATTTAATTTTCTGTGCTTAAGCGTTTATAAAGAAAATTGAAATAAATAAGGTTCTGTTTATTTTGAATAATTACAGACAAAGCCAGAAACACTGATACATACACATCAACCCTGTAGGGGGCAGTACAGCACCTATAGTCTGTTTGACAGCTACTAAGAATAGTTCAAATGGTTTTTAAATTACTGCACTTAAAGCTAAATGTTTGTTGTTTAAGTTCACCTGTATGTCTATTGTTTTTTTTAATTAACTAAAATTCAAGGTAATTGAAAAATGTGATTGTTTCTATTTAATAAAAATGTAATTCATCAAGTTTCATTAATTACTAGAATTCAATCAATTTGAGACATTTTTAATCAGGTACTACACAAAAAAAGGGACCAAAAATCGTGTTAGGGAGACACTATGACTAGAAACATGCATAAATGCATTTCACTTTGAACAGAGCTCACTCTCTTCCCAAAGTACCACACTGTTCACAGTAATACTATTCTTACCTCTGAAGGTGAAGGACTAAGAAAGCCAGGGTGTCCCTGTGAGGCTGTGGCAGGTCACTAATGGTTTGGTACATCAGTGCAACGCTGTTGTCGTCATCTGCAACTTCTGAAGCGGAACGAGGGAAATCGTTTTAGTCAGTAGAGGTTAGCCAATGTTGAGGCTGTAGGTTTCTCTAAACAATGTTAAATGAAAACCACTCTGCAGTTCTCCCCCGTTACACACACACAAACAAAGACTGCAGAAAAAAATAAAAAACCCATCACTGCTGTAGCTCTAGACAGTTTGTCACCTCAGGCTTCAAAAGTGTTAAAAACACATTTGATTCCGGTTGGCTTGTTGTGGTGGACGGCAGGTTAAACAAAGCTATAATAATAATTTAAAATGTACCTGTAAAATATCTGTTTACGTCTATGAACACTCCTCTTTACTAATAGCAATCACACACGTACACACAAAGACACGCACCCGCTGCATCCATGAAGGCATGGTTGAGGCGAAAGGTCAGCAAAGGTTCCTTCAGGTTCCTCAGGAAGTCCTTCAGGAGGCCGGTGATGGCGTGGATGTCGTCCACTTTACTCAGCACAGGAACCGTTTTGCTGCGGAGAAATTTCTCCTTCAGCTCCTTCACAGTGCGATCTGCTCCAGACAGACGGTACAGTCCAGCCTGAGGGGAAGTGACAGAATGGTGAATGTTAAAATAACCTATTACTTGTTCAACTATTTTTGGGAACATTTTTACATTCAGTCGAGGATAATCCAGGATCATATTAAGGTGAGTTTATAGGACACTTCTTCAATGGTCATATAATACTGTACATTACTGATGCACTGCAGGCCAGTACAGTAAGTTAATCTAGTCAAAGTGTTACATACAGCAACCCGCATTCTAATTACATAAGCTAGATAAGTGGTTCTCAAGCTATGGTACATGTCCCACTGGTGGTACCTGGGCTCCCTCTAGTGTTTACCATGAGATTCATTTTAACAGATCCAACCATGGCTAAGAACTTGATCATAGTGTCCTGTTTTTCAGCTGGTCGACCAGTGAATACCAGGAAACCAGCATGACTATACCAGGCATCTACAGGACTCGACTCACCTCGTGCAGACCTCTTTGCTCTATCTCGTTGATACAGTGGACCACGAGAGGTGGAATCATGGGTGACATGTCAGAAACGTAGTCTGCCAGCACGCCCTGGTGATGAAAGAGAGACAGAATGAACTGTTAGCAGAAGAGAAACAGAGACTTTTTGCAGTTTAAAACAAGATTTAAATTATCCTCACATACCTCCCCAATTTTGACTGGTGTGGCACCCACATTAGGGATGCACGGTAGAGGGCAGCGCTCACGACACTCGGGGTGTGAGACCACCCTGCAGTCACGGCATTTCAGTGAAATCTTCCCGAATTTGATCCTCTTGCCGCAGGGAACGCATGATTCAGGCTTAATGACCTGTGACAGGAAGTAGAATGATGACGATTAGCAACCAGCTGCTATAAACAAACAAATTACACTCAGATGAAAACGCATTAATGCACCACATAATTAGGAACAAATAACCGTTGCAAATATATTTCAACACTGGTTTTCAGAGGAATTATTCTGACAGATAACTTAATGATCTAAAAATGTCTGATAAACAAATTAGACATGTTAATCTTATAGACTGTCACTTCAGACTAAATTTATTGTCTCGTCTCATTCACTGAACAAACCCTTTCAAACAACTTAAATTCTTACAGTTTTGGAGACAAACTCGTGCAGACGGACTCCGTTGTGCTGGGGAGTGCTTGGCTGGGCTTTTCTGTCTACCTCAGGGAGGCTCGGCTGCTTGAAGACATCCTCAGACCTGACAGATTCAGAGTCCCACTCCATGGCAGCTGAAGAGGAGAGAATTAAATACCTGTCTTAAAAAGGCAATTTTTTTTTTCTATTACAGTGTTTTACAGTGTTTCTATACAAGTTTCAGTTGGTAATGGTATTTCACAGGTTTTACAATTAAAGGAAAATTGAAGTTTCAGTTGGTAATGGTATTTCACATAGTTTTTACAATTAAAGGAAAATTGTTTTTTGGTCATAATTTGTCTGGAGATCATTTTGTTTAAAAAAAATATGATAAAATTGTGTTGTGAACAAAACAAGTAAACCATATCATATGGTGAGCTGAGTATACAGGTTATATCACTGTATACTAGTCATAACTATATAGATAGATAATGAAAACAGATGTTACTTTGATGTTACCTTTTCAGACCTAGGCCCAACTTTTAAAAAGTGTCTGAATTTATTATATCTTCTAGTCATGTTCAAATGTATTGTCATGTTTTGTGTGGTTGGGATTTATCAAATCAACAAAAAGGACAAATATGACATCAAAGCAAGCATCACATATTCTAATGACTAAAGAACTAAGACTAAACTGTAAGAACATTTGAAAGGAACTTTCAACTGCCTTTGTCTTAGAACGGTTGGACTCACCAGTCCTCCTCCTGCTGCGAGTCCAGTATGGAACAGCTTCAATGGTGGAAACTGCTTCGATTGGTGCTCCGTTTGTTGGGACAGTCACTGTGGTGGTTGTTACAAGAGTCTCATTTCCCTGTAACAGGAAAAATCAATATCAACACAGAAATCAAAATGTGTTCTGTGTGTTATAAGAAATTAAAATGACAACATGTAGACTTTTACAATACCCGATCTAAGGTTTTGCCTGTTGACCGGGATCTTTTGGAACCAATCGGTGGACCGTCTGTATGATGCCTTGAGGAGCGCTGCATCAAAACAAACACCAGACATTGATATGGACAAAGAACAAAGACATTAATTCTCAGGCTAATGTCCAAATGTCTTTATCGTACCCTTTTTTCCCGTTTCTTCAGTCGCACTGTCCTCATGTTTGATGAGTCCCAGTCCTGCAGTAGAATTGAAGGTTATTTGTATACACAATAAGTGTAATGCCAAGTGAAAATAAAAGAGGAGTACTTACAAGAGAGTCATCTGTTTTGTCGTAGCTAATATCTGACAGAATGGAAGCAGACTCCTCAATTTTAGACAGTCTGTCAAAACAAAATGTTTCCAACGTTTACCAAACGGCTGAGTGTACGAGGTGATGCGTCTTCCTAAATACAGTGTGTTTATGTATTTAAACAATAGATAATTAGCATTTCAGTGAAATGCATTTAATCCTGACCTACAGTGACCAATAGTAAAGACTACAGGTTGGTTATTTCTTACCTCCGGCTGGAATTCAAGTTGACTGGAGTGTGACAGTTGGTGTTCAGGAAGGCCAGGGCTGAACGCTGCTCTGCACTGAGTTGGATGCTGTTGCTGGAACCCTCACTGATCAGAAGGTCGCGAATCAACTGAAGTTGACGATCCTGTTGTGCATATTTAAAATATGTATCACAAACATTAAGTCAATCTAAATGTGCAACAGGTCAGTATAGTTAACACACAATGCTGTTACACGTCTTTCCAAAATCAGAACAGAGGGATCTACATTTGTAATTGCTAGATAAGAAATAAAAGCGAAATAAAATGACCCAACAGCATGTACAGTATGTTTGCATATTAATTGTTAACGAGAAAAACTGATACAATCCAGTAGATTATCGATACATTTGATGCTGCGTACCAACTTCTCGCATTCAGCCTCCGCCTTCTGTCTTCGTCTGATCTCCACGTCCACTTGATTACGTGCATGTTTGAGTTTTACCTCCAGGGATCCCCTCTCAGTCTCGGTTTTTGTGAGATTCTCTTTACAAGACCCCAGTTCGTGCTCCACCCTCAGCCACTTACGACGGCAGTTTTCAAAATTCTGGGCCATCTGGATGAAGCCTGGGATCACAGACACACACGTGAGTTGGTTTTTTTTTGGCACAGATATTCACATAGTGTGAATATACAGTATGTACAGATGTTGACTCACATATAAATCAATATATTTTCATAAACAACAACAAAAAAAACACTCACTGGGTTCAATGTTTTCATTGAGGACTTCAACCTGCATCCTCATCTTGTCGTATAAGCCCTGAAGGCTCAGCGCAGCAGACTCCATGTTGATCAATGAGTTCAAATCCTGGAAAAAACAAGAAGTTCTACAAGATTAATGTATGTCACACATAACAATGAATCATTCAGTTATCTTTACAGTACTAGGTTGTTTTTGTGGTGTTAATTCATTTGGACCCTTAGACATTAGCCATGGTGCAGCTGCACAGATGGGTGACACAGTAATTAGTGAAGGTAACCATTGAATTACAGTCACAATAAACACTCTTTAACATCTACGATAGCATTTAGTCCAGCAGCACTCCCTCTCTGTGGACCCTGATCTCTTTAAGATCACACAAAGACACAGATGAAAACTCTTAAGTAATAACTGAGTCTCTTATTTGTCCAACAATGGGGAAATTAACAGTACGAGTCACAGGAGGTGCTATTAAGTATGTGGTTGCCACACAGAAGGCGCCATCAAGGGTGGCGGTTCCTGCAAGGCAGGAGTACTAACCGCTACACTATGGAGCCACTAATACTTGGAATAATTCACAATGGTACAAAAGACACAACAACAAAAATATTAAAACTGCAATATCTTGCAAAAGGCATAAAGGCCTTGATATTTCAAACAGAGTAATGATACAATAATACCAAAGACTATGATTCACAATGCAGAGAAATTATGTCAAGGAAATATTCTAGAAAGTTGCTGTAAAGCAAAAATGAAACAGCAGTTTCCAAAAGACCAGTGAGAACAAGTTTTGGCTTCAAAGGAAGGGAATAGTGACATGGTGTACACAGACAAAGTAATAACCAAATGTACACTTTAAAACTCCATTCTATACACTGTGTACTTAGGTTTTCACTGCAGTATTTAAACAATATTTAAAAATAGAACTTTCAATTAAGATATCAATATTCAAAATGTCATTAATTCAGTTAAAGCTTCACTTTAAAAGAGGAAATGAGCATTTTATGAATTCAGTGAGAAAGAAATGTACTAGTTACCAATGCACCATCCAACATAAACCCCAAAATTCACATTAAAAAGGAGAAGAACATTTCGAAAAGTCAACGTTATGTATACCAGCTTACATTTACTCAAAGTTATTGTGCTGAACTGAATAGTACAACGGGCAAAATAAATTATGTGCAGATAACTGTGTCCCATAAAGGAGAATTGTGGTTCACGGATGTTACATGAACTAAAAAAATAAGTTTGGGTTTTTCCCCACAGCAGAGCTGAAAAAGATTTTGTGAAAAACAGCTGAGCTGTTCCAGCAGTGTCTGGAGCCGGATGTGTATTTAACGATGGAGATCATTCTGGTTTTGCTCAAACATCTCCAAACCTAAAAAAGCTTTAATACATTTATCACGTAAAACATGTCCTTGTCATTGTGTCTCTTTCATGGCAAAGAAGGGTCTCGGGTTGTCGTTTAATTTACTATTTTATACCAGTATGAATGATGCCATTAGTGACTACACCTTGACGTTTGCCCAGATTTTTTTCCCCAGTCACTGCAAATACATGGGAAATTATTAAAATAAAGGTCACTGCAAATACATGGGAAATTATTAGAATAAAGTAAAATAAAATACACAGTATCCTTTTAACCCCATTTGACACAGCATAATACGGAACCCAGATCTATTTGTATTCATTTATCATAATACCGGAGCCGTGTTCTGCTGATAGGCTATAATCGTATGTACATTATTTAAAAACTCACATTACCTTCTTAAACGGTCGAGGTACGAGAATATACAAAAAAACACACAAAAAACCCACTATAAAAAGATATTTGACCAATTTGTTGACACAATCCTTTCTGCAGTGAATAAAACTCCACTCGTCGCGTTGTTGTTCATCGGTGCCGTTGGAAAACAGTGCAACGGTTACGTTAGCTCAACCGTTAGCTGCTACATCACACTTGCTTCTCTCTCTCATAAAAGTAAGCAAACATTTACAGGTATATACACCATCTCTACGTACCGTCACTGCTGGTGAAATGTTCGCGTGTGGAGCCTCTAACGACTTGTGTTTGGTCTCAGTTGTTGTCTTACAATTTTCTTTTTCAAACCACCAACTTGTTGCAACTCATTTTTTCCACAGGCACCGCTTCAAAGAGCGCCTTGTAATTCAAAATGCTACCGTTGACCAATGAATGACGAGCTTCCTTTAGGAGCCTCACTTTGTGAAAAGCAACTTCCGACTTCGGTTCTTCAAAATAAAAACGAGTAACGGTCGCTAATTTGCCAAACATAATAAAGCGCCGAAAATAAAAATAAAGGCGTTGAAAATATATCAGGTAATGAACCCGTTTTAAACAAAACACAAACGTCAATGGGGTTATTCAAAACAAATACGAACAAATAGAGTTAAAATAAAATCCGATAAACATCCTTAAGATAAATTCAATAATAATGAATGAATGTGGAAGGACAGGCCCATGAATGGGGCTGCCTTCTGCTTATATTTCCTTGAGGTTAAATGACTACCAGTACATGTAGGTCATATAATTACAACAATACCCCTGTAAGGAAGGTCTGGAAGGAAATGCAGATTAGTTCCAGCTCGACATGAAACTATTAATCATGGACACTGTCTTCAGGGCAAGAAAAACACAGGCTTCTCTGTTATTTCATGTATTATCTGTCTGTCTATATGCCATCCATCCGTCTATCTGTCTCCGACTTTTTTTAATCCATATATTCCATACCACATTGAGTTCTATATTATATGAAAAAAAAACATGATGCACTTTAAGCAACGTCCTGCAACGTTATTACAATTTTTTAACACATTTTGGAGTGTTCTCGAGTTTATGTTAAACAGAAAAATATGTTGCAGGCACAGCATAAATAACAGAAGGCTGCAAGACATTGCTGATGCAGATGCATTGATTGCTACCCAACCTTTTTTTAAAATGCTTGACACGATTCACCAGAGGGAAAATTATTAATTAATGTTTCTCTTACCAGGAAAAAAATACTGTATGTTTCATCAAATATTCTTGCCACATGATAATAACTGATTATTTTGTGTTGAAGAATTAGCTCGTGGCAGACATGGCAGACAGAGTAATGCTGCATTTTACTTATATTTGGAGATAGTACACAGCTAGCAGAAGCACAGCTCGGGTCAGTTACCTGTGCAGATGTTCACACATTGCCTCCAGGTTTGCCTTAAGGTTTGTTTTTGTTTTTTTTACTAAATAATTAAAGAATTCTTGCCTTGCCATCTATAATAAAAGTTGTGTTTTTTTTCTCTGCACGCCTGAGTCTTTCCTGAGTATGTACAACATCCCATGATGTCATATTTATCAGCTGCAGCCTTGTGACATGACATCATTGAACTACCAAATTCTATTTATGAAACTGGAACACAATAGACAAGCTGCTACGATCTGAGTGGTGCAAACTATGACTCCTGTTGGAACTGTGACATTTTTGGGCCATGTTATTGAATACATTGGAACCATATTCACAACAGTGATACATTTGATTCATGATGCGCCCAAGCTCGGGTAGGTTAAAGAGTTGATGGTGAGAATTTAAATTGAATGAGGATATGTGAGTTATGGCCAGTCATTTTATATTGTTAATCAATACAAAAATTCGAAATGACCAAAAATTGGCCTCACTAAATATTTCACATCCACTTGTACCGTCAGTGGTGGCTGGAATGCTGAAGCAGCTGAAGTGATGGAGCACATCTCTACATCCAACATCCCTGGCTGTCACAATTCATTTCTGAGCCAATCGATTGTCCATAATAAGCAGATTGGAATTAGGCGAATGAACGGAGGAGTCTTTGAAGCAAGGAAAGAGACGGAGAGACACAGAGGGAGTGAGATGAAAGGGGAAGAGGGAGAGGTCGACTTTGGGGTTCAAAAGACAAGAGAGAGAGACCGAGACACAGAGGGAGAGAGAGAGAGAGAAAATGATTGGGGATGGAGAGAGAGAGAGAGATAAAATGATGGGGGAGAGAGACAGACAGGACAGACAAGGACATAGAGGGGGGAAAGAGATGGACAGGACAGATGGGGACACAGAGGTAGAGAGGGAGAGGTAAAGGGGAGATAGAGATAAAAAGAGAGGAAGAAAAAGATTGAGAGACTAAACAAATAAGAGAGAGAGAGAAAGGGTAGACACGTGGAGACAGATGGAGAGAAGACAGATAAATGTAGGAGAGAAGGGTGAGAGGGGAAAAAGACACAGAGATTAAAAGGAAAAAGAGAGGGAGAGCAAAAGAGGAAGAGAGAGAGAGAGGGTGGGAAAAAGCGCGAGAGAGAGAGAGAGCGAGAGGAGGAGGAGGGTGAGCGAGGCAAACTTAAAGAAGGAGCAGAGCATGCAGAAAAAGCTCAGCAACACTACGGCGCAGCTGTTCACAGCGTTTTGAAGACTGAGGCTGAGGCGCTTGTTGCGGAATAACCATGATCGCTACCACTCAACAAAACATGACCACGGAGCTGGTACGTTCACGGGCTGTTGTTTTTCTTTCACCACCTGCTCGCTTCTTATATTTGACTTAAAGTTTGCAGTATTGTCCGAGATAATGAGAAGTGTGTATGTGTGTGTGTCTGTGTGTGTGTGCGCGCGCGTGCAGCAGAGGATTCCCTCATGTGTGCCTCCTTTACGATTGATATCGATTCGCGTTGAAGCCCATTTCGCCCGTTCAGACTTTAGGGTCAATATCAATCTGGTGCAGTCTGCTGGAACTCGTTGTTCACCACCATCACGTCCCGTTCACACTTTTACCACCACATCTGCATCCGCTGCACATGTCATTTCCCCCCCCCCCCCACACCCCTTCACCTCCCACACCCCCTCACCCGTAATATTTTGCCGTGTCTCCTCCAGTGCGAACCCGCACTGTGACAAAGGAACTCCCTCCGACTCCCTGCTCTCTAACATGATCGATGGTCCTCCTGCTGTGTGTAGGTGTTTCCAGCACTGAGGCAAATATCTACAGTTTTTTTGTGTGTGCAAATCAGCGGTCGTTTATGATCTGAGTGACAAATGTTTCGTGTAATTCAACTATAGGACCTTCTAAACTAGAACGGAAGGGAACATAATAGGGGTTTTTACAAAAAATACCAAACTTGGTGTCCTTATATATATAGGTATATATGTATATATATATAATTTTTTTCTAAATCCTTTATTTTTATCATTTGCTGCTCAAATTCGTTCTCTGCAGTCGTGACATGCAAATGAACCTGTAGTGGGAAACAGATGTTATTATAATTCTTATTTCTTATTCCTAATCCTAATCGATATTCTATTAGTTTGGCTTAATGATATCTAAACAAAATTCTGTCCAGAAAATGTTTTATGCAAAATAGGTTTTTACTCTAATCCTTATTCCTATTTTGTATTCACAAGCCTATTCTCATACTTATTCTCACTCTCACTCCTGAGCCTGATTCTGCAAGTGGATGTTTTACAAATGTTCTTATTCTTATTCCTGTTCTTATTTGGGGGGAATTAACAGCCACTAGTGGTTTAATTATAGCCAAGCCAAATTCTGCCAATGGCTGTTTTACAAAAAAGCTGTTCTAATTATTATTCCTAGTACTACTTTCATTTGTTATTCATATTCTCATTCTTATCCCTGAGTCTAATTCCGCCAGTAGGTGTAGTTATTCTCATTCTTAATTCTATTCGTATTCTTGAAAGTGTACCTTGAATGTTTTGAAACTCTGACATCTGCATTTTTCCTTCCCGTGTTTCCAACTTTCTTATGCACCATAAGCCGCGGTCGTGGCGTGCGATGTGTGATTCTTCTGTTTATCTTTGAGGCAGTGACACTATTTTAAAGCCTACCCAGTAGACTAATTAACAAATCTCATCAAACTGTCACCCTCCTTCAATCAATACAGCTCCCCCTGTGGACTTGACTATTCAAAGGACTATACATGGAGCACTTTAGTTATTAAACGACCATCGTCTAATTGCTTTGTAATGCAGAGACGGTGATGTCGTACAGTGGCTGATGGACCCGTTTGATTATTCAGCTGCGAGTGTGAAGAAAAAAATCTTGTTGAATCTCAATTGTCCCTCGGCAGCATTATTGTCGTTACCTCGAAGGGGCCACATAAGGCTGCAGGGTTTATAGACAATCCATCAGTGGCAAATTAAGCAACATGTCTTGTACACAGAATATACACAGAAAAGAGGTAAATCCCTTTTGCACACTTTAATAATGTCTTACGCTAGATAAGAAAATTCACGGTTCTTTTTCCTGCATCACACCATATGTGTGTGCGTTATAATTTGAGGGAAACCAATACTCTTAAGGGAACAGTGATGTGTATCAAAGTGCCTGCTGTGTGTCTTATTGACACTCATGGCCAGAATGTGTAACGCTCTCATCACCGCTGATGCCTGAAGATCAGAAAGTAAAAGGTAAAAGTCGTGCTGCTTTGAATTTCACCCTCGGTACTGACAGTGTGACAGTGTAATCTAATCGACATCACAGCGTTAGTGCACCAGGTGCTGACGTTATGCTGATATTAAATTCCCCACCTGTGACACACTATTTATTCCCTGCCCGTTTTCACACTCATTGAATAACGTCTCCCCCATCCCTTCCACACGTTTTTTTTTTTTGCAGATGTTGCATGTTTTAAAAAGCAGTCACTGTGATTTTCCCGGACATGCTGACGAAAAGCTATTTCATACAGGACCCCGCTGTACAGTCATTTTCCTTATGCGTGATGGGGAGTATAGAGAGAACAAGACAGCAGGGCAGCCTTGCAGCAGTGGAGGGTAAAAACGGCAGGTCTTTTATTTCTTAAAGGCTTGTACTGCAATGTCTGGTAATAACCTGGAGGACAAAAAAAAAAAAAAAGCTGCCCAATTTGTCCCACAGAGCTTTTTAGGATGGGAATCACAAAGTGAGAACCATTGGTGCAGTGAATCGCCCAGATTTGATAAAAGATATGAATCAATAGTGAACTGGAGCAGGAGTCTCTCATTACCACAGCTGCCTGGTTACCATCAATTCCAACCAGGCTTAAGCTTCATCCAGCTCTAATGATGACCTTCATTTTAAATGAGGCGGTGAGGGATATTGACGGTAACACATACGTGGGATACTTGCAAATTTAACGCTCTCCCCTGTGAGCAGTTACGGTGAATCATTAAAATCAGGCACATATCGGTTATATTGAGGGCTGCACGTGTCCGTCAATAGAACCCCTCCTGTTTTTATGGCGGGGGAGATTTCATTGATGCCTTCTCTGATGTCATGTGTTTAATATCACCATTTCCTGAGGTCACAGGAGAGGCCTGTTTTGGAGGTATGCAAAACCGGAACCTGAGTCTACAAACAGCCCACTTTCCTCATTCTTCTCCGTGTGATTTATTGTCGGATTCTCTGTGCCTGAAAAAGACACAGAAGATGGAGCTATGGAGGTCTCCTGAGCCCAATTTATGAATTCTTAACACTGCCTGGATCCTACACCAGCTAGCTGTGGTGCATGGTGTGCAGATTGAATAATTGTGTTCGGCATGGCTTGCTTTTTTGGTCTTCACACTCAATCAATACAGATGGAATTGTTTGTTGGTTTTTTTTTGTTTGCTGCTTTCGCCTGCAGTGCCCCTAAAGAAAAGAAAACAAAGAAAAAAAATAAGAATCTGATAGTTAAAAATCTATTTGAAAAAAAAAATCTATTGTTTTTCATGTTCTGGTACAAATCTGCCAGGAGCTGGGAAGTTAAATGTGAAGAAACAAATGACGGCTCCTTTTACTGCCTTGTTCTGATTATTACTTCATTTCCTTTGGTTTTTGTAAAACTGTACGTTTTATTGATTCTCTATTTTTGATGAGGGAAATTACTTAAGCCCCGTCGGCCTCTCTCTCTTTGTTGTGGACGGCTGAGGAAAATAATCATCATCATGGTACAGTGTTCAGAAAGCATCCATGAACACACAGGTCTTTGATTTGTATTCCTCCACTCTTTGCCGCGTGACTGACATCTCATCTGGACTTCCTCTGGGATCGGACACAGTGAATAAAATAGATGGCTTAAGGCGGAAGGTCAATGTGTGATTCATTTTTGATTTGGCTCATCAGAAAAGTGCCTTCCAGTTATACTTACACACTTACTCTGATATATTCAGATCTGCTTGTCCATAAGGCTGCAATGGGAGAACCCATCGGTGAGTCGCCTGGCCGCCAGGCTGTCCTTTGCTCTCCTGTGTTTAGCTGATTATGCTGCATTATGTCCCTCACGCACGGCAACCAGCATCCAGCGAGCTCCAGCAGCGCCGTGTTGACTCTGGGGATGCTGCTGGCCTCATTCCTACCTAATTTGCAAATGTGACAAAAAATCCTCATTCACACAAACGTGGGATTCTCCCTGCTCGCATGAACAACAATGCAACCTAATTTGAAAGTGAGGTTCAACGTCGGGACACATGGGGATAACATGGGGATATGCATCTTATTAGGAGGATATTCAGCTAAAAACAAAAAAAAAGTGTGTGCTGAGATCAGTCAAGTGAAGAAATATAATTTGATCCAAGTCTTATGGGTTTCCAGAAGAATATTGCATTCTTGCTGTATGATATGCATGGACAAGTAGGTCAAATCCCTGAAAGTGCAGTAAAGCCTAAAATCTGTAGTCTGGCCCTTTATTTGGAAAAAGAACAAAGATATGAATTTATGATTAAAATTCTACAGTCCAACTATTTTGTTACTGTACCAACGTGCAACAAAAAATTTCAAAATAACTAACAGTCCAACTATTTTGTTACTGTACCAAAGTGCAACAAAAAATTTCAAAATAACTGTTACATTCTGTGTGATTGCTTAATTAGCATGCTAACAGATTTTTCCGGAAGCAAACATACGACATGGCTTAGTATTCTGAGCTAAAGTAATGTGTTTGTCAGTGCAACATAGCCAATATGTAGCCTGTTACTATGATACTGTACAATATTAATATTTTATAAAGGCTGCATACATACATACATACATTTCTGAAATGTACTGACGTTTCTAGAAATTGTTTTTGTTTTTTGTAGTTACTTTATAGTGCCATTGCGTTCACTGAAAGTAGTTAGTTTAAAGTGTATGAGTTCAGCGCTGATGGTACAGTGTTTCTGTGATGACTGTAGCCTACTTTACCAAAGCGCACACAGAGTACTGTACAGTTTCTAATCTGATGGAAGGATAATAGGAGTTTCACCTGAGAAATTGAATCCAAGAGGAGAAAAAGTTAGAGATAAAAGAGAGTTCTAGAAGGGTTGGTAGATACAGTACACAGGCATGGATATCAATCTTCCAGCTGTGACCTGTCAGAGTTCTTAAAAGTTCTTCTGAAGCTGGTGCTAGTTTAAAGTTTACATGCTATGGTTCTATAACCAGGAATGGATAGCTCTCAAAGATGAAGCCTTGGCTGGGAATAAATTACCAAAGAAAAATCGTTCTGGAGACTCAAATGCTGCTTCAGCCGCTCCGCATTTTCTCCCTGTGAGGTTGGTGAATATAATTTGGGCTGAATTGGATTTGTACTGTGTGTTTTTAAATGGAATTTCTAAAGATTTACATCACCTAGCTTGATTCGAAGCTAATCGCTGTTAGCCACATAGCTAAGCCACTGTGACTTACTGTTTGGATTAAAGCAGTTGATATTTGTGAAAAAAGGAAACCTAAAATGATTACAAACATCACATTGGGTCTTTAAATCAAAACTCTAGACTGAAATGGCTCCACACTTCACTTGTTTTGTTGTTATGGGACTGAAAAAGACTGCTTATAGATTTTGTTTGCTAACACCAGTTAATATGTCAATGTATTCTTTAGCTGATTAACAAGAAGCAAATCTTGATGCAGTCTTTTTTTAGCAGTACAAACAGAGGTATCTTGTAGACTTTGTATTTAGGTAGACATATAAATACAAATATAATTACAGTCCATAGTAAGTGATGATAATATTAGAATGTAACTGATTCATTTGCTTGTTTAACGTCATCATTATCTGCATCTGTTATATTAAAAGTAAAATAAAACTGAAACTATTTTGAGACAAAAACACATAAATACATTTAATAGCGTGGCAACACATTTTCCATTCTACTGAATTCGGAATGTACGTTCAATCCTCTGTTCCAAGAAAAACTGTTCACCATTTGGAGATGTGTTTTAGGGACATTTGGACTCAGGTAATTTAAGTAAATGGCTAGTCTTCTTTTCTATAGCAGCCAAAGAATTAGAGACTTTTCTTAAATGGACTACAGGGGAACATAGTGTATTTTTCTATACCAGCAGAGAAGAGTGACTTTTGTGTGGAGAGTAGGTGCTGTGGATTTTGAAAGGACTATGGCCAGTTGCCGAGACTTGGGGACAGCCGGTGTCACCCACAGAGCTCGGAGGCGCAACAATCTGTTATCCAGTGAACCAGATGCCCTCCTTCCGCTGTCTGTCTGCCAAAGGCTGAGGAAGGTGAGCGTGAGCATAGATGCTACAACAAGGGTTAAGTCAGAGGGCTGGGCGGCCGTAACAAAGGCTGGGTTTTATGTTTGGAGTGAGATTTGACTCTCGCACTCCAGCTGGCACGTGGTTCCTGCAGTACCCGCCTCTCATTAAAAAGGGAATGCAGCGCAGGCTGGGAACAGCATGGGACTGTGTTTAATTGTGACAGGTTCGGATCATTACATCAGTTCCTCCAGATCCCATCTGCAGATGGTATGCAAGTGGTGGAGCAGAAACTTCCAAGTTTCTGTCTCTTGGGAAACTGAGCTCCCCTTCCGAGATGTAGTATCTTTTTTTTTCTTTTTTTTTAAAAAAATGACAGAATTGTAAAGAAATATAATCCCTCCGGAGAATGTGTGAATTGTTGGATTCAAGACACTGAGTAAAAGTTGAAACAGATTTAATAGGATAAAAATGTTATGGACTAAATGAGCAGGGTTCAGACCTTTTTATAAAACAATAGGACGTCTTACTTACAGTGGTTTTTACACTTTGTTTGACCAGTTGACAACATGGCTGACCATTGGTGATTGACTGCTGGCAGAGACTTGCCTGACCCAGAGTGCATTTCTAATATCCTGTGAGACATATGATTTTTATAAAGCAAGAGCGAGGTCAGAGCCCCAGCAGATAGGACAGTGAATTACATGGAATAGGTTTAACACAAAATACAATAATAATAATAATAATTGAGTCCCTTATTTGGCCCAAAATGGGCAAATTAACAGGGGTATGTGGTTCCTCTGGGAATCGAAGCCTTACTTCTCTTCTGCTCTCTGCTTGCAGCAGTGCTAACTGCTACACAAATAAACAGCAGAATACTATCTTATATATATACACACACACACATATATATGTATATATGTATATATATATAAATATAAAGAGTCAGTCTTACACCTACTCCCACCATCTCTTTTAAGTCACAATTATATTACACACTCTCACACACACATATGTATAGTCACCATATTCCCCCTTGTGGTTTAGGTAACAGCTAACTTAGAGCAGCTAAATAAACCCTTAACCCTGCACTAATTATTTGCATCTAAAACAAGCTTTGAATATAGATTCACAATCGAAGCCTCTGAAGATCAATAACTGGACTCATCCCACTCTGTTTTAGAAACATCACACGCCCCGTCAGTCATGTAACAAGTGAAATGAGCCAGTGATGAAGAAAAATCAGGACACAGCCAAAACTGTAATTGCCGTTCAAAGTCTAGTTTTTTTATAGGCACCTTTTTTTTTCTTTTTTTTTTTTTTTTTGCAGCTCTCATACAGAAAATGTGCTTAATCCGACAAGGGATTAACTGTGATGCTGAGGACCAGTCTCAATCTCCCTAAGGCAGTTTGTCAAGGAGATTTTTGTGAGAATGTGGAAATGAAGCATCACTAATGTCCCCATGCTGTGCTGTGCTGGCATTTATCACTGTCTTTGTGTGTTGTTCTCTGTGTGTGTGCTCCCTTCCCTCACTATCAGGACATGGGAAGTTCAGATGGTCCGCCACGGAACTGGAAGGGCATCGGAATTGCCATGGTGGTGATCCTGGCCGTTATGTCTCTGGTCATTCTCTCTGTCATCCTTCTGACTCCTGGTGAGGATGGAAGAAAATGAGAAAAAAATCAATAAAATAAAAGCTGGAGGGTAAAATTTTGTTTTAAAAAAAGAGATGAGATTCACTGCTGGGCGTCAAGGCATTATTTTTGCCATTGTAGAAAATATTTTTGGTTGACAAAATCACAGACTGAAAATAACTGAACACAGCCTTACAATTAATTAACACTTGGTGTGTTTTATCTGTACAACAACGGCAGAATAAAAAAAAAAAAATTCGTCGTTTTATGGAGGAGTATAATCTCAGCTACAATTTCTTGGCTCTAAGCAGTTGCCTGGCAACCACAAAAATGTCTCTTTGAGATTATAACCCTCTCCCACCCCCCAAAAAAACATGTTGACATTTTACTTGTCAGTGTCTTTTTGGATTAAACAAACACAATAAATTGGCTTTAATATCAAGCAGACAGGATGTTCCCTTCTTGTAATTTAATCTCCACTACCCTGTGTTTAATGAAAATTGAAATGCCCACTGAGAAAATGTAATAAGCTTGTTCATTAACACCCAGAATGTGTCTTAACGGGAGTCATAACTCGGCCAAACTATGAGAATGAACTGATTCCACGACCGTGCATGTTTCCTGCTCCCCTGATGAACTAATGTCAAATCTCTGCCTTCAAAGATGAATCACACTTGCTCCTTCGTTCCCATCTGACCATGGAGGACCTGGAGCGTGAGGAATTCAAAGTTCATGACCCCTGTGTGGCATGGTTGAACGGTAAGGAGCTCTGCTGAGACCCACAAATTAGTCCTTTAATGATTTCACCTAGGGCTGTGACGCTGGTTTGCAGACGCAGCAGCTATCTGTTAATTTAATTAATGACTCTTATTAACACCGGATGCTTCCCTCTGCTTCAATGTCTCAACCCTGTCAGACAACGAAGTGGCCGTGCGTACCAGAGAGGGACACATCCTGTCATTCAACCTGAACAGCAACTTCACCACCACTGTGCTGGACAACAGTTCCCTGGTGAGTCACAGGGACAGGAAACAGGTTTCAGTGCCGAGTGGCTCATATCCACGGACAAATTGAGGGGGAGATAAGCTGTGGAGTCCCACTGTTCCACATCTCCTAGTTGTGAGATTAAAAAAAGACTTGGCAGAGTGACAGTATTAGCTCATTCCCTTCCCTCCGGCTCTTCTGTAAGCCCTCCACATGTGCCTTCAAAGAGAATATTCCTAATAGGAGCATCATTTTAAAGAAATGCCTCTGCGAAACACTGCCACACTTATATGGGTCATTGCGTAGAGACGCTGAAAGGTGTCAGATCAAAAGAATCTTCTCCTTTACCCAGCAATTGCTATTGCTTTACTGCTGTTCATCAGTTGATACCATGAATGTATTTTTCGAGAATAAATCCTGCTGAGGTATTTGGAGTATTTCTGTTACCTGTCGAGGAACAGGTATCAGAAATCACTATCCAAACTATATATCATTCCTCCAAACGTTCAGACCCAGGACCGTTCATACTTGAGTCTGATGTGAGTCTGCTCACATTAAAACTTAAACGTGAACAACCTCACACAAATCCTGTCTCATCAAAAATGTTATTCAGTATAAAGACCAACAGTGTGGACAAAGCCTAAGGCCGGGCATACACTGTATGATTTTAGCCCGTTTTTGACCCGATTTTTGAGACGCACGACCTGGAAACGCTCGGCCCGATTTCACGTTTCGACAGGCGTGTTTTTCCGTACAGCGCACGGGGGGTAACGAGGGCCGATTATCTGTTCCCGAACCACCGTCGGAAGAATTTCTGACATGTCAGAAATTTTGGTTGGCTGTATTGAACCCCCAAGTGGGCCACGGGCCATATGTTTGACACCCCTGTTCTGCAGAGTATTATATCTGTTAAATAAATATCTGTCCTCTCTTCCCCTTCCTGTTTTTTTGTACCTGACTTATAATGACGTTTGAAATTTAGCAGCTTTGCTAACTTAGGAACATTAGAAAGAAGCTTACCTTGCTGATGTGTTGATTCATTTACACTGGCCTAATTAAAACGTGGAAAAAAAAACAAGTACAGCAGGCGGACAGTAGGCGGTTAAATATTTGGTAACTGCTTTGCTCTGCTTAGAGTTTGATCACCAATTCCCAACAGTGCCTCTGTGTAAATCTTGGAAGTCTTAAACTAATGTATACCAGAGGTCTGCAGAAACTGTATACTGTGTAATTAAAACAAACGGTGGATTAATGAACCCTTTAAATGTGTGTGACAAAGGTGGGGGCCATACACTGGGATTGGTGGTTATATAGGTTTGCCTTACAGCAGGAGGATCATCAATTTGAATCCAAGGTCTAAAATCATGCAGGTTGTTGATTAGGGTACATTTTCACTCTATATTCACCACGGCGGAATGTGAGT
The DNA here is from genome assembly GCF_000523025.1 of Cynoglossus semilaevis. NCBI lineage: Eukaryota > Metazoa > Chordata > Actinopteri > Pleuronectiformes > Cynoglossidae > Cynoglossus > Cynoglossus semilaevis. The sequence goes on along the minus strand of NC_024316.1, from coordinate 15,389,628 downwards.
GTGAATGGTTTGTTTGTCTATAAGTGGTTATGTGGCAGATTGCTGTGATTGATTTAAACTCCATGACCCAAATAAGAGTTGAGCAGTGGAAAATGAATGAATGAACGCTTATTAATACTGTCTGAAAAATTAGTTTCAAAGAATCCATTGAAGTGAAGCCAAAACAGTGAAAATGCTGCAGATGTAGAGATAGAGGTAAATTTACAGCTTAATTTGGAATTCAAAACCACTGTGTTCTTCTTTATTGCCTCAAACAGGGGAAAAGTAGAAAAGCTATAGGGTAAAACAACGATAATGCTTTTAAAAGTTGCTGAAAATATAAAAATGACACCAGATTATCTTTAAAAATGCATTGTCCCAGCCTCGGGGTGCTTTGGCCCTGGGTGTTTACTGGACTCACACAAACTTGATAAATTATACATCGTTAGAAAGCTCTAAGTGTCCTGATTCTGTCTGTGCAACAATCTTCATTAGTCTCACTGCAACAGCTAAGGAATAATTGTTTCAGACTTCAGAGAGCAGCCCAGGCGCTGCTGTTTTCAACACAGATTACATTTTTTGCACTTTATTACTTTGATATTGAAATAAATGCATCTGTAACTTTGGTTAACTGCCGAGTTTATAGCGATTGTTCCGAGGGTTTGTTCAGTTATCGTTGTCTGTTGCTGGAGATTTGTCTGTGCTCAAAACGGCTCTTAGACAGAGATGAGTCACTGAGACAAAACTCAAACGCACACAATCAGTCGTTAAAAACCGATGGGATCAATGTGAAATTGAAACGTTAGAATCGAAAAGCCTTTATTGTCATTGTAACACAGAATTAAAGCATAGTATTGTCAGAAGTGGGATTCGAACCCACGCCTCCAGGGGAGACTGCGACCTGAACGCAGCGCCTTAGACCGCTCGGCCATCCTGACATAGTAGTGGTTTGAAATTAATGGGTTTAGTCTATTCAGTTCTCCATATTGCAGTTGCATCCACCTCTACATCCTCTGCCAGTACAAGCTAATATCGACTGAAAACGGGTCATTTAGTGAGATCATTGAATTAATTGCAGTAATTAACTTGTAAAATCAATTAAATTAATTTTCTAATCTATTGTTTCACACGGCACACAACATCATATCCAATAATTACTTATTGTTGCACTTTGTGGTGTGAAAGACATACATCCACCTGCTGCTATTTGTCTCTGTGTCCCAGAAATATACAGTTACTGACGTATTTTAGTAGCAGTAATTTATTTCAATTAATCGTGATTAATCAAATAAAAAAATGATTTATTTTTGTTAGCCATACACAAATGAGGCACAAATTCTATAATAATAATAATGCTAGTTTTTACATTAAGCAATGATCTCTCATTTATACTAGAGACTGAGTCAGAATGGTTTGTTACGGCATTCTAGGGTTTGTACGAGAGTTGGTCGCTTCCCCAAAAAAAAAGTTTAGGACAGACTGCTCTTACTTGTCACTGTATCACTGTGACTGCTGACAGCCAGGAAGTACTGTAATAAAGATGAAGTTTAAAGATAGTCTGTCTCCTTTTGGATTACGTCAGTAAGAATGAAGCAGGTTTAAGATCCTCGTGTTTTTTTTGTTTTTTTTTGCAGTCTTCTGATTAGCATCCATTTCTAATTCTGTGATTATTTCTCTTAAGTTGGTCTTCGTTCATTTACAGGATCTGGCTAGCACCAAATTCCAAGTGTCTGCAGACAAGAGGTTTGTCCTCCTGGCTTATAACATCCAAATGGTAAGTTTTCTATAAGGTTGAGTAAGAATGAGTACTGCTGATGTTTTATCTGGGGAAGAAATAACTGGGGCCACAAAACAAAATAAATAATAATTTTTTTAAAAAAATTTAAAAAACAACTCGCTATTGTCCCTGAACCTACGTGTGTGGCAGGTCAGCAGAACCTGGGAAACAACAGTGTCACAAATCTTAGTGAGAGCCGAGAAGAAGCAACATAGAGGAGAGAAACGTGTGTGTGTGTGTGTGTGTGTTTGTTTTCTGCTGCTGCAGCGTTCTGTGGTGTCAAAACACCACTTGCCTATTGACTAAGATAACTTATGTGGAGCTGAGTATTTAAAGTGGCTGGTGGAGGTTTAGGGGAACTTCGGAGTGAGGGATCTGTACGGAGTGATGCAAGTGAGGGTGAAGGCAAAAAGGGGGGAGAAAACTCTGGAGTTGGCTCTACATGGTAATGGAATCGTCACATCAGCGACGCCCGCGATGAACGTTAATGAGAGGCTCCCTGGAGTCACAATCACAGGTGGCTTCAGACAAACGCTGAGGTCTCACTTAACGTTTCGCCTCCGTCACGTACTTTGGAGGTGGCGGCACTGGTGGCAGGCAGGGAGGCTGTGGAGTGTGCAGGTAATCAGCAGAGGTGATAAACAGAAATGGATGAGCGTGAAAGCCCTGGGCACATTCTCCCCCTGCTTTTATTAAAAATTTGAACGCATATTTTTGCATCTTGATCAGCGCCTCATTCGTTCAGTGTATTTTAGTATGTCATTTCTGGAGTCTGGAGCAGTAATCATGGCATCCCATATTGTGCGTGTGTGTGTGGCTATACTTGTGGGGACAAGTTTATGGGCAATGTTAATGTTGTTGGGACATGTTGGTTTGTGGGGACATTTTTCAGGTCCTCATTGTGTGAAAGAGTATTTTTAGGTTATTTTTACACAGACAGATAATCTGTGTAATGGTTATGGTTACAGTAAGGAGATAGCAGATTGCATTATGTCTGGTGCTCACAAAATTTCATATACCTTTACATGTGTGGGCACTTTGTCCTGAGACTTTGCAGGGTCTAACAGGTTAATTTGAGTAAGGATTAGAATTAGTGTCAGATTAGAATTTGGGTAAGGATTAGGGTTGGGCATATATTTGTAGTGGTCAAATTTGGACTGGAGGGCTATGCATCATGTCTATGTAAAGTGCTAAAAAAAAAAAAAACCTCATACACAGAAAATGTATGAGAGTGTGTGTGTGTGAGTGCCTGTTGCTGTGTTGCAGCATCCAGTCCAAACAGTGCTTTCTAACGGAATTATACCGTGATGAGCATTCGATCAGTTTGCAGAAAATCTCTGCAGATGAAAGTCTGAGCATTAAAGTCTGGCTGGTGGGCGGCTTTGGTAGTTTTGTGCCACATCAATACCCCACATGGTTTGAAATCAGTCACGTCTCATTTGTATGCTCAGCGTGTGTGTGTGTGTGTGTGTGTGTGTGTGAACACACTGAGAAGGTGGATGCAGCACCTGGAATCATTTGTTCATTCAGAATGTAAATAAGTCAGTGAACAAGGTTGGCAGTTTGTATGCACAAAGGCATTTCCCACCAACCATCCCTTCTCCTCTTCACAAGTCTTCCCTTCATCCTCTCTCCCGCTTCATCATCCTCACACTCCCCCCCGACCGTCTCCGGGGGGATTTATGCTGACTGAAGCAGTTTGCACACCACACACCGGCTTTGCTGTTCAGCTCACTGCTGAAAGTGGTAGGGAACAAGGGAAAAACACTGTTGGGAGAGCCGCTTGTGAATGAGGTGAGGAGGAGAAGAATGATGGGATATGCACCATTTGACTTCAGATACACTGTTTGAGTGAAATCAATCGGAACTGTTATCAAGGAATGCCAGGAATTCAAAAAAATAAAATAAAATTGCTGGAGCAGTGGAGAGAGGTGGGTGAACAGGCAGTGTGTAATAAAAAAAAGACTTGTGTGGATTTTGTATTAGCTGTGAGGCTTAAGAGAGGTTTTGTGCCTGGATGAAAAATAAATGGATTTTGATAAGAGGTAATACATACTGTAGGAGTAAGTTACGGATTCACTTACACAGGAACAAGAGAAAGAAGATTCTCTACAGGGGAACACTTTGCCCCAGTGCCTGTTAGAGCTAGACTTCAAGATAGAAAAGGTGGGTTGTTTTTTTTGGATTGACAAGCAGAACCGAATAGACCCTGGTGTGCCAGCTCAGTTTAGTGACAAATAAAATCCCAGTGGGAAACGTGTCTGCAGCAAATGCTGATGAGCGTAAGTAAAAAGGAAGCCGTATCAGAGGAGCTTGTGAGATAAAATCTCTGTAGAGACGGATGGAAGCTATTATCTCCGTGCTCTACAACAAATATCCCTGCTCATGTAAAGTGCGCTGTTATCTCCATCCCTCTTTTCTTTGTCATATTATCCCACACTATCTCCTGACTGCATTGTGCACCTTCACCCGTCTCACCCACCTCGTTTTGGCAGCAGCTTTTGAAGAGGGGGTGGGGAGCACTGGTGGTGGTGGTGGTGAGGGGGGCGAGGGGCAGGACTATCTGGAGGATTTATGACATGCTACTGGCAGCCACATTAGAGTTCACTCTGCCTCTCGGAGACAGATGCTCTCACTCTCCCTGGCTGTTTATCACATGCGGACACACAAAAACACACGTTAATTTACAGCCTCTGCCACCGGCTGTATTATGTTAAATCAAGAGCAGAATCGCAAAGTTCCTTAACAAACCGCAAGCGGCTGCTCGAGCCTCGTGCTCGTGGCAATGCTGCCCCCTTTGGTCTCACGGAGATGACATTTCAGTCAATAACACTTCCTGTGTGTAGGGGTACCTGTCAGCTCCAGCTGCCAGTCTGTGCCTCTGCATCCTTTTCCTACCTTCCTGTTTTTCTTACTTTATCTTCAATTCCATCCCTCACATTTTCCTGTTTCACCGTACACGCCTTCCTGTTCTGTTCATATACCTCTTTCTGTTTTTACACTCTTTTTCCTACGGGTCCTCCCTATTGGTCACGATGCCTTCATGTGCCATTGTGAAACTAACATTTATAGTCAAGCTGTTTTGACAGCTCAAGTAGGGGTTTTAATTTTAATACGAAGTGGTATCTCTCCTTTTTTTTCATAGTATAAATTTCATCACTGACCCAACACGATACAACAGGTTGTGTTTTATCTCTAAATGTCACTCACAACCCCTCATACACTGGTGCACAAATGAAAATGTTGTTCATCGAGGCCACTGCTTCCTCTCATTAAAGAACAGTCTGAAGCTGTAAGTGATGTTTTTTTTTCTTTTTTTTCTAAAAGCTCAAGTAAATCCAATAAAGCTGCGCTTCATCAGGGTTTAATACACTCTGGAAGTAGAAAGAAAAAAAAGAAAAAAGAAGAAAAACTTTTAAAGTGATTTATTATAAGCATCTCATTCCAAACAACATTTTTGAGCAGTTTGGTCAATGAAATGCAAACAAAACATGTCTTCTCACTTGGATAAACCATCGCTGACTTACAGTCTCTGTTTGGTTTCAACTGGATGGCTCCTTTTATTTCCTGTGCACAGTCAGTGGCTCGGACCTTATATCACCGATCTGAGTTTCATTTGTACTGTCCTAGCAGTTATTTCCCCTACGTTGCCCCTGCGGTTTTGCCCCTGTGTCACTCCATGAATTTCTAACAACACACAAACAACAGAGAGGTGAAATTCAATTTCACTGCTAAATGTGCTGTGAATAGGAGGTGACATTTAATTTTCTTTCGGAACTGGCTTTCCAAGAGGCCGACCCTTTTGAAGGCCATGGGGCAAATAGCCTGCTTCCTGCCATTTGTTCTAAACTAAAAGAAAGGAAAATCCCAGGAATCAATTTAAGCCTAGAACACATCAGGTAATGCTGCGATCAATTATGGGAAACGCACACGTGCACAAAACCATTGATCCTTTTTTGTCTACTTTAACACTTGAATTAAATTATTTATTGAACGACTGATGCTCGTGTCAGGTTTGCGTCGCAGTAGATTTTAGTGGGACGCTGTTTAATGAATGTCTGCCTTTATTTCTTTAACTCTCTCTCTCTGTGGTCACATTGTTATCTTTGTTCACTTAAGCTAAAAAAAACCCCTCCAAACTTCTGCTACTTCTTACTCTGACTGCAGTAGTGATGCAATAAGCAAGAAATCGCTGGCAACACTTTAGAATTAGTCAGTTTAACTTAGCTGTGATTGGTGTAGTAACAGACGGGTCTTTTTAAGGCACTAATTTTACTTAAGGTATTACGGTTAAGTTAATAATGACTACACCTGGTGCTGTTTGTTGTTTGTTAAGAGGATAATGATGACTTTTATTCACCTTTTATGAAGACTGTCTTTCAAATTCTCTATTCTAATTTTTTGTATCCTCATTTGTGAGGGCAATAAGCAGTATACTTTTTTTAGCAGTAATTTAAAAAACAATTCAAAGAATACAAACAGCTTCGTGCTGCTTGTCGGATAATTGTAATACCGTCTTGGCCCACTGTTTCGTTTTTTTCGTTTTTTTTTACTTTGACATGTTTGAGCATGTGTGAGCACCAAATTACAGTAAATGTAGTGTGTCCTCTACAGTCAGTGTGCCACACCTGTGTGCATGACACTCTTTACCTCTTTCAGGTTTTCACTCAGTCCTACACAGCCTCCTATGCTATCTACAATGTGGCTAATGGGTAGGTGGAATTGTGAATGCTAATGCATGGGCTGCACTGGGCATGAGCGCTACCAAGCCGATCTCGGGACTGAAAAAAAAATGTCTGCGTCAAAAGCGTCTCTCATCCAACCAGAGCCACATATATCTGTCCGACATGCATTCATTTGTCACTGTCCTCCCCGGGTTCCATACGACATGAGGTTTGTACTGTACTGTACTCTAGACTCCACTGCCTGAGATTCATATTCTACATTGTAGCAGTAGGGTAAAGGTCTCCGGTGGCTGTGGATGAACCTCTGAATATCACAGTGGAGAGGATTTGCGGGGGGACCTGCAGTTTCCTACGGTATTAACTATTGCCTGAATTTGCCTGGGAGGAAAATGTTTGCCTGTCCAGAGGAGAGCAGAACCAGCAGCCAGGATTATGTTGCACTCTTGCATGAACCATTGTTTTCCTTTGCTGCATCTTGCCCCCTTGTCCTCACAGCACATTATCTCTCTCTCAAGGGCAGGGTTTGGATGGAGCTCACAGGGCTTTAAGCGGGACAGTTATCCGTAATGGAGGGATTATGTTTGAGTTTTTATGTGTGTTTCAGGGATCTATCGGAGCTGAACCCTCCAGAGAGGCAGAAGGCAGCGCTGCTGTACGCGTCCTGGGGGCCACAGGGGAACCAGCTGGTGAGGCTGTCATTTGATCAATGTGTCCCTCTCAATATCATAGGAAGACTTCCTTAACCTTTGCAATCTGTAATAATCCTGACGCTGAATCTCATCCGATGTTTTGTTAATGAGAACATCAATCGCAGCATGTGGTTGACATTACAGACAAGACCTCCAGCTCAAAGGTTATTGCAGAAACTAAACTGCTATTACAGGGGTCATTGTACACTGATAATATGATTCATCTACATCCCTCCCAAACGTAATTGGTTTTTGCCGCTATGTCATTGCTCATATGCAGCGTATTAACTGGCATGTAAAGACGAATTGACTACAAACTGTGTGTGCTGCCCGATGATTCATCCATTCTTGGACAGCGAACGCTCAATTCTGCCAGAAGACTGTCTTAGATAATGGATTTTCTGCTTCTCTCTCTGTGTGTGTGTGTGCTGCCCGTCTGCTTCTCTCTGTGTGTGTGTGTGTGCTGCCCATGCCAGGCCTTTGTGTTCGATGGCGATATCTACTACAAACCGAGCGTCAACGCTGAAGCCATGCGTCTTACAACCACTGGCCAGGGACATAATATGGTGAATGGCATCTCTGACTGGACCTACGAAGGTGGAGTATCCAGATTACAAGACAACATCAATACTTTAAAACCAGAACTGAGATGTATTCACTTTTGCAAGAATATGTTGTTATTGTCACTTAATACAGAGGAGGTGCTTCTGACCTCTGCTGCCCACTGGTGGTCTATGGATGGAGCCAGGCTGGCCTACCTAAGCATCAACAACTCTGCCACACCTGTGATGGAAATACCCCAGTTCTTAGGTGGTCTTTACCCGTCCAACATGCTCTTCCCTTACCCCAAGGTACTAACTGGTAGACTTTATTTCACAGTTCTGCAGGTGGCTCTGAAATCAGCCTTAAACTACTTGCAAGCGTGTTGGAATTTTAGATTATTAAAATCTAAATATCTCAGGCGTATCGTTATATAAATGGAGGTGTCGTGGTTAATGACAGTAATTCTAAGGTCGGATTCTTCACAAATGACACAAAACCAGATGTTGTTTAGTAGCTTGAATACAGTATTTAAATCAACAACAACAGTGCTGTGGTTCAGGTTAAATTAACATCCAACTATGTTTCTTTGTTTATTTACCTAAAAAACAAGTTAATGTTGGGTTTTACTGCACTTTAAATCTTCATATACTTGAATTTCTTGAAAGAACTATAGAACAGTATGTTCTGTTTACTAGAATATTAAGGCACTGTTTGCCCCCTTCAGACAAAGATACTGGGGTAGAATATATTTAAGATTGTGATATAACATAATGCCTCTGATTCCAGGCAGATTTAAACGAGGAGGACGGGGTGAGATGGGGGGTGTGCTGCACAGAGGAGATAATTGGAAATATTGCTGGCAGCCATGGCAGGGATTTAACATGAATAATCCTGCCTTATCCCAGTAAACCACTTCTAACATCTGTGCTGCTCCTTCACAATAAAATAACACACATGACCAACTTGTTTTTTTAACTTCTAGTTTCCTTCAGTTACCGTGAGCAAATACAGGATTACCTCTGATCACCTCAGAGTATAGCAAATATCTTTTGATAACCAGGCGTATGTGTTTATTGGGAGATAAATAAAAAAAATACTGAATAGGTTGTGCAAAGGAAGAGCCATTATTCTCTGAATATTTCCATTTTTGTCTTCATAAAAATACATGATATTTCCATGCACAATGGATAAAAAATTGACAACGCTTTAAACTTCCCTTCTCCTTGTGCTGAAAGGCTGGATCAAGTATCCCATCAGTCAGTCTGTTTGTGGTGAATCTTTATGGCCCCGCTCACACTCTGGAGATGATGCCTCCTGACTCCCTCAGGACCAGGTAATATATTGTGGGTAAACCTAAAAGGGTGAATAAAATTTGAAGGCTTGAGGCAGCACCTGTCAGAATTTATCACACCTGTCTAAATTTTCCCCATATTTCTTTGTTTTCCATGGTTCTTTTGCAGTACCTTTCAGTCTTTTCCCCCCTGTGTATTATCCTCTGCAGAGAAAGCTATATCTCTATGGTGACGTGGATCAGCAGCACCCGGCTGGCAGTTCGATGGCTCAACCGTGCCCAGAATCAGTCAGTGCTCTGCGTGTGCGAGGCCACGACCGGCGCGTGCTCGGAGGTGAGTCAACGCCTTTCAAACATTTGGAATCAAATGGTCTCCCCTGTAATGTGGAGTTTTAATGGAATGTGTGCCTCGTTTACACTGCTGAAGGCATTGATTTTTTTTTTTTCAAGTCTCCAGTGATAAGATTAATATTTAAGGTCATTTGAAAAAACTTCTCTTAGTAATATATTATTTGCACCATCTCTCACTGAATGTGATTCGATTGAAAATGATTTATTTATGGTAATAATAGTGTGTACATGTATACATACACACACATTTATACACAGTATACAGTATATAGTAGATATCTAATCAAATGTCAAAATTAAAGTGTTTTGCATAGTTTTCCAAACACTTCCATATTCCATATTAAATAATTGAACAACAATAAAAGGTTGTTTGTACCAAAGAAAACATCTGGGTCGTGGACCGCTGGCTGGTCTGAGCGGCCACTGTGCCATGCTCCACAGAGCAGCGAGGTTACTGGAGCCAGTTGCCAAGGCAGCAGGGTTGTTTGCCAGCCAAGGCCAAAGACTACATTTGAATATTACTCTTAAATTGATAAAGAAAAATCTTGTCCCAAATGGCTCGGAATGGCTTTGTTGTTCTTCTGTATATTTCCATTAATTACTAATGGCTGCAGAAAAACTACGATTTATCTATAATGTAAACGTTCTTTGGATACATGATGAGAGTGCATTTTGAATTATGTGCGACTAACACATGCTCTTTGAATTCCTCAGAAACACAAAGCAGCGCTGGACATAATGCAGAACCAGAGACAGGTAAATGTTACAAAAACACAGCAGTGTCTGTTTCCAGCTGCTCTTTACTGTTGTCTTCTGTGCTTGACTCCTCACCTTTTTACGCCACAGGACGTCCCGCTGTTTTCAGCCGACGGCTCCGTGTTTTATACAATACTGCCGGCCAAACAAGGCGCTCGTGGAGAGTTCCACCACATTGCTGGGCTCTCAGCGCAGGTCAGTTCCAGGACTGTAAACATTAAGGGCTTGTTAACAATTCCACCAGGGTCAGATAAAACAGTGTGAGATTACAGATCGCAGCAGCACTTCACGGCCTCAGGTTTGATTTTCACACAGTACCCGACACTTCTGTTATTGTTAAATCAATAGGAGTTTTTCCTTGTTAATTTGATGGATATTTTGCTCTCAGTAAAGCCAAAGTTGATCATTTATGTTGGACTACTGGCCAAGAGTCCAATGGTACACAACTGCAATACAATAAAATACAGCCAATCCTGAAAAATAAAGAATACACAATTAAGAGGTCACATATATCAAAGACTATACGTAGGAATTTAGTGAATTTTAGCAACTTTTAGACTAAATAACCACTGCTGTCAAATATAGTGAGGATTTTCTGCGAATGAGACTGAGTTAGTGAGCCAACAAATTTAGATAATGCACATAAGATGACTGGACTATTCAATTCATACATTTTAGAATAGAATAGATTCGTTTGAACTCCATTGATCCCACACTTGGGAAATTTGAACTCCATTGATCCCACACTGGGGAAATGTGTGTGTTGCAGCAACATCAGGGACAGAGGCAAAGACTGTACAATAGAAATTATTAGAAATATTTAAATATTGAGGTATCACCAGTGTTAATAGCTTAGTAGTGGTAGCCTATTGTGGTAGCTATATTAACTTATTTAGTAAAGGTATGTTTAGTCCTTCCTCCGTAGGAAATCACTGTGAAATTAAAACAAATATTCATGTTCCTTTGGGAGGAATGAAGTGAGACTGCTGCCGTTTCGGTCTTAACATTTTTAACAGACTTTAACTGATCTCAGTTCAATAATTAATTCAACCCTAGTAGAGCAATTAAAAATAAAAAATGATGTTTCCTCTCATCAGCAGCCATGTAAGTTTGGCAGTAAAGCATTTCATGGTCTTCTACAAACCATTTGTTTCCTCTCTTGCATAAACAACCGCGGGATAAACAAAGGCACCACACTGCAGAGGTCGTCATTTAAATTCCACTGTATGGAACAGCCCTGTCTGTTTTCAGTCCTCTCACACATTCTGACTGTATCACTGCACCTATTTTTGTCTTCCTACCTTTCACTTTGTCTTTATTTCTTTTTTAAAAACAGCTTGCTATTCCGTCTGTTCCCCCTCGTTTCTTGACATCAGGCAGCTGGGATGTCACCATGCTGTGTGCCATGGATGAAGAGGCTGGCAAACTGTATGTGAGAGCAAGTTTGTGGAGCCAGGTCAAATCGAATGCTTGTGACTTTGTTAGGATTACTAAATCTAAACTTTCTGCATAGTCAACACAGCCAGTTGAACAGAAAGTAAGTGGAGCTTTAACACCAACAAATAAGGCAATCAGTTCTCTCCATGTGAATGGTCACCACCAACAGCTGTGTGATCGCCTTCTGCTGCTCAGCTGCTTTAAAGTCAGAATCACTTCTACTGATTAAAAAATTAAATGAGATACACGTTTTTTTTAATGCTCCAAAAAATGTAAATAGGTTTGTCATGAATAATTTAATCTGCTGAGTAATTGCGCTGAAGTTACGCAGCCCACGGGCCACGTGCAGCTGTGGACTAACTTGACATTTCTGTATTTAATCTTTCTCCTCCTCAGGTACTTCCTGAGCACAGAGGAGTCCAGACAGAGCAGACACCTTTACAGGTGAGTACGTTTCATGGTAAGAAAAAACGTAAATCCCTGAAACTACAGTTTCCTTTTGTTTTAAAACCAGATTGATTTTTTTTTATTTAATTGGAATTTACTCCCAGGACCTCTATCATCAGCATCTTTCCTATTTAATACGACTAAGGGTCCCTTCTGTGAAATTACCAAACCAAAATCACATCACATAATAAAAATAATGAAACACAATTTTCCAAGCACTGCAATAATAGATACCCAAGAGACCAGAACATCAAAGAAAATACAATTTCTTATAACGCTCCAAGACCTTTAAAAGTGGTTTAAATTGACTGAGTGGGATTTATTTATCTAATTTTGCAATGTGTTTCCTTTTGTTATGGTGGTGCTTTTTTTTTCTGGCCCCTTAAATTTAAAAGCACAGTTTTCATAGCCTGTGCTCACGTTTCAAGTTTGTTTCCAGATTTAAATAATCCTTTGTTCCAAAAACGTTGCTTCTAAATTATCGTTCCTCCATGATGAAATGATTCCCTCATTTGGTTCAACTATCTTAGAATGTTTCAGTCACTAATTATCATTGTGCAAGTTCTCTTAATGGTCACTGGTTTTTCCTGTTGCAATACCGCCACCTATTGGCTCTATTTTTATTTAAAACAATTTCCAACCAGAGGTGCCCTAATATCCCTCATCTTATATACACCAGATTGAAAAAAGACAGCGGGCAGCGTCACTGCAGATGTACGGACCACCATACACTCAGTGTAGCTCTTTCTTTTTAAGTCCTTGAATGTTTTTAATAAGTCATTATCATTCATCTCATAACTACATGACTATATCTGTATTTATATAAATTCATCCAAAGTTTAATGAGATTTTAATGAGGCCTTATGGTGTGTTTAAGCGCTGCTAAAGTTAATGCGATAATAACAAGTTATAGCAAATTACATTACATGCTACTATCGTCACTGCAAACTACAAATTACTGAGAAATTCACTTCCCAGTATCACATGTTGCAATTAGTTTTAGTGATATAATGTATATCACATGTTGCAATTAGTTTTAGTGACATAATATATCATCCATACATCAGTGGTCTTTCTAGACAATATTCTCGACCACATTTTTCTTTGGTGTAGATTTTTTGTAATCAAAATTAATTGATAATTAGCTTCCATGCTAACAAGACTATTGAATCTAGTTTGTATACAGTACATTGTACACGTTGTTGACCATTATCAGATGATTTAATAATTTGAATGTTATTCCCCTTGAACATTCAAAACAATCCATTAATATTTAATGAAGCTGTTAATTAAATCTGTCAGATCCGTGTTTAGATTTCACCAACATCGGACGAACAACATGGGGAAAGCATTCAGTGAGACACCAGACATAAATCTTTGTAGTCGTGGGCAGTATTTTCTCCGGAACAACAATTAAATAGAGACATTTATAACCAAAACCAATCTCTTTGGACAAGGGCCCTGTGTGTTGCTGAGGCTAAAGCCGCTGAGACTTATATTGCTGCGGGTGATTAATGTTTTCGTGGGTCCTCGTCTGCCTTAAAGGTTTCATATCTTCTCGTCAGTAGACAGCTCTGTGCTTCACAGGCGCTGCTCAATATTATGACGCAGTGTTGATGGCTTGTTTAAAGCTGCTCGGAGATCCATCTCGTATGAAATCAGTTTTGGCCGCGTGATTAAGCGACGTGTGGAGGATTGACAGAATCATCTGTACCGCGGCTTTAGTGTCCCATCTCGCGGCGACTCCATTTGTTCCTGAGAAGTAGTGAAGTAGTTTAACTCTAAATGTTGATACCGTGATCCCGGTGATCCATCGACCTCTTCCTAAAGCAGCTCATTCTGTCATCCACTGTCATTAAACACTGTCTCTTTACTGCCTTCCAAGTGTGGACCTAGACGGAGTGTTTCAGCGCCACTGCATCTCCTGTTACCTCATCGACGGATGTGGCTTCTTCCGAGCTGAATTCAGCCCCAATCAAACCCACTTCACACTCTATTGCTTAGGTAAATGAGATACATTTTTTTAAAACTATCAAAGTAACTGTAAAAATAACTGTTACATTTATTAAAGCTTTGAGGTCTTAGCTTTATCTGATTTGCTTCATTTCCCCAAAGTGAAAGTAACAAGATTTCAGTTCTTAGTCAAGGCAATGAAGAAGGATCAGCCCCAGAAGTGTGCAATGATAAAAACACAAATTGATAACTAGTTTTGTTATTTCTTATTTTCATAAATTAGGAGGGTTTTTTTTACTTTACGTTCTTTCTTCTTTTTTTTTTAAAGCAACATTTTGCAATATGGATTTTTTTCTTCCAGGGCCTGGTATCCCTAAAGTGACGGTTCACAGTACAAAGGATCCTTACAGTGAGTACAAACACAAAGGTTCACTGCAGTGTCCTATGACAGCCTTACAGGGGGCAGTGTATTCAAGACGGACATAAATGTGCAGTACAGTAATTTAATTCGTTTTATGCTTGTTTATAGTGCCCTCTGCTGTGCAGAGCTACGTTTAGAAATGACGTGTCGATAAGTCTACAGTTTTATGTCCTTTTTTCACCGTTGTATTCATTCATTTGTAAAATTAATAACACTTACTATTTTTAATCCTTTTTTGTTTACATTTTCTGTTCTTTAACTTTAGCTATTTTGGCTAACTTTTAGCTTCCAGTCATCTATAATCCTTGTGGTTGGCACATTATATTGTAGACAGTCATTTTTGGAAAACATTCCCTTCAAAAAATACATGGAACATACAGTATGTTTATTACAGAAACATTTTAAAAAACTAACCAAAACAAAAAAACAAGCAAACACAGAAACACTGAAACCCCTTATTGTGTGAATTTGAAGGTCAGTTTCAGACATTACAAAGACATTCAGTCGTAATCTATGGTTTATTCCTGACCCTGGTCTACGTGGTCTGTTTTCACTGTCTCAGTGTTGTTTTGTCTCCTGTAGGATATGTTGTCTTGGAGGATAACAGCCCTCTGTCTAGTTCCCTGGAGGACAAGAATCTTCCTGAGACTCTCTTCAGAACACTTTCAGCAGAAAACCATGGTACCACAAACAGACCATTATCTGAAATTTTACATTCATTTAAAAATATATATACATATATATTTCTTTGCTTTCACTTAAAACTCTGAACTCCCACTGAAATTAAATACTGTATATGCACACAAGTTTATGCTTCAAACAAATTTGAATTTCTCAGGCCTATATAGATTAAATATGAGTGGAACAGAGGCTTTAAAGATGTCAGTTCTTGCACATAACCCTTACCAGCAGGAGGTGCTATTAACACCCTTGTCTAATGTAATTGAATTCAGCATCCTGTCTTGTAAAATATGTAATAATTTAACTAATTTAAAGTCTAAATATTTTGCATGAGCATTGCAGTATGACTTGACAATATCTGTGGAACTGTACTCTTCTGAAGCTCGTCGTCACATGGACCAAGCTGCTCTATGGGCAGTTTAATATATATATATATGTATATATATATATATATAGACCTACAATAAACTTCCATTTTCTCACAGACACAGTGGCGCCCTCAAATTTCTTAGTGCTGTTTAAGTGACCAGGTAACGACCATGTGCTTTCCTCAGATCTGTACCTGAAGCTATCTCTACCCCAGGGTTATGAGGCCAACCTTCACCCTCTACTTGTCATTGTGTGAGTTTTAAAATGTCACAAAACACCAGACCTGACAAAACACCTATCAGCTGTTTCACAACCAGTGACTTCTAACACTGAACAGCAGTCACCTCAGCAGATAATCCTGTTTGTCTCCTTGTTCAGAGACGGCGTTCCTGGCAGGCAGTCTGTGACTGAAGAATTTTCCCTGGACTGGCCTCAGGTCCTCTCCAGTGCTCAGCATGTGGCTTTAGCCTGGGTGGACGGCAGGAGCGGCGTAGGTCGTGGACAGAAGACAACAGCTTTGGACTCGCGCAAACTGGGCTCACTCCGAGCCAAAGATTATCTGGCAGTAATAGAGTAAGTTCAAAATGCAGGAGCTGAGATGAACCTGAGTAAATAATTAAACTAACACACGATCACCTGTAGGTTGTTGATGCAACTGCCTTACATCGATGACCGAAGGATGGCTCTCTATGGCAAGGTGACATGTTTTCATTCACCTGGACAAAAGGACTTTATTTTTATCCAAACTTTTTAAAAAAAAACTATTTCCTTTCTTTTGACAGGGATTTGGTGGTTATTTAACACTCAAGATGTTAGCTTCAACCGATAAACTGTTCCTTTGCACTGCAGCTGCTGCACCTATAACAGACTTCAGACTTTACAGTAAGTAGTACAATCAGCATTGACTGTTAGTCACAGTGACAAATCCTTGACGCAAAAACAGCATAAATGTTGCTCTGCTGCTTTCAGGTGCAGCATTCTCTGAGAGGTATCTGGGCCTCCCAGCAAAGGAGGAGCACGCTTACTCAGTAAGTTTCCTAAAGTACAACTCTGGGCTGTTTACTCATGTCATACTGCTTAAGATGAGTAGTAGTTTGTCACATGACTGGTCACACTACATTAAAACAGAGATCAAGGTTCCTCCATTTGCTCTGCATGTTCAACACAGTTAACATGGAAAAATATTTAAAAAAATTACACACAATTAAATGTTTTTAATTTCGTTTCAAAAGACCACCACCAACTCTATGAAACTACATTTTCGGTGTGTAAATTCATTGTCATATTATTAATGTCACCATTTAGGTCAATTACAAATAAAAACAGGTGTGAAACACATACATCTACCTTCGGTCATCTGTCTTTCTATTTCAGCAATATACAGAATTAGCGCTAATATTTCTCAAAAATGTAAAGAGACAGTATGATTGCATACAAAGTTGCAGTAACATGATGAAGAAAAGACCAGAATAAATATAGATTGTGTGGTACAGCCTGGTACACGTTTATACAAGGGAATAACAACTACATCAGAGTCTATTTCTGCTAATAATACAGTATGTGTTGTTGATTTATACTCATTTGTCGCTCATGACCAGGTGGAACAACACAATCAATCACCTTTATGATAAGGATTTATTTTTATTTAAACTGTTTAAATAGGCCTTAATTCAGCTTAATAGCCTTTTTATTATGTCATTATACCCATATTATTTTATTTTATTTTGCAGCTGGAGTATAAACAGTTTGGCCTCCTCACTTATACCACTGAGGGCCAGAGACTAAATAATAGAAACCCTGTCAGTATATTAGAGCACAAAGTAAATCCAGGACAGTCTACAGCCCCTGTGATAACCGTAAAGTTTATGACACTCTTCCCTTCCACCAAAAGTTCCAGTGAAAACTGAATGTTAAATTTTATGAAGGTGAGATTTGTTGTAGGGAGGTTGTTTTTATACTCCACCAGCTTCGGTGATGTGGGTCTACCTTCTGGACCGGTCTTATCGTCCCGCTGTATCGTTTCAGACCGCCTCTCTGCTGGAGGAAGTTAACAAGCTGAAAGATGAGAATTTTCTCATTCTGCATGGGACAGCAGATGGTGAGGCTTCTGTAAATCATCCGACTTTTAGTGTTTGCTTAAAAGTTATGTGTGTTTTCATTGTCTGGGTGTGTGTAACAGCCAGGGTACACTTCCAGCACAGTGCTGAGCTCCTGAGCCGTCTAGTGAAGGTTGAAGCAAACTACTCACTGCAGCTGTACCCGGACGAGGGCCACGTCCTGAGAGAGCCACGCAGCATCCAGCACTTCCAGCGGACAGTGGTGAACTACCTCCAAACCTGCTTGAAGCACACTGTTCTCCTAGATCCCATAGAAGACGAAGAGGAGGAAGACGACTGAGCCTAGAGATTCCCTTTCCTTCTTGTGGAAGGATGCTCCAGGGCTGTACACCATTTTATGCATTTACCTTGGGTCGGAGTTCAAGGCACACGAGCACAAGAGTGGGGACCAAACACATCCGATCACCTCCTATAACTTGTGGAAAAAAATTATTGTATGACTGTATAACTTGTTGCACACGATTGTTTTTGTTGTGTTCTTTGTTGAAGACATTGTTTCCTGACACAGTTTCCTCCAGATGATGTTGACTGGAAGACAACGTTTTCTCACATAGGTTTACAAAGACTTGAAAACATGCATGTCTCAACGGCTGCATGATGTGGATAAGTTCACATTGCATTCTACGATATGTGTTCCCCAGGTTCAGAATATCACCCGTCAGAGTTGTACTGGAGCACACTAAAAGACCTACAAACTGACTCTGCAGCTGTGAGAAGGTACAGTCTAACTCATTCAATGTAATTAAACTGGGAGACTTTATCAGTCTCCCCTTTAAACCAGTTAAATGTCAACATTACCGTGCAGCTGCAGGAGGAAGCACAGCTAGACTCATCAACCAGTTATTAAATTACTCGTATGGGCAATTGAATTTTCCCTGCCCTCCTCATCAAATGAGCATGTACAGAAACGTCGTTCCCATTGAACAGATGACCAAAATCAATCTCTCCATTTTTAAAACGCTCCACTAATACTGCCGTGCTTCTTCTTTTGTTAATTTACTTATTGTTGTCTTTTAAATGCTACACTTTTTTGTGTTTTTCTTGTGGCGTAAACAGTTTCTGTCTTCGATCAGGACTAGTGTGCAGAGTAGAGGCACAGGAGCCATGGACAGCAGATCTTAAGCTCCCTGAAATGCCCCTTGGTCAGTCAAAGTGGTTTGACATTTAATTGGACAATGGATGGATTTAAAACTAAAACCTATAGCATTTAATGAGTTGAAATTATTTAAAAAGTAGGGCTGTTTGATTTTTCATTTTCTCAGCAGTATGTAGTGTAAGAGCAACGATGTGGATGGACAGTGGGATTATTGGCTACACATTCAGGGTCATTCTGCCCATGAACTAAAATTTTTAATCAGATTAAGCTTCCCTTATTAATGAACGTGGTTAATGTGAACATTTTGACAGCACAGATAAAAAAAAATTAAGAAGACCTCCTTGGTCTACAGCTCTACAGCTCCATCCATAAAATGATATGTTCCAAGTGTTTTTGGGTCTTTGTACAGTGTGTTCCTGACAAAGTGAACATAAACTGATCATTTGAAATGTGCCAAATACATTTAATGAATTAAATTATTTGCATTGAGTGATTAACAATGACGATACAACTAAAGGTATCACGTTCCAATTCAATAAATATTAAAAGAAAGTTCATTTGGATCAGTACAGGACAGTATTTTCACTTTTTCTTTTTATAATGTCTTGGCATTTGAATCCTTTTTAATGAGCTGCAGAATTCAGTCATTTCCTCGGACAAACCAAACAAACAGTTATGTCACAATAACATAGCCACACCACGCAAGTGTAAGCTGCATGCAGTTGTTTTGAACATGAATGCCTGACACTAAACAACCAGCTACTCATTTATCTTTGTTTCTTCGGATTCCCTGACAATAAAGATTGAGCTTCTTGTTTTGCAGTAATTTCAATTTGCATTAATTAACTGCATAAATTAGCTAATGGGCATAATTATATAACCATTCATGGAATAACAGATGATACTTAGTTTAACTTGGCACATAATGACTGGGATCTTTGCTAAAGTGCTTCTGTCCCCTGTTATTGTGGCTCTGAGTAACCTCAAAGATTACATCTACAACCTCTTATTCACCTGCCCCTACTGATTAATGAGTGAACAATTCATGCTGTCAATAAGATGCCAAAAAAACATGCCACTACAGATATTAGAAATGCTTAGTCAGCATGTCAGCAGCCAACGTGTCCTTGAAGTCCACACCTATATTAACCTGGGCTACACAGGTATAAAAATGTGCTACAATTCAAACACAGTAAATTGTACAGGCCTCAATGAAGTCAGTTTTCACTTATACATAACATATAATCAATACAAATCTAGCCATTAAGGAACATTAATCCCGATGATACATTTGTTGGGCAATAATAAGTCAACCAAGTGTGTACATTTACCATGTTTTGCAGCCTTTTTCAAGTATTTAAAGCAAATGTAGAGAACCAGACACTAATTCTGTAGCACATTTCGCTGCAGGAGGCGGCGCGGTGGAAGTGAGACTACTAGACTGGGCTTGTTTTGTAGGCATGTGTGGCCAGTTTCCAAGGACACATTAAAAACAAAAATACAATGAATTTATACTCCTGAAGTAACCTTGGTTGAGATAACTGAAAAACATTTTAAAAAACAACGTTCAACGGGAATAACATAAAGAGGGAGTTTAAAATGTGATTTCACATACATATAATGTGTAATATTAAAGGTAGGATTGGTTTGTTTTGGAATGTCATATCCGGTCTTCAGTTTTTAAGTCCTTATAGCAAGAAATGATTAATTAATTATTAATTAATTATTCCAGTTAAGTAGGAACTGGTACCACATACATAATCGCTGGAGTGAAAAGAAGACCAGCATCCACAGCAGAATATCATCAAATCTGTTGAATGTATAAACAACAGAACATGTCTTGCCACTAATTGAGTGACAACAGATGGGTAAAACCCAGCTTCACTATCGGTGCATCATTTTTTTTTTCTAAACAAGCAATAGGATAGCATCACGCCTGTCTAAGTCAGTGTTGTGCAAATTTGGCACCACCTTTTGGTAAAGGGACATTTTTATTTTTAGAGGAAGGGCTAGAAGTCTCTTGAATTGAAAAGACATAGGACACCCTTAAAGGCGTACACTCCGGTGTGTTCTTTACATGTAACACTAGATTTTGCAAATACATACATTCCAACTTGAAACTACAACAAACTTTGAATTGCTAATAATAAAAGCGTTTCTGGTTCGTTAACCCCAATATGGCTTTGATTCTTGTCAAAGGAACAGAGTCTCGATCTTGAACGAACCCCTGATAATGAGCCGTCGTCACATACAAACAGGGACGACCTTCATCCAATCAGCGCACGCTTAGCTGTTCTCCAGCCAATCGGATTGTTATACGCCATCGCAGCTATCCTGCGTATTGTCCAATCAGTGCCACTGCTACTTGCGGGCCTGAATCCCTCTTCAACCTTCTGCTTTCCGGAGGGGCACCTTCAACCAGCTCCGCGGTTCACTGGCAGCGGCTTTTTCAGTTGTATAGAGAAAAATAGGAAATTAATACGTCAGAACAGACACTATGTCCTTCCTAAGCGTCAGCAGGCTAGCGCCTAAACTTCTCAATTCAAAGGTAAGACTTTTCTTACAGTATGTCGACGTTTACTTTATCTGTCAAAAGTGTAGGTGCTAACCGCTAACGACGTAATGGCATTGGAGAGCTAGGTATCATTAGCTTAGCTTTTTGAGCCACATTGTGAAAGGCTGTCGGCCGAGAGTACAATGAAAGAATAAAACTAACGATGTTATGCCTTTCAAAGGTCGTCTATCCATTAATTTATATGTTTATATAATATTTTTCCGTTTTCTTCTGTGCTCGTGTCTCATATTTGTCTTGCTTTACCTCATGTCCCTGTGATCCTTATGCTGGCCTTGTACTGTTACAGCCTTGGCAGGTTTCCTAACCAACACTGGCCACCATAAAGATCATTAATCAAATTTGAGCATTAGAAAATGTACTGTTTCTGGTAACAACCACAGTGAATGATTTATAGCTCTTTTTTTTTACCAACTTTCTGCCTTGCTTACACCTCAGTTGACCTTCACACAAAGGTGTTACCTTATCTAAACCCATCACTGACTGGATTAATTAAAGCACATTTTTTTCCAATAGTTTTGGTTATTATTACTATTGATATGTATAGTTTTGGTTATTATTACTATTGATATATTGATATGTGTTGTTTTAGTAGGTGTACTTTTTTCAACTGCTTAATGAGACATGGTATGACTGGTGGACAATGACTTAAAAACTTTTTTTTGTTCACCTTGGATTGTTACAGTTTGTGATTTTCCTACTCATCACTGTTACACAAATATTCTTTGACTCCTATCTTGTGATTTTTATACTGACCTTGCAGCCCAGACTGTTTACATTTATGACCCCCTATATCAGATATCCAGTCACAGCTACCATTCATTTTTGACCAAGTGGCATACTAATTGAACTCTGTACAAACAAGTGCTAATAGGTCACAGTTATCAGTCTCCAAGGACTGATAACTGTGCAGTTTACTCGTGTACCACTTTGTCTTCCTTTGTCTTATCAGTCATCGTCTTGGCTCAAGTTATAATGCCAACCAGTTTTCTCTTCTTGCATAACATCTACCAGTCATAAAAAACTTTCCTCTGACTTCAAATCACATGTCTCTCTCAGTACTGCTATAAAAATGAAATGTAGATGTAACATAGTCATACGGAGTTGAACAATGGTTTAAGTCAGTGCTTGGAACATAAGTATGTTTACTTCCTTCAGGCAATGTTTCTATTAGATACTAGGGTTGTGTACTACGGGTGTTGTTGTTTACATATGTTTATAGGGAAACCAGTGTGTTTTTTTAAAGACCATCTTTGGGATGAATCATATGTGCTGTGTTGCTTTGCCCTTTCTCCTGGGCTAGTCAGCGTTAAGTGTGACTACAGTGAAACTTATTTAACAGCCTGAACTGTTACATAATCTTACACTCAGCTGTGTGGTGTGCATGGTGACACGGGAGCTTACCTTTTGTTTCAGTACTGCCTCTTGTGTCAGTCAGTCGTCCTCCGTCCTTCCAGTTGTAGTTATGTGAAGGTGGTCAGAGCCAGCTGTCACCTTTGACCTGGACTCCCCCTCATCCATTGACAATTCTAATTCAGCATTGGTGGATTCACGTTACAGTGGTGAGAAGCATCAGGTTTGCAGAGGTTATGACACTAGTATTACTTGACCACCTTAAAAAGTATAGTTTGGTATTTCTCATATATGCAACATTTTAAGAAAGCTTCTTTTTTACAGCAAATAATTTTCTTAAACCTGTTGGTTTGTTTTTAATATCACCACAATAAGGAACATTGTACTTACTCCTCAGCTGACATGTGAGATTATTTTATCTTATTGGTGTGGCCAAATGGCAGCTGAGAAAAACAGAACAGAGCTTCTTTTTTAAGTCACTTTCACTTAATATTTTCACCTCTGTATTTGCCACACATGAAATTTACCCGGTTCTGTCAACACAAAACTCTAATAGTCCAAAAAATGCAAGTAATTTTATTTTAACTCTCTTTGGAAAATACATTTTGATGCCATTTTTATTCCTTCATTTTAGCAATATTATTTTATTATATAACCTTAATCTAGTGTATTGTGTAAGGACATGTGTAATTAATAGGCTATGCATGTTTAGAAGTAGCATGCTTTGTGTTAGTAGTATTTATTTTTTCTAAAGTACTATTTAGTTTAGTCCATTGTTTGAATAACAAACTGGTTCTTTATTAATCGTGTCAGGTTTTACCTGTTGCGTTTCCTACTTGTCACTGTCATCTATAATTGATTGACTGAATGTTTCATTCATTCTTTCTGGCCGATGCTGTTGCTTCACAAGATAAAAAATTATGCTTTATATAAACTTCCTCTGTAATTCATTTATCAATTTATTAAATGTCTTAATTGTTCACTATCTTTTTTTTTAAATTTCCTCCAGAATGCCACCCATCTTCTTTTGGCAGCCAGAAATGTCAGCGCAGCAACAACAACAGTAAGTATTCTTGTTCAGTCAAATATTCTTCTCTTCATTTTTTTAACAATACACCTTTTATACATGAAATTATTTATTTGTTGACCAGAGTATCATTTGAGGCAATCACTTTTTTTTTCTTGTGTGTGTGTGTGTGTTTCTACAGAATCTGAAGGATGTTCTGGCAGATCTCATCCCCAAAGAACAGACCAGGATCAAGAGCTTTAAACAACAGTATGGAAAAACCAACATAGGACAGATTACTGTTGATATGGTGAGTAATACAGAGGCACTATATTCAATTACATGTAAATGAATCATTGCAGTTGGAGAAATAGGAACCAGTTGGACTCCATGCCACAAGTCCTGTGGACCATCAGCTGCGATGTTTATGGAATGACGTCACGTCTTGTTTCACTTTGTTTAGTCAACTCCCCTCAAATATCACAATCAAAACCTGTCTCCTGCCAACAGCGATATTCTGCTGACTCACTTCAACCTCTACTGCACACTGCTAGTTTTAGACCTGCACCAGTGCCGGACACCTGCACTCATACATTAGGGCTGCAACTGAGTCGTCATTTTCTCTTTTCTCCACCTGTTAGTGGCAGGATTTAGGTAAATTCCTGAGGTTCAGACTGTTGCACTTTTTAAAAAGAAATGAATCAACATGCTGCTGTGGCCATACAAAGTTATTATTAAATATTTAAATTGCAAATTAGTCTTGCTATTATAATAGAAGCACTAATAAATTAACATCTATGTTCTTGTGTCATGATTTCTTCTCACCCAGGTCTATGGAGGTATGAGAGGCATGAAGGGTCTGGTATACGAGACCTCTGTTTTGGATCCTGAGGAGGTCAGTAGGTTGCCTGTTGATGGATAAAAATAAAAACTAAAATAAATACAAAATAAATAAATTCTTTAAAGAAATTAAGATATTTTGATAAGATGTGACTCTGCTTCAGTAATAACTGTGTGTCAAAGCACTGAGGTTGGACACAGTTTTTGTAGTGCAACGGCTTTGTTGTTCTGTATCATAGTAATTTGTTTGGAAAATGTTCAAATTTACTTTTTGAAACCAGAGAATTAAGTCACACCCTTTATTTCTGGACAGGGTATCCGTTTCAGGGGCTACAGCATCCCAGAATGTCAAAAGTTGCTGCCAAAAGCACCGGGAGGTGAGGAGCCGCTGCCTGAGGGTCTGTTCTGGCTGTTGGTCACAGGGCAGGTGCCCAATGAGGAGCAGGTGAGTGTGATGTTTCCACAGGGCTGCCATGTTAATGTGGGAATGACAGCTGTTCATGTGATCCTGTTACACACTTGTTCAAATACCGTGTGTGTGTGTCCATTAATATGTTATCTTGTAACTTTTGCCATGAAAACCTTCATTATTTGTTTTACAAAACTCGTTCCTGTGTCAACAGAAAAGTCTGTACTTTTCCGTTCCTTCCTAAAGCCTCAGTGTTTCTCCTTCAGGTGAAGTGGGTTTCCAAAGAATGGGCGAAAAGGGCCGCCCTTCCCTCTCACGTCGTCACCATGTTGGACAACTTTCCCACGAACCTTCACCCCATGTCTCAGTTCAGTGCCGCTATCACAGCTCTGAACAGTGAGAGCAACTTTGCACGGGCTTATTCTGAGGGTGTCCATAAGACCAAGTACTGGGAGGTGAGTTCATATCTGTTGAACATTAATCCTCCCTGATGTGTTGTTATCGAATTTTAGGGGTTATAGTTGTTGTAAGAAAATTGTTGATGTGGAAGTGTTTGTGACCCGATTCTTTCACATGCCCTCGTCATCAGTTCATCTACGAAGACTCCATGGACTTGATTGCTAAGCTGCCGTGCATTGCCGCCAAAATCTATCGCAACCTGTACCGTGAGGGCAGCAGCATCGGTGCCATTGACTCCAACCTGGACTGGTCCCACAACTTCACTAACATGCTGGGCTACAGTGACGCCCAGTTCACTGAGCTGATGAGACTCTACCTCACCATTCACAGGTGCAGGGAAAACTACTGCTGCCTTTTCTTAACGTTTCTTTTAAAAACTACGATTTTTTTTTTTGCCTAGTGCCTTGTTTTCTTAGAGGCGCAGATTTGTTGATACATTTTTCTCTTTTACTTTATGACACAGCGATCATGAAGGTGGTAACGTCAGTGCACACACAAGCCACCTGGTGGGGAGTGCCCTGTCTGATCCCTACCTGTCCTTCAGTGCTGCCATGAATGGACTTGCTGGTCCTCTGCATGGACTCGCCAACCAGGTGTGTACAAACAGATGTTTTCATGTTTTAGTACTAGTTTCGTAAGGAAATGACGTTGTTGAAGAAAAAAAACTTGTCTGTTAATGCAAGAAATATGTGAATTTATATGACACACACATCGCCCCTGCATTCATTGTCTTTATAAAAACCACACCTGTAGTCAATTCAGTTAAAGAAGAAGTGAACCTTGTCAACGTGAACTCGTAGAGGAAGAGGAACCTAATGCTAAGGCTAAGTGAATTAGCAATTTTCAACCACAAATGAGGCAAAGATGAAGGGGAGTGGTTTTGAAATTTGAACATTGGACAATAGTGCTCTAGTGTTACATGGTTTAAAACCCTCAGTGTCTAATTGACATGGTGCACTGTCAGGTCTGTTGAACCTCATAGTTTATTATTAGCTGCTGTGTTAAATTGAGGCTATTGAGGTGTTTTTCTGTCTGTCTGGATTAAAATAATGATGTTCAGTTGTTTGTTTGACAACAGGAAACACCACATAATGAGGCTTATTACATTGTCAGATGATGTAATGCATCATTGCAATGCAGTGGTGTAACTTTTTTTGACTTTTGTGCATTGGCTGCTACACATTACAGGAAGTGCTGGTGTGGCTGACTGCACTGCAGAAGGAGATGGGAGGAGAGGTGTCTGATGAGATGATGAGGGATTACATCTGGAACACACTCAAATCTGGAAGGGTAAATACACACGCACACGCAGCATCTGCATGCCAGTACTTACAATATTAAGGCTGTCTGTCAATATTGAATATTCTCCAATTTAATTTGTCACTGATTTAGATCTGCTAGTTTACTTTAATTTATTTTTATTACAGTTTATCTTTTTCTATCTTTACAATAAAAAGCCAGAAGTTTTTTTCCCCCACAGTTGATGGAGATGAAGTGATGATTCAAGAGTTAAAGCTTTGGTTTCTCCTGGCTGCAGGTGGTGCCAGGTTACGGTCACGCCGTCCTCAGAAAGACCGACCCACGCTACACCTGCCAGCGTGAATTTGCCCTGAAACATCTGCCCAACGACCCCATGTTCAAGTTGGTGGCTCAGCTTTACAAGATTGTGCCCAATGTGCTCCTGGAGCAGGGTAAGGCCAAGAACCCCTGGCCCAATGTGGACGCTCACAGTGGAGTCCTACTGCAGGTGAGACAGAAGTCATGACTTGAAAGGCTAAGCAGTGCTTTTGTTTTTCCTTTTACTGCTATTAATTTTTAGTATTTCAGAGTGTTTGAAAATTGATGCAAATTTTTATAATTGGGATCCCCAATGTGTAGATTGTATCTCTGTCATAGAAAGTGTTGATTTTTAATCTCTTTGCATACTTTGAAATTAGAAACAAGATCAATATAGTATTGAAATATTTTTCTTGCCGCATCAGACTTTTTTGTTTGATTTGAAACATTTTTTTGAAGTGCCAGAAATGATGTTCCTGACCATCTTTCCTCCCTCCCTCCAGTATTATGGAATGACTGAGATGAATTACTACACCGTGCTTTTCGGTGTTTCCCGGGCCCTGGGCGTGCTCGCTCAGCTGGTGTGGAGCCGAGCTCTGGGCTTCCCCTTGGAGCGCCCCAAGTCCATGAGCACAGATGGACTGATCAACCTGGTGGGAGCTAAGTCGGGTTGAGCCACTGTCTGAAAGGAGCTGGGGGTTTGTGTGATGGGTGGGTGGAGGTGGAGATAACAAAAGGCAGACACATGTTGACCCCCGTCATTGTCAAGCCCAGGGTTTCAGTGGGTTTTCAAAGAGAGAGTCCACTTTTAATTTTATTTCACACAAGAAGGGCCGTTCCAAACCACCACTACATTAGTGTGTAAGTGTAGTCGACCACTAAGTCCCCCCCCCCCAACATGTTTGAAACATGTGAATTCAAGGACACACATGTAGTAGCCTCAAAGTATGTACTATTCTAAGTTAGCTAGCATCGCAAAGATTCTCTGCTTTGCTTTGCCCGCGTATGTCATTAAGCACTAGGTGTGAACTATTAATAGACAGCACTAGGTGTGAACTATTAATAGACACTGGCAGTCAAAGGGAATTGTGGGAGTGATTTACACTTTGTTTGGATTTCTTAGGAGATCCGAAGTAAAAAAAAAAAAAGAAACAAACAAAAAAACCTGATGCTACCTTTTGTTAAATGATTTCTTGCAAAGTCCTTTCTCTGCGAATCAAGACTTTCAGCTTCGTTTGTCTCCTATGCAACGTTCCCATCCTGTTGGATCAATCCTCACCTTTCACTCCCATGTCCAAACACTCCAGTCGTAGAACAAAGGGTCCTCGCAAAAAAAAAGAATTAAACAAACTGTACAAAATCAGACAAAAAAAAAAAAAAAAGAATTAAACATACTGTACAAAATCAGATGGAGATTATGAGGTTCATAGCAAAAGGAAGAACGAGTTACGGCAAACATTACAACAGGTGTTTTCAGACATCGTCCTGCTGCTTGTACACATTTGGTCCACTAGGGGACTGTCTCTATGGACCTGGCTGTGGATCAGGGTTTGTCAGGTCATGGGTTTTGTTTCGGAAGGTACAAGAATTTATCTAAAACATCAGTTCCAACAAGACTGCTATTGTCATTGGAAATAGTATTTAAATTAAAGTCCTTTGGCCTCCCATAGCTCTGTGCCTCCCCCAATATGGGAGCCACTAGTGTAAACCAAAGCAGAAAGAGTTAACGTTAACATACATTAATGTTATGAACTTTCTGACTTTGTACACAGCAGTGTTAAAGTTGCTCCGAAACCCCCGAGGCTATGAACTTAATCACTAATAAAAATTCCAAAATTATTAACCAGGTTTCATGGATTCTGCCCATGTTTTAAAACTTTAGTTTCTCTTTTTTCTCCAGAGTGATTGGCTGTATTATAAACCTCTATGATCAAAATAATAAGTTTCATAAATGTCTTGACTATTTCTTTTTTGAAGAAATCATCTTTGTGTTTATTTAGTTACGTCAAAATCAAGATCATTATAAAGTTCTGAGCAAAGGGTGTTGTTACCGACAACCCGCAATAAATCGTTAAGAGCAAGCTTGAAGTCCAAGTAAGAATGAACACATTACATCACATCAACACTGTTTGATTTGAGTGTTTTTTTTTTGTTCCATTCCCACAGGAGAGCGCTTTAAATATATATTAAAAAAAAACTCCAAAATGAGCACTTGCTTGATTGGATTTCCTCAATTGTAGCCATAGACCTCCCCGGGTTGATTGTGTATCCTCGGCCCCCGAACCACCCTTTTTTTCCCCCCCAGACTTTCTTTAGTGATGAATATGTATAAAAGTATAATCTCTGGGTTGTCATTGCGTGGTTTTATTTATACTTTGTGTACATAGGTATATGTAAAAATATATGTATAGCTTGAATGTAATGGCTTGATCACGTTATCACGATCGTCACAACGATGACCATAGTCGAGCAGAGTGTCGTAGTGTCCAGCTTTGCTGTAGGTGTTCAGTCACACTGGTCACTGTGAATATTTTTTTGATAACCAACACAAAAAACTGCAGTTGTCTTGTATACATGTAATTTATCTCTGTGGTCTTTTAGCCAGTACTATTTTTTTTTTCTTCAGATATTTCACTTGAACGTTTCAAGCTTGCTCTTAAACTCTGGGTTCGTCAACACTCCATTTTTGTGTCGTTCGATTTTCATGCATCATGTGTTCGATCAGTTTCTGTGAGGTTTCCTCTTCGTGGCAGGTTGATTAGAGACGTGAGGTTATTTTGATCATAGAGGAGAGTAATGTTTGTTCTTGAAAATGGATTTGTGAAGAGAAACAAATGGGAATGGGCTGTGTGGGTCATGATGGGGATAAAAAGCTTGATGAGTAAATAATGGAAAAGATAAGAAAAAAAGAAAAAATAAAGGTTTTTATTAACACCTGTTGGATCTAATATTCTTCATTCTCTACTAATTCAATTGTCTCTGGCTAATCTTAATGAAGTAATGAAGAAATACAGTACATTTTTATATTTTATATCTTTGACGCCATTTAATGTCACAGTTACTGAGCAAAGAACTGCGGATTGCCTTGAAGAAAAGCAGACATACTGTACATTTACTTAAAAGACGGGGCTTGATTGTGGTCCGCTGTTGTGTAGTTTTGAATTACTTTTTCTTTTGTCAAGTTACTACACTTTAGAAACACCAAAAGTCAATTACTGCTACTACTGGACTGATTATTCCCACGAGGCCTGGCTCGTACTGAGAGAGTGTCCGAGGATGAAGGCCACCTCTGCCACATGCTGATATAAATATCTGTTCCACATACCTTCAGCCCACTCTGGTTTCTTTTTAGCCAGAGTCCTGGATCCACCATCGTGTCTTTGCCCACTCTAACTGACGCGTGTGGTCACCTGACCAGGGAGTGCTCATGACTTTACACTGGCAGGAAGACAGACCAGGGAGTGCTCATGACTTTACACTTTAAACTGAGGCCACAGGGTCAAATACAATTGTTCTATTTAGGTCTGATTAATTACAGGATACCAATGGACTCATTTTTTCTTGTACTTTTTGTAATTTTCTTTTTGCCCTGTGGCAAAACCGGTTTAAAATCGGGTCAGTCAACTGGTCAGTTGTAGAGTGATTTACTGTCCCTCACCTGACCAGAAGTAGATTCCTCCACAAACACATGCTGAGGTGATATTTCAAGTTTGACATGCTTCAGTGAAATGAAAACATTTTCCTGTAGTTTGTGTAAATGACATGTCACTGTGAGAGGACACTTAACCTCAAGAGTCTCCTGCTGGCTGTGGCTTATGAATGGGAACAAACAATATTGAGTGATGGCAAGGCTGCAGATAGATGTGTTAAAATATGAGTGTAAACCTGAGGTGCAGGGACCTTTGAGTTGTCATCAGGATGAGAAACTTCAGCAACAGCAGCAAAACATACCACTCAAAAATTATTTTTAAAATATTTTAATAGTTACAACTATATATATTTATATATATATATATATTTAACATAAAAACTCACAGGCCCACTTGGAGCTGACTTCATGCACTGACGAAAACAAAGTTGAAGAATCCAAACTGACACCAGAAGTTAAACACAGTTCAGTCTCTCTGATGAAGAATAAGACTTTAACCAAAGAGGGAGTGGGAGTGGGGTGAACTATATCCAATGAGGAAGTGACAGAGCGAACAAATTGTTCATTGTTGACCTTTGGCAATGTCCTAGAATATGGCAAAGAAAATGAATATTACCCGCATTAGCCATTGGTTTCCTATGCCCTAAGAATGAAATACCCGCTGTAGACACCATAAACACCGGACAGTGTCCTTCATGCAGCGTTGTCATTAATGGTTAACAGCTGACCTTTCAGCAAAAACTTGTCTTCACTCTGCAGAGGCGTTTTTTTTTTTTTGTTGAATAGGT
>NC_024316.1:15355649-15358378 GCF_000523025.1 Cynoglossus semilaevis | reverse complement strand
TTTTTTTTTTTTTTTTTTTAACCCAATGACAGACGAGGCTTTACAGCAAGGCGTTACTTAAATTAGCATATCTCCAAAAACAACTATCTCAGCAGCGCAACAGCCGAGTTAAAGCTACATTTTCCCCAAACTCAGATCTAAATAAACCAATAAAAAGATTACCTTTTTTTCCCTTTGCAGAATGTTGCACCTCAGTAACAACACTCACCTTCCCAGAATGGCACGTTTAATCCACATCCCAATAAAACAATACAACTGCACATAGGACCGCTAATGAAGGATTGGATAGTGATTGGTTGAAATGCTGTGTTCTGCCCTGGCTTCACTACAATTCTGATCACATTAAAAATTCTATTTGAATTAAAAAACGGCTAAGTTTAATTCTGGAGCGACTGACCTGAATAAGGTGCTGAATGAAAAGTAGAAACACTTCAACGTGACAATGTGTCAAAGAACTGTCTGTGGGATTCCAGCTGGGTCACATGACCTCTGTGCCTTTGACTAAAAATAAATAAAAGGTTGTTTTTGTTCAATGTCACTGTGCTGAGCGTTAAAAAATACCATGTGCATCTAAACCACTACTAATGATTTTTTGCAATAATTTACTGCCAGATTTTCATAAATACAGCTCTGTTTTGGAGAAAGAGGAGCCAGAGGTTGTTTCTTCTAAACAATGATCCTTAGGGTGGAGGTAGAAGGTGGTGGGGTGGAGACAAGCAGGAATTTGTTGAGGATGCTATAAGAGGAATTATCAATGTTCCACTGTAACGCTCACAACACCTCTCAGATGACGATGAAACAGAATCTGGAAGTGTGGCAGGATGTTGGTGCAGCGTTCTGTGGATAAATGACTATGACGAGGTTGTAAGGCCTGGTGGGGGTGTACGGCCCTATGGGATCACGTCTGATGGACCTCATGAAACATGAGCTCCCTTGGGATACGAGTCTCAGGGCCGTAGATCTTGCAGGCTCGCCGCTCGAACGCGGCGACGTTCTGCTTGACGACCTCGTCGAAGAACATGGTGGCTAACTGGGAGTGGAGAAGTGAACGGAACTCGAAGGAAATCTGTGAAGAAGTAGAAGTGGGAGAAAAATGTCAGTTATTGTCCACATGTCATTTTCAAAATGTCATCCATGTTGCTTTAACCTCCCAAACAAAAAATAATTTTCAAAGTAACGCTCCCAACACTTATATACACCTGGTGGTGGTACAATCGTTTTATGTAGCCCACAAATAAATGTACTATACTCCTGTACTAGACAGGTGACAGAAACAGACAGGCAGGAAGAGCAGAGGTGACGGAACAATGGGGGTGAAGTGGGGAGGGGTTAACTTGCTGCTGTTGCTTGAACAAATCATATCTCTATTTATACACTGTCCTGTGTATAAATAGAGAGGTCAAAGGTCTGGGACACAACAGATACTCTGTCACTAAAACTCGTGACCACTTACAGAAAAGTCTACGGTGCAGGTGCGGGGGTAACCGGGAATGCCAGGGCTGAAGCGCCATATTGTCTCCAGGTGATTGAACAGTTTTCCATCTGTACAAACTGCCTAGAATTTGGCCAAAGGAGTAACAGTGATCAGAAAATTTTCATTAGAAAAAATATTGTTTTCTTTAACTAAATTATTTGGTGTACAGGCCTGTAGCAGACATTACGACTAACAACAGCACTCACTTTGACTAAATGAGGGCGGACACATGTTATCATCGATGTGTATCTCTCCACCACTGGAGGAAATCCCACTTCAAGCTGGGCCTTGGAGTGTCCTGCTCTCTTCATGATGGTCAGAGATTTCTTACACCACGGCACAAAGTGCTTGTAGTCATCAACGTTGGCCACAACCTCGTACATTTCCAGCATAGAATACCTAAAAAGAAGATAGCCAGTGATTCCAAGGTAGTCATTTCATTTATTCAGCAGTTTAATGTTGTTTTAGTACAGTGAAATTACCCAAGTATCCTACGCTCTGAGTACTCCTTCCTTTTGTTAGTGAAGCTGATGAAGTGTCTGCTTTGGGGGGCACTTGATGTGACGTCGCTATCTTGAAGAGTAAGTGCCCTGGGGGTCCGTGTCATCAGAATGCCACATGATGCCAAATGTCTAAGAGTTCAGAGAAAATGAACAGCAGGTTACATGACGGACAGTTGGCAGCTAAACACATCCACGGCAAACAACAACAGAATTGTTATGGATCGGGGTGGAACCTCTGTGTTATGTTAAAGCACTTGTGCTGTGTTGTTCTGGGTCTCTTTGTTCAAATAGAGTAAACAGAGTACATTACTTCTGCTTGTAGTACTGCACTTGAAAAATCTTTTCCATCCTTTATTATCTGCATCCAAAATCCCAACATTGCACAACATCCAAAGGTTAAGTCACCAGTAGAGGTTATATATTCTTCATTTCACCATCCCTATATTTAAGTATGTTGGAAAATATATTGTTGTCTATTGTATCGATATCACTACAAACGTTTACACTGTGTCTACCTACTTAATACGTCTTTGACAGTGTACCTTTATCCCGCCTGTGATGTCTTTATATTTTTATTCTCAAGCTCACCTAATATTCTGTCTCGAACATCCTCTGAACACCGCTGTGCGACAGGCGCGAGGTGATCCCACAGTAGCGACCTGGAGAAAGTCACTGAATGTCCGCACTCCCATGGGTAACCGCCGGGCACCGGCCGCGGCTGCCATCCAACCAACAGCCCGGGTAAAGGAACA
>NC_024316.1:15322489-15354430 GCF_000523025.1 Cynoglossus semilaevis | reverse complement strand
GGTGGAACCTCTGTGTTATGTTAAAGCACTTGTGCTGTGTTGTTCTGGGTCTCTTTGTTCAAATAGAGTAAACAGAGTACATTACTTCTGCTTGTAGTACTGCACTTGAAAAATCTTTTCCATCCTTTATTATCTGCATCCAAAATCCCAACATTGCACAACATCCAAAGGTTAAGTCACCAGTAGAGGTTATATATTCTTCATTTCACCATCCCTATATTTAAGTATGTTGGAAAATATATTGTTGTCTATTGTATCGATATCACTACAAACGTTTACACTGTGTCTACCTACTTAATACGTGTCTATTGTATCGATATCACTACAAACACTGTGTACACTGTGTCTACCTACTTAATACATCTTTGACAGTGTACCTTTATCCCGCCTGTGATGTCTTTATATTTTTATTCTCAAGCTCACCTAATATTCTGTCTCGAACATCCTCTGAACACCGCTGTGCGACAGGCGCGAGGTGATCCCACAGTAGCGACCTGGAGAAAGTCACTGAATGTCCGCACTCCCATGGGTAACCGCCGGGCACCGGCCGCGGCTGCCATCAAACCAACAGCTCGGTTAAAGGAAGACGATCCAGAGAAGGCGAGGCTGAGACGTTCCCAACAGTGACAGCGAGAATGCGTTTGACACAAACCGGCTGCTTTTGTTCGCGTTTATATAACGGCAGTAAGCATTTAATCTGGACTTCCCCCGAATACGTGTCTCCTGTCGCTTTCACAGCTGTAGTTTGAACCACTGGTGTTAGCGAACGTAGGCTAGCCCAGTGTTAGCTTGTCACTAACAATCGCGACATGTAGCCGCGTTCACCTGTCAGTTCAAAGTTATCACATTACTTTCACCTCAAGACACAACCCGACATCTGTATACCAGTATTATTTTGACCAGTTTCGCTCCCAATATCGTGAAATATCTCCCAGCTACTTTCGACCTTCTGTCGATAATAAAACACCGGTGGGACAAACTGTTCTTCTCATCTACGCCTTTATCCAAATGACCCCTCTAAGGCGAAAGCCCGCCAACTGGTGTGGAGGAGGAATAATTGCGCCGCTCATAGAAGTGCTCATGGAAGTATTTGCGCACTTATTCTAAAATATTGAAATCAAACGCAATATTTATATTCTAGGGCGCCGGTAGTATTCTCAGAAGTTTGCTAGCCTAATCTTACTATGGCAAATAAGCCGTAAAACGCACTACATATTATTGCTTTACGAGTAATCTACACCTTGTTTTATGAGTGCTGCGAGTAAAGAATACTACTTGAAATTATTTACGTAGTTAGAAATTTTGATCTGACGAGTTAACCAGTGTATTAGTGTGAAGTAGTGAAATCTCCTTTGATCTCACTAGTTGCCATATTTTTTGGTGGCGTGCGATACATGGTAATTAGTATTCTCTAATGTGCACATTTTACTCAACTCATAGTGGTTCATTTATCTTTGATCAAACAATGGAAGCTGTATGTCAGCTTTTTTTTTTTTTGCAGTACTGCACGTTTATGTACTGAATATGTATGCCAGCACAGACTGTTTTGTACAAAGGTGTGGTCTCTTTAATGAACAAATTACCTTTCTGCAGCTGTATACACATAATGAGTGTGCTTATATGACATGATGATCTGCTGTAAGTTTTTTTTGGAGGTGTCAGGAACATTAGGAATCAGATTGTCAGCAAAAGCACCTTATTTATTTCTTGTAAAGTGTTTTTATCATTTGCTGATGAAAAAAAATGCACTCCCGTTATTTATATTAAGCTGAGGCAGTGATGGAGACAAGAATAATCTAAGGGTGGGTGGACAACAGAAAGGGCAATTAATGTCGAAACTAATAAAAGCTTTTACCCACAGGTCGTTGGGAGTGACGCCCCTGCTATGAATTTGACAAAAGAATATTACAAATTTCAACTTATATTGTAAATAGGCCGAATGTGTTTTGCACATTAATAAATGAATACAGCATATTTGTTAAAATGTAACAAATAATAAAAAAACAATATGACAAACTAATAACAATAGTGGGTTTATTTGTGTTTATTTGTTTCATACAAATAAAACGTACTTGACTTAATTTGTCCACACCGGGGCGCCCTTTCCCCCTGAGGCGCCGGGTGCAGACCGCCACGCCTGTAGGCGGACCAGCACAGTCGTAGCCAGTATCGTCAGACCAGACACTGGGTACAGACAACAACAGTGACAGATCGAGACCGTAATTCTGTTTGCAACCAGCAATGGGTGTAGTCTAGAGAGTGGGCACAGTAGCGCACCGCAGTATACCTCGCAGTTTTATCCTCATGAAGGAGCTCCGTCCTGGCTGAGTTTGGGAGATGGGAGTACACAACATTGCAGACCAGGTAACCGCTGTGAAACAAGGCGCTCGGTGTTTGTGCTGTGGCGCAGTCTATTTGCTGATAGGGACCCGCTGTTATGCGCAGCTCACTGTGGCTTTCCCTCACTGGCAATCGCTACCTTAATATTTTATAGGATTGTGCGAATATCACCTGTCTTTTACGCTTGTGTAAAATGCTTAAATGTCAGTAGCGGAGGTGAGGATTGATATATGCAGGCTTGCGTTGTTACGTTGTTCTGGCTTAGGCCGTGGCCTCATCCAGAGCTAAAACAGAAGCAGCTAAAGCTAACAGCTAAGTCCGTTTGCCTAGTTGACGTAAAACGGCCTGTAGGCCTCACCCCGGGTTCTGGCTATTTGCTGAAAAGAAGTAGGCATCATATTGTGATGCACTAGAGCAGACCCAACAAATAAACATTTTAACGTATCAATTTCGTACAGTAGTTGATTTTATCGTCGTCGTTTTGGCTATATAGTGCAACGTTATCGTGACGATGTCTGACCTGGTGTTTGTGAATTGCAGCCTCCTCTGGTCCAGGCCATCTTCAAACGTAATGCTGAAGAAATTCAACTACTATTGCACAAAAAGGAGGATGTCAATGCACTGGTATGTGTGGAGGGTATTCAGTTTGCATGTGAACCAGACCAATGTCATTCAAAGACTAGACATAAGAATTAAACTAGGGCATTAGCATTAAGTGCGTGTATCTTGTAAAATACGTGTTTATTCTGCAGGACCAAGAACGTCGTACGCCACTTCATGCTGCTGCCTGTGTGGGTGACGTCCATGTAATGGACCTCCTCATTGAATCAGGTAAGATTGATGTTACAGGAATGGGATGCAGAGTTCTGAGAAACCGGGTTGCACTCCGAGCCCTCTGCAGCTGCAGCCTTCATATCACTGGTTTAACATGGATGTTTGTTTGTCCCCCAGGTGCCAGTGTTAATGCTAAAGACCACATATGGTTGACCCCTTTGCACAGGGCAGCTGCTTCAAGGAACGAGGTAAGAGATAAAGCTGCATTGTTTTATTGTTACATCGGTCTCAGTATGTCCTATGTTATATCCAGACTTTGATTAAAAAGGGTTTTCTTGAATCAGATATTTTGTGTCGTAATGTATTTGTCTGCCTGAGAATGTGAAGCTCTTAAAATACTGGTGGTTTTTTTAATTAACTTCACATGAATGAGAGTGAAACTGTGTTACTAGTCATTCATTTGTCATATTTTCCAGTTTCAAATCATCAGTTTGAACTTGCCATCATTAAAAAGTGGTTTCACTTGTACTGCCTTCAGCTTTGTCCTGTATCCTGTCAGGAATTGAATACAATGTTAAGTTTGAAGTGTGATCCTGTTTAGAAGAAATTAAACATTTGCACTGCGTGTGCAGCCATGTAGAATAAATGTGCAAAGAGACTATGATATTTATAAAGTGGTTATAAAAGAAATACAAAAGAAAACAAATTGAAATTTTACCACAAGTCAGTTAAAGAAGTGACACGTATAAAAACAAAAATAGTACACCAAAGAAATAGCAGCAAACGAGAAGTAGAGTGAAACTCTGTGGGCTGAGCAATTGTCTGTTGTATCGTGGATATAAACTGTAGCTCTGGTGAGAATCCTCCTGGCACCCTCTGCTGTCAAGGAGCTTGTTTTTGAATTGTTTGCTGTTCTAATGATGCAAGAGTGATCATGATTACAGCACCGGCTTTCACAAATTAAGATGCATCGTTTAATTGTTACACATCCTTCTTAATGAGTCTCAGGCCAAAGAACTTTTTGTTCTTTTGAAGAAAAAAAACAACAACATCACTGTAAACATGACAGAAAAATGTTTAATGCTTTCAGAATGAGAAACTACTTTGCTTATTTTGTCGTAGGAGTTAGTAATGTAAAGTAATCACTTTGGTAATTGACATAATCATTCTCTGATTCTCTGTTATTAT
This sequence comes from Cynoglossus semilaevis, assembly GCF_000523025.1. Classification (NCBI taxonomy): domain Eukaryota; kingdom Metazoa; phylum Chordata; class Actinopteri; order Pleuronectiformes; family Cynoglossidae; genus Cynoglossus; species Cynoglossus semilaevis. Next base: position 15,350,128 of record NC_024316.1, on the reverse strand, counting down.
ATTCCTTCTCAGAGTAGAAAATGCAGCAAACTGCAGCATCTTTAATCGCTTGTAATATTTGGTTCTCTTCAGAGGGCAGTGGGGCTGCTGCTGAGGCGTGGAGCAGAGGCAAATGCTCGAGACAAGTTCTGGCAGACGCCGCTGCATGTGGCTGCTGCCAACCGTGCCTCTCGCTGTGCAGAGACCTTGCTTACCCAGCTGAGCAACCTGAACCTGGCAGATCGCACCGGCCGAACTGCTCTGCACCACGCTGCTCAGAGTGGGTTTCTGGAGGTAAGATCATTGTCTTGTTTTCTACAGTAATAAGAATTATGGGAGGGGGCAGTACATTTTTTCTAATTAACTGTTTTGCAGATGGTGAAGCTGCTGCTGAACAAAGGAGCCAACCTGAGTGCCATCGATAAGAAGGAGAGACAGCCCATTCATTGTGCTGCTTATTTGGGTAAGAGGGGTTGATTCAGTGGGTGCTGTGCTGCAACATTGAAGTGTTGGTGTTCATTTTTTCCTGATTTGGTTTCTCACAGGACACGTGGAGGTTGTCAAGTTGCTGGTGTCCCGCAGTGCAGACAAAAGCTGTAAGGACAAGCAGGGCTACACCCCTCTCCACGCTGCTGCTGCCAGTGGTCACCTCGAAATTGTAAAGTACCTACTGAGGATGGGGGCGGAGGTGAATGTTGGGTTTTCTTGGCGTTTCACGAGGCAGAACACGCGGAGGTCGCTTTGAATCTGTTTTGACTCTCGCTTATTCACACCTCAGATTGATGAGCCCAATGGTTTTGGAAACACTGCACTCCACGTGGCCTGCTACATGGGCCAGGAGGCGGTGGCCACGGAGCTGGTGAACCACGGAGCTAATGTTAATCAGCCCAACAAGTGTGGCTACACCCCCCTGCACCTGGCTGCCGTCTCCACCAACGGTGCCCTCTGTCTGGAGTTGCTGGTCAACAATGGGGCAGATGTGAACCAGCAGGTATGAAACTGGATGATTGACGGCTGTCGTGTGATTTGGAGGTGTGTGTGTGTGATTTTGTTTTTGAGGCCAGAACAAAGTGTAAATGTGTGTTTGTTTTTTAAACCAATTCTGTAGTGTGTAGCACCTCTGTAGGTGGTTTAGACTCCTGTGTAGTGCTGCACTACAATACACTGGAGGTTTGTCCACAGTGTGTCGCCATGGCATTGATTGCTGCTGGGATTGACTCTTTGGATAAATAACAGTTGAAATCAGAAGAAAACATGGAGTTGACTTTTGTTTTCATCACATTTAAACATGAAATGTAGTTTGACCAAGTCAGAGGGGGCGCTGTTGTTTGTCTTACTGTTTTTTCACTGTTGTCAATACAAGTAAAGGGGAATAATGTGGATGGTTTCTTTCTTGTTTTCAAGTTTTTTTTACTGTTGGCAATACAAATTAAGTGAATAATGTGAATGATTTATTTCTTGTTTTAACAGAGCAAAGAAGGGAAGAGCCCCCTGCACATGGCAGCCATTCACGGACGCTTCACACGCTCTCAGATCCTCATCCAAAATGGTAACAGTGACTCTGCTGTTTGTCTAAACTGGAAGGATGTGGAGCTGCAGCTCTCTCTCTCTCCCTCCACATACTTCTTTGACTGACACTCTTCTTCACTTCTCATCAGGTGGGGAAATTGACTGTGTGGATAAGTATGGCAATACTCCTCTCCACGTTGCTGCTAAGTATGGCCATGAACTGCTGATCAGCACTCTAATGACCAATGGAGCAGACACGGCCAGGTATGACTGTTGGGGCTGTTTTTACCTCCGTCAAGTCATTGTTTAACACTTGAAATCAATAATGTACAATTCAGTCCATTCAATTTGAAAGTTCAGATTCACTACATGCATGTTCACCACACAAGATGTGATAACGTCACTTATCCAGCTATCACCTCAACTTGGTTCACTTTGATAGTCTGCACCGGGTTTCACTTGCAAGTAAACCAAGATCCATGTTTTTATGTGGACCAGAGTTTGCACCACATGAAGTGGACCTTAAAGTAAACGGCTCTGCTCCATTTTTAAAGCTGACCAAACACCACTGGTGATAAATCACTCTTAGGCCATGAGTGGATCATTAATGACATCCATTACCGAACCAATACCAGTTTCTATTTTGATTCCAGAGTGATGTCATTGAACAAACAATTGTTTATCAAATATATATTTTTGACAACCTTGTATTTTTATTGTGTGTTTGTGTTTCCAGACGTGGGATCCATGGAATGTTCCCCTTGCACTTAGCTGTGCTGTACGGGTTTTCAGACTGTTGTCGCAAGTTACTCTCCTCAGGTTTGTGCCTTAAACGTGTCGACCGACATCACTTTAGCTTCTGTTCTTTGACTCTTAACAACCAGATTTCTTTTCTACCGTTTTCTAACATATACAGGTCAGCTGTACAGTATAGTTTCATCCATGAGTAAGGAGCACGTACTATCAGCTGGGTTTGACATTAACACCCCTGACAACTTTGGGAGGACCTGTCTACACGCTGCTGCCTCTGGAGGGTGAGACAAACTGTCTGCTCTGATGAAGTGTCCGAGAATGTCAACAATTTTTTAAAAACCTTTTTTCTTTCCCTCCTGGATCTCTGTCTCCACAGAAATGTTGAATGTCTGAACTTGCTCTTGAGTAGCGGTACTGACTTAAACAAGAGGGACTTGATGGGAAGGTACATTTCAAGCTCGCCTTTTTTTTTTTTAAACAGAACATTTCAGATTTTTCCCCCACTCTAAATGTGTCTTTTTCCTTGAAGGACACCGTTGCACTATGCGGCTGCTAATGGGAGGTACCAGTGCACTGTGACCCTAGTGAGCGCTGGCGCTGAGGTCAACGAGCCTGACCAAACAGGCTGTACTCCCCTGCACTACTCTGCCGCATCCCAGGCCTTCAGCAGGTTGTAAGACTTGTCTCTCCATACATTTGGACAGGCTTGTTTTTGAAGTAGACAGATTGTAAAATGCAACTGGTACAGTTTTATTTTTTAATCAACTACTGTATTTTCTTGGACTATAATATACCTCCAATTCAGCTAAGGCCACAAGAGGGCACTGTCTACACTCGAGACAACTGAACACCTCTGCACAACCTGAAAGATGACATGACTAAACTATTATAAAACCATAAAGATCACAAAAATGCAACAAAACTGCCCCAGCAGAGGAGGAGACGGTGCTTCATTCTCCTTCAGTTGGAGGAATTGTTTAGAAGCAAAGTCCAGGATGAATGGAATTATTAGTAATGAATAAGATCAGGAACTTGTTGAACCTGATATTCTGAACCTTTAATGTATATTTGGCCTCTGTTCTGTAGGCTGTTATGTAAATGAATGAAGAGTCCTGATTACATGTGAAATAAAGTTTTAAAAGTATGGTATTTTTTTATTCCTTGACAAACTGGGCTGTAACGTATTGTCAGAGAAATCACAGAACTTCTGCATTAAATGCTTTCTAAGTTTCCTGACCTCAGGCAGATTGTTGAACGAGTTCTTGTTCTCTACAGAGTCGATCGTCATTTTTCCGGGAACCATCAGAACGATGAAGATGAGGCAAAGGAGTCGTACTTGTAAGGACATTTCTATCTTCTCCCTTCTGATAAGTTTGAAAAGCTTGAAATCAAATTAAAGGGCAGGAATCGACATATTTGTCATTTTTTAAGCCTCTGTTTTGTCTTTTTTTTCATGTAACAGCTGCTTAGAGCATCTCTTGGATAATGGTGCTGATCCATCAATGGTCAACTCAAAGGGTTACAGCGCTGTTCACTATGCAGCTTACCATGGCAACAAACAGAACCTGGAGCTGGTATGTTTATTTTTTGATGCGACATTTGAACATTACCACACTTGACAGAAAACTATGAGGATGTATTGGAGCTGAAGCAGCTGACCTGTTATCATTTTTAGTTATTATCTAGAACATTAATGTTTGAAGATGTTGGTCAGCACTCACTGACCGCTGACACTTAAATGCAATTTAATTAAACTCATTGCTTGTGTTCACTTGCAGCTGTTGGAGATGTCCTTTAATGCACTAGGAGATATTGAGAGCAGTATTCCAGTCAGTCCACTGCATCTTGCTGTACGTTCTTTTTCCAAATTAAATTTGTTGGACTGAGACCAGATGTTGACTTAATATAAGGTGGTGACTAAATCCTTGTGCCTCCTACAGGCTGACAGAGGCCACTGGCAGGCACTGCGAGTGCTGACTGAAACTGCAGCCTACGTGGATGTGCAGGATGCTGCAGGCCGTTCTGTGCTCTACCTGGCTGCTCAGAAAGGCTACGCCTGCTGCATCGAGGTGGTGTTGGCCCAAGGAGCCTCCTGTCTCCTCAACGACAACCGCCTCATGTGGACCCCCATTCACGTGGCAGGTATGTTAACTCTTATGGTGAATGTGGTTTTGGGGTTTGATTCGGCATCATTAAGTGAAATATCGCGATATTTCATCGTATCGATATTTTATTGTCTTACATCCCTAACATTTGTTGTTTCTTACCAGCTGCTAACGGACACTCAGACTGCCTGCGCATGATGATCGACTATGGAGAGGATGGGGATCTCACCAACACTGCGGACAAATATGGCCAGTAAGTCGTTTGCCCTGTTGGTGCGTGGTTCAGTTTGTCCTTGTGGTTTTTCAAATTGTTTATTTTTTTGTGTGTGTGTTTGTTTGTTTTAGGACCCCTCTGATGCTAGCTGTCCTAGGTGGGCACACAGATTGCGTCCGCTTCCTGTTGGAGAAGGGCGCCTTACCTGATGCGAAGGACAAGAGGTCCAGCACAGCTTTACACAGAGGCGTAAGTCTACCTGCTGCTGTGTGTCCAGTCGTAGAGTCCAGAGTAGTCGTTGGGTGGAGGTTCAGTTCTGTGGTACCTCCTCTTTATTGTCTACTATGAAGACTACTACAATTATTTTGCTCCTGCCTGTCTGCACTAGTGTTGATGCATTTCGCCTGAAAGATGAACTACGTAAATACGTGTCTCTAATTCAAGTTTTGTTGCGAATCTGACAAAAGTGACTGACAGAACTAAACACGTTATCAAACAGATTGTGATTTATTTTGTACTAAAGATCTACTTAAATCTTGGTCCTCAAAATGATTAATCAAGTGTCAGAGAGAGGATCACAAATACAGCGTTCAACTAGAGCTGTAAAAATGTCTTAACATAAACTATTTCCAGTCATGCTTTGAGAGAGCCACTCGAAAAAGTAATAAAATGACAAAACAGAGTTGATGCGAGTGACATAAAATGAAGTGAAATAAAAACCTACTTTCAGTGAAACTGAACTTGTTTAAAAATGTCTAAGGATATGAAGGAAACCGTGTATTTGTGTTTATTTATGTTAGCGTGTTTGCCTCATTGCCTGTTCTCGTCCTTTCTCCAGGCCATGTTGGGACACGAGGACTGTGTGACAGCCCTGCTGGAGCACAAAGCCTCTGTACTGTGTAGAGACACCCAGGGTAGAACCCCGCTGCACTACGCTGCATCCAGAGGCCACACAGAGATCCTGGCCTGTCTGGTGCAGGCCGCCGTGGCTGAAGAACCACACAAACAACTGCTAGACAACAAACAATACACCCCGTTACACTGGGCTGCTTACAAAGGTTTGACTCGCATCGACACCGTCCCTTAAACTCATGAAAGAATGAATCGCTGTGACGTGACTTCTCTGTGATTCTTTGTGTTTCTTCTCAGGGCATGAAGACTGTTTGGAGGTTTTACTTGAATTTAAAACATTTATCCATGACGAGGGAAACCCTTTTACCCCTCTGCACTGTGCTCTGTGAGTACTTAGCTGGCAGCCGCATATCAACCATCGAAGAGTTTAAGTTAGAATTGTTTTTTCTCTTCCGTCTGGCTCACAGGATGAATGGCCATAGCGGTGCTGCAGAGCGGCTGCTGGAATCTGTTGGGATCCAGATGATCAACACCAGAGATGCCAAAGGAAGGTGAGGCTGTGGACCGTGGCTTTGTTTTCAGTTTTTATTTCAGAAATTATTTCTGTAGCAGAGATGGTGTAGAAACGTCTCCTTCTCTGGTTCAATGTTGTTGTGGACCTAATGAGGATGTTGCTGTGTTTGCCTGAAGGACCCCGCTGCACGCTGCTGCATTTGCTGAGGATGTCGCAGGACTGCAGCTGGTGCTTCGCCACGGGGCAGAGATCAATGCGGTGGACAACAGCGGTCGCTCTGCCCTGATGGTCGCTGCTGACAAGGGACACAGTGGCACAGTGGGTGGGTGTCACGCTTCCTGTTGTTCTGTTGATATTAATAGTCCATCTAAAGTAGTTTCACCAGCCCAGTGCTAAAATCATTTCTCAATTACATATGCTATAAAAAATGATATCAGTAAATCCATCTAAAGTAGTTTCACCAGCCCAGCGCTAAATTTCCCATTTCTCAATTAGATATGCTATAAAAACTGATATCAGTAAATTATTGTTTTTTTTTTTTTTGTTGTCCAGCTATCCTCCTTCACCGGGCCAAGGCTGACCTAACATTACTAGACGAGAACAGGAACACTGCCCTGCATTTGGCCTGCAGCAAGGTGCACAAACTGTGAATGCAAGAATTCAGAAGCAAATATTTAATCAAAGGTCAAGAATTTTCCTGACCTTTCCCCCTTGATCCTCAGGCTCATGAGATGTGTGCCCTGCTGATTCTGGGAGAGATCCACAGTCCCACACTCGTAAATGCCACCAACAGTGCTCTGCAAATGTGAGACTATTCTATAGGTTTTTTTTTAATCCATTAGCAATTTCTTTTTTTTTTTATCCCCGACTACACCCAGGAACTGCAGACTTTTTTTTTATCGTTCTGATTTGCAGCTGTTAAAATTCCACCCCCTCTCTTCCAGGCCCCTCCATCTTGCAGCACGTAACGGTCTGGCTACGGTGGTGCAGGCACTGCTGAGTAGAGGAGCCACTGTGCTGGCTGTGGATGAGGAAGGTAAGACTGTGAAATGACTCTGACAATTGTAAAATAAAAAAATATCTGAAGGAAGGAAGTAACATTTTCAGGAAAACACAAAAAGTCAGACGTCCCACTAACAACGGTGATTGTGAAATAACACTGAAGTGACACTGATGGGGATGTATCGCTGTCCCTCAGGCCACACACCAGCTTTGGCCTGTGCTCCCAACAAGGACGTGGCTGACTGCCTGGCTCTGATCCTCTCCACCATGAAGCCTTTCCCCCAGCGGGACCCCTCCTCCTGCTCCTGCTCCTCCCCCACCGTCTCCCCATCCCCAGGTCTCAACTTGCTGAAGCACTGCGGCATCACCGCCGCCTGCACCCCCCTGCCCAGCAACGGCCTCCACAACGGCTACGTCAAAGACCGTCACGGTGCACCAGTCGGCCTGGACGGGTGTCTGTCTGAGTAAGGTTCCCCTCTCCCCCCGCCTCCTCAGTCAGCTGCTATCACCACCGTCACCACCAGGGTGTGACCCCCCCCAGGGTGTGACCCCCCCCAGTCCCCGTCCCCTCCCCTTTAACGTGGCCCAGAGGACCAGGAGAGCACCCATCTACTTGTCTGTTCTCTGTGTATGTATGTGTTTGTGTGTCTGTGTGTGCGTGAGTGTTTGGTCTTCTCTTGAGGTGCAGTCAAACCTAATATGCAATTAGATCCCATTCCTCCATCTCCTAGTAGTGCTAAAAAAAAAACCTAGAGGCTAATTGCTCTACAAGGTCACTGGGAAGTGTGTCATCCACAGCAGACAATAGCAAACTGGACATCACTAAAACAAATCATGTAACCCTTTAAAACTATGTGCACATAATGATATAAACCACACTTAAGAGCATGGAAATCTCCGTATCCTGGATCGTTTTCTCTTCATATCATTCAGTATAAAAGTCATATCACGTAGGATGGATTTTTCTGTGACCTTGTAGAGGAATACGGCGCCTCCCCGAAAGAATGATCAAAGAGTTTCTTTGTGTATACGAGATTTTCTTTTTCTTCCTTTGTTTTTAAATTGTCTGTTAGTTTAGATTTTTATGAAGGAACCACACAAGGGAAAAAAAAAATCTAAAACTTTTTTTTTTGTTTTTTTTTGTTTTTTGTTTTTGCTTAAGAGTGCAATGCTTGTGTACTACAGTACAATCCGAAAAAAAATTGGAAAAGGGTCACAAAGATGTTAATTCCATAGTGTACTTTAAACTTATAGCCTACAATTGTTTGGCATTTTAAGGTGATTTAGTGATGCTGCTGATACATTAGCATCTCTCCTTCCAAAGGAGACCCACGTTCTGGTCAGCGTTCTAACATCAACCCGTTCCTATTGCTGACGTCATGTTTTAAAGATGCTAAATAAGTGTTTGTTAAGCTAGAATGTTTCTAAGCATATAAGTTATGACCAAAGTTATGATCAACACTACTATGGCTATAAATTATTTATTTGAGATGAACTGTACTGTATAGAGAAAGACAATAGATCTTGATATACCTCGTCAACTCGTTTAGCAGCTGCTTCATCTTCACCCAGGGTCCGTAGGCCTAAAGTTCTCTCTTTGTAGGACTGGAGAACTACTGTAGGATAGTAACTGACTGACTGAGGCCTTGTTTATTTCTAGATGAAGGCTTTACTAGTAATATCTGCCAACAACACCTCATCAAAGCATCATATATCTGAGCACATAAATGAACAAGCCATTTCAATTTGTTTCCCATCTCTTCAGTTTTTTTGTTTGTTTTTGTTTTGTTTTTTTGGAAAAGATTTCTGAATTCAAACGGCCTAATTATTGATAGTGAGCAGTCGATTTTTTGTTTTCAAGGCACCGACAACATTTCTTTTTTCTTTTTTTTTTTTGCCGTTGAACCAGCCGTCGGAGTCGTTGTTTAACAAACTCCCTAGGAGAATTCCTCCGAGCTGGTGAACTAGTCTTAAACATCAAGTCCACTGATCAATTTTAACAACTAAAAGAATTGTCTGCTATTATTATCATTGGGCTGTTTTCAAGCAATATTTTTTTTGGCCTTTTTTTTTTTTTTTTGGTTTAACCTTATTGAATAGACAATCACTGTCACAAGGGCTTTTGTTTCCCTGGAATGTGTTTGGTTTTACTTATGGTTTTTTTTTTGTTCATTATTTCATGAAAATTTACTAAAGACTAAATGAATGGCTCCCTGCGTGCCGGGCATTTTACTGTCAGTGTCAACACAAATGCACTGGACTGCCTTTGTGGCATCTCATGAAATGCCTTTTGACCCATGCCTTCCGTATCGCATCATTTCAGTTGGATTGCGTTTGTAAATGAAGCCCTGGGGCGGATTCGTTTTCCACGCCATCAGTGGCAAAAAAGCGTTTTTAACCACACACTTAAATCATAGGATTGCCCTGCAGATCTGTGTGTGCAACCACATGATCGATGACCAGGGCACTGGTGTCCCTTATAGAAGCAAATATGGCTGAGAGGCAAAGGAGACGGACCTTTGTTGAGGCCAACATCTGATGTTTAGATTTCAGGAATAGCAGAAATCCAAAAAAATGTGCTTTTATTTTGGTGTTAATTTCTTGTCTCCTCACCCCCCGTTTCTGGTACTAAGCATACTAAAGATGATTGTATCGGACCACTAGAGCTGTTTGCGACTTTTAAGATGTTATATCTATGCTATTTTGTCTTTTTTAAACAAAAACACCTGCTGGTGGTTAAAGGACACGCGGCAGGGTTGTTGTTTTGTTTTCATGACAGCTTCATATCCACTGATAATGAAGTGGCACAATTGCACACATTAGCTGACTGGATGAGAGATGAGGACCTGGATGAGCCTATGTTGTTAAATACCCCCCGCCCCCTGAGAAAAAGTCTTTGACCTCATTGTGAACGTTGTTATTGTTGTAGATTAGTAGTCGGCCTTAGATGATCTCCCTCAGCAGATTGAATTGGAAGCGATGGGTAAAAAACACAAAAAAAAAAAGACCAGTCTTTGGTCTCTTGATCATTTTCCTTGTAAGAGAAGAACATTTATATCGTTGTTCATATTAGTGATAGGTGCATAATTTCTCGTGATCTCAGGATCTGTGCTGAAGTCGCAGTCAGAATTTTACTAATCAAATCAGATGTCAGCAGGATGACTATGTCTACATTTTAATGGGATTCTCTTTTTTTTCCACAATTGAATTCTTTGTTAACCCTAATCCCATAGCACTTAATTAGATAGGCAAGGATGCACTTTAGTACATTCAGGTTCTAAGTGTGCAGAGGAGCAGATATAGTGTATGTACCTATGTTTACATGCATGTGTGTTGCTGCTGATTACACAAAGGTAGAGTTGCAAAAGATGAGCAGAGGCTGCAACATCACCGTGCTAACAATGCATTATTTTTGGAAGAAATACAAAAGTGTCTCCAGCACTTCGGGACATTGTCCACTGCCCGCTGACTTTTTTTTTTTGGGTTGTCTATTTTGGGCCCGACAAGGTTGTGATTACCCAGCCTACTGTTAATAACACAGACTGCAGCCTCAGTCACGCAGAGTCAGTCCGGTGACTCGGCAGAAACCTCAGGCGGGCTCCGCGAAATAATCCAGACACTCTCTGCCATCTGTAGGTGCTGTCAGGTCAGTCAGTTCAGGCAGGGATTCCTCCCCCCGACCCCCTCACCCTCTCTCCCTTGCGATGTCCTTATCTGACCATCGTCCCTCACAACTATACCAGGTGTAACAGATTCTTTTTGTTGTGTCACAGTATTCTTGTACTTTGCTTTTTCGTTTTATTGGTGTGATAACTGTGTGACTGTGCATGGAACTAGACCACAATTTTGATAATAGTTATTGAAACACATGGAGCATATACCATACATATATCTGGAGTTAGAAAAAGCAATGAAAGGTCCAATTGTAGCAATAGAGCGCGTGTGTAAAAGTGTGCAGCACAAATATTGCACTGCCATCCATTTAGGCCAATTCTGTAAGTCATTGCATTAATGCCAATGGAAGATTTTAAATGCGGGTTGGATGTTCTAATCTTTGGTCACAAATGAGGCCTGTTTGCCAAAATGTGGAGGGAGAGACTCTCCCGGTAAAGCAGCAAAAGGATTTATGCAGATGTTCGAGCAGTTTACAGTCTGACCATCAAAACTGAGCCATGAATTTTTTCTGACTGAAATGAATGTACGGTCAGTTCAGAGCGGAGCGATTTGCTTTCTCCCAAACTTTCAACACTTGCTTGTCACTTGTCTGGCGGAGTTATGATTAAACTGGTAGCATGTCAAATCCCACCAAGTACAGTACGTGTAGTAGTCTTCCTGCATCATCGGTCTGGATGGGGGTGTGTTTTTTGGCATCATTATTCCACTGTAGACCTGCTCTTTATTACTGTTGATATATATATTGAAATATATACAAACATTTACGTGGAGTGTAGCTTAAAGGGGGGAAAAAGCGAGAAATAAAACGTTCATGTTCATCCATTCCATTCAGACTGCCTTAGAGTACGGTACGACAAGAGGGTCAAAAAGGAGTCACACAAACTCGTCAATAGTCCGTATTTGACAAAAATGCACCTAAGCTACACCCATTTAGTGCCATAGAAAACCTTTATTTGCCTTTGAACATGATTCATATTTACTCGGTCTGTAAGTTATTCAGAAGTTGGCAGGGCTATTACAATTTTGCGTTTGCAGCTGCATGTCTTTTCGACATTTATATTAAGTCATTGGAAGAGAAAAAAACAAAAACATTTGCATGGAGTATCCGTTATAAAAATGCAACTGTTCTGTTAAGTTTTTAGTGTTGATTTTTGATTGGACATGCTTAGAGGAAATGGTTTGGTATTAGCATAGCATACCCCAGGTTGTGTTTGTTTAAAAGATGATAACAATGTGTGGTACCAGGATATAAAAAAACCAAACATGCTTGATGTCCAAAAAAAAGCATGGTACAGTACAGACAGTGCAGGATTGATTTGCCTCCGTCACCATGGTTCTTACTTGAAGTAAACGGCAAATTTCGATTCAACTCTGAATCCACTGTTGAGCCTTTTGCCTTAAAAGCTGAAAAAAAGGAAATGATGAGCCTTTTGCCTTAAAAGCTGAAAAAAGGAAATGATATCTGAGAGTACCTTTAAAAAAAAAAAAGACAAAATGTCAACGTTTGTAGAGTGATGCTACTTGGTTGGATTGCTGAGAGAGGAAAAAACAAAACAACTTATGGCTCATTTTGGACTGGCAGGCACCTGTGGGTGTCCAGAAGCACACACACATTTACTGAGGTAGCACATAGCTGGCGGTTGCCGTGGTGCAGAGATTGTTGTGAGAGGTCAGGATTTCGCCATATTTGCCACTGTGAAAGAATGAATTCAGAATTCACTTGTAAACAATCAGCTTTGGCTTCGTTGTTATCCAAGCCAGATGATTTAAAAAAAAAAAAAAAGAAAAGTGGTGTACCTCAAAAATGCTTAAATGGAAACAAAAAGGAAATATTTATGAAATAATCTTGTACAGCTATGCTTAAAAAAAACAACAAAAAAAAACCCCTTTGTGGTCCACCTCGTCAATGGTAGTGTAATTTCTTTTCGCTTAAGCCAGCCTAGATCAGAGATGTATCTACGCGAAAGTGTTAGATTAGTGTCGGCAGATGTCTCATGTTTCCTACCTGAAGGAGCAGCTAATGCACCTTGTACGTTTTCTATTGGACCTGCAGTTTTACCTCATCACTGATCTTATGTGTGACGACGCTGACATTAATCCTCTGCAATCTCCCTCCTATGGTGTGTCTGTGTGAGTGAGTAACTCTTCATTGTACAGTATGCATGTCGAACAACAAAAAAAAACAGCTTTTTTTTCTTTTTTTTCTTTTTTTTTTAAGGAACGGAGAAGCATTGTAACTCCCTTTTGGGATCGAATTCCACTTCATTGCAACGTAACAAATAAGTCTGCTTTCCACCGCTTGGCGTACATGTTTGAGGGCACAGTCCAACGTGAGGAAGGACGCAAAGGTGGCTGTTAACCTTTACCTCTGCTACTCAAAACAATGTAATTTACATGTTAAACAAAGAATGCTAGGTTGACCACTCTCTCTCTCTCTGTCTGAACACTTGGTTATCAATTTTTCCCCACCACCGCTCAGACCTGTGCAATAACTAGCACAGTGGTGGCACGGTGCCTTTTTTATTTGTTACTACCGAAAGCTAACGGTCTTCCATTTGTGTTTCCCAAAAAGCCTTATACTAGGAAAGAGAAATGACACTGAACATATGTAACCATACTTCATAGTCACATGTTTATGAGTTGAAACGGCAACAAAGAAGGGATTTTTTTTTTTTTTTTTTTTTAAAGCCCCAGTAATTCCTCTGGCGTTAATCTGGAATGCTTTTTCCGTGGAACAAATTGCACAGGCCGATGCAGTTTAGGGCACATCACACATGGAGTGGACAGAGATCAGTTTGTTTGAAAGCACAAATCCAAAGAAGGCACTTCTGGGCTGAGTTGGTTTCCCCTAAAGTGGAAGAAGAGAAATATCCTTAAGACCAGATTTAGACGGGGGGAAAAAAACAACCCTAGAGGAGTCCGGTGGTGCGGGTGGGTTGTGCGACGACTCGCGAGCGTGAAAACGTTGGAATTGATTGTCGATAACACTTCAACTGTAGAAAGATTGATTGTTCTCATTTCTGTGGGTCAGAACCTCACGTTGTGGATTCGACATCAACTTTAGGCAAACTGTTGTGACTGTGTGGCAAACTGATTGTGTTGTATTACTTTAGAGTAGACTGACTACAAGTAGGGGTTTGCAGTAGTAGCTGTGTGCAGTGTTAATAACGGTGTGATCATACTATAGAAGTGACTTATTAACGTTATTGTTGTCTTACTACCACATTAAGGCATGAATCATCTCTCAAGCTGACCTCGTTTGAAAGGGACAAAAGATGAAAGTGCAATAACCTTGTGTTTCTCTTTGCTTCCTCGTTTGGAGAATTAAAAAAAAAAGCAACAAAAAAAAAAAATAAAAATAACGCCCTTTCTGTTGACACCAAACATCAGTTGTCTGTAGCAAATGAAGAATTTCGAGCAGTCCTCTTTGTTTGTTTCCAGAGTGGTGGCATTTGATAGTGGAGTGAGTGATATTCCGTTCTTAAAACTGTGATCAATATTTGACTTTTGAAAAAGCTGCCTGCTCAGAGAGAATGGTGCACAAGTTTTCTGATAGATTCGAGTAGGTGTGAGTGTGTGTTTGTGTGTGCGCCTGCGCGTGTGCGTGCATTTTTTTTCCCTAGTAGATGGATTTTGATGGTATCGTAGTTTGGACTTCAGGTTTTATAGCCAGTAGACATGTTCATTTGCATGTGTAGATGTGTATATGCATCCTCTTCCTCTTTGAATGAAACGTCTTTTTTGGAAAATATTTAGACCTGCTGTCGACGATAAATGTGGAGAAAAGGAACTAAGAAATGCCTTATATTTGTTTTTCGATGTTCAGCATTAAGGGTTCTCTACCTGTTCCTACCTTTTTTCCAGTGTGTAGCCTGAAGCTTGTACAGTTAAGATACTCAACAGATTTCTATCTACTGAACAGCCTGTTTTCACAATTTGTCATTGGAGGTCCTGTGATGATTTTAGAGAAACATTCCCCTTGAAAGTGCCGTTTGTTTTCACCAGCAACAGATGTGGTTAAGGGGGGAATTTAGTTTCACAAAAGGAAAAAAAATGTTAGGAACATTCTCCAGTGCTGAGCGGTGTTGAAGGTTAAAAAAAAAAAGTATTTGTGCAGGTGAACTAAGGCAGCAATCTTCTGACGGAGCACCTTACGGACTCGCTCCCTCCTGTGAGTCCACGTAGGAAGTGGTCTCATGTCATGCTTGATAACTCTAAAACAGAGCCATATTGCAGAATTAGCCCATGACAAACCCCCCTTTGAATGTGCTATTAGGAATAGCCTCTACTGTAGAAGGATGTGTAGTGCATGTTCTGTGGCATTTAAGTAGTGATAATCCCTATTTTCATGTTTTTATGTTTAGTCCGTTTCACTGTAAATGTTACCAACCACCTCATTGAAACCAACAAGCTATTACAATCCTCTCAACTGGACTTAAAGCAGGAGTTGATCTGCTGCTGAGGCAGCCTTAATTTTTTTCCAAATAAGAAAAAAGGGTTACCTGGTTTACTGAGTGGCTTTTCTGGAGAAATACAAAGGAGCCCTTGTTTTGAGTGGAAGGACTTTGAATCAGGGCATGTGATGAGTTACAATCAAATAGTTTCATATGCACCTTCGAATAATAATAATAATAAAAAACAAAAAAGACAAAAAAGTTGGCTCGTCCGCCCAACATTCCAAAGTTGATTTCATATTTTTTCAGTCCTGTCCCGATAATTTTTGCTTTGCTGGTGAATGGAGAGGGCACGTGTGTCAATGACAGGGTTCCCGGTTTTAGCCTAACGCTGATTACCTCATTTACAAATCTGCAAATATACTACTCTACTGTGTCTAAAGGAGTCAATGCCATCACCAGCAGCGTGGTCTTCAGACCTGTGATGACAACAGGACCAATGACGTTACTCTGAAATTAGCCAATCTAAAAATAAGACTAGTCTGGAAAAATAGGGTAAAGACGTGCTTACAATTATTTTGTAAAGCTGAGTGCGGCCTCTTAATTGTTGTTGTAAAAAAAATATTTCTTTTTTTTTTTTTTCTCCATTTAGTAAAACAGCTGCTGCTCTAGTCACGTCAACCGTCAACACACTTCTTGGTTTTCATCACGACTGAAAATTGTCAGATAAATGTACAACTGTGCAAAAGGTGAGACGTAAAAAAAAACAAAATTAGAGGCACTCTGATCTCAGACGTGGACTGGAGCAGCAGCTGCTGGTAGTAGCATGGTTCAAGAAGTGGAGCTGTCGCACGCCTGGTGTATCTCATGATTATTTCAGTGAATGATCGTGTTTGCATCACTTGCTGTTTTTCAGTAGCATTTCTCCTACCTCCTTGTTTTGCAGCCCTGAGTATTGTTTATCTCCACCTTTTCTGAATAATAATAAAAAAAAAGTGTTCCACAGTAAAGGAATACAGATTTATCATAAGCAATGGTAGTTCTAAAGTGTGCTTGGTTGTGCTGTATGTGTACATGTCTGTTTGACGTTGGAAAAAAAATATTTATGAGAAGCATTTATGCGACAAAAAACCACTGGAATGTGAAGCCAGACAAAGTTAAGATGCAGATAACGATGATAGTCTATCCCCTTTAACATTCAGTGGCCAATGGTCAGAGGAATCATCTGTAGGAAAATGAATAATAATGCATTGGCATTTTTTTTTTTTTTTTTGTTCCTCTCATCACGTTGTCTTTTCGTTTGGTCGTTTTCCTCTTGTACGTGTACTTCCTGTTCAGACCTACAGGACGCCCCATTTCAGTGTTTACAGCACCATTTTGGCTCAGTTGTGTTTATACCACAGGCTCCACATAGAAGGGTGGATTTGTAATTCTGTATGAGGGTGAACTTGTGCCCCTCAGCTGTATGCCTTTGAATCCATCTGTTTGCTCTGAACCAAATTTCTGCTCCATAGTCGTCTGTCTCCACACTGCCCTGACATTTGACATTGTGTTTGACTACAAGGGGTACAGGACAAGGTGAACGGTTTGAGGTTTTATGTTTCCCCCTGCTCAAAAGCCACTTTCCACCACTTACCTGTAATGTGTTTATTTCAGGACTGGAAACATCTTCAACATTATCCACCTCACTGTCTCACATAAACCTCAAGCCATTCATTCTTCTGTTTGTTTGTTTTTTTCTTTTCTCGACAATGCAATCCTGAAAGCACTTTGCCTTGTTATTCCTTTGTGTGAACATGTGAATGATAATTTGTTACAAAATGTTAAATATGTAAAAGATCATTCACTGTTTTGGAAAAACCTGCATCTGTCTTTCTGACGTTAAAAGAAAAAAAAACAATTTAGTGACATTGAATCTGAATCTATTTTATAAAATGTTTGCTGCAGCCAATTGGTCTTGTCATTCAGTATTGTGGCTTAGGGTTGTTTGTGTTCAATAAAGTGCTATTGCTAAATAGTTCCTGTGTCTGTTTTATTTATTTAATTGAACAGATTTTTAGCTTAGCATTAGCTAACACATTTGTCTCCTCCCTTTTCTGCAGGGTGTCCTCACCACCAGCTGGAGTACTGGACCGTGAATCATATAATACTGGGCGCATAGAAAGTATTTGTTTTATTTATTTATTTTGTCTCAGTTTCTGGTAGTCTGTATAGTAATTCATTTTAAAAACTGCTGCTGCAATTCCCAACGCTTGACTCTAAAATTTAAACTAACTTTAGCAAAGTTTAGTAAAAACTGTTTTTTAAATTGGGAAAAGGTCTTAACCCTAAATTTAGTGCATTTTTTTATGTCTAATAACAGCATTACATTACTCATTCAATACATGCTTATTGATTTGACTTTTTGTAGATTTTGTTTTTCAAAAATATAAATTTATTCAAAGCCAAGCTGGTTAAACCATCTGGGATAACGATTAAAAGAAAAACACTAAGTAATTGTGTAATATTCTAAGTAAATGTACAGAAAAAAACCTTAAACGATGAACTGTTTGCATGACGACTATTTATTTTGAAAAGACGGAAGTTGCGTTGACTTTTTCATCAAATGAATGGACTTCCGGCAGCGGGAGCAGCCGGGGGGCGGAGCCTCCATGTTTCTGGAGAAGGAGTCTGAACCTGAGGAAGCGGATAGAAACCAACGAATGGCTACGTTGTAACAACGAGGAAATTGTGTGTTATCGAACACTTCTGACTTACCGGTAAGTTTACATGAATGAAATTCACACAGGCTTCGTTAAAACAGACATTTTTACCCTAATTTCGCAACATTTTAGGTAATTAAAGAAGTGATGAACTTGAAGTGTTTGCACTATGCTAATGCATCAGTTGTGATGACGGGACTCACCTCTAAAACAGCATGGCGTTCGATAGTGTTAATGTCACTTAAGTATTAGTGATTACTTCATTGTAAACATTTAGTAGTCATGTAACACGGCACCAGGCCGCAGTGTTCTCTCATTTCCCCGAAGAAGTTATTAAACTGAACTAAAATACCTAAATGATGCCTCAAGGGGAAGTACCTCGGCGAAAAGGTATTTAACAACAAAGACATGACAACAACAGTTTTATTAAAATGTCGGCTTGTTTTAACTTCACCTTGACATGAAGGAGCTACATTTTGAGAGAGGAAATGGCGACTTAAAATAAAAAAAAAGATACTATTGAAACACAAGTTAATAATTTATTTTTCCTGTATAACAGAACGTTACCAGCAACACGAATAAGTTAGTTTAGAATAAATACACAAATAAAGAAATACTGAAAGTCCAATTTTTTAAATGCAAAGCATAAATAATATTTTTCATTATGTAGACTGTCAAATAAACATGGAATAAACGAAATAAATAGCACACAACTACTACTGTAAGTACTTGTAAGTAACCATGTCTAACTTGATGTCTTAGTGATGGTGAACTTTTTTGTTGTTGTGGACACAACATGGTATTTTGATGTGACCTTCACTTGTGAGTGTAGTTTAAATATTGTGAGTATTCAAAGTAAATGTATCCGACTTGTAGTCCCACAATACCACCTCTTGCAAGTATTCAAGAGAATGCACTTTAACTATACTTTTTCCTTTTAAATAATCCAAGGGATTGTTTAATAATCTTAGGTTCAAGTTTAATAATCCTGCACAGCCTCAATGTTGTCATCACCTGACAGATCTGAACACCAGCTGGTATCTCAGTGTGTGTGCAGTGTATCCATCCGTGTCCCTTTTGATGCTTCAGTGTTACCATGTGCAGACCAGAGATTTGGTGATGTCATCGTACAACTGACCCTTACACATATCTTGTTGTCCCAGCGCCGGCTGACATCAGGCAGCAGGACACATTACAGTATGGCTGCCACGCAGCAGAAACCGCTACCAGCGTCAGGGACGGTGGCTGAGTTCAAGAAGACAAAGAATTGCTGTGAGTCGTTTGTTTTTCTTTGTCAGCCTGTATGGTAAAACATTAACACCTTAGCCGAGCCACTAACCAATTATGTGTTAATGTTTTATCATTGTGGTTGTTGTTTTACTCTTAAAATATTATGATGCATTAGGGTCAGAAATCAGCAGGTTGTTTGGAACAAAAAACTCTCCAAAAAAAAAATGAATCATTTACCTTCATAACTTTGCTTTGACGTGACCCATGGAAATATACTGTCTATGTAACTGGTACAAAGAGTGAGATAAATAGTCTTTTACCATGTAAGAGCTTTTTAGTCAATCTTCAATTTTAATTGTTTTAATCACATCTTGACTGTGATTAATTATTTCTAGAAAATTATTAATTAGTAAGGCCTCATAGTGTTTAATTTATTATGATTGTTGGTTCTAGAATTTCAAATAAATAAGATAGTATAGCTAGTAGATAAATCAAGCCTTGTTAATGTATTTATAAAGTTACTATATATTTATTTTAATTACATTTAGCTTAAATAAAAAGCTAAAAAAAAACAAAGTCTCCAGTCTGTACTGCAGCTGTGTTGGTGGTACTTCAGCCTTCTCAGTGATGACGTACCCTCTGTTATTATTTGACACACTATTGTGGGTGTGTTTCCAAAGACATATTTCACCCTTCTATTGTGTAGAACAAACTGATAGTAGAGTGAACTGCTGGCCCAGTCTAAAAAGAACTACATTGAAATACATTTGTAACCCTCCCTTGTTCTATGTCTTAACATTCTAACATATCTTAAGATACTGGTAAAATCTTAAATCAAGTCTGATCTTGCTTGTTCTGTTAAGACCATTTTTTTTTTCTGGACAAAAGCGGGGAAATAAACATAGTTCAAATATTTTCCTCTTCATGTTGGAACCAGTCGAGCTTTAGTTGAACTGAGTTCTCCAGGTGACAGAACTCTGAGGAACATTATCCTTCCCATTGATAAAGATGAGAGCTGTGATATAGAGGAACAGTGTGAGATTGAACCTGGAGATCTTTACTGAATAGATCACAGTGTCTGTCACTCATTACTGTCACAGCCAGGACATGTCATGTATGTTTGTGAACTGTAATGTTCTTTCAGTTATCACATTGTGAACTTGAGATACTATTTAATATGATGAAATGAAAGTAACGTTATATTCTACACGTACAGCATGTATGTTGTATTAAAAAAAATATCTGTGTGCTCAAACTGCAGCCTGGGCCTCATACATGACCAATTCCCCAACTATGATAGTGATGATAGGGCTGCCTGCCAGAGGGAAGACTTACATGGCCAAGAAACTTACTCGCTACCTCAACTGGATTGGAGTGCCGACAAAGGGTTAGTGCAGAAGCATATATATATGTATTTTATATATTTTGTGTGTGTATATATATATATATACAGTATATGTGTGTGTGTGTGTGTATCCATGTGTGTGTAATACTGTATACACTTTTAAATGAATTGGTGTTTGTTTGTTTTGGGAGGAACCTTCCATTGTTTTCAGTACACTGACATCAGGTTGTCCCGTCAAATGACACGTTAGTGAATGTGTTTAATTAATTAGAGATTTTGCAGTAAATACATTTTGAAATTTTTTTTTTCCAAATGGCAGTATTTTTTTCAAATATAAAAAAAATAAGATACATTTTAGTTGATGGTAAATGAACCTACGTTCCCTGCCCTAGTTTTTATAGTGTTATCAGCTTCTTCTGTCATGAGGCCCATACTGTTATTGTAGTCTTTGTGGAATCTTAAGAAGCTGGTTAAGTTGTGAAATATAAGAAGGTCACCGACATGACAGAGTGCAGTGCTTTGAACACACCATTCCTGTCTTACAGTGTTTAACCTCGGAGTTTATCGAAGAGAAGCCGTCAAGTCCTACAAGTCCTATGACTTTTTCAGACATGACAATGAAGAGGCGATGAGAATAAGAAAGTAAGAGTTTCTCTGGCTTTTCTTCTCACCACACCCCTGACTCTGTTTCACTTCGGTGTTCCGAGAGCTTCCTTGTGTTCCTCAACAGATTGTTGACTGTACTAATTATTAGCTGCAGGCAAATGTAATGACATAGTGACGATTTCATGATTCATTTTCTAATTGTGTTTTTGCAGACAGTGTGCTCTGGTGGCTCTGGCTGATGTTAACGTTTATTTAAATGAAGAAGGAGGACAGATCGCTGTGAGGACATAAGTCATTTTTTTTTTTTACAAAATAAGAAATTAAATAGTAAAAACATAATAATTTATTTTATTTTTTAATTATTTTTTCTTCCAGGTCTTTGATGCTACCAACACAACCAGAGAGAGAAGGGACCTCATTCTCAATTTTGCCAAAGATAATGCTTTTAAGGTCAGCATTACATTCTGTTCACATAGAGTTTTTTGTTTGTTGTTTTCTCAACAGATTATCATTCCCTTTTTTTTGCCAGGTGTTTTTTGTGGAATCAATATGTGATGACCCAGATGTCATTGCTGCTAATATACTGGTAAATGACGAGTAATTACAAGAACCTGGTTTGTTCCTGAATTGTTAAGTCACTGTGAGTCATCACCACAAATGTCTCTGTCATAAAGGATGTGAAAGTGTCCAGCCCAGATTATCCTGAGAGGAACAGAGAGAGTGTCATGGAGGACTTCCTGAAGAGAATAGAGTGTTACAAAGTCACCTACCAACCGCTGGATCCAGACGAACACGACAAGTAAAACCTTTTTTTAAAGTTTACTTTAGTATACTCTATTATAGTTAGTGGTGGAATGTGATTAAATAAATTAACCCTTCTATGACTTTAGAGGATTTGTTCATTTTTATTAATTAGCAATATTTGACAAGATAAGTAAAAAGGTTTTGCCACTGCCACCTACTGGGCTAGAATGTTCATCAATTTTATCAATGCACCAGAAATTAGGTCTCTGAGAAAGCAGCTTTTAAAAATGATTTTTTCTCACTTTCTCTGTAACTACTTAAAACCATGTGTTCAACACACTGTAGCAACACAACAGTTTTACTCAAGTCATCTTTATTTGTGTAGCTCTATGCTCAAAGTACATGTAGCCTCAGTGGACAGTTTATGCTAAGAGTCTTCTCCCAAACACTCCTGTAACAAGGAATGGAGGAATATATAAACACTATTATATTACGTTCGTCTTTACAATTCAAAGTAGAGCAGAATTTTATAGAGTTTTACAAATATTTGATGCACACTGAACAGGCACATTTCTGGCCTGAGGGAATGTTTTTGGTCTCTTTTGGTAATAATAATAAAAAGTGCTGGGGCAGAATATGTCCAGCAGATGGAGCCATAAGATCGGCAGATTTTCTGCACCAACGTGAATGACAAATCTGTGTTGTTTTGAACTTGTTTTGAACTCTTTATGAACAACTCGCCGACAATTATTTCCTAAATATTGACCCACTGTTCTCTCTCCACTCTGACCAACAGGAATTTGTCCTTCATTCAGGTCATAAATGTTGGCTGCCGTTTCTTGGTCAACAGGGTGCAGGACTACATCCAGAGTAAAATCGTCTACTACCTCATGAACATCCACGTGCACTCGCACTCCATCTACCTCTGTCGCCACGGGGAGAGCCAACACAACACCGAGGGACGCATCGGAGGAGACTCTGAGCTGTCGGACAGAGGGAAAAAGGTTGAACTAAGACACATTTTTATACATTAAAGTTGAAAAGATGATGCAGATTCTCCAAGAGCCCAAATGAGATAAAACATCAGTTTATTCCTAACAACCTTAAAATTCCATCATCATTCCTCTCTTATCAGTTTGCAGCAGCTCTGAAGGATTTTGTTGAAGAACACAAGTTATCAGACCTGAAGGTTTGGACCAGCCAGCTGAGACGTACCATCCAGACGGCAGAGGAACTTGGGGTTCCTTACGAGCAGTGGAAGATCCTGAATGAGATCGATGCTGTGAGTTCTCTGCAGCATCATAGCAGGCGGTTTATTTAGACTCACTGATGGTCTGGTGCAGGAGTTCACTCTCAGTGTGTCTTTGTGTTTCAGGGAGTGTGTGAAGAGATGACTTACAAAATGATAGAGGAAACTTACCCAGAGGAGTTTTCCATGAGAGACCAAGACAAGTATAACTACCGCTACCCTGGAGGAGAGGTGAGAAAAGAAGTTCGTTAAAAAAAAAAACATACTGTAGATTCCAGACACAGATTATTTTTGCTTCTTATGTTGCTTTGTATTTAGTTTTTTTTTTTTAGTCCTACCAGGACCTGGTCCAGCGGCTGGAGCCTGTAATCATGGAGCTGGAACGCCAGGGCAATGTTCTGGTCATCTGTCATCAGGCCGTCATGCGCTGCTTACTCGCATACTTCCTGGATAAAGGAGCAGGTCAGATGATTTAATCTTTCTCTTTAGTTTTCCTCTTCAAACAGCTACTGTTTTAAAGACTTTATTCAAAATAATGGGATTCTTTCCCATATTTTGAACTGCTATTTGGCAAGACCATCTAAAAGTTATTTTAGGAAGCGTCCAACAAGGATTAGACGCATTCACTCATCTTTATGATACAAAAATAACTTTAAAAAAACCCACAGTCACTGTAAAAACTGCTGACCAAATGTAGGTGCTTTACAAATTAAGTCAAAGAATTAACATTTTTGTTAATTTTAAACATCTGGTATTACTCCTTAAATTACTGTCCAGGGGCTTTCAGTGTCTTTTTATGTATAAAATTGATTTTTTTTGAAGAGTTTTGTTGTGGATTGTGGATGTTTAAAAAGAATTTCCCCGGTGGATCTTTCTGTAGTAGTATATAGTATGTTCTCCTCCTCTTGTGTGGGTTTTCTCCAGAGCCTAAAAACATGCTCAGTAGGTTGAACAGTTCTGTTAGGCAACTGAATGTGAAATTTTCCAGTTGCCTAACAGAACTCTTCAACCTTGACCATGACTTGGATGACTGAGAATCTTAATAGACTTCATGCTCATGTTCATCAGACACACTAAATTGACCATAGAAATGAAAGTTGATTTATTGGTTTCCTGTAAAGGAATGAGCAGTAGGTGATGGGTGGGTGGAGGGAGACTGAGTCTTAGGAGAAAAATGATAAAAAAAGTTTAATCTTGCCAGTTGGAAGAGTTAAAAAGGAACAGACAGTATGATTTCCAACTGTGTTTCTTATCGCTGATGTGGTGCCATTGTTATTTTTAAATCTTCAGTGACAAATGTCTAACAGTCGATGCCCTGTTCCCACAACACCAGATTAGGACAACCTTGGAGTTGAGTTTTCCTCCAATCTAATCTTTGCTGTTGTTCCATCTGCAGCTTCTTCTGAGATACATTTATGAATAACCGGTCACAGTCTGCAGGTCATCCCAAGACAAAATAAAGTAGAATAAATCACAGATATTTTGTAACAATATCTACGAATCCTGTGTCTAATAATCTCTGTGGCTCTGAAGAGAATTCATTTTACGGTACTTTGTGTTTTTAGAAGACTTTTAGAAGTACTGTGTAACAGTTTTAGGCAAAGTTGTATATTCCCTGTTCCTTTATGTTGCTTCATTTTTTGTAGCTGTTTTCTTGTCTAAGTATTTAAAACTAATGCAAAAGAAAAATTAACAAATATTCCACAGCCAAAAAATAAATAATCCAGTCATTATAGGGTCACAGGGGACATTTCAATAGTACATTTAGTATAAATCTGAATGTGTTTTTTTTTTTTTTTGTGGCTGAGAGGGGAAGCTGAAAACCACCTCGTAGCTGGGGAAAAAGTCCTGTGCCCTGCCGAACAGAACCCTGATGTTTTTCTTCCTTTAGTTGAAGGCAAACACTTACAGTGACGACTTAAATAGAAATGACTTTTGACAATGGTCTGCGGTTTGGACGGCGGAGGGTTTCGTCAGCAGAAGAGACAATGTTCCCACACATGACCTGTTGTTTACAGATAAACAAACCACCCCTGTGTGGGCGGAGGTCTTGCGAGACATGAAGCAACACAGTCAGATGCTGTGATAAACCACAGAGTACAGCAGTTTGAATCACCGTCTTAAATACATACGAAAGGCTGTGGTTGTGAAATACTAACATACGTCTATTTTCTTTGTTCAGACGACCTCCCTTACCTGAAGTGCCCCCTTCACGCCGTCCTTAAACTCACCCCTGTGGCCTATGGTATGTGTCCACCTTCGGCGCCGTGAACCATGTTTTGATACATTGGTGACAATTCTACTCGTATCGTTCTCTTCTAGGTTGTAAAGTGGATGTGTTTGACCTTAAGGTGGAGGCTGTCAATACTCACAGGGACAGACCGCTGGTAAGATACAGTATATGCACTGTGTTATTGTTGTTCTTATTTCTATTTTCAGTTTTTGTAGTTTTACTTCTACAACTCCATAAAAATTGATGCCTGTGATTTTGTACAGAGGTGAAATAAGAGTTCTGTCAGAACAGAGAACTGACGCTACAGATCTAAGTACTAGCAGATTTCTTACTTACGTAAATATTTATTTACATATATATAATATTTATATATTGAGTAAATATTTATATAGTTACCTGGGTAAATCGTTATTCATCGGTTCTATAGTGTAGTGGTTATTATGCCTACACGTCTGCCTTACAAGCAGAAGGTCCTGGGTTTGAGCCCCAAAGGGAAACATATACTTAATCCTCCTCATGTCAGTAATGTCTGCTAAATGTTTTTGCGGTCACAAAATACTGCATACTGATGAAGGCAACCGTGGAGCGTGACTCTCCTTTGCGCTTTTAAAAAATCTGACTTGTTTGTGGACTTTGTTGTTGAAAAGTTCGCAGTTCACAGAGTAACACAACATTTCTCTTTTGAAGTTGATCAAAACAGTTTTATTAACATGTTTCATCTCCAGGCAGTTTTTTTTTTAGAAAAAAGAAATTGTTTCTTCCCTTCTGCATGTTTATTTTGTGTTCTCAGCACTGGCCATTTATCAGCATTTCAATGCAAACCTAAACTGTTCCTAAGAGCAACCAACCCTCTGAGCTCTTTCTCTGGAAGTGCTAATACAGCTGTCCCCATCTTGTGTAGTTCATGGTAATGAGATTGTGGTTTTGCTCCCGTCACAGTCCGTCTACTGAGGAGAGTGTGTGAAAACCACTGTAAAAGCCTCATTGTGTTCAACAGTCCCACGTTGTTCGTCTGTTTTGTCACTTCACCAGAAAACGGCTCACACTGAAGCAGCCACGCCTGCTTTCCTCAGAAGGAACAGCTTCACCCCACTGTCCAGCCAAGACCAGATCAAACGACCTCGTCTTTACAGCATGGGCAACCCACCTCAGACACGCACGTCCCAGGCCCCAGCTTTACCCAACATGCAATTCTCCGAGGCATCGGAAGGAGCGGAGTTAACGCGCAATGAGGTCAGTCTTCTAAACAGCATCTTATGCCAAATGCAGAGAACTGTACAGTGGTTAGTTGTACGTCAGGTGAACCATTTGAAATTAACGACAACAAAAGAGAGTTTTTTTAAATTCTTTCTCTTGATGCACAAATGTTTTGGTAGGTGTTTGACAGCAGGAGGTTTTAAAGTATAACACTGAGGGCCTCCCTCCAAGGAGTAAAAACAACTACTGCACCGCCATGAACCACACACATGCACAAGTGAAGTGCCATTAAATTTCATCATCTATGTTAAGGTTGCAGAATTTGACAAAAAAAGTTGAAGACTCCACAATCATATGCTGGAGGTTGAGTTGGTATTTTAAGCCAAAATTGCCTCCATGAAATGAAAACCTTTTTCCGAAACCCTTTTTGTGCCAACGTAAGTTAGACCATAATATAATTCTGCTTTTGCATTGGAGCTAATACATATTTAAATCTAAATAAAATCAAAGTTCAAAACTGCTCCGAATAACCTGAAACTTAAAGCAGTTTTTTAGTCAAGTTTTTCTACTACAGTAGAAAGAAGGATTGTTTTCCTCAGTCGGTGACTTCAGATTTTATTATTAGCTCAACATTCCATCAGTGCCAGTCAAAACAAGCTGCTGCCTCCCCCTCTGGTCTAGTACTCACAGTTCCCTTTCTCTCCGTCCCACAGAATTCGTTGGCCAGTTTCAGTGCTGGAGACACAGGTGAATGTGTGCGAAGCTAAACACAGCCATAGCCTAGAATATTATACAAAGCCATTGATATAACTCCTTTTAACTAGCAACAATATGACATTAATTTATATCCTGTTAGAACTCTTTGGTTTTATGTTGCCTTCTACATGTTGTGTGTGAATATGTTCACATTAACACTGAAGTAATATGTGAATTCAGTGAAGAAATTTAAGATTTGAATTACACTGGAAATGTTCTTGTTATTTAAAAACAGATTAACTACATGTTCAATTATCAGCTGAAACAAATATAGTTATCTGGTAAGGTGCCTTTCTTTAAAAGATTTTAAGTACAATGGCTGTAGCTGTGTTCCTGAAATGCAAAGTAATATAAGTTGGCAGTACCACTTGTTGTCACATGTCACCCTGAAACACACAAATCTTAATAAATGGAAACCCAAGTGTTGGGTTTGTGTTGAAAAACAACACCTGTTTTCATAAAACATTTGTCGGTAAACTACCAAAAACTTTGAAACTATACACAATGTTTATGGCCAGACTTTTACAATAAAGTGCCATTAAAATAAATCTTACACATTTATGAACTACACTCACTTCTG